>NC_068279.1:36260131-36877354 GCF_025860055.1 Xyrauchen texanus
CAAATTCACAAACGCCAAGCCACCGTTACTATGTGCCACAATGAAGACATTTTTGGCAAGCGATTTGGAGATGAAGTGGTCCCACACATAGAGAGTGTGCTCCTCTGGAGTGCTGTTGTCCTGTGAAGAGAGTGTAATATGTCAAATTGGTCACAACATGAGAAATACATTTTTCCTTAATCTTACAAAATAAGAGTTCAATGTAATATAAAAACATACTGCAACTTTCAGAACTCAGAAATATTTTCTCCTCAAAAACCATTTACTCGAACTAAGCTGCAGTTTGTCTTGTCAAATCAAGTTTATACAATACATCAAAACAGATATTTTCAACTTTAATCTGACTGGAAGAAATGCGCTCAATGCCACTGTAAAATAACTACAACTACACAACTGTACCATGCATTTGATATTAATGCGTGATGTTGCCTGTCAACTGAAAACTCCTACAGTTAGGATACTGAACTATAGTTGACAGATGAATTGTTTATTTAGATAATTACATTTAATCATTTAGCAGATTATCATTTATTGATTATCATTTTGTGATTGTAAGAAAATTATCATTATCATATTACATTTATATAAAATACATTGTTATATTAAGTTAATAAATACATGTGCAGAAACTGAAGATTGGTATATTTTAACATTTCACTGTTGACATTGTTTAATAAAAGCAATAAGCCACTTGAGTTTGTGCATACAGTGATTTTGTCATGGTGTTACATTGTTTTGAATCGTGTCCAAGAACACCCCTTATCCATGGAAAATCACTGAAAGTCTCTTGTAACTTACTGCTTTAAAAACTCACATAAAACAAAATACTATATACAATCAATGAGTCTTGCATACTGCAAATGAGATGCAAAGTAAATTTGTGTGACGTCAAGTTTAAATCTTAATTTGTACCCCACTGACTGATCAATACGTCCTCTATACAAGCAATAAAGGCATAATCGGCCTACACGGGAAGGTCACACAAGCAGGGCACAAACACAACACTCGTAATTAACACTGGCCTGGAGTTCTAATGCTCAACAAATGCGAGGGGAGAGAGAGAAGAGAGAAAGGGAATTCATTCACTGGTGCCGGCAATATTGATCTCTGTTTGTTTTGCAAATATGGCAATCATTTAAATGCAATCCAAATCCAATTGAATGGAATGGAATTAGAGGAAAATTGCTAGTAACAAGTAAATGTGGGTGTCTGTAACCTACAACGGCAGCTACATGCACTACAGTGCAAAAAGAATGTAATGGAATTATGAGGCAAAGCCAAACCTGTTACAGTAGCTAATAAGAAAGGGATGTCAACAAACTTTTGGACATATTGTGTAGCTGCATGATATAAAGAGATTTCCCTTGTTGCTATCAGCTCTTGAACGTTTGCAGCCCTGCCCTCTGTTTAGCCTCTCTCTCGTGGTCTTGCATCAGCTCTCCTACATTGATTAGCTTTTTGAAAAGCACAATAATAAGTGAATTATAGCTGAAGAAGCTGGCAGGAGGGAAGAGATTTCCTGTCACTGAGATGCCTTGTGTTGAAAATATGACAAAAATATGAAAGTAAATAAACAGGCTGGAGGGAGGTGGGGTTAAGGCGTGATGCAACTGGAAGAAAGCACTGAGCCCAGATCTCCTTGGACGGTTGGGTTTTTTGACGGGGTGGCGGGTGAAAACGGGGAACAGCCCATACTGTTATCGTCCTGTCTCACATCCATGCACAGTACTTGAATTGCTTAAAAAAAAAATATATATATATATATATATATATATATATATATATATATATATATATATATATATATATATATATAATATAAATATAATATATATATTTTTAAGCAATTCACAAGACTCCAATGGTTACATCTATATCTTCTGAAGCAATATGTTAGGTGTGGGTGAGAAACAGTTAAATATTGAAGTCCTTTTTACTATCACTCTCTACTTTCACTTTTACATTCTCCTTCTTTTGTTTTTGGTCATTCACATTCTTCGTGCACATCGCCATCTGCTGGGCAGGGAGGAGAATTAATTAAAAAAATTTACTTAAATATTGATCTGTTTCTTACCCACACCCATCATATCGCTTCAGAAGACATGGATTTATTTTATTTTGAATTTGTGCTTTTTGGAGCTTACATTTTTTGGCACCCATTCACTTGCATTGTATGGAACTGCAGAGCTGAGATATTCTTTCAAAAATCTTTGTGTTTCGCTGAAGAAAGAAAGTCATACACATATGGGATGTCATGCAGATGAGTAAATGATGAGATAATTTTCATTTTTGGGTGAAGTATTCCTTTATTGACCCAAATTTGCATTGGCCCTTAAGTGACAGCTCAACACAATACCAAACAAATAGCCTATATTTACTGTCATCTGGGTTGTGTTTCGTTCATATTTTCGAGGTTGAAAGCATGGCATGCAACCATCCCATGTTACAATCAAAGACCAATTTATTTCAAACTGTATAAATACATTATTTTACAGTGAATGCAAACGTAAGACTGACCACTGTTTTGTTCTGTCTGAGCACATGTGTGTGCGTTTCATTAAATGAAGTCTCCACTGTTGCATGTGGATGATGCCACGTGAAACTGGACAACCTCCCCCTCCCCTTATCAACCCAGCACAGAGTCTGTCACATGCCCCCCCCCCCCCACCCCACCCAACACACAGAGACCACTGACTCCATCCAACCCTTCCCCCCAATGATTGACTACCTCCTCTGATAGACCCCATACTTATCTAAACAGCATTTGCATATTTGTGTAATTATTTCCTAGGGTTAATTAGCTCCTGAGAAACAATACGCCCGTAGAGACTGGCTCCTGGAGACAGGTTCACCCTCTCTCTCTGTCAACCCTCATCTCATCCATACTTGTGCAAGACCTGAAAGACTCCCACTGTGTGCAGACCTGTTGCCTATGTCTTAATGTTAATGCTATTTTGGCACATTGTCCATACAAACAGCTTTAGGTTTAACTTTTATCTATTTGTTATGTGCATTTTATGCTGAAAATCTCTCTTTCTATTACAGTATGCAGAGGCGTCATAATGAAGGACTGAAATAATGGAAATGGAATAAGTTACAAATAAGCAGAATAAAAAGATGACTTACAAAATTTTGGGCAAAGTATGTTAATTTTCCAGTGCGATGAATGAACCTTAAGTATTATACGCAGCCATTTTTAACATCTTTTCTTGACTGACAAAATTTGATTAAAACATTTAAAATAACTTACTTTATTTTTGCATGATAAGTGGACAGCATTGGCTTAATCATTGTAAACACACATGTAATGAAGTCATGTGACAACAACTGTTTAAATTACTATTTTAAAAAAAACAGCAGACACTATTTAATGTAAAGTATGCATTAACCATTAGACTAGTAATCCATATCTTCAAGTCAGTTGAGATAATAGACCCCAATTTGACAATGCCAATGTCTTTTTTAAATTTGTTTTCTGTTCAATCGACACATCATAGGACAATTTCCATAATTTGACTTGAAACATTATAATACAATGAAAATATTTAGTGTTGTGAATAGATATGAATTGCTGTCCAGTCAAATAATGAAAATCTAAGAAAAAAATAACACACAGCCTTTTTTTCTTTGATTACAGTAAAATCACGTGTCATGTCAACGGTCCATGTGCCCACATGCGTGTTTGTCAGTGCATTTACTGTGTGTATATCTATTCACATGGACAAAGGTTTCCACACAGCACAACAAACACCATGTTGCTTTGAAGCTGCTTTGGAGGTGGACTCTGGCTGTAGTGTCTGGCCTTTAATGGACATCTTCTGTTAAAATAGCACACTCTTTGTGCCCCCCTCTTTCTCTGTCCTTCTCAATGCAGTGCACTTTGATAGCACACTGTTTTTCTTTTTTCTTTTTCTTTTTCACTCATCTTGGAAAAGTTGCACAAAATGTGATCATATTCACACAGAGGTGTCCCACACACTGCAAATCCCTTAAATGAGTGCCCAGAATGTGAGTAGTGCATTCCCACTACTGAGAATGGAAAGGATCGAACATAGGTTGAATGACAGAACGATTCTCACTGTTACTAGAGTATGACAGATTAACAGCTCTAACACAACCAGCTTCCTCAAATTCTATAATCTCTAATAGACAACTCACATCATTCATCTCTTACACTCACAGTTGAACTGTACACCTAACAATGCATGCATGTTGATTTCTGTGTCAGAACCAACATTCAAATGATCCTTAGTAATGGAATGTGAAAAATGTGAAGTTAAATTAAATTAACAGTTGTGGATAAGTTTTATGTTGCACTAAAATAATAATAATAATAATAATTTGTGCAACAAATATAAACATTGCTCTTTCACTTTATTCTACTTACAAATAAAAAGTCAAGATGCTAAGTAAAATGTTCATGTTATCACCAAATCAACGATTTTAACTCATAAGACAAAAATCAGAGTATCTCAACTTCTTCAATACAGTTGTACTAAATAGCTAATATGTGTTTATGGGAAAGATGCTGGTATTCAGGTATATTAAATTAATATTCCTAGCTAAATAAAAGTTACTTTTGTGTTAGTGCATTACAGTAAGCAAATGTGTTTGTTTGATTGGCAAGCGACAACTTTGTATTTAACCCAAAATATTCAACTCAAAGTCAACATGAAATCAAACTTAACACGATTTCCTTTTATACTGCATGTTCCCGGTCTTATTGTGAACAATTAATTGGTGCATATTATTGTAATGGAAATGGCTGTCAATCTATTAACATTTTTAATCAAATTAATTACATGGTGTCCCGCTTAATTAATCGCAAATAATCGCATTTAATCGCATATACAAATATTTGCTGAAAACACCCTTATATAACATGAATTCTGTATATATTGATGAAATAATTATACATAGTTATCTTTAAATGTAAAAAAGAATATATATATATATATATATATATACAAAATAAAACAATTTCAGATCATTTAAATGCATTCCATTCTTGTGGCAGAACAGTTAATCACTGATAAGACAATACAAAAACAGCTTTAGAATACAATAATACAATATTTTTGAACATAAGCCAATCATTGGCATACAGTTCACAGCAATCCATTTCACAAGTGAATTTGTCAATCAGTTGGAGATTTATTATGAGAGCTTGTTTAAGGACCCATCAATGAACACCTGCGTCAGACATGCTTGTGTAGCTTCTCGGGTGCATGCATCATAAACATAAAATTTTAGGTCACTGTGTAAAGTTAAATATAGTTTAATACTTAGAACACATCTTGAGATCCCTTAGTTCGAATTTGCGCTCCATCAAGTGTTTTGAACGCAAGAACGTAACGCATGTCTGTGTGGTTCTGCTGCTCAAGTGTGTTTTTCTTCACTGTATAAACTGCGCATTGCCACACAGCTGAAGTTTCAATTACTGCCCTCTGGAGTAAACAGATGATACTACAAGCTTGCATTTCTCAAGAATCTTTCTTATTACAGCATTACGGTATATTACATACAACATTTTTTAACGCGTTATTTTTAATAACATTAATCACACTGAATTAACACATTAAATCAACAGCCCTATATATATATAGTGTGTATATATATATATATATATATATATATATATATATATAGTACTGTGCAGAAGTCTTAGGCACATAAGATGTTTCACACAAATATTTGTTTTAAGATGGTTATTATTATCTTCAACTTTAGTGCTTCAATAGGCAATATAATTTTTAGACTCCCAAACACTACCTTTGCAAAACAGCCCTGCAACTGATGGCATGCCAAAAGGCACCTGAAGGACTCTCAGACCATGAGAAACTATATTCTCTGGTCTGATGAAACAAAGATTTAACTGTTTGGCCTGAATGGCAAGTGTTATGTCTGGAGGAAACCAGGCACCTCTCATCACCTGGCCAATACCATCACTACAGTGAAGCATGGTGGTGGCAGCATCGTGCTGTGGGGATGTTTTTCAGCGGCAGGAACTGGGAGACTAGTCAGGATCGAGGGAAAGATGAATGCAGCAATGTACAAAGACAACAAGACAAAAATTGCTAATTTGTTGTGTTGTTTTATCAGAATCCCATACAATATACAGAATGTGTTCCTACATTTCTATTCAGCTTTCATTTAACTATGTCAACCACCACCTTTAAAAAGGACATCCATAATACTTATATTTAACTAAGCTAAGTCTTTCTGGCCACACTGGCAAACAAAGTCACCTCAGCTCATTTCAATGTCCAGTGGTACCTTTTCAGCCGGATATGGGCTTATTTTCAATTAGTTAAATGATTAAACATTAAATAAGCCATTGAGGTAATTGTGTGGACATTCTATCCTGGTGTTTGCCGAGATTCATATTAAGTGCCTCAAATGTTCGCTAGCCTGTCGCGTCTTTCTGCTAGATCCACATGGTTGGCACTTACAGGGACTACGGACTAATAGCAAGAAACAAGAAGCTGGGAAAGCTGATAATGCTGAAGATTTGAAAAGTTGGCAGTGTGAGTGGTGGGTTTATATTCTTGGATAAGGCAGAGACTGGGTTTCATGATGGCGCGTGGACTTCCTGATAGTGCTGTTAGCATGCATGGAACACTAGACGCATCAGGCTGGCAAAACAAGCACAGGCACTCACTTCCTGCAGATTTGCCCTCCACACCTGGTCAGTTCCAGACAAGGTGCTCATTGAGAAAGGAGTGCGACTGCTGCTGGAGCCCTCATATCTTGCGGAGGGGACAGGGATGGGGAGAGAACATGAACTAAGGAGATGATTTGAAAATCACAAGTAATTAACGACTAGAGAGCCCACCGAAAGCCAGTAAGATGACAAACGCAGCCAACGGGGAAGATGTGGGCAGAATAACAACATGCTTAGGGAAGACAGGAAATGAAAAGTGTGGCGGCGGGGGGTACAGACAGAAAAGGAATTTTATAAAAGGAGGTGGAGATTTAGTGCTGATAAACACAAGACTGTACTGTGACAACACTGTGACCTTGTTAGCATGGAGATAATCTCGACAAAATTTGGTAGTGCATTGTTTCAAATCAATATCTCATTAACAAACTAAAAAGGACTCTGCAAAATATAGCTCTTGGCTGCATGTGGGCAGAAAGGTCATCTCTGTGACATCTCAACCTGTCTCATTCAAAGCCTGTGATTGTCAGATTAAATTACTGCTTCTATTTAATTGATGTTAGTGGGAAGAAGGCATGGGCGAGCAGCACAGACAGTGGTTTGTGTGTAAAGGTCTGCTGTGAAAGGCCTTGCTTTGGGTTCTGACAGCAGATTGGATGTGTTTTTTGGTTGACCTAACGGGAAGATTGGGAGCAGACATCTGAGTGGAGTTTCAGCGGGATTCGCCCCAAGAGCAGTTACAATGCACCGCTTCAGAGCGAGGAGGTCTCAGACAGTGGCAAGGGTTGACAAGCAGTTCATATGCAAAAATAACAAAGGATAACACATATACAGGCACACAGAGACAGTTGCTTCAGACACAAAGACATTTCACATTTCTCTGTTCCTCTCTCTGTATCTCTCCCTATATGTACTGTATATACGTCTATAATAAAGTTATATGTGCATAATATTTTTCTTTTTTTTTAACAATGTCAAGATTTCAGGTTTAAATACACACAAATGTATAAGGGAAAGTATATGTTAGGTGCTATGATTGGTAAACATTTAAAAAAAAATGTTTTACATTTTCAATCACTTAAATGCCAACACTAGATTCATTTAAATGGTTCTGCAGTATGACAAAAACAATTAATATTTATGTAAATAAAGCAAAAATGTTCCATGTAGCTATCAATTAGCAGTAATAAAACTGCATGCATAAAAAAATAAAAAATAAATAAACACTGCGAGACTTGTCAACTACCTTTATCCCATATTTTTATGGGGTACTACAACTATATAGATCTGCCTTCTCTGCCGAAAGATGGTATGTATGTTCTGCCACATATATCAAAATACATGAAGGTTTCATACTATGAAAATCATAGTCTATAGCTTGTAAAATATAAACACAGCCTGGTATGAATCATTTGAAGGGCAAGCATCTTATGCTAGGCAAGCATCACTGTTCGTGTCTACTGTTCACACCTTTAACTTGTTCCACATCAACACAGGCTCATGGTCACAAACTAGTAATAATTCTTACGAGATAGCAAAACTATATGATATCATTCAGCTCGGCTCCTACAAAAATGTTCAACTTTCAGATTAACCAATAAAACAATTTTAAAGTCACAATACAGGCAACACATACAATCATCAGAAGCAAAACATGTATCAAATTTAAGAAGAAATGTCTGTGAACATATTTGCTGACTCTAGGGACTAGAATATTATTGAGGGTTATGCTCTTTTGATTTTGGGCAGTAAGAAACAAACTAGGAACCACACAGAACACTCTATCAACCCTCTTGCAATATTACCACCCAGGCAACCACCTATAACACCATGACACTGTGGCTTTGACAACAACAACAACAACAAAATCATATGCATATGCTGTATATGAGTTCACAGGTGCCCTACCACATAAATCCAATGTACAAAAGTCAAGCACAAAATAAAGAAAATACACTCACGCACACAGACACCTCAACACACACTTTAAACAGCAGAGAACCACATAACCTTTGATTTTGACCTCACCTCCAGTCATATCGCCGGTTCAGAAGTTTAATTAAGCCACGTCTGGTAGACACGCTTGTCTTTGCAATGTGGGTTATGTGGAAGGTCTTCAAGGCCAAAGTTCACATATACCGAAGACCTCCACAAGTGTCGGTGAACTACCAGAGCACTGACTGAGGCTGATACAAGCCGAGCCAGAATACAAGTCTCATGACATCTCTGGCACGGCAGGGCCATACATGTAGGTTAGAGATGTATGAGCCAAGCATTGGGAAACAGTACATCTCCAAAACACGGATTCTACTCATCCCCAGGGGAATGGTAGAGAGAAGACGAGAGATAAATAATGGATGATGTTCCTGTGGAGACGAAGGACGCCGTAGAGGCACAAAAAGTACACCAGCCACACACAACCTGCAACCCAAGTCGTAACCCCTTGAACTCATGGTGACTTCATATCAAAGTCTTGTCGGTAAAACTTGTAGAATTCTGGAGAGACTTTGTGGACAAGTAAATTCTGTAACTCATATTAACTTCACAATTTTGATATTGAATATTTCACCAAAAATTAAAATTCTCTTATCATTTACTCACACTCATTCCATCCCAGAAGTGTATGCCTTTCATTCTTCAGCAGAACACAGATTACACTTTTTAGAAGAAGATTTCAGCTCTGTAGGTCCATAAAATGCAAGTAAATCGGTGCCAACTTTTTGAAGCTCCAAAAAACACATATAGCCATCATAAAAGCAATACATACAACTCAGTGGATTAAGTAATGTGTTCTGAAATGTAATGCTAAGTGTGTGTAAGAAAATATCAATTATTACAACTTTTTCCTTAAAATGTTCGCTTCAGGCCAGCTTGAGGTTGGCTCAGGTGGTAGAGCGGGTCAGCTGCCAATCGCAGGACTGACGGTTCAATTCCCGGCCCACATAACTCCACATGCCGAAGTGTCCTTGGGCAAGACACTGAACCCCAAGTTGCTCCCAATGACAGGCTAGTGCCTTGCATGGCAGCTCTGCCAACACTGGTGTATGAGTGTGAGTGTGAGTGTGAATGTGTGTGTGAATGGGTGATTGGGACAAAGTGTAAAGCGCTTTGGTAACTTCTAAGGTTAAAGAAAGCACTACAAAAGTGCAGACCATTTACCATTTATACGTTGATGAGAGTTCAAACTGCCTCTCCCGTGACAAAACTGCGTAAGCCTCCTCTGCCTATATATTCATACGTAGATCCCTTATTAGCAGCTGTTTCTATGGATCCCAATACTGTTTCCACACAAAAGCAGTTTATGCTGTGCGCTGAGCAAGGAACTCAGTTTGAGGCATCTCCTCTTTTCACTTGCATTCAAATCGATTCAAACAGCTCTTCTTTTCTTGTTCCAAGATGGAACTGCAGTAGACATATTCAAACCAGCTGAATGAGGCATCTATGAATGATTGTCTGTGACTGCCCTTCCTTTTTTTTCATATTTCACATGTCTGTTTTCAAGAACTTGTCAACGTGCTTGACCTCGACCCTCCTTCATTTCTAGTAAGAAAAGTTTTAAATATTGATATTTTTCTTACACACACCTAGTGTTTCACTTCAGAAGACAGAAATTAATCCATTGGAGTCGTATAGATTACTATTATGATGGCTATAAGTGCTTTTTGAAGCATCAAAATTTTGGCACCTATTCACTTGTAATTTATAGACCCACAGAGCTAAAATATTCTTACAAAAATCATGATTTGTGTTCTGAAGAAGAAAGTCATTCACATCTGGGATGGCATGAGGGTGAGTAAATTATGAGAGAAGTTTCATTTTTGGGCAAACTAATCCTTTAAGATATGAATTATCAAACAAAAAAATGGCATATGCAAACAAACGATGCTACACATTTTCTCAAAACAATCATCATTTTAACTAACTGGTTTTGAGTTGATTTTTAATGGATGTATGAAATAATTTCCCCTCAAATTCACAAAAGTTCCTTAGCAGAGTAACGGCAGGCATAGTTCATCATATTCACAGTGGAAAACTAACCTTTGACAACTAGAAAGTGTCCAATTACTGAACAATACATCTATTGTTTTATTTTCTTCAAACACCCCTTTTGTGACAAGTTTTGCTTAACAATTGCATTTGTGCTATACTTCTTTAAAATAAATGCGACTTGGTTTGATATTTCCTTACATATTCCAAAGACATGCATGCATTTTATGTGTGTATCCAAATACTTACATGTAAATATTTGATTCCTAATATTTGTATAGGCACTATATTTATTTGTCCTTGGTATTGACTTTATTAATTTGGAGAGACAATCTTTTGCATACTACAAGACATGTCTGTCATGAAAATTGGTTCAAATCATAATGTGCTGTGCTAGAATGAGTAGCAATTACATTATTATCATAACTTTATAAAGGCCATCTTTGTATTGTTCGGAATTTTTTGCCATCTTTTACACGTGACACTTAAATGCCATTGCCTTAGAATTCGTATGGTATTCTGAAAAGAGGCAGCACTGTGTGTTGCAAAACAATGTAAAGCAGAGACCTAATGTCAATGGATGTTTTATTTTTCTCATGTTAGGTCATAGTGTACATGATGTTTGAAAGAGACGGAGAGAAGCGCTGTGCTCAAGCATTCAATAAACTCATGCCATCTCCACAAGTATCTGACACTTAAAAGTTCGGCAGACACTTAAGAAAAGAATAAACGAAGAAATGGAGAGAGCACGAAGGGAAAAGAAAAACACCTCCCACAAGCTGCTGCTTCTGAATGTTTTGCAAAGTGCTCTCCCTTTCTCTCTCGCTCGGAACGTTAAAATAAAAAAGCAACAATAAGAAATGTGAGAAAAAACGTGGATTCAAGTCATTTACAAAAATAAGTGGGTGCTTTAGAGAAAGGCTGAGCGTACTGGGGTTTTTGTCCACTTGCTCTTTTCCCCTTGGGGCTGGGGCCCTAAGCTGGGTCCGCTCTGGCCTGAATGAAATCTTTGGAAGCTTCTTAAACGATGAATGTGGGTTTTGTTCTTGCTATTCCTCCACTTGGCTGACAGAAAATAGGTAACTGGATTAGGCATCAAATTCAGAGTAAAGTGAACTCCCAAAAAAGGTTTGTATGCCACCCCCACTATTTCAAACCCCCGGTTCTCATGTCCACCCCTCTTCTTGGGCGCCTGCAGACGTGGGCTGCAATGGCTGTGATCTATAAGAGCGCAGGGAGATTAGGAAGGGCTGGGGGCTTCCAACCCGAGGGGGGCTAAAAAGTAAGAGTACTAAAGGTAGTTAAGGGGTCTTTAATGGGGGTAAGGAAGTGCATTAATCAACTCAGTGCGACCAACGCACAGAGCTGCAGGGCCTGGCCGAAGCGGTGTGCAGGTGGTCTAGTGCTCTACGGGGAGTCAAGGAGGGGAGGAGAGGAGGTTTAGCAGCATACAATGCCACTATAAAAGATTAAAAAGTTTGGGAGAATGGGACTCAGTGTGACCCGCCTCCTACTCAAGGAGCTGAGAGGATGGGTGGAGAGAAGGCAAAAACACACACAAATATAGACACACATACACGCTTATGTACCTGTTCATTGGTGCAATTAAAGTTTTATACATATGAGCGGAAACAAATTTGTAAAAAATGCATTCTACAACACATCTGTAATCAGACTGGACATAATGTCCTTATGCACTACCAAATAATGACATGTGTGTGGTTCCAGTATACGGTATGAGTACAGGGAGGCGTTCAGTGTTTGCTGTCATGACTGGCTACCAATCTTCACAACAGCAACTGCTTGGTGATGTTTGTACCAGTTTTGGAAAGTAACTAAGGCCTTGTTCAGACTGCCACTAAAAATCAGATTTTTTGCATATCCAAATTGTATCAAGAGGAGTTTTTGATAGTCTGGACAGCAAAAAACCATGTGAAATCTGATTTTTCCGAATCTGATTCAAACCACATCGGGAGGTGGTTTTAAATGCGATTGAACTCATTCCGGACACTCTGGCTGCTCAATTCGGAGCTGTCTTTTGCATCACTCTTAACGCGACACACAACGATGACCTAAAAAATCGGTGTGACCGTAGCATGGAACATCACAATATTTAACAGTCTCCTCCATCGCTGAATTTTTCTTGTGCAATGGCGGAGTTCTGCACCGCGACTGGACAGGGCACTTTTTTGGAGAGTGAGATGATGCACCTTTATTTTTCCAGAATCTGTTTTGAAAGCATCGTCACGTGCTGCCAAAACGCAGCCAACCCTCATCTCAGAATAGCATTCTTCTCACCACAATTGTACAGAGCAATTATCTGAGTTACCGTAGACTTTGTCAGTTCAAACCAGTCTGGCCATTCCATTTTTGGCACCATTCTGAGTAAATTCAAGAGACTGTTGTGTGAAAATCCCAGGAGATCAGCAGTTACAGAAATACTCAAACCAGCCCATCTGGCACCAACAATCAACCATGCAATTATCTAATCAGCCAATCGTGTGGCAGTGCATAAAATCATGCAGATACAGGTCAGGAGCTTCAGTTGTAGGTCACATCAACCATCAGAATGGTGAAAAAAATTTGATCTCAGTGATTTCAAACATGGCCTGATTGTTGGTGCCAGATGGGCTGGTTTGAGTATTTCTGTAACTGCTGATGTCCTGAGATTTTCACACACAACAGTCTCTAGAATTTACTCAGAATGGTGCCAAAAACAAAAAGCATCCAGTGAGTGGCAGTTCTGTGTATGGAAATTCCTTGTTGATGAGACAGGGCAACAGAGAATGGCCAGACTGGTTCGAAGTGACAAAGTCTACTGTAACTCAGTTTGCTATTCTGAGATGCGGGTTGGCGCCATTTTGGCAGCACGAGGGGGACCTACACAATATTAGGCAGGTGATTTTAATATTGTGGCTGATCAGTGTATATATACATATACACTCACCTAAAGGATTATTAGGAACACCTGTTCAATTTCTCATTAATGCAATTATCTAATCAACCAATCACATGGCAGTTGCTTCAATGCATTTAGGGGTGTGGCCCTGGTCAAGACAATCTCCTGAACTCCAAACTGAATTTCAGAATGGGAAAGAAAGGTGATTTAAGCAATTTTGAGCGTGGCATGGTTGTTGGTGCCAGACGGGCCGGTCTGAGTATTTCACAATCTGCTCAGTTACTGGGATTTTCACGCACAACCATTTCTAGGGTTTACAAAGAATGGTGTGAAAAGAGAAAAACATCCAGTATGCGGCAGTCCTGTGGGTAAAAATGCCTTGTTGATGCTAGAGGTCAGAGGAGAATGGGCCGACTGATTCAAGCTGATAGAAGAGCAACTTTGCCTGAAATAACCACTCGTTACAACTGAGGTATGCAGCAAAGCATTTGTGAAGCCACAACACGCACAACCTTGAGGCGGATGGGCTACAACAGCAGAAGACCCCACCGGGTACCACTCATCTCCACTCCAAATAGGAAAAAGAGGCTACAATTTGCAAGAGCTCACCAAAATTGGACAGTTGAAGACTGGAAAAATGTTGCCTGGTCTGATGAGTCTCGATTTCTGTTGAGACATTCAGATGGTAGAGTCAGAATTTGGCATAAACAGAATGAGAACATGGATCCATCATGCCTTGTTACCACTGTGCAGGCTGGTGGTGGTGGTGTAATGGTGTGGGGGATGTTTTCTTGGCACACTTTAGGCCCCTTAGTGCCAATTGGGCGTCGTTTAAATGCCACGGCCTACCTGAGCATTGTTTCTGACCATGTCCATCCCTTTATGGCCACCTTGTACCCATCCTATGATGGCTACTTCCAGCAGGATAATGCACCATGTCACAAAGCTCGAATCATTTCAAATTGGTTTCTTGAACATGACAATGAGTTCACTGTACTAAAATGGCCCCCACAGTCACCAGATCTCAACCCAATAGAGCATCTTTGGGATGTGGTGGAACGGGAGCTTCGTGCCCTGGATGTGCATCCCACAAATCTCCATCAACTGCAAGATGCTATCCTATCAATATGGGCCAACATTTCTAAAGAATGCTTTCAGCACCTTGTTGAATCAATGCCACGTAGAATTAAGGCAGTTCTGAAGGCGAAAGGGGGTCAAACACAGTATTAGTATGGTGTTCCTAATAATCCTTTAGGTGAGTGTATATATATATATACACACTGCTCAGTTATACTTTACTTATGAATCACCATTTTCCATATGAGGACATCCTAAAGGGCAACAAATTTGTATGTAAGCACACACACACTTAGCCATCAGTGCATGACCTTGTGTTGGTGCAGCTCGCTCCTGTCCGGGGCTACATAATGTGGAATGTGGAAAGCCGGCAGACATCAGAGTGTAAAAAACTGCAAGGCCATCTTGCAGAACTGGACTAGTCTAACGAGTGAGCGAAAGATTCTAAGTCTACTCATTATATGAATCCTAAACTATCCCAGCTGAAATATTTATCAAGATATCAATATGGGTTCTTCCATTCCTCCTTCCTCCTCTTCAGGGTGATGCAGGTCCTCCAAGACACATACACACTGTTTCTCTGTCTCTTACTCATAAACACACACCAGAACATGAAGATTTAAGCAGTGTTGAGCTCATATAGATATTGATAGTGATCTGTTCTCTTACACACAGTAGCCTGGAGAACAACTTTCTATTCACCACACCAACACTAATGAAACGCCTCAAAAATGGACAAGGTGTTGAAATCTCAGGTTCACACTCACTGATGGCTAGTTCATAGATTTTCTTCTCTTACTGTGTGTGTATGTGCTGATGAAACAACTTCCTCTGGGCAACACTACAGATTTCTGCCCTGGACTGAATGTTTTAGGTTATGATAGGTGTCAGAGTTACTTTACTGTGATAAAAAGATGGTAATTAAGAGAATTTGTTTACAAAGAAATAGAAAGTATGATGGTTTTAAAGCTGACTTCATCTTAATAGTGCAAATAATTATACCTCATCCTGCCGTATGTGCGTGTCTGTGTGTGTGTGTGTGTGTGTGTGAAGGTATGTGCCTTAGAAGTGTGATGACAGCTCACACACCGCTAGTGAATCAATGGCAGTAAATGACAGCACAAGAAGTGTGACGTGTCACACACACAGGCCGATATACGACGTGGCCGTCAAATGGTGATAAAACAAAGCACGACAATTTCCAGTTGATGTTTCCTTGTTTCATCCATTTGCCTTGTGGTTTTGCATTAGAAATTATTCATTTTAATGGCATGTATTTGTGGTGTGCATACTTTATCCACATACTGAATCTATCAGAAAGCCCCACCCAAAATTCCCTTTTAATACGAAATGCCTCTGACTGCATCATCTTGGTCAGAGGAGACTACACTCTCTTGAAATGGAATAGACAATAAATTAATGGCAACTAAAACCTTCATCAGACAAATAAAAAGGACACTGCATCTGCATGCACTTCAGCAGTCAATTGGGATGGACTTCAAAGACACTTAATCATTAATCTTACAGTTGAAACACAATCCTTTAGTTTTAAACTTTGCCCACCAACATCTACTGCACTTATAACTCACATAAAACAAGACTTATACTACACATAGTTAACTAATAATGGCATTATATTCATGTTGTATAGCCAGAGGGTAACTGGCTCCTCCAATCTGAGCTTGGTTTCTCCCAAGGTTATTTTTCTCCATAACCTAACATCTAATGGAGTTTGTGTTCTTTGACAGAGTCGCCTTTAGCTTAATGGGGGCGTAAAGACAAATAACTTTCAAGGCCTGATTTTCAAATGCTTTATTCAGTTAAACTGAAAGATGAGGACTTCAAGACATCACAGCATAAATGTCTGTCAAGCTGTTTTGAAACTATGTGTTTTGAAAAATGCTTTACACATAAAATCAACTTGACATTTAAAATTTGATGATCTTAACAACAGAACAACAGACCAAAAATATGATCTTTATTTCTTTCATTCTTTACATAGATTTTGTTTTAATAAATTTTCTCTTTCTTTCTTTCTTTCTTTCTTTCTGTTCTAGCTATCTATCTCTATTCATTTATCTTTTTTCTTTCTTTACATAGATTTTGTTTTTTATTCATTTTCTCTTTCTTTTTTCTGTCCATCTTTATTTCCTTCTTTCTTTCTTTATAAATATTTAGTTTTAATATTAATATTGAAAAATCCTGTTTCAATATGAAATGTCAAAATAGGAAAGAAAATCATGCTTGTTAGGCAAATCCATAGGGCATTTAAAGAGAAAATAAATAAATAAAGAGTAAAAAGACTATGTTCGTTCAGCAAACATTCACAAACACTCACTGGATTATGGCCCAACCCTCCATACACACATAGACACACACACACACCAAATCTGATTGCACATGTGTGGCCCTTTCGCTCAGCTGCCTTAAATCACCTCTCACCCTCTGTTTCACCCTAAAAGTTTCTCTATCTCTCTCTCTCTTTCATACCTATCATCTTTCCTGCACCACTCACTCGTATCGGGATGTGCTCAGTCTCCCGCTCCTTCTGAGGACTGCGATACTTCTCATAAATGTCCTTCTTTTTCTTGTTGTCCCTCTCTTCCTTCTTCTCTCTCTTTTCAGCTGGCTCATCGGAGGTGTCCGGGGACGGACTGTTGGAGAGATCTTGAGTCTTCTCCACCTCCAGAGAGTTCTCATTGGGGTTCAGCACAATCACCCCATAGCCCTCCTGAGAGAAACAAAAACACAAACAAATGAATAAACAAATAAACAGGCTCCAGTACTCTTTCTCATTGTACTTGAGTTGCCAAAACAAACCGGTCCCTCATAATAAAGCAAGCTGTCCGGGGAAAGGCGTGTATGCCAGTAATGTGAGTCATGCCATTGTGCGGCATGAAGTAGAGGAATGAACTGTTGGGAGAGGAATTAGAGCCAGTGCTCAATGAAGAACTGAGGTCAGTGCTGCTTTTATGTGTGCTAGAATCCAGCTTCGGTTAGTTGACTTCAAAGACATT
Organism: Xyrauchen texanus; assembly: GCF_025860055.1. NCBI lineage: Eukaryota > Metazoa > Chordata > Actinopteri > Cypriniformes > Catostomidae > Xyrauchen > Xyrauchen texanus. The sequence goes on from NC_068279.1 coordinate 36,277,773, forward strand.
GGTCATTAATCTTACAGTTCATACAAAATATTTTTAGTTTTTGTTTAAACACTGTCCCTTAACACTTACTTAGTTTAATAATTTTAAACCATGACTTGCACTATACATAAGAGGGGAACTGGCCCCCACAGTGAGTCTGGTTTCTTCCAAGGTTATTTTTCTCCATCTTATGGAGTTTTGTGTTCCTTGCCACAGTCGCCTTCGGCTCGCCCTCTGGGGTTATAAATACAATTATTATTTAATTTCTTATTTTTAAACACAATTCACAATTGTATTTTATCTAATTACACAATGATGATTCATCAACATTATAGACATTACAATTTTATCTTCTATTAATGGCTGATCTTCTGTAAAGGTGCTTTGAAACGATGTGTGTTGTGAAAGGCGATATATAAAATGTTTTTGAATTGAATTGAATTCAGAGGAATGTAGCTACTGAGATGCATTTCTAAATCATTAAATAATGACAAATAGATTGTGGAGAAAAATGTGGGCTTAAAAAATATGTGTTGTTATAAAAAGAGACTTGAATATTATTCAAAGAAAACATTAAGTTTTTTTTCACATTTCTTTTGTTATAACTGGTGGCTTTAAACAAATGTGAACAGAAGCAATTTAGTTTACACATGTTATTAGTGTTTACTGTTTCAATTAATGTGTTAGTGGGTTTTGTTAGTGTTCAGCTTTAAAAAAAGCATATTGAATTAGAAGAAGAAAAAAAAAAGTAATATAAGCTAACAAATAAAATATGAAAATATATAATCAAATCCTCTATGGCATCAGTGTCTCCCAGTGGTAATAAAGTTTCAATTTGGAGAGCAGACAGATATGCTGTGCTGCCCAGCTCAAACACTTCTGCACAATACACTCCCACCAAACATAATAACCAAACAAAATCAAAGTTTGTTCTGGACTGCTTGAGGTAAATTTTGACCCATGAGCATACAAAAAAAAAGAAAATCATGCCAGTAGCAAAACTCAATTTTTTCCCCCATAACAATTGTTTAAAAAGCTGACTTCTATGACAATATAAATGTTATACATTTATACATTAATATACATTCCTGTGCCACATATAACACAAAACATATTATGACTAAACTATTCGACTGGTATCTTTTATGCAAAATGTCAACACAATTTAATAGAACTTCAAACAATTTATATAGCAGAAAAAAGAAGAAAACAAACAAAGGTGTCATTTTTCAAAACAGCTAATTACAAATTAAGCTTCTGTCGATGGCTAACAATTAGAATTATTTCACATGATGGACCGCAAAGCAAGCACTTTCACAACCTAATCAGTACAAAAGAGCTCACGCGTGCTTTCTTCTAATAAGACTAATAACTAAAAATAACTAAACTAATATTACATTATTAGCTGCTTGCTTAAACATATAAACACATTTTAAATCATTTTTCTATTTAGAGTAATGAAGTTAGCATATTAAAAAATCAACACAACAACCACATTGGATTATTAAATTACACAACTACAGCCAAAGAAATAAATTTATGTTGAACTTTGATACATTTTTCCATAAAATAAACATCATTTTCTTTGAATCCAGTCAGACATCATGTGGTGTGCAAAAGTAGCTGTGGTGTATATGAAAGTTACTTTAAACTGACCAGACTAGGGTTTGAATTTGTAGTTAGTTGCTCCTGTCTGGCAGTCTAATGTCACATAAGTGATGCCGGCAGGCCTTTAGTTTGGTGTTGTGGTTAGACTGTGTGGTGAGAGAGACTGAGTGAAACTCTGTGCCACTGCCCACTGGTGGCAGGTTGGATAAATGACCGAGAAAGAGACTGAAAGCCTTGGTGAGACCAACAAACTCTCATCTGCCCTTTATTTGATTATAGAGTAAATCTGTATAAACAGCTGGTCACATAGGAATGGACTAGACTTGGACTGAGCCTAGTTTTGAAGGCAGAATTGTTATATAAGTTCATGCAACCCCAGTGGTCCCATATTTACAGCACTGATCAGACATCTTGTCTGCAATAAACTCTAAACTAAATAATTAGTCTTTCAAGACATTTCATGCAGAATGTAATATTTCCAATTTATCCCAACATTTTCCAAATAGATGCATACATTAGTATAAAAACAATAATAATGACAACACAAATAATAGAACAACAACAGTAACTGTGCATTACCATCCTAAATATACAAGTGGTATGTGTAGTTTTCAGATATATTTTACATAATAATACCAAAGACATCTTGAATGATGAATGCAATTTTTATTTTCAGAAGGAAATACCAAAGTTTTATTTAAGCTTAGGTTTTAGGTGCTGGTTCTGCACAAATGCAATGCCACATTTGTCGTTGTCTTCACACTCAACCCGCATCTTATTTTCTGTTGACTGTGCATGAGAATCAACATAACCAAAGATGGCCAAATAGACCCAAGGAGAAACACCCAATCACAATTCAGCATGTGAATAAATAAAAAAAACCGACCAATCGTAATTCACCATGCAAATATTACAATGACATCATCGCTGTCAGCTAAATTTTAAGTAGCACACCTTATAAAATGCAAGTCAATGGAGAATTTTAGATTTTCTTACAGCAGAAATTTAGCAAAACGTTTATTAAAAAAAATTAAAAAACAAAGCTTGAATGGAGTCTGTACGGAAGCCGTTTATTAACATTTTTTTAAAAACAAAGCTTGAATGGAGTCTGTACGGAAGCCATTTTGAGCAGAATTAAATAAAGAAATGTATGGAAAGGAGGAATTTAAATACAGTACTGCACTGCAAGCACTATCACAATGAATATTATCAATAGCAATAGTGATAATGGTTAATTATCAGCCTAAATAACTGATATTTGTAGATATTTGTAAGAAAAGATTAATGATGAATGCCAGTCTTAAGCCTATACCAGTTACTGACAAATGACAAGCCTCCTTGGTCAGGCTTTTCTGTTGCTATGTTTAGTGCTGGAACTTTGTAATCTTGTGTGTCTTGTTATCTGTAGAGACACGAGGGCTTCTCTCTGTCTGTTAACGATGTGTTTTTCATATCCCGGGCTCTTCCCATGCCCTCCTGCCCTGGCAAGCACCTCCTTGAGTGGCAGCAGCAACAGGGTCTGGCCCCTGGGCCCAGCGGTCAGTGCAGGTCACCATGGCCCCTCACTGGGGCTCAGACCCCCATAACCCGTCGCTGAACTCCCTTTTTAGTGCTCTTTTGTCTGCCTGTCTCAGACCAGCAGACTTCTTACACGTATCACAACAATGACTTGATCTCTCAGTGCTATGACTGACACCACAGCGACATTCTGGAAAATTCTCTGGGTTTTTTTTTGTCAATGTGGTTTTAAGTATATGACAAAACATCTCACCTTTTAAGAGCCCCATTTAAAACCCAGGGTGTGGGAATGCATAAAGCTTGCAAAGTAAAGAACTAGCACACATTAATATTCTGCCAAACAAATGGTACAAAGGATCGATTACCATTAAAACTTTGTGTCACATAGTACTTGCACATTTTCACACATAAACACACATCGGACGGAGGTCGGAAATTAACCAGAGCTAAGGGCAAAAAAGGCACCAAAATTGACAGATCTCCAATAGTGAATTTTATTATTTTGTATGTGTTATCCTGCATTTTAAGTTTGATATATTTTATAATATCCTATTATAGTCCTATGAAATTATGGTTTAGACACTATTTCAACTGAAGCAATAGTTACCCTTAATTAACTAAATTAAATGTGTTCCTCAAACAAAGCTCACATATACAAACAAAAGCATCAAGATAAAAAGGCATCCAAATGCACAGGAGTTGAGGTATACGTTGGCACACCAAATTGGTTTAGGCTTTACAATAAGAAAGCATGTTAACGTGTAACAATTAATGTGTGAGCTGCTCTGTGTTAAAAGCGATGGACAGATTCTCCATTACAGCGCTGCCTTGGCCTGGCCCCCCCGTGTCTCTGTGTCCTCTCCTCTGATTGGCTCTCCTCTGTAAAAATGCCCATGGCAGAGGAGTCTAGCCAATCCGAGAGGCAGAGAGATCAAGGATGATGCACGCCGATTTGTGGAGGGAACAGATGATATAAGGAGGGCTCAATGCGCCCAACACACATGCACAGACACACAAAAACTCACACAGAGATGCAAATAGAAAATACAATTTTGATTGCAAAACACAAAATTTTACCCTTAAACATATTAAGCAAATGTACTAATCATAATCACGTTTGCATAACCCTTACAAATACGGAATCCAACTACACACAATCCAAACCGACTGACCATCAAGAACAAAACGTTCACTCCAGTCACACACTGTGAGACACAAAACCACGATGAGACAAGCAAAAAAATAGCCACGATCCCGGCACTGTATTACAGCCTTTCATTTTAAGCCAGTGTGATGTGCCCCCTCTAGGTGAATGTACAGTAAATCCATGATACAGTACTATAAACCTGAGCCCTGCAAGGCTAAGATTGAGGCCTGCCTTTCAAGGCCACTTCTAGTCCCTGCCTCACAGTTCTGGGTGACCTTGTCTGTCAGCAGCGCTACATGGGCTTCTTTTCTACTGTGAGAGAGGCCATTATCCTTTTCTCTGAGATACCACACACAAACCTCCTCTCTTTTTCTCTCAGCGAGATTAAGACCGCTTTCACCCCCCACCCACCGAAACCCAAGTCCCTTCTGCTCTTCTATACAAATATACCCTGCCCTGATTGGAGGGGCTGAGTATACACACACACACACACACACACACACACACACAGCACCAAAGACTCTTAAATGATGGACTAGATAATAAAAGAGGAAAATGACAAAGTTATAGATAAGCTTAGGTTTTAGGATTTGGATTTAGATTAATTAAATGCACCATCAGTATGGTTTTTTTGTTGTCATGACACCTGGCTGTGCATGAGAATCGATACAAGATGACACTGTCTTCACAATTTAAAGGTGGCTATGGATGGTTAAAAAGAAACAAGAAAGGAAAGACAAATAAAAATTAAATATGCAAGTGCAGTATGCAAGACAAAAACAATCGCAATTCAATGCATTATATACAACTATTATGATGACATCATCGCTATCGATTAGGTTTGGGGTGGCAAATATATTCTAAAGCGTTGTTCCAAGTCTAAGTTCCAAATTAATGAGTTTGTAATGAAATCTTGCTTTTGTTACAATCAAAACCAAAATTGGCTTGAACAAAAACATTTATGGCTTTTATTCCAAGAGAGAAAAACAAACGAACCAACAAACAAAGTTAGCATGATTTTTCATAAAGTCTAACCCCTAAAGCTAAGCTTGAATTTAATATGGAAAAAAACTTTTCCATGTACCATGGAAGAAAGAGAAACATCTGGGTTTTGAAGTCAAACACCTAACTGAAACCCCAAACCTAACCATATATTCTAACCCCTTACCCAAACCCTGAAGCTAACCATGATTTCAATTGGAAAATAACTTTTATGTACAATGAAAGAAATACACCATCAGGGATTGTAATGAGATGAGGGAAGCATATTACAGGTTGTCGACATACATCAGTAATTTATATTTCATAAATATGGAATGAGTAACCAAAATTGTTTACTGACGTTACCTTTCTTAAGGTCAGGTCAAGTTAAAAGAACTTTTGTAAAATGCACCAAAAGACTCCTTCATTATGTTGTGCTCTGTCATGCTTTCTTTAAATGCAAGAATGTAATGGTCCTTGACAATGCAAGTCAAAAACTGGCTTTTAAAATGTAATCTATTGTATAAAGTTTGTATTTTATTCCTAATTTCATTCCTAGCTCCCTGTTCATCTATTCTAATCTTTTCTATTTGCAAAAGTAATGTTAGGGAGTCTAACATTTATATTTCCTATTGACACACTAAAGCTGAAGATATAAATAACCATCTTAAAACAAATGTTTGTGTGAAACTTTTGTACAGTACTGTAAATATACATATATTACGGTCCCCAGTGCAAAGCAATTGTCGGGTCCCCCATTCCCCTGGGCACCAATGTGACACACATCGCACTACCTGTAGTTATGCCACTGCCCCTTTACAAATACACCCAGCCCTTCCATACACACACACACACACACACAGCACCAAGCAAACTGGACCCACTTTATATTAGGTGGCCTTAACTACTATGTACTTAATAATTTGATCCAATGTACTTATTATGTACATACACAATGTTGCATTGTAATTACATTTAAAGAACTTGCATTTAATTACATTTGTAGTTACACTGTTAACTTTATGCCTAACCCAACCCTTACCCCAAAACCTACCAGTACCTCAACCTCAGTAGCAGCAAATGTGGACATTTTTCAGAACAACATGTAGTAACACAGTAAATACATAGTCTTGTATGCATTTAATGTTAGTACATAGAAGTTAAGACCACCTAATATAAAGTGTGATTGGCAAACGTATGTTTGCATGTGTTACATTCTTCAGATGGACATTTGGGGCCTTGTAAATGCCCATTAAATGACTGTGAAGCATAAGATCTTTTACGATTTTAAAATCCATACAGTAAATCAGCTGGGTGTGGAAGCAGAGCAAAGAAAAGACATGAGCCAGGCTTTGAGCAGCACAGCTGACTGAGACGCATGGCTGTGATTAAGCTGTCCTTCTGTTTACAACACTGTAGTTACAGCTCGGGGCTTTGGCGTTATCAAAGAGATGTTGGGAAACCTCATTCATGATCGAAGATACACACAGCAGCACACACATATATAACACACACATCTGCTTTCGCTGAGCTGTGCAACCCCTCGAGGGCAAGAGAGACAGGGAATGAAAGAGTAAGGGGGAAAGAGAGAGAGTAAAGATGGCAAGAAGGGGTGGTGTAGCATTAATCATGGTGCAGGTGGAATTTGTCAGAGCTATCGATTGTGTAAGTAAATGTTACAGAAATCATTTGTCAACTTTTACAGGAGGGCAACGTGTCAATCGCTCAGAAGGAAGTGACTGTGGCAGAAAGGAAACACTGTTTACCACTCTAGAAACAAAGCTGACCTGCAAACAGACAAACTATTAAATACCTACGATACTGAGATCCAAATACACAACCTTTGACTGTATTGATCGACATGAGCCATGAGAGGCTGTGTGTTAGCGGTGATTTCACCACAGTTGACATGTACTGTAGTACAGGTGTGGCAGTCAGCTCAATGCTGAGGTCCAGAGGCGAGCTCATGGAGACGTTAGTGCGGAGGAATGAATAATTTAGTAATACAGTGAGCATACCTTTATTTGCCATGATTTACTGTATATTTCTATATTGTTTCCCCTCAGTACACCTGTACATTTTTAATGAGGGAGATGGAAGGTATAGATCATGGAATGATAGCTGGTCCACAATATGTCTGTCTAACTGTTCCATATATAAATTAAAATGTATCGAAATGAGAGGGGACTGTAGGGGAGTCAAAGTAAAAGTGTAGTTGTGGTTCTATTCAGTAGGGGCTGAGATGGAGAGGTGATTGGTTTGACAGGTTAACAGCACTGTACGTGATTATTGATTTATAACAAGGTGACAGCGACAGCGCTATTTATGGTCATGGTAGCATTTGTTTTATATGTAGTTAGATTTGTTTAAGCCATTTCATTTTGTTATGCAATTTATCCAGACACATCATCTGCAATGATTTTGTGGGGAAATCTACAGAATAATGCTGAATGTTTTAAACATGGTAAAATGTATAAAATAATGTTGGGAGTACTTCATTCCTATTGGTAGATCAAACCATAATCAAGTTTGCATAAATACTTAAACAAACATTTAAAAAGTGGGTACCAGGAAAAAATGTGCAAAGGCCTACTTATAAATAAATTACAATTCTATGGGATGGTATGGGATTTTAAAGTCTTTTAAGATACAATACTGACTACATTCAGAATGAACTTGTCCACAATCAAACTCCCAGCAGACCTAACTAACTTTACTCAAGTATACAGAGACTTAAAGGAATGTCCAACACTGCAGGCCACTCTGAAGCCATGCAAAGAACATTAGAACTAAGCCAGACATTTAGCAACTGACCAGAGGGTAAAGGCCTCTTGAGCGGAACAACGTTCTCAAACTTCATATTCCTGTGTAATCCATCTCTGGTCGAGTATGAATAATGAGTGTTTTACGGGGTATTAATCTTACTGACCGCCACTGACTGTGGCCACCCCTTGGGGTCTAGGGTTAAAGTGGAATCCTTTGACCTCTACATTGTTATTGTGGCCCTGGAGAAGGAGAGCTTAAAGAGGTACTGGTGGTCTCCAAGGTGACTCTGATCATTGGTTTAAATAAGAATATATAACAGTGACATATTATTTTCTGTGTGGAGCTGCCCTACGAATAAGGGAGATTATCATTCCTATTTATCAGGCCCCAAAAAGTATGTTTGGACACTTAAGCTACACTTATAATTTGTATGAATGCCATTGCATATTAAAACCAAATATCAACTCAAGTAGTTTCTACAAACAATGAACTAACTTCATTTTTCTTATTCTTTTTTTTTTTTTTAGTAGTTTTATCAAAATGGTGTTAATGTGATTAATGGATGTATGAAGCTGGTTCCCTTGAAAGTTCCCACAGGTGTAGTTCAACACATTAACTATGGACACGTTTCACTAAGTTTGAAAAAAGAAAGTGTCCAAATATTTTGACTTATCTTTTTCTAACATAGTTTATATATTTATTATTTAATTTGAAACATAAACTTATTTTTATAATGTATTTTTTTTTTACATTTGTTTGTGATATACATTTCATTAGAAAATAAAATTCCACTTTGATTGACATTTTTCGTTATATAATGTAAAGACATTAAAAAAAGATTTTGGGTAGTGTGGGTAAAATATCCAATACTTTCTTGTAGGGCCACTGTTTTTATTCTCATTAAAAGACAATGCATCAAACTGCTTGCTTACTCATAAATCATAAACCTATGTAATTAATCAAGCTGTCAAAAAGAGGACAGAGTAGAACACGTGGAGGTCAAAGGCCATCGTCAGACCAATGGAGGTCAGGGTCACACTGCATTCCTCATTATCAAGTTGGGATGAGAGAGGTCCAGAGCAAACAAAAGCTAAGCAGATGGAGAAGGACGAAGGGTGAGAAAAGAAGCCAAAAGAAGATTGAGAAGAAAGGGGGAAAATGACAAAGAAAAGTGAAAGAAGCTGTCAGCTGCCTGCAAATGAAGATGGGGAACTGATTCTAAAAGGGTAGGCTGCAGAGAGAGAGAGAGAGAGAAATAGAAAAGAAACAAGAGAGAGTGCAGAAAAAAGAATGAGAAAGAAAAAAGAGAAAACTACAAGATGTTTCTGCCATATAGACACAAAACAAGGTGGAGAGCCAGCGGTCTCTGAAGCCCCCCATTCACACGCAAGCGGCTGACAGAGACGTGAGGAATCAGTAGTGGCAGATATGATTGTTATCTGCTTGTCACTGGTCTTCTGAGAGAAAGGATAAAGCTGAGAGATACCTTTCTCCCCAGATATTAGATCAAGCCTCTAAAGACAGTTAGCAGGTTAGAAACCACAGAGGTCAGTCGTGTTCAATATACAAACCCTTCTGCCATAGATAAGATGAGTTCTTGCTGATAGCACCAACAAAGAAAAAAGATGTAAGGGAACATACAGATGACATTATTTGGTGACAGGTGTATATATTTCAGAATGAAATTCTGAATCGTGATACTGGGTTCCCACACTTTTTCACCAATGAACTTCCATGACTTTTCCAGTCACTTGTGATTATGGCATAAAGAGTTTTATAGGGATAATTTTATGGGGATTGCACTCACAAAAAGCTATTTCTGAGCAACAGAATAATACATATTCACTATAGAAATGTACATGAATTTTATATAATTTATGTAATACTGAATTCATTTTCATGAGTTTTTATTTTAAAATTCCTTGATATTTCCCTGATGTTTTCCAAGACTTTACAGGGTACAGGGTCAGTACTTGAAAAAATGAAGGTAAAACACATTCAAATCTGCACCCTAATCAAGCTGTCTTGTCAGCTACTGAATATACAATTACCAAAAAAGATTTCTCATCAGAGGTAAATTTGTACTTAACATAGTACTTAACTAGAAAAGAACATAGTCAGGATGCTTATAGAAATACTGAATGTTCCAGTGTTACACACACACATGTTGGTCACTATATCAGTGCTATTTGGACTGCTAGTGCAATAGGGAAGGATTTACATATTTATATCCATTTTGGGACACTGTCATGGGACGGGACCCTTAATGATGAATGATAATTCTGAATATGGCTTGACCACCCAAAAGCAAGTATAAGCCATCATATGTTAAAAATTTAAATAAAACTTTATTATTTAATTTTTGTGAGTAGTTGTTTGATATGTTGTTATACTTCAATTAAAAGTGTACTCAGCCATTTTTTCCTCAAAAAAACAAATTTTCCCCTAAAGCAATGCAAAGTACTTTAAAAAAGTTTTACAAAGTAAAATATGGCTAAAATGATATATATACACTCAAGAGATAAAGATATCTATAGCCTAATAAATGAGGCTGGGCTGCCTCATGGTAGCCACGATACTGAGATCACATGACCAGCTGAATATTCCTCATTTTTATTACTCATTCACATTCACACAACGAAAATGCAGAACTTACTGCAGTTACTTCCATCAGCTTTCAACCGAACATTAATGGAACATGTGCACCAAGAGTTTTGCCATTCCATAAAATGCAAGTGTTTTTATTGTTTAAATTTGGATGCCATGTATTGTGTGTATTTTTGACAATATAGAGTTTTTAATATTTTGATTTTAACATATGGAAGCAAACTATGGAAATATGTACACAATAATACAATTATTGTTTTAAATTGAATTGTGTAGATTTTCACATGTTGGGTGAGGTGAGGAGGGGCTTTGGCTTAAATATCTAGCTGTAGATAAGATACAATTTACTTGTTTAAGGCCTCTGATGAGAAATATTCACACACAGTGACCTAAGTTGTTGTTTCAAGCTATTGCATGTTTCTTTGTCTATCCAACTACCAGCAGATTACCTAAACGCAAATCACTTTTCTGCAAAAGAAACAAACATATATCTTTTAACAAACCACCTTCACACAGACCCTCCCCACTTTCACAACTCACATTCATTAATCTGACATCAGTAACAAATATAAAAAAAAGCACAAGAACGGCTACCTGGCAAAGTGATGCATGGAACGTGAGAGGGGGAAAAAAAAACATCAGCAAAACAATTTAAAAAGTGCGTATGCTCCGCAACTCCTGATATTACCATCTAATCCCACTCCACCGTATGAAACCTGAATTCTCAGCCAGTTCTCTATCAAAACATCACTCCTGAAAAAGACATGGACCACTGCACAAAATTAGCTGTCACCCTTTCCTCAAAATCTTTGTTAATCTCGTTTCCAGTGTTTGTGGATTTATCAGCACATGCATCAATGTCAGCTCCTTGGTTACTGAGGCGCACTACACGGGAGAAGATATAATTAAAACTGTTTGGGTGCCGGGCGAGGGGAGGGATGAGGGGTGGGCAGGCGCGAATGCAACATTGACGTCTTGTTTGCTTCGTCTTAGGCTCCATACCCCTTGAGAGTCGCACATGCACAGAGCTGGCACTAACAAATACATGATTTCACTAGGTGTGACATCGTAGGTCAGTGAGAGCCGGCGTAATGATGGACATTTGGTCCATTCTGTGCTTTAGTATGAGAAACCTTTTCACATACATTTATAAACAACCAAATGTTCCCAACAGCCATAAACTGACCATGAGATGTATCATTATTAAGCCAGGAAATGTTGCTATATAAATCAGCTTTCCCACACTTGTTGACCAATACATTTTCTTGAATTTGCAATGACCTTTCCATTTGTTTATGATAACTGGGTCAAGAATTTGTATCAATTCAGAATGATTTGCTAATGAATCGTTCAGAATAATTTGTGAACCTGATCCACCGATTTATATACTAAGTAGAACCAATACAAAAGAATTATTTGCTCACAGACCAGACATCACTGTACCTTGAAAGCATGTTTTACTTTACACACAAGCTCTACACAAAAACAATACCTAGCTGATTCAATATTTTACAGCAGAGCATAAGAAGAAAAGTATATATTCACTATGGAAACTTCCATGACCTTTCCAATTTGTTTCAGGCCTGGAAAGCGCAATATTCAAATTCAATGATTTTAAAGATTCCACAGTTTTCCATGACCATGGAAACCAATGTAAAAAGTTACATGTAAAAATAAATGGACATTTTCCAAACAAAAACAAGGACCAACACTTACAGTATAAACAAACATACAATGCAACCCAGACTCTTAAGATGAGTCTTGTTTATAAACAATAGTTTTGTATTTGCTGCGATACAGCTGCAGTGCAGTAGCTACTTAAACACTGAGCACATTTAGATACATTCTAGAGAAATTGACCTAATTAAACCCACCCAAATCTGAGTTTTGGTTCTTTTCTTATAGATATCTACATTGCCTTCAATAAAGTGGATATTATATCAAAGATTAATCTCCAAATTAAGCAATCATGCTATGTTTTGTCTTTAACTGGCAAAATCAAGCAACTTGTCTTAATTGCTAACGTTCAATGGATTCTAGCTGAGAGGGCATCATTTGGAACAGTAAGTGTCAAAGGCACTTTTAGCCTTATAAGGCTATTTAAATAAAATTGAAATGTATTGATTGTAACTGCAGACGGAGCATTAAATCTTGATTTTGGCCCAAGAGGCATTCTAAACTAATCTTCAATAAAATGTGGTTATTAGCCATTTTTATTCATTTTTGCTGTTGTACAGTATGTCATTGTGACCATCACTAGATGGAGATGCTCATGTAAATCATGTTTTTAAATGTAAACTATTGCTATCAAATATAACAAAATTGATAATTTCAGGTTGCATTTAGTGTATTAATTTAAAATTCTTAGCAACTCTCAGACAGTTTTATTACTATAATCTAGAAATAAATAATACCATCTTAGTAGGACTTATCAAGCAGCAAAGTTTTGAAGCAAATTACACAGTTAATGTCAGACAGTCACAAGACATTATCTGAAATAACTCAATAATTAAATGAAACAAAACTCCAAATTAAATGTAAAAAGACAATAACATAATAATTTATCATATGCTTTCTGTCATATATATATATTTCTTTTCTTTTTTTATTTAATTTTATTATTATAATTTGTTTTTAAAACATCAAGTAGGCTAATTGGGGTCAATTTCCCTATATATTTAGATTATATATGTAGATACGTTTACAGCAACCACAGCAAATGTAAACTAACACTTACACTGGAAGTTTATGGGGTGATTTTAAAGGAGGGTTTAAAAGCAGAAATATGAAGCACATAGTTTGTTAAAGCGCATGAGTTACTCTTTAAAAAAGTTTAATTAATCTGTAAAGTTGTCTTAATCATCCTTTTGAAGTAGGACTACTTTTCTTGTTGGATGAACTTCTATTTATTTTTTACAGAATGAATTCCTGTTCATACAGTTTGGTCAAATTAAACTGCTTTACAGATTTATGTTAAGTCCCTATGTACATGAATGTCATTTGAAAGTTGGTGGGTTTATTTGGTCACAACATTGTTATAACTGCAGAGAAAAGGATAGCAAGCGATTTTATCAAACTAGTCTCATGCTAACATGGTTAAGTTTTATGTTTGTACTTTTGAAACATTATCATTTTAATGCTATGTAATTGCCCTATTGACCTTGTTCAGCCCCGTCCCTTTTCAGAGCTCTGCATTTCTGTGTTTTGTCTCTTACCTTCCAGTTTGTATTAAAGCTACTGAGAACAGCTGATCATAATGGATTATGTGTTGGAGCACAGAACATATTTTCAGCAAGAGTTGATGGTGTGAGTTTACACCACCCCTTTACTACCTGAAAATGCAAGCAAGGTGTTTTTGATGTCACTGTAAATGTTAGTTTTTCCGACACTCACGGAGGTAAATTGGACCTGGCAGATCACATATGGACAACTCTGACACAATGCACTTTCACATGATAGAGGTTAAATAGTTATAAGTGTAAATCTTCTTAATCTTTAGCTTTCAAATTGTTGACATGACATTCCAGTGACAGCTCGTATTATCTTACAGGCAAGTTCATCAAATTAAAGGGAATACCATTTGTACTATTTAAAAATTATATGTCACCCCATTGTGTACATTTACACCCAGTGTATATGGAATATATACACCATACATACCAACCACTGGACCGGAAGTTCAAAGACAAAATTTTCAAGATGGCTGCGTGCTAGATTTCTAGCACATAAGATTAATAGATTCTGATTATAAGTTTTGTTTGTTACAACAAATAGAGCGATGAATCAAAATAATTTTCCGCTAGACCTAAAACATAGAACAAGTTCAGCCTCTATGATGCTTAGCCAGTAAGTTAAAAACACACTTCAGGCAGCTTTTTCATCTTCAACTCTCCTCTTCCTCTTTCAGATCTAAACACACGGATGCCTCTCTCACAGTACTGCCAATAACCAATGCCATTCCAGGCCAACCCACTGACCAGGCCTCTTGCTTTCATTCTCCGCTGGCTCGGTATGGGAAGGCTCATTAAAAGTTCAGAGTGGCTTACTTGCCGAAACATTCATCAGCTCTAAATAAACAAGCTCTTTTAGAGGGCAGGACAGCTTCTTTGGCTGCAGCGACTAGACTGCAGTGCTTTAATTAAATTGGCAGGTCAGGCAGAGGAAGAGGGAGACCACGAGGCCATCGTGTGAGGGCAGGCTATGTGATCTCAGCTCAGCCAGGGCAGGAACAAGGCACTAAGATCTCACTCAGGCTGACAGAAACGCTCTCCGTCCATCTCTGGGCAATGAAGGAGGACAGTGCTTTAAGTGTACGTTGCCGGTGCGGTGGGTCACTTATTCCCCTCTTCATTAGTGGGAAAATGGACTCTCGTAAATGCTTATTAAATCCCTACCTACACTCCCCCGGTTAATGCTGGCCATCCATTTGTGTCCGTTTTAGCCGCCTGACAACGCTTTACAGGAAGATTAATTGTCCTGTGTCAGGCGATGGCCAAACCCTGTCTCTCTTTCATTTCCTTTCTTCTTGGCCACAGATGCAATAATGGAGCCCATCTTTGTCGTAACAGTGTGATTAGCATCCAAGAAAAAAGGGAGGTCGAAAGAATGACAGACAAGGAGAGACGGACAATGGAAAAAATACAGAAACTCTACCCTTCACAACTTTATACAAATGTAGATTGGGACCTGTGAATTAGAAGCACTTGATGACATGAAGTGGGGTTATTAATTAATGAGGGAAAGAGAGGGAGCAAAAATGTAATGAATCACTTATTAATATCGTCCATTTAAAAAAAAAAATACACACTATTTCCCCATTTGTTGAGGGGGAAGGGGGAGGGGATGGACCCCTGGTGCATTCCATAATTTTGGGCCCTACGGCCATCCCTCTTGCTTACAGGAGAGAAAATGTAAAGTGGACGTCTCGCTCCCTGAGCTGAAGATAATGGCTGCTCATTACCTGGCCATTCCCAGACACAGCCGTGCTCCAAAGCGATCAAACGCAAGCCTTGCACTGCCTTTCAGAAACAGGGGAGTTGCCCATGAGAGTTTGATTGAGGACAAAATACCCCTATTTTATTCTTGTCTATTTGTTCACTCTTTTTTCCCCAGCCTGATTACTCAGAGGGAAGCCCGACTTGCAGGCAATCCCCTTTTCTACCACGTCCCCCAATCGCCCTCGAACAAAAAGGGGGTGAGCAAGAGGGCCACTGAGGAAGGGAAGGGGGGGTCGACTTGGGTGCTGTCTCATTAAAAGCTGGCGATTTTCTAATTGTCTCAAGCAGACCTCCGAGAGACTAGTATATTATACTCACCACAATTAACCAAACAAAAGAGTTTAACTGCCCAAGGACTGGGGCCTAGTCAGAAAGGCAAAAAAGAAAGAGAGAGCGTAGAAGAAGAGGGTATTCCACTACGGCTGCAAAATTAGGGGAGGTGACACCGGAGGCACAAGAAAGCTCAATTTGGTCTCTGAATGTTTCCAATCGGGGGGTGGGGGGTACACAACCATGATTGGCCAGATGTCTTGAGGAGATAGTTACGAGTAGCGGTCGACATGCAGAGGGTGGGGGTTGGTTTTAGTTTTGGCCGCGAGCATGTGCTCATTTGCGGCACACCTTTGTTGTGGACCTGTCTGTTTACAGCTCAGGCATGGGCCTAAACACTCCCAGCCTCCATTCACACCACTCTCCTTTCAGCCCTCACAGAAGCAGCCCCTTAAACCCACTTCACTACCATTTTCCCTCTCTCTCCCATCTCCCTTTTGTCCTCTCTTCCATTACATCAAACACAGGAACAAAGGCCGCAGAACAGAAACCTCGGCCGCAGAATAGACCCATCACAAATATTAATTTGAAAAGGTGTTGAAGTGCAGAATTTACTTTTATGCACAAGGACAACTTCGAATCTCTTTTTTCCCCTTCTCCCCCCTCTTCCTCTCTCTTCTTCAGCAGGGGGATTCTTTATGAGCTGCAATGAGCTTGGTTTTCAGCTGAGAAAGGAGAGGCAAAGAGGCTGGGAGTGCAATTATCCAGCAGCAAAGGCTTCGGATTCAGCCGCGCTAAAGACTCCACACTGGCCATTATGAGAGAGTGAGCTGTGAGGCTGCATTCAGTCCAGCACATCTATTAAAGAGCAGTGGGCACACACACTGTACTAACAACCACACACTCAAACTTGTTTGCACTTGCTATCATTTGGGGAAAAAGTTTACAAATTATCAATGAATAATTAAAATGTTTTACAGAAGAAATCATGATAAACAATTTTTCCAAGAAAAATCTATATATGTGTAGACATGGAGCATTAATACTGAGTGTTCACAGTTGTGCATACATTAAGATGACTTGGAACTTGGCTCATCCAATCATATATCAGAGTATATACTACCCGTTTTATAGAATCCATTTTTCCAAACTGCACCATTTTGCCAGAACAAAATGCAGGGAATAAAGAAAGACAATACTGATGAACCTCTGCAATGAGTGAAAATGTAAAATACATTTAAGGGCATTGCATTCAGGTAATTAAACAAAACTCTATGTTGTTATTGTGCAAGATGATCTTCAAGTGTTTGTTGTGTGACTGTTCAAACTGTTGGAAGTTGAAAAGTTGAATCAGCTACTTCCTGCAAGAACTGTCAGTTTCACAGCTCATCTTGTCAGGGTCAGGCTAGCTCATCATCCAGTGAGAGGATTTTCTCAAGGAATGGGGAAAAGGCTGATCAGTATAATCATGATTATTCTCTTTTTGGTTGCCTGCTTCAAAAAACAAGACATGCCCAAAACAACACTACGAACACAGCACATGTATTACCTCCATTCATACTCCTGCCAAAGCACTATTTCAACAAATAGAAAATCACAGATCAGTGACCCTAATAATAAATATCATAAATAACCATTATCCTGTAACCATAATAAATAAAATAATATGTTAGGTATGTTGATCGTAGTAACAATTCATTTTAACAGCATCTTTTTTTTTTATACAAAGAAAGTGAATGGTGACAACATCTCTTTCTGTGTTCCGTTTTGGAATGACATGAGTGGAAGTAAATGATGACAGCATTTTCATTTTTGACTGAAATATTTTTTTAAATGTCTACATCGCTACTGCCGAATCATTTGCTCTGCTAAAGCTCAGAATCCACCTATAGAAATGTTTATTAATACAAATACATTAACCTGTAATTCCTTCGTCCTGCTCAAACACAAAATGATGCATTGAGAATCCAGCTCATTTTCATAACATCAAGATCTTGCACTCTAATGCAGTAAATGCGGAGTGCATGGGGCTTCAGATTTCTGATCGAAAACAGAACTGCCACAGCTAAGATCAAACCATGTCTCAGCATGCTGCCTGCCCCAATGGCTGGGGCCCCTTCACAGGACCCAACCTCCAAGCACAGATCTCTGGGGCATGACAAAACACTCAGCAGGGATCTCCATCTTATTCAAAGAATTAACCATCCCTTTATCCCACCCTCCCTTCTTTTCCAACACATATACACATACAATTACTGGTAATCTGCTTAGGGTGGTATACTAGGGTGGGTTTGCTAACATTTGCTGCAAACAGTTCTTTTTGAAGAGAGGTGAAAAGAAGCAAAGGCGGTCTAGGACTCCAGGTGTCCGGTAATAGTCCATAGAATTGGTTATTATTTGCCTCTGTTGCACGGTAAGAAATATTTCACATGTTATTTTTGTTCTGTGTCCAGAGAAGCAGAAATAGGAGGGAGGGAATAAAACTATTACTGCCTTCAGGACTCATCGAACAGTAGAATAATGTGAAAGACAAAGAATAAATGAAATATAGCTTTTGTTGTTGTTTGCTTTTTTTTAATTATTTCTAAAATCTCATTCCAATTCTCATTTCAGTGGCTCGATGTTACAAGTTTTGATTTTGTCTCAAATCTATTTATATATACACCGATCAGCCATAATATTAAAACCACCTGCCAAATATTGTGTAGGTCCCACTCATGCTACCAAAACAGCACCAATCCTCATCTTAGTATAGAATTCTGAGAAGCTATTCTTCTCACCACAATCAACCATGCGATTATCTAATCAGCCAATTGTGTGGCAGCAGTGCAGAGCATAAAATCATGCAGATATGGGTCAGGAGCTTCAGTTAATGTTCACATCAACCATCAGAATGGGGAAAATGTGATCTCAGTGATTTGGACCATGGCATGATTGTTGATGCCAGATGGGCTGGTTTGAGTATTACTGTAACAGCTGATCTCCTGGGGTTTTCACACACAACAGTTTCTAGAATTTACTCATAATGGTGGCAAAAACAAAAAAAAACATCCAGTGAGTGGCAGTTCTGTGGACAGAAATGCCTTGTTGATGAGTGAGGTCAACAGAGAATAGCCAAACTGGTTCAAACTGACAAAGTCTACAATAACTCAGATAACCGCTCTGTACAATTGTGATGAAAGAATATCATCTCAGAATGCTATGTTGGTGCTATTTAGGTGACATGAGGGGAACCTACATAATATTAGGTGGTTTTAATGTTGTGGCTGATCGGTGTGTATATAAGTTGCCTTTATTAAAATGTGATGTTGCTAGTCAGAGTTTCCATACCTCTGGATGTATTTGGAGTGGGACTCTAAACCCAGGCACGGTCCAACTCTCCTTGCAAAGCACACAAATTTCCTACATTGTTTATATACAAAGTAAAACAATTCTAAACGACAACCAATCCAACACGTAAAAATGGCAATTCCGTGAACTTAACCAACACAGTGAAATGAAGGAACTTTTAATGTAAAAGACTGTCCATTTAAAAAAAGAAAAAAAAAAGAAAAAAAAAAAAAACAACATCTGGGACACACTGTTGATTACCACAGATAATAATTTTAACTCCAACTTCAGTTTGTAAAAACAAACAAACAAAAATCACCTTTACATTAGTGCACTTAAAAATGAATTATATGTGGCAAGGCATTCCAGAAAAGCACTTACATTATTACAGTATTTATCCATACAAACTTTTTTATTTTAGCTTTAAAGTCATCTTATCATCCTTTTAGCAGAGGAACTGTTCTAGTCAGCTAAACCTCTAGTTATTCATAGCCACCGTAATTTCTATGGGTGGATTTGTCTCTACGTAAACAGTCCATGGTTTCCTTGAATTTAGCATGAAACATAATAAGGCTTTTAAGCTTTACATAGTCATGACAGGAGTTCCAAAACTGGACACAATTTAGCATTTTATGTGAACACATACTGTAGAGAGAGTGTGTATCATATAGTAAGTCAATTTGAAGTATTTTGCTCTAGACATTATTTTTTGCTGAGGCACAAGACAAATTATTATCTATGGAAATCAACAGCATGCCACAGATGCTGTCGATAAATCTAAACTTCAATTGAGTCCCAAACATTCCTTTTACTGTATAACTAAATTGACAGCATTTTTCCTTATACAGCCCTGTTTGATTTAGTGGGCCGAATCAAAATGACACTATAAACAGCTGTGCATACAGGAGAAAGAGAAAGAATGAGAGAGTCCGGTGTAGCTTCTATCCACCCTGTTCCCAAACACAGCAATGTTGTTTTATTTCATAAGTTCTCTCAAACCCTGGAGCTCTAAAACTGTGAAATCACCTCTTGATCTGAGCAAACATGGCTGAGGCCCTGCTTACTTGTGCAGTCATTTATCTTTTCATCACAGTCAGCTTACAAGCTCTTTAGTACCTTAACATCCTCCTGCTCTTGGGGGCAGCCACATAGGGCGCAGACCTAACAAGGGCTAATGCCACCACAGTATCCCACTAGTGAGGGAAGAAAAAATGAAACAGAAAGCAAGAGAGATGGAAGGGAAGAATAACAACATCAAAACGGTGAAAGAAGAAAGAGAAAGTGGAAGCAAATGACCTCAGACTCACTCAGGCCCAACCCAGGTCCTAATGAATAAAAATGAAGATCTTGTCAAATGATGAAGTGGCAGGTTAATTTGCAGCACTAAGATACAATGCGAACAAGCCGAGGGAAAGAGCATGTGTGAGAGAAAAAAGAAAAGAAAAAAAACACAGAAGGAGGGAGGGCAGAAAAAGAGCTGTCCCAGTCCAAGAAAAGACTGCCACCTATCTGCAGAAGTCATCATTGCATGCACATTTCACTTCAGAAAAACATAAAGAGGTGAAAAAAAGGTGAGATGCTGGGAAAAAGGTCAAATGAAAATCAGACAAGTGGAATTTATGATAAAAAAGAGGAGGAAGATTAGATGCAGAAAAAAAAACACCAAAAATAAAAAAATGAGGCAGGTTCACAGAGGCGGTTTTATCAAACGCATGCAAGATGCCTGGAGCTAATGTCTGCTCCCCCTGGTCCCTTTCTTTCTGACATTAAGATCTGCACACAGACCAGGCTTAGATAGCCCACGCACCTCCCGGCCAGTGTGCACTGCTGTTTTGATCAGAGAGATGGACAAACAGGAATGATTTGTCTGTGCCTTAAGTGTTGGTGTACCAATGCATATATTATTATTAGACCCATGGATGAGGAAATTAAATCTGGCATGTTTGCATACTGAAACACTGCAAAGTGCATGCTTGGTGCTCATTATATATGCACATGCCAACAGACACAGGTTTGAGTATTTCTGTAACTGCTGATTTCCTGGGATTTCCACACACAACAGTCTCTAGATTTTACTTAGAATGGTGCCAAAAACAAAAAACATCAAGTTTTTCTGCAGATGAAAACACCTTATTGATGAAAGAATTTAACAGAGGATGGCCAGACTGCTTCGAACTGATAAAGTCTACAGTAACTCAGATAACCGCTCTGTACAATTATGATGAAAAGAATATCTCAGAAGGTTATTCTGAGATGCAGGTTGGCGCTGTTTTGGCGGCACGAGGGGGACCTACTCAATATTAGGCAGGTGGTTTTAATGTTGTGGCTGATCGGTGTGTATATATATACACTCACCTAAAGGATTATTAGGAACACCATACTAATACTGTGTTTGACCCCCTTTCGCCTTCAGAACTGCCTTAATTCTACGTGGCATTGATTCAACAAGGTGCTGAAAGCATTCTTTAGAAATGTTGGCCCATATTGATAGGATAGCATCTTGCAGTTGATGGAGATTTGTGGGATGCACATCCAGGGCACGAAGCTCCTGTTCCACCACATCCCAAAGATGCTCTATTGGGTTGAGATCTGGTGACTGTGGGGGCCATTTTAGTACAGTGAACTCATTGTCATGTTCAAGAAACCAATTTGAAATGATTCGAGCTTTGTGACATGGTGCATTATCCTGCTGGAAGAAGCCATCAGAGGATGGGTACATGGTGGCCATAAAGGGATGGACATGGTCAGAAACAATGCTCAGGTAGGCCGTGGCATTTAAACGATGCCCAATTGGCACTAAGGGGCCTAAAGTGTGCCAAGAAAACATCCCCCACACCATTACACCACCACCACCAGCCTGCACAGTGGTAACAAGGCATGATGGATCCATGTTCTCATTCTGTTTACGCCAAATTCTGACTCTACCATCTGAATATCTCAACAGAAATCGAGACTCATCAGACCAGGCAACATTTTTCCAGTCTTCAACTGTCCAATTTTGGTGAGCTCTTGCAAATTGTAGCTTCTTTTTCCTATTTGGAGTGGAGATGAGTGGTACCCGGTGGGGTCTTCTGCTGTTGTAGCCCATCCACCTCAAGGTTGTGCGTGTTGTGGCTTCACAAATGCTTTGCTGCATACCTCGGTTGTAACGAGTGGTTATTTCAGTCAAAGTTGCTCTTCTATCAGCTTGAATCAGTCGGCCCATTCTCCTCTGACCTCTAGCATCAACAAGGCATTTTTGCCCACAGGACTGCCGCATACTGGATGTTTTTCCCTTTTCACACCATTCTTTGTAAACCCTAGAAATGGTTGTGCATGAAAATCCCAGTAACTGAGCAGATTGTGAAATACTCAGACCGGCCCGTCTGGCACCAACAACCATGCCAAGCTCAAAATTGCTTAAATCACCTTTCTTTCCCATTATGACATTCAGTTTGGAGTTCAGGAGATTGTCTTGACCAGGACCACACCCCTAAATGCACTGAAGCAACTGCCATGTGATTGGTTGATTAGATAATTGCATTAATGAGAAATTGAACAGGTGTTCCTAATAATCCTTTAGGTGAGTGTGTGTATATATATATATATATATATATATATATATATATATATATATATATATACACACACACACACACACACACACACACACACACTGGCAGCCAAAAGTTTGGAATAATGTACAGAAATTGGTACTTTTATTCACCAAAGTGGCATTCAGCTTATCACAATGTATAGTCAGGACATTAATAACATGAAAAAGTACTATTACAATTTGAAAAAAAAATTCAGAACTTCTTCAAAGAGTTCTCATCAAAAAATCCTCCACGTGCAGCAATGACAGCTTTGCAGATCCTTGACATTCTATCTGTCATTTTGTCCAGATACTCAGGTGACATTTCACCCCACACTTCCTGTAGCACTTGACATAGATGTGTCTGTCTTGTCGGGCACTTCTTACGCACCTTACAGTCTAGCTGATCCCACAAAAGCTCAATGGGGTTAAGATCCATAACACTCGTTTCCAATTATCTGTTGTCCAATGTCTGTGTTTCTTTGCCCACTCTAACCTTTCCTTTTTGTTTTTCTGTTTCAAAAGTGGCTTTTTCTTTGAAATTCTTCCAATAAGGCCTGCACCCCTGAGTCTTCTCTTTACTGTTGTACATAAGGCTTGCGCTTTAATCTAGGTCTGTGGAGAGGAAGGGTTTTGGTTCGGGGTGGTCTCCCATCTCACTTTGGGACGATCAGAGACCGCGCTCCATTTGTTGCCTTCCTGATAACCACATCAGCTGTTTTCCTACAGCCATCTGATGACTTTATTAGCCTCAAACAATTGTCCAAAAAATACACCCTGGTGCACTGCTTTGTGCATAGACACACAAAGACGTACAAGTCCATGCAAAGCTGAGAACCAAACCAGCTGAGAATCACCGGTTTAGATAACAAGAGGAAATGTTCTGTGGACAGTGGATTTTTAAAAATACACATGGTGCATTATATTAAATTTTTTTTTTTTTTATCTTTCTGTTCACCCTTCAATGGTTTTGTCAATCCCATAGTGCAGGCAAAACTTCCCAACAACCAGTCTTGAAAGCTCAATAATGTGCTTCTGGAGGATGAAACATTTCCAGTTACAATGAATTCAGGCTTCTGTTTTTCTGTAGGCTGCCAGCAAGAGTCAATCAGGCAATGATTTTTTGGAGTGTATAGCTTTAATGTCAAAAGGATTAATTGATGAATTTTCAATTTGATGAGTCATGTGGAATGGGTGCTCAAAGCCATGGTGAGTAGAATCTCTTCCAAAAAAATGTCAACATTGAATTGTATTGTATTTTCTTTTAAACAGTTCCCATGCCCATCACAATCTATTTGTTTAATTTCTGTAATAGAATCCCAGAATCCCAAATATACACATATGTCTACAATAAATAGTACAAAGTAAACATACTCAGACAAACCGTCTGTGCCTACGGTTTTCCGAATATAGATGTTAAGCAAGTATGCGCATGCATCATGCTCTGAAACTCTTTCCAACCCAAACAAAAGCCACTCTACCACTGTTCAGCGAGCTCGGCTTTAATTCCCCCGGATCGAAATGTTAATTAAATCTTAAGGAAGGGGTTTAAAAGATCCAGAGACAAGCAAAAAAGTGTAATACATGAAAACATGTGAATGAATGCGAGAGAGATAGTAAGAAAACAAGATTGGATTTCTATTATAGAATACACAAGTGGTTAAAGTGTGAATAGCAACAAAAAATTATAAATGGCACATGTTGACTAAATCAGTAAGAAACGTAATAAATAAATAAATAAATGTACTAAAAATTATCAGTTTTTATTTCCTAAGAGCACGAAGCAGCAGACGCAGCAGCAGAAGAAGAAAAAAGGTGTTATATGGCAAAATTAAAAAACAAAAAAAGAAGTTTAGAAAGAATGAACATCTATTTGTACATTTCTTTTACTTTCAGAATTATATGTAATCACACATACATTTCATAAAATATATACTTTCTGAAAATAAAGACCACAAAATTATGTAACCTATATATATATATATATATATATATATATATATATATATATATATATATATATATATATATATATATATATATATACCTATATATATATATATATATATATATATATATATATATATATATATATATATATATATATATACACATGTATGTTTGATTTATTTTAGGTTTGTTTCCCCAACCTGTCACCTTCCAATTTATGTGGTGTATGTTGTTGTTGCATCATTCTGGCATTACACAGGCGCTGTTTAACCACCTCTGCTGCATGTGGTGGTATCAGTACACCTGAGTGGTATACATCACAGTGTCTGAAATCTATTTTGGTTTTCTTTCTTTGATTTATAGTTTAGTGTTATTTCAGTGTAATCCCAGATTAATTTGTATCTTCTCTCTCCAGGAGGTCTTTGTGGGAAACAGGGGAGACTAGCTGCCTTCCTTTGATCGGGTGTGCTTCACCTTGTGCTGAGTGTGCTAACACGACTTCCTTATGTTGTGTGTGTAGTGTTTGACGATTCGGTGCGTATTAAGGTGGGTTTGGATAACCTTCCAAATTGCGGCTGGCCAGCATTGTCCCCGCTAAGCCTGGCCCTGGAGAATTCCTAGTTTTATTGAAATTCTCATGGTGTTTCATGAGAGAGAGAGAATCTACATTTATACGATATGTTTTTAATGATGCTGAAGTGTTGTAATAAAATATACTTTTTGTATTGATACTCACGCCTCACTCACTCTTAATTCTTTGCCTTCAATTGGTAAATCTTACCTGTGTGCCCTTATTGGGAGTATTTCCCTGGCTCTCCCCCAGGGTGGCGTAGTCGAATTTAAATTAAGTGATTCAAGTTTCCCTCCACTTGGAAATGCCACATATATATATCTATATATATATATATATATATATATATATATATATATATATATATATATATATATATATATATATATAAATTTCTGACTTCAACTGTGTATGTACATATATATATATATATATATACATACACAGTTGAAGTCAGAAATTTACATACACTTAGGTTGAATTTAGGGCTGGGACGATTCTTCGACGTAATCAACGCCATCGATTACAGAAATACGTCGATTTGCATAACATGATTTTGTGCGTCGCAACTTGGAGGGAAAGGAGGGGGAGAGAGATTGTGCGTATGTGGTACATTGGCTGTGTGTATTACTAAGAGTTGATTAAGAATGCACAAGTTTTAGTTATTCCTTTTAGAAAAACTTGAAACATAGAAAAAAAGTGTTACTCAAATTGCACTCATTTTACTGTAAAATGATTTTATGTTGGACTGCTCAACTCAAGGTTGCACAATATTTTGATATTCCTCCTGAAAGTGACTGAATTTTACATTTTGTTTAATATATTTTGCTGTTGGATTGCACTGAAATGTAGATTGCACTTTCCTTTTACTCGAATTGAACAAGTTCTTACTTAAAATCAGTCCAAAATAAAATTAAAGTAATCTACATTTAGCAATCCAACAACAAAATAAATGAAACAAATTTAAAATTCAAGTCACTTTCAGGAGGAATATCAAAACATTGTGCAACTACGAGTTTAGCAGTCCAACTGCTAAAATTTTTTAATTAATGTTGTACTGTAAAAATGGAGATTACCAGTTAAGACAAGGCTATTTTTGTTGCAGAATATTGCCCTGCAGTGCACACTTTATTTCTTGTCCATTTGTTTTTGTTTAAGAGAAGACAATTTATTAAAATATTGAAATATTAATGAGACAATTTTTTATATTTATTTTGGGTTAATTAATTGTTATATTAATCAAGAAATAATAATAAAAAATCTTTAGAAAATTTGGCAAATTAGTAGTACATTAATCGACTAATTGAAAAAATAATCGTTAGATTATTCGATGAAAAAATAATCGTTAGGTGCAGCCCTAGTTGAATTCATTAAAACAATTTTTTTAACCAATCCAGTTTTGGCAAGTCATTTAGGACATCTACTTTGTGCATGACGTGAGCAATTTTCCAACAATTGTTTACAGAGAGATTGTTTCACATTTAATTGACTATATCACAATTCCAGTGGGTCAGACATTTACATACACTAAGTTAAATGTGCCTTTAAGCAGCTTAGAAAATTCTCAAAAACGATGTCAAGGTGTACTGAATTGGAGGTGTACCTGTGGACATATTTTAAGGCCTACCTTCAAACTTTCTTGACATCATGGGAAAATCTAAATAAATTAGCAAAGACCTCAGAAAAACATTGTGGACCTCCACAAGTCTGGTTCATCCTTGGGAGCAATTTCCTAATGCCTGAAGATACCACGTTCATCTGTAAAAACAATAGTACGCAAGTATAAACACCATGGGACCATGCAGCCATCATATCGCTCAGGAGGGAGACACATTCTGTCTCCTAGAGATGAACGTAGTTTGGTGCGAAAAGTGCAAATCAATCCCAGAACAACAGTAAAGGACCTTGTGAAGATGTTGGAGGAAACAGGTAGACAAGTATCTATATCCACTGTAAAATGAGCAAGGAAGAATCAAGTGCTCCAAAACCGCCATAAAAAAGCCAGACAGTTTGAACATACTTTTTGGAAAAAATGTCCTCTGGTCTGAACAAACAAAAATGTATAGTGAGGACAATAATAACATGAAAAATAACTATTACAATTAGTATTTTTCAGAACTTCTTAATCTACTTCAAGGAGTTATCGTATAAAAAAAAAAAAAAAAAAAAAACAATTTTGCAGATCCTTGACATTCTAGCTGTCAGTTTGTCCAGATACTCAGGTGACATTTCACCCCACACTTCCTGTAGCACTTGCCATAGATGTGTCTGTCTTGTCGGGCACTTCTCACGCACCTTACAGTCTAGCTTATCCCACAAAAGCTCAATGGAGTTAAGATCCATAACACTCGTTTCCAATTATCTGCTGTCCAATGTCTGTGTTTCTTTGCCCACTCAAACCTTTTCTTTTTGTTTTTCTGTTCCAAAAGTGGCTTTTTCTTTGCAATTCTTCCCATGAGGCCTGCACCCCTGAGTCTTCGCTTTACTGTTGTACATGAAACTGGTATTAAGTGGGTAGAATTCAATGAAGCTGTCAGTTGAGGACTTGTGAGGCATCTATTTCTCAAACTAGAGACTCTTTTTTCATGTCTTTGAAGACTGTAGTGTACACCTTTGTATGAAATAGTTTTTTTTTTGACAATTTCAAGCATTGTATAGCCATTCCTCATTCCTCAAAACAATGATTGACTGACGTGTTTCTTTTTTGCAATTTTTGACCTACTATTGGACCTTAAGACATGCCAGTATATTGCATACTGTGGCAACTCAAAAACAAACACAAATACAATGTTAAGCTTAATTTAATGAACTAAATATCTATGGTTAACTTTTTTTAGTTAACTTTAGCATGATTACTCAAGGATAAGGTGTTGGAGTGATGTCTGCTGGAAATGGGGCCTGTCTAGATTTGATAAAAAATGACTTTTTTCAAATAATGATAGTGATGTTTTTTATATCAGTAATGTCCTGGCTATAATTTGTGATCAGTCGAATGCCATTTTGGTGAATTAAAGTACCAATTTCACATTATGTTGTGACTAAAAAATAAATAAAAACTATGTTTTATTTTAGCATCTTCAAGTGTCCACACTTTACCTAGATTTTGAAGAAATGTACTCCTGGCAATTTCTCAACCAACTTCTTGAGGTATCACCCTGGGATACTTTTTAAACAGTATTGAATGAGTTCCCATCTATATGCTGGGCACTTAGTGGCTGCTTTTCTTAATTATTCGGTCTATGTCATCCATTTAAACCATTAAAACAGCTAAAGCTTAAGCTTTTTTTTTTTGTTGTTGCAACTTTTACACATACTGTATGCAAATGCACATTCACAAATGGGTAAGTTGATGTTAATTTACTATATTAAGTGGCCTTTTCTTGGTGTGACATACCCAATAAAGCAAGCAGGTAATGAGAACATAGCTTCAGGCTGTGGTGTATGACTCCAATGAGTTAACTTTAATACACAAATTCCTTGATTCCTCCCAGTCATATTCTTGTCATTTTCAGTTTTGCTAAAACAACAAAACCAGCTGTGGCTGCATGGCTGGGAGAAAAAGTGTCTCTCAAAGTAGTAAAAAATGATAAATATATAGGTTCACACATTGAATTCAGGCTAGTATGCCAAGCTCCTGTCAGATGGGTTTCCAGCAAACCGCAATAACATAGCTGAGAAAAACTCAACACAATTTTGTGCTGTGAGAGGTTTTTCAATTGACTGCGGGGCCACCTGGATTGTGAGAGTACACTTATTTGACAAGACACACAAAAATACATAGACAAAGGAAGGGAATGTTGTAATGGATTTGAGAGTGCCGCAGTAAGGGGGAAAAGAAAGCAAGCAAGCAGCAATAGAATAGTAGCTAAAACAAACAGCATGATGGCAGGCAGGAAGCTGAGGACTTGCAGAGATTGGCTTGTTTGTCAGTACAGTAGAGCAAATCGACGAAATACACTGAAGGCATTGGAGAGAGGGAGGCACTGGAAAGCGAGCCCCACATCTCTCCATGTCAGGTTATTCTAGGGATCTTCTCTATTGATGGACACCAAATGTCTTTAGCAGAGACAGCCTCGGAATGCATCCTTGCTGTTCTTGGAGGAGCTTTGTGACTGATAGGCAGACCAGGGCACCCATATCTGCAAGTGTCAAAAGTGAGGGCGAGTGAGGAGACTGAAGAAGCCGGATGATCAATTCAGAGAAGACCTGATGGAGGGTGCCATGCACTCTTAATGGCCAGAATGTGTCAAGATTTGCTGTCGAACTGAAGACCCTGGCAAGTGGAATGCTTACCAAAGTCAGACACTGATTACCAGCAGGTCAAAAAGTTTCCTGGAGAGAATTTTGGCAGAGCGAAAGAAAAAAAAATATATACAAAGTTCTGGCTTAAAATAACAGGATGGTAAATCTGATAATATTATCAGAAATGTGAACATTTTCAACAGGATACCAATCATACTGTTTTACAAGTTCTTAGAAGACAGCAATTAGGAAAGAAATTGTTAGGTTACAGACTATCAAATTCCTTTGGCCCACTGTGCCATCACAAGGAGAGTAACTTTGTAAAAAGCTGAAGTTAATCATTTTTCAAGGACAGACTGTGATCCCTGTCAGATCTTTCCCTGGTCTGCTGCGACCCTCACCCCATGCGCCCACACTCAGTGATAGATACCTAGAAGCACTCACACAAACACACACCAGTGTGCCCTTCAAAACCAACTCTAATTTTCTCATTTTCAAGAATGTACCATCACAGTGCCTGTAAGGCAAAAGACTCTGCCAATTAAAGCTGGTTAATGTAAGTGCCCATCATGCCACAGGCTGCAATGGCAAACTTCATTTGTGAAATCCAAGATTTTTTAAACCTTAAGCCTGGAGCAAAATAATGGACAAATGAAACACCACTTAACTGCAATAGCCCCCAACTCCTACCAAAGTTAAATGCCCATGTATGTGGAAAAAGAGGACTATTCTTGTGGAAAACTGAAAGGGATGACAATTATCGCATGTTGGCTTGTCAGACTGCTTATGCATCTCAAATAAAATTAGAACATTTGTAAAACAAATCTTTGACTCCAATGAACCTGGCACAGGCAGTCAAGCATGACTCATCAAGCTTTGAAATGCTTGTCTGACTCATTCTCTTGTCTTTCTGGAAAAGCAGAGGACTTGCTTTTGAGATCAACATCATGGTAAGGCTGTCCTAACATATTCTGGTATCACAATGTTTCCCATTAAATGGGACACTTCCATGAAAATAAGAGAATTTTTACCTTGTATATTAGGATTGATTTAGAGATAGGGAGTGGCTGGTTTTGGGAATTTTAGAATGTTCTATTCAGGATGGTTTTGGCCTCTTTACATGATGGCCCATAGAAAATGTGTTCTGAAAACCTGTCCATCTATATCACACACAAGAAGTCCAGTCCTGGTGAAAGCAAATTTTCCAGAAAATCTGGTACAATTGAGGCCACATCCACAATATTTAAACTCAGAAAAAAATGTGGCCCTTTTTCAGGACACTGTATTTTAAAGATAATTGTGTAAAAAAATACAAATATCTTTACATATGTTTATTGGGGTTTAAACAATTTTTTCCAGTTTTTTCAATGAACGGTCATTAAGACACTAACAGCTGACAGACAGTAGGCAATTGAGGTCTGGTGTGGTGGTGGTGTAGTGGCTAAAGCACAGGGTGGTTAATCAGAAGGTCACAGGTTCTAACCCCACAGCCACCACCATTGTGTCCTTGAGCAAGGCACTTAACTCCTGGTTGCTCCGGGGGGGATTGTCCCTGTAATAATTGCACTGTAAGTTGCTTTGGATAAAAGCGTCTGCCAAATGCATAAATGTAAATGTAAGGTCACAGTTATAAAAACTTAGGACACTAAAGAGACCTTTCTACTGACTTTGAAAAACACCAAAAGAAAGATTTTTGTGCCATCCTTTACCTGTCCCACAGGTGTGATATTCGGATGTACCGATCCTGTGCAGGTGTTGTTACACATGGTCTGCCACTGCGAGGATGATCAGCTGTCCTTCCTCATCTGCATGAACATGCCTTAGGCATGCAGCATGGGGGCATGAGGACTGCAGATGTGCCCAGGTCAATAAATTGCAACAGGGAGACAGGAAGGACAGCTGATCATCCTCGCAGTGGCAGACCATGTGTAACAACACCTGCACAGGATCGGTACATCCGAATATCACACCTGTGGGACAGGTAAAGGATGGCAACAACAACTGCCCGAGTTACACCAGGAATCCCTCCATTAGTGCTCAGACTGTCCGCAATAGCCTGAGAGAGGCTGGACCGAGGGCTTGTAGGTCTGTTAAAGGCAGGTCCTTACCAGACATCACCATGTCGCCTATGGGCACAAACCCACCTTCGCTGGAACAGACAGGACTGGCAAAAAGTGCTCTTCACTGATAAGTCATGGTTTTGTCTTACCAGGGGTGATGGTCGGACTTGCGTTTATCGTCGAAGGAATGAGTGTTACTCTGGAGGGGGAACCATTTGGAGGTGGAGGGTCAGTCATGGTCTGGGGCGGTCACAGCATCATCGGACTGAGCTTGTTGTCATTGCAGGTGATCTCAATTATGTGCGTTACAGGGAAGACATCCTCCTCCCCTCATGTGGTACCCTTCCTGCAGGTTCATCCTGACATGACCCTGCAACATGACAATGCCACCAGCAATACTGCTCGTTCTTTGAGTGATTTCCTGCAAGACAGGTATGTCAGAGTTCTGCCATGGCCAGCGAAGAGCCCGGATCTCAATCCCGGATCGGAGGGTGACTGTTACTTTTTATTGCCCTTTTTATTGCCCTTGTTCAGGGACACATTATTCCAATTCTGTTAGTCATATGTCTGTTATATAGTCTTAGTTGCTTAGTTAATTTCTTTCAGTTGAATTCTCCACTTTTCAAAAAATCGTTGTTTTCATAAAAATGTGGTACCAGAGAGTGTTTTCGAGAGTCTCTGTTTTCAGTGAAGAGATGCATTTAAGGTGGGTGAGAGGTGTAAACAATAAAAAAAAATATTAATGTGAATTTGGGCTGAAAGGTATGGAATGCATTTCAATTAATGAAAATGTGAGAGATCAGAGAGTGCATTCAAAAAATAGAGGGAAAAAAAATCACCCACATACCATATAAATAATAAGTGAAGGTGATAAAGTAGAATTCAATTCAAAAAGGTAATAGACAGTGCCAGAGCATGACCCAGAAAGCCAATGCATACCGAGTGCTCAAGTCACATGGTCTCAATCATTTTCTGCAGTGAATAAAGTGCTGTGCTGTGTAAATCCTTCAGTCTATGCAGCCAGAAACTAATTAAGCC
Organism: Xyrauchen texanus; assembly: GCF_025860055.1. Taxonomy (NCBI): domain Eukaryota; kingdom Metazoa; phylum Chordata; class Actinopteri; order Cypriniformes; family Catostomidae; genus Xyrauchen; species Xyrauchen texanus. The sequence continues at coordinate 36,310,411 of NC_068279.1, forward strand.
ATTTGAAATAACATTGCAGATACGTGTGTGGAATCTAGTCTAGCACCACTGATGAGTCTTTCTAGGCTTGAGGCCAAATTAAAAATTTTAACAGAAAAAAAAGGAAATTAAAAAAACTGCCAAATTTTAGCTGAACAGCATCCTTTCTTCAAAATGACAAAATGTAAGCCATCACCTCTGAATAAAGAACATACTAGTTTTAAAGGGTTATTAAAAACTAGATTTCTACTTTTTCAAAAAATCTGAGTGGTGCATGCTCATACAAAACTGACCACCACTAGGGTGATCTCAATGGTTGCTATGTGGATGATAAGGTGGATAAGGTGAGCTGGGTGGTTTTAAAGTGATTGCTTACTGGAACAAGTTAAAAGGCCACCAACTAAAAGCCCAACTCCAAGTGTCTATAATATAGTGATATCTAGATATGGCTTTGGTATAGGGAAGAGGTTTTAATAAATGGGGGTTTCAAAAAATCTCTTAAGTATTAACAAAAGTAACAGTGATGCTTGCCTAAGCAACAGGGGCGGAAAGAGTAAAAATCATACCCCAGTAAAAGTACTTTTACTTCCCCAAAACTTTAGTCTGAGTAGACTAAAATGATATGTCCAAAAAACTACATGTAACTCATTTAAAAGTATTCATGAGTAGTGAATATAGAGTTGTGAAAGCTGTGCCCCCTTATAATAAAGACTGTATGATCATCTTTCAAAATGTAGCATACGTACAGTAATTCACATTCACTTTTATTGCTGTTTGTCAGAAACAATGAACAATATAGGTATCCCCAAACAATTGTATTTTTGACTGGCAACTTTTAAAATACATCAATTATCTATTGGTAAACACTGCAAAAAAAAAAACTGCAACAAAAAGGGAGACATGATTACAGAAATTAAAAGGAAAAAGTTATTTTCAATATACTGATTACCATTTTAAATCATTATGTATGAAACAATTACATAAAATTTAGTGTAGGGTCTTAATTGCCCTTAATGCCGACAGAGTGAGTTATTGTTGCACATAATACATTATGTTCAAAACAATTCAAAGAATGCAAAAAACACTAAGAAAGCAAAAAAGACTGTCACTTGGCATGTCACCTCCCGCACAATAAAGGAGGTGTAGAGCAGGGGTTGGCAAAGAGTTTTGGTACAGGGGCCACATCGGGCTTTAACTAGTACATGAGGGGCCACATTGTTTTGCTTTTGAGATGCAATGTTCTGCATTGATTTATTTCTTGTATCTTTTAAGCCCAGAAATAGTTGTGTTCTCATTCTAATGCATGTTGCACAATTTTCTGAAGTGTATTTGTGACTGATGATAGGACTATTCTGCCTGAAGTATTGCTCTACAAAGATTGATACTTTTCTTTCAGGCATTAGAAAAACTTGATTAAACCTGAAAATAATAAAAAATTATTTAATCATCTCTACTTCCCTGGTAATTTAGCATTCAAATTAAAACACTCTCTACATCAGGGGGTGGTATTATTAAAAAACTAACAATAAAAAATATATTATTAAAAATGCCACTGTTTTATTATATTACATGAATACTTTTAAATCTTCTTTAGCCAGTTATTCAGCCAAACGCAGTGAGTGGTTTTATTGTTTTATTGTTATTGTTGTATGATTAATAGCCTTTTAATGGCATACTAGACAATGGTCTATTAAGTTAAATGTACATTTCAAGTCTGACATTTTGATACAAATCCACCTTTTGTCTCAATGTTTACATATAGTTTAGACATAATATGACTGTGTTTACAATAATACCTGACTGTGTTTATATTATTACCTCAGATGGGCATTTTTGTGGAATTATGATGTTTATTTGACCATTTAGGCATTTAGGCATGCATCCGCATTTGCTTAAGTGCTTTAGGAACATGTAAAGCATACAAACATAAAACACCTCTCAGTCAAACAGTGCACGTCAACAGAAGCAAGGAAATAAAAAGTACATTTTCAGTGGTCTTGCTATCACGATCGATGTAATGTGCACCCCTGGTCTAGATGTAGAACATAGGCTAAACACAGAAAATTACTGAAAAGTTTATCATTGATATCAAGGATTTTTTCTGATAAATAAACTGTATAACTCTCTCATAGCAGCCCAATAATCTCAGTGATATATAATTTACAGGCTACATTACAGATAAAGATAATCTAGTTAGCAGAAATGTGAAATTTACATTGATATTTATCGACTGGCACGATCAAGCAATTGGCTTTCTTCATTGCGAAAAGCCTTTTCAGGTGCGGCCATGGATGCTCAGATATTGTATTGCTGCTTGAAATATCTTCCACATCCATGATTAATAGCAGTTGGTGCGAGTTCTACAGATGTCGTTTAAGTTTTCTAAGCATGATTTGATTTGATGGGAGTCACAAGACTCTCTTGCCAATCACATTAATGGATAAAAATAAAATCAAGACAGTGAAGTGGAGAACAGAGACAGATGGAATATAGAGCAGTAAAAGTACAGTAAAAGCACTTAAAATTTACTAATGTAAAATTAAAAATTCTACACTTTTAAACTAATTAAAAAAGTAAAATTCCTGGGAAAATACTACTTAATTAAAGTAACAAAAGTATTTGTAATTTGTTACTTTACACCCCTGCATAGCAAACACCACTAACGAGGGGCACACCACAGCAGATAACAAGGAGCTTGAGAAGACCACCAACATTCAACAACTGGGGCATACACACACAAGTCTGATCCACAAAAACGATGTCACATATAAGATAATTTGTGCAGGACAGATGGAGTCAAACTTTAAAGAAAACCCACCATAGACCAAGGCATTAGTGTTGATTATATGGGGGATGAATTCCTGTTTCTAAGTCACATTTATTTATAAAGCACATTTAAAAACAACCAGGGTTGACCAAAGTGCAGTACAAAAGCAGGTATAAATAAGAGCAGATAAAAAGAGACAATAAAAATCTATCACAGGCAGAAAGATAAAAGTGATATAAACACATCAGAGTAAGGGTTGAAGTTAAATAAATGGCCAATGAAAATAGATATGTTTTAAGCATTGATTTAAAAACCAATAGAGATGGCACAGTTCTAATAGGAAGAGGCAGGCTGTTCCAGAGCTTAGGGCCAGCTAAGCCTCTGTGCTTTAATTTGGATCTAGGAACAGAGAGCAGCAAATCATGTTCCTATTTACATCTGTTCGTTAGAAGTCTAGCTGCAGTGTTTTGGACTATATGAAGACAAGATAGAGAAAATTGGTTTACACCAGTATAGAGAGTCACAATAGCCTAGGCATGATGAAATGAAGGCATGAATCACAATTTCAAAGTTCTTCACAGAGAGAAAAAATTTAGCTTTTGACAAGTGTCATAGGTGGAAGAAGCTCGACCTTACCACAGCATTTATTTGTTTATCAAATTTTAGGCTGCTTTCAAACAGGAAGCCAAGATTCTATGCACAAGATGTAATATAGGGCGCAAGATTGCCTAGTGCAAAATTGAGTGTATTATTACAGTCATTGAGCCCAAACAAAATACGTTTAGTTTTCATTAAAGTTTTCAAAACATTTGTGACAGCCACAATTTGAATTCCTTTAAATAAGATAAAAGTGGCTTGATGGCATATTTGTCATTGCATTTCAGAGGGAAATAAATGTGAGTGTCATCAGAATAACAATGAAAAGACACTCCGTATTTTTTGAATATAGAACCAATAGGAAGCATATATAGTGAGAATAAAACTGGAGCAAGAATCGTGTCCTGTGGCACACCACAAGAGAGATGCGCTGCAGAAGATGTATGCAGACCAAGAACGACAGAGAATCTTCTATTGGATAGATAGGAATGGAACCATTTTAGAATATTTCTGCACAATATTCTTATTTCCCGCTTAGAGCTTGGTACCAGTACCAAGCTCTAAGAGGGAAATAAGAATATTGTGGTCAACCATATTGACAGTTCTAAAATGGTTTTTAAAATGGTAATACTACTTTTTCCTAAATTTTAGAAATAAAAGCCAAATTAGAGATATGTTTTTTTAGATTAGGCGTCACCATAGCGAGTTTAAGCCATTCAGGTACAGTCCCAGTGCTAAGACAGTTGTTGATAATAGACAGAAGATCAGGTCCAACAGTATCAACAATTTGTTTAAGGAAACGTGGAGGGTATAACATCTTAGGGACAAAGGGTGGGCTTTAGATGTTCAATAGTTTATATGCAGGTCTGGAGGGAGAGAAGAGTTCAAACTCACACCAAGATACAGAGCAGTTTAGAGTCTCTGACAGGCCACACTCAGAAGGCAACATCTGTGATCTTAAAACATTAACCTTGTCAACAAAAAAACTTAAGAAAGCTTTCACATAGAGGAGGAGATATCTATCTATAATGGTTAAGAACAGAGTCAATGGTTGAAAAAAATATTTTTTGGTCTATGACAGTTTTTGTGATAATCTCAGATACATATTTAGATTTAGCAGCCTTAATGGCTTTTTGAAATGTAAACAGTGTGTCCCTCCACATTTCATAGAACAACTGTAGTTTGTCTTTTTAACATTTACATTCTGCTCTTTTGCAGATCTGTCTAAGTGAGCGGGTTGTGTCATTGAGCCAGGGCTCCGGTTTGGATTTGGTATGTTGGGACTTTAGTTGAGCAATATGCTTTGAAATATTTGAACAGATAAGATTAAACAAACTGAGATGTTCATCAGCATCTAAGTTATGTAGAGAAAGTTCCAGAGCAAAAGGTTTGCAAGCCTTTTTGTACGCTGTAGAAAAGTCTTCGCAAGAGCGAATGGAAAAACTGCTGTTCAACGTATCAGAGAAGGTGCTTTGTCGGATGGACCAGAAAGTGACATGGTGAACAGCAGAGGTTTATGGTCAGAAAAACTGGTATCACAAATTTCAATATTGTTAACAGGTATGCCAAGCAATAAAACCAAATCCAGAGTATGACCCTGTATGTGTGTGGGGCCTTTTACACAATGAACAATGTCAAAAGTGTCAATTAAATTTAAAAACTCTTTAGATAAAGGTTTGGAGGCACAGCACATGTGAATATTAAAATCACCCAACAATAAAATGCGATCGTACCTTGAGGCAATTCCCACCAAAACGTCTGAAAATTAATTGATAAAGTCCTTGTTAGGTTAAGGAGGTTGGAAAACCAACACAAACAACACTGGGTTAGTAGCCAGGTCCATCTGAAACATTTGAACTCAAGGCAGCGATAGGCATCAGCTGGTAGAGAGCAGCATTGAAAGGTATTTTTAAAAACTGCCGCTAGCCATCCACCATGACCAGTAGCCCGAGGGGAATTAAAATATTTACAATTCTGGGGTACTAGATCAGAAAAGGGACTTAAATCTCCCACTTTAATCCACGTCTCCATCACAAAAAGAAGGTCCAAACTGCGTGCAGTAAAAAAAGTAATTCAGTATAAATGTCTTTATTACCAGGGACCATGCGTTGATCAGTGCCATACAGATCTTTGAATATCAAGCAGCATTTGACAGTCATAGACAAGTAAAGGGTAACAATTTTTGATTAGAAGAGACAATAAAAGTACAGACAACAGAGAGGACAACAGACAGCACACCACATACAACGGCGCCATATTGCAATGCTAAGGGAGAACAGAGCTTATTTTACCATCTTCCAGGACCACAGAGCAGCACTCCAGGGACTTCATACGGTCTACCACTATGTCAGGAATTAGAATTAACTATTTACAGCTGACAGTGTAGGAGTGCAGAGCCATTTTTCCCTGGCCATGTTGTGTCTTCAGCTGAGAGGAGCCTTGTTTGCCTATTGTTGTTGTTTTCACACACAATTGTTCCCATGGTAGCCTCCAGCTCAGTTTCTGCACTGAAATAAGACTTTATTTCAAAAAATGTCAGGTAGTCCAAAGGTGCCCACAAAAGCATGCTTGGAAATCAATCTGGCATGAGTCACGACCACTAGCATAACAACAGCGAGCAGTAAAAATTTAAAATAAAATAAAAAGGGGGGTGCTGCCAGTGAGGTTGGTTGACAATATTAAACACACATCTCAAAGACTACAGGAATTAATCAAGCAAGTGAACGTTAAATGAATAGTTCACCATAAAATGAAAATTCTGGCACAATAGGAGGTGTTTAAATGAATATCGCAGACAGTCTTACATTTATGCATTTGGCAGATGCTTTTATCCAAAGCGACTTACAGTGCAATTATTACAGGGACAGTCCCCCCGGAGCAATCTGGAGTTAAGTGCCTTGCTCAAGGGAACAATGGTGGTGGCCATGGGGTTCGAACCAGGGACCCTCTGATTAACAGCCCTGTGCTTTAGCCACTACGCCACCACCACATCCCTTCAATACAATGGCAGTGAAAAGTGCCTCAATGCAAAGCTTAAAAAAGACACAAAGTACTAAAAATGTGTCCATGCAAATTGTGCAACATGTTCCTTGTCGTCTTAAGGCATATGATTGTTTTTGTGAGAAACAACTAAAAATGTAAATAATTGGTCAGTGAAAATCTTCACGTCCATTGTATGTTCATGAGCGCATTAAAACTTTTTAAACTTAAAAGATGAAGCACTATCCACTGTCACTGTATTGAAGGGGGAACAAAATGGGCCATGCTATTCATTAAAACATCATATTCTGCATTAAAAAATAAATGCATACAGGTTTGAAACAATACAAGGGTAAGTAAATTGACAACTTTGACAAATATTCAGTTTTATTCCTTTCAAATTTGAGTGTACACACAGAACAACTAAATAAAACTGTGAATGACTAAATGACTAAATCCTTTATAAAATTATTAAAAAAATTATAATAATATTCCACTGGAATCACCCATGCATGGTTAAAAGACTCCACAGAGTTATATGTTCCTCAAAAACTAGGTGTTCTAGATATAAAGTTCTGACCTAGGGGGCAATCCTTCCCACCTCACAGTGTCCACAGTACGCCACATATTTGTGGCCCAGCTGGATGTTCATACCCCTGAAGAGGGCTGCCCCTTGGAGACACAAGGGATGCACTGCTCCCCTTTCTTATGGGGAGGAGTTTCTGGCACTGTTGCACTCACACGAGGAGGTTGAGGGCTTGACTGAGAGCGATTGGACCTTTCTAGGTCAGATCCCGTGACATTGCTCTGCTGGCAACAAACAGAGAGGAGGATAAATAAACCAGTGGTGCCGGGGGAATGGAGCTACCTGCAGCACGCCACCTCTTCATGACACCTTGGGCATTGTACCTCAGCATTTGAAATTATAGTTGTGTTCTGCTTTTTATTTCTACTCATTTTTTAATCCCTTCATTTTTTGCCCCCTTCCATCCAATTATTATTTGCATTCTCTCTCCTGTATAGGAAGATCAGCCTGTGGACTTCAAACAGAGAATATGAGAGAAAGAAAGAGAGAGAGAGAGAGAGAGAGAGAGAGAGAGAGAGAGAGAGAGAGAGAGAGAGAGAGAGAGAGAGAGAGAGAGAGAGAGAGAGGAGAGGTTGGAACTGGGTCACAGACAATGCAGTTGACTCATATTGGCCAGACTGAAAGAGATCTCATTTAGCCAAGCACAAGTGGCTACATAAATCTGTAAATTCAGCTTAATTTCTATGACCAAACGAGTAAATTTTCTGTAAGAAACATGTAATTGTAATGAACAAGGACTGGCAACATACCCTCTTATTTATTAATTAGAACTAAATAATACATATTCAGCTCTATCCTGCTTCATCTACAGACTATGGCATGTAAAGCTGATTCGGGAATTTTTCTTAAAAAAAGGACCCTACGTGCAGAGGGAAGTGTGGCGTCTGATGTAAATGCTAATCTATAGAGCACTTCTAGTGAGTCATTGACCCACTTCAGGAAAACAGTTCATATAGACACACACTGGTTTGGAAAGTTTCATGCTTGACCTTGGGAAAAGCATGCCGGAATTTCTCCTTCCTTAACACTGAGAGTAAAGCAAGTTATATGACTAAATCCAGAGTTTAAAGCTAAATTAAATTGTAAGATGCCATGCCTAGCAAGAAAAGCAAGCTGTCTAGGAATTCACTGTACCAAGAAGTGCAGCAAAGTCCTGAGAGAGAATTGCAAGGCCAAGCACTTAAAAAGGTGATGCAAATTCCTGCAATACGAGAATAAAATATGTCTTGGGCCACTGAAAACCATCTTCTAGTCTTTGGAAGCTGGCAAAGCTGAAAACAAAAACAGCCTCATATGAACAAAATGGTTTCTGTGCCCCATGGGTACGAATGGAGAGCAAGGTCATTGAGCAGAAAAAGCCGCAGGGGCAATTTGTCTGTACATGTTGTAGAACATGACTTTGTGACTACTCAGCTTTAGTGTAAACACAAGTCGGTTGAAAAGGAGCCTGGAAAAGGGGTTTCAACTTCAATAACAGCCAGTGAAGGACAAACAAAATACACAATCACTTCTCTGGCACTCCACACAAACACATGCACACAGCAGGCATACAGGGACGCAGAATGTTTATCAGACTTTTAAGTTATCATCAGTTCTCTGCTGGAGCGGCTCAATAACATCAAAAGCAAGGCCAGACACTATCACAGCCACTCGTCCTCTACCACAATGACCCTCGACAAACAGGCATAAGCAGTAACGGTCTCTCAACCCCCTGCCACCAAACACAACACAAGCACGCACACACAGATACACAGCTATACACATGCAGATAACAGACTCCAGTGATGGTGGCACGTGGTTGGAAGTTACATCTCTCCTTCATCCCATGCTTTTGAGAGAGAGACAGGGTTGTTGCACTTCAAGGGCCATCGGGTGCAGCTTTCTAACGACAGCAAAACAGTGTGATAGCATCTTCTCAGCCTCAGGAAACTCTTCTCCCCTTCACTGGCTCAGCTGATGACATGCCTGTGTTGATTTCCAAATGTGGGATTGAGGGGTTGCCGTTCCAATGACTGACTACCTCGGGAGGAAGAGGGTGACAGCACATGACAGCGTGTGGTGCGCCTCCAAACCGAAAAACTTGACATAAGCGCAAACAAGTCAGCAGAGCTCACCAGAGTCCTGAGAGGGATAAGGAATACACTGTCAGCATATGCATGGGTAATGACACATAGCACTGTGATGATGACATGGATGACTACAGACTCTGGTGCTCTTGTCAGGTTTAAATAACAGCGGAGGATAAGATAGAGCTACATTAGCCCATAGAAAAACATAGGGTATGTCAAAACAAAACAAAGAATGACAATGTGTGTATCTCTGTGTGTGTGGGTGTTCATACACAAAGCAGACCCTTTGACCTGATGACCCAGTTGCATAAACAGATGAGACAAACGTGAGATAGAGTGGAGTGATATATAACATCTGTGTTTCGCATTAGAGAAACCACCTTGCCTCAGTTGTCTTGCTTTTACATGCATCTGGCTGAGACTCTCTCACTTAGGCCCTGTTTAGATGGGTTTGGATGATCAGATCACAAGTGGACAGGTGAGACACATCATTGTTTACACCTGGTTGTAATATCTCTTTTGACCACTTCTGTACAGATTTTGAGGTAAGGGTCTCTGATTTCATTGACACATCAATCACTACATCAGGGTATTACTGCAGGTAATACATTTAAAAAAGCTAAAAGAAGAAAAAGCACAAAAATGTGTAGTTTCTCCTAATTACACTTGCATTAAATGAACACCATTTTTAGTTATTTTAGTGGAATGCCTGTATTAACTGAGCTTCAGGTGTATGTGCCACACATCTGTCCCTGCATGTTGATATCAGGCACAATGAAGAAGTTCTGTTAAGTTGTTTTGCATGTACAAGGATGTACTTTTTCAAATTTTCTGATCAGGCTGCATTTGTTTTAGTGCAGTGGTTGATTGACAGGTAAGTAGGCAGTGATTCGCTCATCATGCGAATGGTTGAGCATTTACACAACGTGCCCAATGTGGTCAAATGCATTTTCGAAAACCTCCAAATGTGGACAAATCTCGTAACATTTTGGAACCCATTTACACCTGTCTTCTTCGTTTTCCTGTTTAGCCCAAAACTAATTTTAATAACAGGGGTGAACGGGGCCTTTTTCACATCCGCTTTGGTGAGCCAATCCCTTGTGGCCAGTGGTACACGTCCCCACATCATACATTATTAGTAGTGCAAACACAAATGCATTCTTGCAATTTGAAGAGTCTCATAAAACAGTCAGAGACACAGGTCTACTCATCTATCATGCAACCAGTGTGCTAAATTGTAAGTTATAAACTTGGCTGATTATGTGCAACTTTTAAAAATACATACACATATAAAACTTCACAGATTCATTATCACTGACAGCAACATTCAGTGACATAAATCCATTCATTAAAAAGTGTACTCATGGACTAAACACAGCCACTAAAGCCCCAGAAAATAGACTAGCTCTATAAATACAGCAACTAACACATTTCAAGCATTTTCAGACATATTTCATGACTTCTCCAGCATATACCTTTGCAAACTTCTTACCAACTCTTAGTCAGTCTCACATAAAAAAACACACACCCACGACCACAGTCACAACTAACTCCTATTCATGCATACACAAAAGTAAAAAAATAAATAAAAAAACTTTTGCGCAAAAACTCAAGTGCTCACACCACACATACACACACAATCAAGCGAAGGGGGAGGCAGTGAGGCACCTGGCAGTGGGAGGTGATTGAAAAGGCACCAGAAAGGTGTCAGTGCATCACTATAATTAGCCCTGTTGATCCTGCAGAAATCCAGGCTCAGGGTGCTGTCGCTGACACACACACACTCCCTGGGTGGAGTGAGAACTTGTGGGTGCGTGTACAGTTGACAGGAGGTGGCTTTAGGCCTTGCAATAGTGGAAATGTGTCTACACAGACACACACTTTAACGGAGCACTTTTACTCCCCTGGGGGTCCACTTATAAGCCACACAGTCTCTTTAGTGAATGTGCACTGACACTTGGCCTCATGTAAGTCTAAATCTAGTTCCCTGAGCGATACTACGAAAAGAAAGATGTCTCTCAAAGAGAAATTCTCGTTATCAATAAGTTGATGCTGTGAAACGTATTATTTACATTAGGTGGTTGGGATTTAAGATTTGCATTAGGTGATAAAGGCTTTTTTTCAATTGAGGATGTGCAAAACCACATATTTACAAAATTGACTAGTCAGTGGGATAGTCTTAAAGCTCCACAGAAAACCATACAGGTCAGGAGAAAAAAAAAACAAGCAGGTTTGGATCAACATGCAGTTAATTAAATGATAAAACTATTTTTATTTCTGGTTGAACAATGGCTTTATAGGAAAAGTTCACCTAAAAATTAAAATTCTCTCATCATTTACTCACCCTTATACCATCCCAGAGGTGTATGACTTTCTTTCATTTGCTGATCTCAAATTAAGATTTTTGGAAGAATTTCTTAGCTCTTTTGGTCCATACAATTTTAATTTTGGCTCCCATTCACTTGTATTGTAAAAGACCTACAGAGCTGAAATATTCTTCAAATCATAATGTGTTCTGCAGAATAAAGACATATACAGTATATATAATTTACTACTCCCATTGTAATGATTAACATTACCAAAACACTTTTTGTTTTTCTCTGTATAACAGTAAAAAAAAGTGATGACTGTTTAGGGTATATGGTACACAAGTACACAAAAGATAAATCAATGCCCATATAACAATCATAAAATGTTTAAATAATTGAATACATATGAAACGGAGTAGGCATCAATTCACAAAGCAAATCCTGTAGTCTGTCAACTACTCACTCATTGACCTATTGATGGCATCAGACTAGAGAGAAAGCAAGACCAGATGTTTCAGGAAGTGACACATTTTCCGTACGTTCACACCAGAGGCGGCGAGAGCGTCAAATCGACCGGAAGTCATTCTTTTTCAATGACAGCCAGCGTCTCTCTGCGGCGAGAAGCGGCGCGGCGAGTCTTGAGCGGCGTGGGCGTCAGATGGAAGTTCAAGTGCAGTCAACATTATGGTAATGAGCTGTGACGTGGTTCGGCGGCAACCAATTGGAATATAGAAGTGCTCCGCTCTAGCGAAGTCGAGAACACAACCGTGTAAACTTTGGTTCCCACCAAACATTCATTCCGAAGATAAAATGTAGAAACGAATTATTGCCGTGACGGGTTTCCCTCGGTTTACAAATGTATTTTATTTTGATAACAAACAACTATAATTTTAATTACTTTCTGCCATCGATCGATTTCTTATTTTCACATTTTAAAGAGTTCATGAGGATATACGCTACTTGTGATCGGTCGGCAAAAAGTAAATGGTCGACATGTCTGGATGTTTAAATTGCGGCCCCTTTAAATATAGTTCACAAAACAAAGCATTCTGAACAAATGTTGCCGCTTATTTCAACTACGTCAGAGCGTCCACGAGCGTCCTTGAGCGTCGAAGGCAGGGCAGCCAGAGCGAATTTTGACACTCTCGCCGCTTCTGGTGTGAACGTACAGTAAGACCAACCAAGTGTCTGTCCACACCAATCTTAAGCCTTTAGCCCAAGGGAGTGCCAGGAACTCACAGTGAAGAGAACTGTCCAGAAGTATCAGTGACAGTCATGCAAACTTGACTTGCCCTGTTGGAGTGGCACTATTCAAGTAGGTTTCATGTGCTTCTGTCCAATGAAGAGAACTCAGAGCTCTGGGATTCCTCCAAAAGTCAATTAGACACATTCAGGTATGTTTAATACCATTTCCTTCAGCAGTCCATATACCTCAGCAAAAAAGCCCTTCAAACACAAACACACACACACACACCAAGGGACTGATCCTGGCATAGACAGAGGTTGTCAGTAAGTCTCAAGGACACTCAGAGTGTGTGTCTGTGTGTCTCGGAGGGGAAGCAGGTACGCCTGTCGGAGCGTCTGGCTGCTCCCAGTGCACAGGGGCTTGGTGACATCGCTGGAATGCTGATGTCTCCCCCCAAGTTTTCACCCGGCGACGCCACAGCTCCCGATCCGACTTTCAGCCAAGAGAGCGAGTGACAGGTCTGCGCACACACACACACACACATGCTCACACACACACTGATTTGTTTCAGAAGCTTGCTTTTTTCCCCAGGTCTCAGGAGCTCATTCACAGGTGGCGGTAATAGAGCTGAATATTTCCTGACAAAAGCCTCTCTTTCTCCTGGTGGCAGTCTGACAGGTGTGTGTTAGCAGAAAAGGAGGTCAGTGGTACAGCCACTACATTTAACCTTCTGATACATAATTCTCTCACCTATTTAGCCCCACACATGCACACAAATTTGGCGGGGACTGCTATTTATAATACAGAAGACTGGAAACATAAAATCTGAAGGAGAAGAGTTTAATTTCTGTGCCACTAGGGGCACCAAACAGAATTGCAAAAATTATAATTGTTTCCAACCAGGCTTCCAAAACATTCGTACTGTCCCATCTGGCCCACCCCTGTCTTTAATTGTTCATTTACAAACAGAATGTACTACCTCAAACTCATCATAATGACATCATAAGATCTCCCGATCTAACAAGGCAATGTTTTGAAATTGGCAGTCACAATGTTCACACTCTTCATACTCTTATAATCAACTTACAAATAAATTGTTCATAGTCAACTCTACAAACTGGGACATCATTTTAAAATTGAAAATTATTTTTAACATTAAAAAAAACTTTAAATTGTTTCTCAAAAACAACTTTTGTCTGCCATTGTTAAACAAATGTTGCCCTGCCAAAATCGCATGCCTTTGGTTGAGCCAATGCTGCTGTAGCTGTGGTCTCGCTAGGCTCTGAGCATGTAAACCTACTTTGTTTATGGAGTGGTGGTGGCGTAGTGGCTAAAGCACAGGGCTGTTAATCAGAAGGTCGCTGGTTCGAACCCCACGGCCACCACCATTGTGTCCTTGAGCAAGACACTTAACTCCAGGTTGCTCCAGGGTGATTGTCCCTGTAATAATTGCACTGTAAGTCGCTTTAGATAAAAGCATCTGCCAAATGCATAAATGTAAATGTACCTTTATGTGGGCATATTATTATTTATTTTTTTAAAACATAAGCTTTGTCTCATCTGTTTATAACAAATACTATAGTGCAATACTATTCTAACCTATTCATTAAAACAAACTATCAATATTGAGAATAATTACCTCTTACCCTAAGAATAAAAACAACATTACTTTATATTTTATGCCATTATACGTATAACTATGACTATTATAGTGTATTACTGACTATTTCAGATGTTACTTTGAGGATATTTTTGCTCCCACATTTTGGATTTCAGGGGCATTTTAAACCAATAATTTTATTAAAATAAAAATAAAATCATACCCATCATTCTAATCAACAAGATGTTTGTTTAATATTTCTATCCAAACAGCCATCCCATCCCATGATTTATACAGCACGTTGAAGCAGTTGAGACAGAAGCAGCTGCTGTAATGCCAATATCATCTGATCTACAGCCATGTTCATAAATGAGAGGCAGCTATTCAACACATTTGGAATGGGGCCACTCGGTCCATCTTCATAATCATGCACTAGCCTTATGGATATGAAGGTCTCTGGACATCTGAATGTAAGCCAAAGGTCCTTGAGAACAGTCTTCCACTCGTTTATATTTATTTTCAAGTAATGTGGGGTGAAAAAATGAAACATACATGCATTTGTTCTTCGCTTTCATTGAACCACAGAATATGGTCAAGACCCCTATTTGCAGCAAAGTTTCCTCCCCATCGATCAAGCTCTCACAAAACGGGCCAATTTACCCATAGAGCTACTCTGGCATGTTTTTTTCTTTAGTTTTTTTGCTGCTGGGGTGAACTTTGACCTCCCGAGCAGTCCTCCACGGATAGCCATGCACCTTCATTTCTGTTTCTCCCATAAACTCAATTTCCTGTAACAACTCTGGTGAGCTGGTTACCCTGACCTCGACCAAGCATTGTGGAGGGGAGGGCATGCTAAATTTAAAGAGCCCAGAACAAAGAAAAGGGTCCTTAAGATTACCAAGAACACAAGACGGAATTCTAATCAATACGTCTGGATGGGCAGCTCTAGTTTGAGTCACATTTCTGCTCAAGTATGTTGTTAAAGATTGATATACAGGACAATAAAATGAAGCCTATTAATAGTACTGGAATATATTTTATATCGCTCTCTCTCCTCTTCTGTCACACTTGCACAAACACTTAATTCAGCCTTGGAGTCATCCCAGAGGAGAGTGAGCGAAGACCAACCTTATACACTGCCACAGGCGTTGTATGAGAGAATCTAAACAAGGCCATCCGACTGGGACACTCAAACACTGCCCGCAGTGTTAAACGACCTACTACACACACCTCGCTGGCTACTTTTACCATCATATCATTAGTTCATTTTGAAGCACAATCTAATTATCAACATTTCACCTAATGAATGAATGATCCCCAATATTGTTTCATAATGTTTTTCCTGCTTTGGTCAATTTAGGGTGTTTTTCCTACTTAAAAAAGTACTATGACAATACCATGGTATATTCTCAGCATTACATGGTAAAACCCTGTTGTGTAAGGAAATAACACTCCATTAAGGGACAATATTTGCCCCTGGATTACATTTATGAGGGCAAATTTTATTTCTTACCATAAAAAAATAAATGGTGTCAAAATGTTACTCTATGTCAACTATTTCAATTTATTCAATTCCTTAACACAAATTTTAGTTTCTGAATAATTGGATAATATTTTAAATCTCTTACATGAAAATGTAATCAATATCATAAACGCTTCTATTATATGATAACGTAATAAAACTAGGCTTAAAATTGAAAATTTAGAATTATATCAACTGTTAGAAAATAACAATAATCATTTTAAAATAAAATTATAACAGGAGTGTTTTTTGCCTGTGCATTTTACATTTCAAAAGTATTTTGTTACTTTTGGTGTAATTTTTTGCCCCGATTCCTTAATTTTTGACCATGATACCATTTATATGTATACCAAGGCTCTGAATGATTTAAATATTCATATACCATGGTATTTACTCAATACTCAAAGGTTTTTAAAGACTACAGTATTACCATGGTACATGTCCATAGCAACATGGAATTACCATGGTACAATGACAAAACAATAATAGAGGTAATAGAGTGTGACATTCTGGTTCCAGAAGTGAAAATCTTATTCATTTTCTCCATAGGCAAATTGATTTTTAACAACAATTTATAAACCATTAAAGATAGGCCTACCATGAATTCCAAGGTTGTTAATCAATGGTATGCACTTCTGTTGAGGCCATCAGTTCACTTTTTTTTTTTACTTCTTTGTTTAAAAATGTTATTTAATTGCAGAATAATTGGTGAATAACTACACTTTCTATGATCCAGTTGACCAAGATCCACTGAATCAGAAAATTATTCTTCTAAAAATCATAATTTGTGTTCTGCAGTAGAAAGAAAGTCATACATATCTGGGATAGCATGAGGGTGAGTAAATGATGAGACAATCTTCATTTTTGGGTGAACTATTCCTTTAAGTACACAGTCTCCACATTTCAAAATACTTTTTTGCTTCAAATCAAAGTTTGTGATTCACCTCAGACCTGGGTGGTTTGGTTAATGGCTTAGAACTCTTTTAAAGTACTTTTATGAAATCCCTGTGGAACAAATGTGAAAAATACTTCCGTAACCAAAATGCAAAAAAAAAAAAAGTGGGTGGGTGGGCACTGTTGCACTCTATACCATGGTCCTGCCGTGCACCCTTTCAATGACATCCCTGAGTGATTGAACAGAAATCTTTTTACAACAATAAGACCAGATTGTCAGTTCTGATGGTCCACTCAACATAAAAATGATCCCTGGTGAGGGATATGTGAGTGTGTTTATTTACATGTGCGTTTAATGAAAAAGTGTGCCGCGTGAAAGTGAGACAACTGGGACAGTATGGATGAGCCTCCCCTCTTCTCGTGCCTATTCTGAATGTCAGATAAAGGAGCAGAGGTGGGGAGAGTCAGACAAAATTAGGATGCAATCAATAAACACTGTGGGGCCTTTCAATATACATGTCTGCATTAAGGAATGTAAACACTATGCACGTAAATGCAGCCTTGGCTGAAGCACTCCTCAGCACACATGAGGACAATTAACTGGCAAATCGTTTTTTTTTTACATCCAACGACATGGTAAATTGCACGTCAGAGAGCGAGAAAGTGTTAAAAACCATAAAAAAGGCTAACAGAGGAAGCAGAAACTGCAGCCAGTAAGCTGATGAGATTCAAGCAGGGAAAAGGGCTACAAAAATAATGTTTTCTCCTCTTTCTGATCAATTTTTAATTCAGCCCAAGCTTGCCTGCACTCTTCCCAGGCTGGGGTGTGGTAATTATTGCATTTTATTGACAGTGGTGATTCCCATAGAAAAAAAAAAAGAAAAGTGTTTTAACCCTAGAGCAAGTCGCTGCCATGCACGGCCCTTTGAAGGTGTCAAGTTCATTGATTTTAACTGCAGTAAATTCTACACCTTCCAGCAAGTTACTCCCAGTGTCCCAATGCATGCCTCTCTATCTAGTTAACGTCACTGAGAGGCACCCATTTCCCCCTGTACACCCCATATACAGGAAGCATGGCATCTTTCATGCAATAGGCTAGCTTTCAGCTCCTGAGCTATGGATCAACTGACAATCACAAATGGGGGTAAAAAGGGAAAGGAGGGAAGGAAAAAAAAAGCAGGCAAAGGAAGAGATGAGGGAACTTGAGGGATTTAAGGGAGTGAGAGAGAATAGATAGATATAGTGTATAGTATCACACCACGTGCACAAAATGACAGTAAGATGGTGAGCCGATTTTGAAAAAGACATCAATCTGGTGAAAAAAAAAAAGAGCAACATGACAGAAATTAAACAAGATTCCTGTGTTTGAGTTTGCCCGCTTCCCGGCCCCCTTTCAGCCTCCCATTGAAATTCTGGGCAGATACAAACCCCTAGGCTTTTGACACACTTTTGAAAACACCACACCCCCTCTTTCTTTCTAGCAAATCTCTAGAGTCGCTTCTAACTGACTAACAAGAACGGAGAAGGGGGAGGGGGGATACGGATCTTATTTTTTATTAAAGACATTATTCTTAAAGAAATGCCCTTTTTTGTTTCTTTTTCTGACATTTTCTTTTTATTTCTTGGGCATGGAGAGAACCATCAGTAGGGGGGAGGTTTGGGACATGTGTGTGTACATATGAGGGAGAAAGTGGCGCTATGGAGGTCGATTTGGGTCAGGGAGGAAAAGGATAGAGTTTACTGAGGGGGTGCAGGTCAAGGCAATAGCAAAAACAAACATTCAGGGCAGAGATTGAAGCAAAGAAAACATGGATAGGGATGCAGGAGAAATAGGAAATAATATGAGTAATTCAAGAGGATGAGAGAAAGAGAGGTGAGAGTTGCTATGTTTAGGAATAGCATACTACTATACTACTATATTTATGTAGTACGTATAACGCATATAGAATGCTCTAGGGGTGTAAAAATGCATCTAGGTGCAACAATCTGTCAAACAAATGTTGATGCATTGATTAAGGAATTTACGAATCAACTATCATTACTACATAAATACCCAATATGACTGTCTCATATTACACAAGCTTTCTCGCAACTGAGCATGCGAGATTAAAGGGAAAAAAGCGCACTTTGAAATTAAGAAATTGTATGCTGCCAAGTTCATCCTACATAAGATAAAATGGATGGATGGCTACTTCTTATCGGATATCAAATATACATGTAACATATCTATATGTACAATATTACGTCTTGATAACATTCCTATGCATATCATGTAATGCATTTTTTTTTATAATTTTTGATAATCGTTCCAAAATAATCAAATTGAATCTTGACCAAATTTCAGATTTCACGATGTATATTCATCATTAGATAAAGAATAATAGCAAATCGTTACACCCCTAGTATGCACATTTTCTGTATGTATGAAATACCTGGATGACCGAAACTACACTTGCCAAGTGTAAAACAGAACACATTGTGAGGATACTGCATCCCACAACGCAATGTGACTTGACCTTGACCAACATTTTGAAACGGTCATCACTGGATATTATACGGTCTCTGTAATACTTACTTTTAATTGGTCAACTGCAGAATTCCGAGGTCTGTTTTTTTTTATAATTGACTGTTGTCACAAGTAAATGATCATGGTAGTTTCATGTCTCTCATAAAACTTAGTGGTCTCTTCCTTCCCACAGAGTAAAATACTGTCAACTCAAATCAATATTTTAAGTCCATTCTGAGGGCTAAAGTTTTGTATAATGACTGCTAAACTAGATAATTGTCCGTTGCCCAAGGTAAATGATTTCATACATAGTTGTGCTAGTTTCATGCCTATCATGACTCAGTTGTCTTTTTTTGGAAGAAAAAAAACTCAAATCAATATTACAAGGTCATTCTTAGGTCTATTTTTGGTATTATGACAGCTAAACTGGATCATTGACCATAGCCCCAGGTAAATGATTCCCTACACAATTGTACTAGATTCATGTCTCTCGTAGCACTCTGTGGTATCTTTCTTCCCACATAATAATATAATTTAAACTCAAATCCATATTTCAAGACCAGTTCTTTATTTATTCGGTAAGTAGCCATTTATAAGGTGGGATGATGTACAGTCAGCCATTCATTATCGCAAAGTAAACCTCTTCAGAGTGATGAAGAGGTTCCCTGCACTTCATGGCGGCTGACTGTACGTTGCTCCTTTTAATATTGCATATTTTTTTACATACCATTATTAAAAACGTTTTCCTCACAACCGCCATATTTGTTACCATCAATGGCAAGAAGAAATGGCAGTGAATAAAAAAACAACCATGAAACGATGTCAAGAAAAACATCAAAAAATTATTTTGATACATGCCAAGTCCTAGGAAAAGTGTATACAGGTCTGAGGTTAGCAGAAATATTGGCAAATTTGACTATGGCCGCCAAATATGATGTGTCTGAAAAAAAGTCTGAGTGAGAGAAGGGGGGGATGCTGGTGAGAGGTGTTGGAAGACTTGCATTATATTTATTGCCTCTGTCAAGAGCTCGTTTTCACTCATGCTTCCTGAGAGCCACTAGTGGGGAAAAGATCTCAAGTCTTCAGCATGAGATCTAGTGAGAGAGAGAGAGATAGAGAGAGAGAGAGTGAGAGAGAGAGAGAGAGAGAGAGAGAGAAATCCTCTCACCTTTTCCAGTCACGTCCTCGTGTTAGCCTCGGCAACATTTTGGCTGGGTCAATGTCAGAGTAACTGCAGGCTTAAACAAGATGCTCTGAGTGAGCAATAAATCCGGCTCTGTGAGAGAGAGAACGGCCGAATCCAGACGATAGAGGAGGGAGGGGCTGCTCATAAGCGTTTAAATCAGCAAGTACCTTTGCCATTTGAAAATACTGCATAAAAAAAATGCATGTATAACCATACCAGCAAAAACACCAAGCTAGTTTACGGTACAGGCAAACAGGTTGTGTTGTAAGCTGGGGTGACTTGTCCCTGTTAAAAAGACCAGCTTAGGCCAGCTATTCCAATACTGCCTTAATCTGGAAATGGTTTGGTGCTGGTCTAGCAGGTAGCCATTCCGTTCAACTATAGTCTGATGAAGCTGGTTGACCAAGTGTTCTTATTAAGGCTGGGAACCAGCATCCTGGTCTTTTAAGGAGGGGTAAAATAGGGTGACATTAAAAGTAGTAAGACTGTACAAATACAGGAATTGTGGGACCAAAAAAAAATTATGTAAGAAAATAAAATGTCACATACCACAATAAATTCATGTACAAAATTCAAACTGATGTCCAATTTTTCAATTAGTGTTACATCCAACCCCACTAACTGTTACAACCATTCCCGATAGTTGGGTTCATGTACAAAATTCAAACTAATGTCCATGTTTTCAATTAGTGTTACAACCAACACCACTAACTGTTACAACCCATCCCGATTGTCGGGTTGCAGCAAGAGAACTCTTTATACATGTTACTAATTAACAAAGTTTAGGCATAATTAGAGGACTTTAATTTGTTGCAGGTATTTACAGAAAGATTATATATAAAAGTTTGTGACATATTTTGAGCACAAAAAACACAGAGTTGCAGACAAAATGTGTTATAGCACTCCCCTACCCAAATCAGGCATTTTGTTATTTGACCCTGCAATAAGAGTAAAGTCAAACTCCCACAGTTCCTCGAACCTCCACCATTTTCTGAACTTGTTTCCTGCTCTCTTCCGTTCAAGCTCTTCTGCTGCTGACAGGGCCAGAAGGTAATGATTCCGCTTCCATGATGCAACAGGCAGAGCTGTCGGCAGTCAGGAGTTAAACTCATGAAGGAATAAGCTGTCATTAAGCAAGCTTGCTTTCCTTCTCAAACACACACACGTTCTTACACATACAGTCTCTCTCTGCAGCCCAGCTGTCAAGACTCCGG
Source organism: Xyrauchen texanus (assembly GCF_025860055.1). NCBI lineage: Eukaryota > Metazoa > Chordata > Actinopteri > Cypriniformes > Catostomidae > Xyrauchen > Xyrauchen texanus. The sequence goes on from NC_068279.1 coordinate 36,331,805, forward strand.
CCCTTTTTCCCAGTGCTGCCACTTCGGCCTGCTGTGGACGTCCATAGTCTGTCACATACTCTCCACTCTGGGAATAACACACACTCTTCTCTTACATACTACACATGAGTTACAGTAGGAGTGTGTATGTGTGCACCTAAAAAGTAATAGTTTGAGTACAAAAGTACCCAAGAAAGTAACCTAAATATGACAAAACCTCACTTTGGTGATTTTCAGGGACGTTTCTAATAGGAAATACATTGCTAATTATTTTATTGTTAGGGTTTATCAACAGTAATTATAATAAGCAGCCAAAAGCAGGCAAAATGTCTTCGTCTGATTGATTAGAGAAGTAATAGTAAGCCACATGATTACAGGAACCATTCATGTCCACAGCACAAACAGAACGTGACAAGTTATTCACCAAAGTTTAATCCTTAGGATTAGCTCTTTTGAAAACCCATAACCAACAGTAATAGTAAACATAACGTTTGGCCAACCTCGCACCATTAACCAATGTTACTTCTATATTGATTTAAAAACTGAACAAATGGACATATACACCTTGAAAAATATCTTCATTGTACCTCAGACAATGATGACTATTTCCAAAACAGCAATAAACCAAGCACAACCAAACTGAGAGGAAAAGCAATAAAGAAATGCATAATTGTCAAGGTCTCGGTGAGTCCAGCGGTTTGCTCCTTTGTGTTTACGTTCTCTTCGTGTTTTTCAGGTGCTGCTGGCTCACGGAATCAGCATTTCTATGGGAACCCTGATTGTTTCCATGGGAACGCTGATCATGCCAACTTTCAGCGGAAGAGCGACACCTGATCGTGACTTGTTATCTGCCAATATTTACCCCACTCTGTTTCGTGTTCATGGCTAGATTGTTGTAGTGTGTAAGGTTACTCACCACTCTCTCGGTTGTGTTTTTTCTATATTGTTTGCCAGTCTTTGCCATGGTGCTTGTTGGTTGTATCGCTTGCCTTGACGCTTCACCTGAGTATTCATCATCAGTTATCTCTCTACACCGGATCTGCTCTTCACACTACCACGACACACATACATTTTCTAACACACTATCCTCCAAATGATTCCTCGCAGATCTGCTCTTCACACTACCATGATGCACGCAGACCTACAAACACACTATTCTCTAGAGTATTCCTCGTGGATCAGCGCTCTACCCTACCACTACGCATACAAGCCTACGAACACACTCTCCATCTCCAAGCTGCAGTCGGTGCCGGGGTCCCCTCACGCTTTGCCAGCTCTGCTGTGTTTATTATTCAACAAATTCTGATTCTTTGCCTCCGTACTTGGGTCTCTGGTCTCATCTTTTGACAGAACAATCTAGCTAAGGATGGATCCAGTGGAGGACATTAACCTTCAGTCTGTGCTCACACAGCAGGGAGCTTTGTTGGGTTGCCAGCAGGACCAGATCTTTGTCTCCAACCGTGTCATTGAGATGATGGTGTCTCAGCTTGCGGAGCTTACATCACTGGTCCAACGACTTTGCCCGCCTCCCGATACTGGTCCCACTGCAGAAGCTCCCACGATGGACCCAGCAATTCACCTCAGCATTGGACACTCGGAACCCTGTCTCAACTCTCCTGCTATATTCTCGGGTGAGGCGGGGTCATGACACACATTCCTCTCTCAGTGATCACTGTTTTTCTCGCTGCAGCCCTCTGGATTCCTCTCAGAGACAGCTAAGGTTGCTTTTGTCATAAAGTTCCTGTCCAGGAGGGCGGGCGAGTGGGGAACCGCTATGTCGGACAATGGCCGCTCATGCTGCTCATCGTTCCAGGAATTCCCAGCAGAGCTCTGCCAAGTCTTAGATCATTCGTCCCAAGACAGTGAAGCAGCGAGGGTTCTTGCCGGTTTGGTCCAGGGTAACAGGTCAGTCGTGGACTATGCCATCGAGTTCCGCACCCTCGCTGAATCTTGTGAATGGAATGATTGGGCACAGTGGGATCAGTTCCTGAATGGATTACCTGATACTGCCCAGGATGAAATCTAAGCCTTGGACTTGCCTACCCGTTTTGATGCCCTGGTGGATCTGGCCATTAGAGTGGACCAGTGTCTCACGCTTCGACGCAGCCGACATCGTTCTCCACATCCCAAGCTGGCTGACTGTCACCACCACCCCACTCCTGCTGCTGGGTCATCGGAACTGCAGTCCGAGGTACTGCTGTCACCAGAAGAGAAGCAGCGGATTTTGCCTCTTCTCTGCTGGTGCCGGTGATGTCTCCGCAAACTGTCCCCGTCGTTGGGAAGGCGGTTACTGTTGAGCGCAACTCCACTGAGCAAAACCCCCTGCAATACGGACTCTTCTCCCGGACCTACTGCAGTACGGACAGACTAGCCTTTCTGTCTCTGTCTTGATTGACTCTGGAGCAGAGGGCAATATCCTGGATGTAATATCCATGGCTTCCTGGTGGTGGATTCCAGTGGTCAAGCTGGACAAGCCCAACACTGCATACTCCATTAGTAGCACGCCCCTGGCCATTATCACCCATTCCACCAAACCACTCACCCTTGTCTTCGGCAACCATTCGGAACAGTTGTCCTTCCTCCTGGTCCAGTCTCCAGACTGGTCAACCAATTCTCTTCTTGCCTGGAGTCTGTATTGTCTGTCCCATTGTTTTAACACCGCTGTCTCTCCTGTCCAGTCTTGTGTCTCAATTCAGGATGAACAGGCAGATTTATCCGGAGTAACCGTGGCATACCATGATCTGAGGGCGGTGTTCAGTTATTCCAGTGCTGCAACCCTTCATCCTTATCACCTGTATGATTGCGCATTTGATCTGCTTCCTGGTACTTCTCTGCCACGAGGTTGGTTATATTCGCTCTTTGTTCCCGAGAGGGAGGCCATGAATGAATACATCAATGATTCTCTAGCAGCCAGTCACATCCATCCTTCCTCTTCTCCTGCAGGGTCGGGGTTCTTCTTAGTGGAAAATATGGATGGCTCGCTTTGACACTGTATAGATAATCGGGGGCTGAATGACATCATGGTGAAGAATCATTATCTTTTTCCATTGATGCCTTCAGCTTTCGTACTCTTGCAGGGAACGTCCGTCTTTAAGAAGCTGAACCTACGCAATGCTTATCACTTTGTTCAGATCAGGGAGGGGGAGACCTATAGGAGGGCACTTTGTATATTCGGTTATGCCTTTCAGATTGGTCAAGAGCCCCGCTGTCCACATGGTGGACCGATTTGTGTTTGTTTACTTAGATGATATTCTGATATTCTCCCAGAATATCAAGGATCATGTATAGCATGCCAGGCGGGTGCTTCAGCGACTGCTAGAAAACCAGCTGTTCATTAAGGCAGAGAAGTGTGCTTTTCATGCACAATCAGTTCCATTCCTGGGGTTCATCGTCTCGTCCGAGGGAGTGTGCATGGATCCAGTAATGATCAGAGCAGTTTCCGATTGGCCAACCCTAGATTCCCGCAAATCGTTGCAAATGTTATTGGGTTTGGCCAATCTTTATTGCCGTTTCATTCGAAATTACAGCCAGCTTGCCGCGCCTCTTGACCTCCATCCGTTTAGCTGAAGCCACGTTTTCTAAATTACAAGAGAGGTTTACTACCACTACCATTCTAAAAACTCCCAACCCTTCACATCAGTTCATGGCGGAGGTGGATGCCATCATGAAGGTCATTAACCCAGTGGTGGTCCGTCTCAAATTGCCCCCTTCCTCAGTCATGTCCACCCCAAGTGTCATGTCTCCAGAATTAAATGTCTCGGTGAGTCCGCTGGTTTTTTCCTTCTGTGTTTATGTTCTCTTCATGTTTTTCAGGTGCCGCTGGCTCGCTGAATCAGCATTTCCACGGGAACCCTGATTGTTTCAATGGGAACGATGATCATGCAAACTTTCAGCGGCACCTGATCGTGATTTGTTCTCTGGCAATATTTACCCCACTCCGTTTCATGATCATGGCTAAATGTGTGTAAGGTTACTCACCACTTTTTCTCTCTCTGCCCTAGTCGGTCCTGTTAGGTGTTTTATATATTGGTTGACAGTCTTCGCCTTAGTGCCCGGATTGTGCTTACCAATCTGTTGGTTGCATCACTCGCCTTGACGCTTCACCTGATTATTCCTCATCGGTTGTCTCTCTACACCGGAGCTGCTCTTTACACTACCACGATAAACACAAACCTACGAACACACTATCCTCCAGAGGATTCCTCACGGATCTGCACTCCATCTCCAAGCTGCAGTCGGTGCTGGGTTCCCCTCACGCTACGCCAGCTCTGCTATGTTTAATATTCAGTATATTCTGTTTCTTTGCCTCTGTACTTGGATCTCTGTTCTCAATTTTTGACAATAATAGATTCAATTGAGATAATAGGCAAATAGGTAGAAATTATAGAATATGTAAGAGCACAGGAAAGAATGATGATGAAAAAACAAATTCTAATAAAAACAAGTCATGACTTGATCCATTCACTGCAGAAAGACTGGACTGAGAGGAGAGTGCTTAATTACTGTAACCTGTTTAATTCCTCTGTCCTCCAAAACTGTTAGTTATTTCTGGGTTATTATTTCTATTTTTTAGACTGCTGCAGTTCTCCTTTGGCCAACTTCCTCTAAAAGCTGCATTGTTTTCTCTGAAAATAAGCTAATGAAGATAGTGGTGACCAGTGAATTCATACAAGTCACACAAAAAAGCAACAAAATTATTTGACTTAGGGCTGGACTAAACTACACAACTTTAACACTGAATTTAGCTCTGATTTGCAGTCAGGCTGAGTCAATGCCTGTATGCATTAGGTGGCGCTAGTCTGCAGATTTTGGGCCAGTCAAAGATAACAGATTTCACAGAAAATCATGTAGTATATGACGGGCACAGACTCTGATTTCTTGCCCTCATTATATGATTCCATTTAGTCAGAGTATATCAAATATGTTTGATATTTTAGAGACAAATATAGTGAAAATCTCCTAGTTTATGATGCTCCACAACTCAACTATGAAGCTATAAGCCAGTTGAAAGTGCAGGGCCACAAAGCTCAAGAAATAGAGTTAGCAAACAAATACTAACTATCCAACTCACCTCCAACTCACGTTGCTGTCTCTAGCATCTTCCAAACCAAAACCACACCCAAATGCTCTTAGCCCATGTCTTTCATGACTCAGAACACAGATTAACAGGAACAGCAGTACTCCCATACATCTATGGTTGTTTATATATATCATGCAGTTCCTAGAATGGGAGGGTGTGTACTTCCACATGAGATTGTGTTCAGATGGACTTAACAGGCAGGCAGTATGCGATCTGAGTCTTTGGGTGTGTGACATCCAATTATTATCTGTAGTCCAACACATAATTTGTAAGTGAGAAACCTAGCATTTTAGTAAAATCCAGCCTTTAGTCTCATAGGTAATTGACTTGAGACTTGACTTAGACTCATATACAACTGACTTGACTTGGACTTCAAAAGAGGCTTCATGTGTACAAGGAGATATTTCTCTCTGAATATTACGAAACATACAAGGCAGCCTCTCATAGAAGAAATGAATAGCCTTGCAACAGGGTTTAAAAAACATACCTGCAAAATAGTAAAGTGTTGCAAAAAAGAGATTTAAGACTTGACAAGGACTTATGGCAAAAGACTAAGACTTCTGACTTGATTTGGACACCGTGTCAGAGACAAACAAACATGTTTCTTGGTCACAAAGTTCTACAGCCAACATCAAATGTATAAGCAACTCAAATCAAACTGCTTTATTTCCATGCTGCAATATTTCTACCCTATAATCTTTAATAAAGCTTCACAGGACAGATCAGGCAGCAATGAAATCTGTTTGTGATAGAGTAACCAATTCCCCTCTGAATAAAACACCTGATAAAATAACAGACTGATCTCACATCAAAGCACATTCGGCACATGGCCTCAGGTGGCCTTGTTTATCACAGAGGAAATTCCAAACACAAGCCGTCACTTTAAGAATCACAGAGCGCATACGTACCCCCTCAGCAATTCAGATATAGCAAAGTGACAGCCACATCCCCTCTGTCATACTGATACACACACAACAAACTTGGAATCTCTCTTCCTGTAAATGCTATTATGATGAAGTCACAGCAAAGCTGGGGTCATTATTTAGAATGATAAATGGTCGGCACCACACACTGCATTCTCAGTACGCCCCCGGAACGCAGCTCCACGGCAAACGCAATAAGCCGCCTTACTGTCTACCACACGCACATACATACTTGCCGTCCCTGTCCATCTTTTCACAGCAAAAAGTGACTTTGCCTGCAGACATCAATGTGGGAGTGAGTGTGTACGTGTGTGTGTTTTATAATATTTAGATGGAGGAGCGAGGGAGATCTCCCTTAAGTCAATTTGAACGCACGGCCCGATGAAATTACACAGGTAGCGGCGGGCAGAGTGACAAACGACTAGCCGCAATGGACGGAAATATCTCCACTCGGGGATACGTTCTCCAAAAGAGAAAATAAATGAAAATCTAAATTACAGTTTACAGTACACACATAACTGCAAAATAGCTCCTTTTGCTGGGTAAATAAATATCCAAGGATTGGAGGGAAAGACAGCTGTTGCTCAGACAACAAGCAGGTGATATTATTTTTACTGATAATTAACAAGTGGTTCTTAACTAGTGACACCAAAATTTGTCCTAGGTCTGTTCTGATAGGGTTGCAGACAGTGGTGGGGGGTCTAAATACAAATACTGTAAGAAAATGTAACTAATCATGTGTTTATGGAAGAACAATAAATAGGCTTATACATTTTTAAATGGTAGGAGAAGACACTTCCCATATCTTTTGTGATCGATATTAAAGTTTCTATGTCCATTTAAACTGGACAGTATTCTGGTGCAGATTCATCTGCTAGCCAAATTAGGCAGATGCCAATATGGACAGGTCATATGATATTTCCTCATCCTTGGGAAACATGAACAGAACTATTCAAGGTAAGAGAGAGAAAAATTAGACCCTGACTACATCAAATAGAAGATCATGAGCGTGAAACTAAATAAATTAATAAATAAAAATACATTTGAGACAATTTCAGTTTATCATGTTCATTGTAATTTTACTTACTTTACATTTTTGACATAAGAACATTTTTATTTACTTTTGCACGAAAAATAATTGTGGATTGCCACTGGATGTCAAATGTAAAATCTCTTAAAAGACAGTTAAACAAAACACTGTTTTAAACCATGCAAAAAACAGACGTACACAAGCACAACTTCCAATGGAGGTTCCTTAAATACCGCCTGTCCCTTTACACAGTGTAATCTTTCCTTCTCAATTAATGCAATGCTAGCAGTTTCTCATTAAAGACACTATATTATTACTTGATTGACTGCTGACTTCAGAACAACATGGACAGCATAAATAGTCCCAATTAAGTTAATAATTAGTCTGATAAAAAAATAATTTAATAAAATGAATACTGCACACGCAACACTGCCGATAACTAAGAAACTACTTTACAACTGAGGTCAAATGTAAATGAACAACATATCATGCTAAAATACTAATTTTGCTAATCTAAAAACATAATCAACAAGACAAAATGAAACCCACCTCTTTGGCGTGGTTAATGAAGGGGATCTGTGTCCCACTGTCGAGATCTTCATTAATGATGAGTCGTCGAGCCCATTGGCCTGCCCTCACCACTCCACTCAACTGGATCAGAACCATGAGCTTCTCTGGATTACTGAGGGCATCCTCGCTCACATAAATAAAGCTTTTTGGTTCATCCTCAGCTGCATCAACCTGATGGAATATATTTATATAAAATAAACATTATATAAAATGATAAAAATCAATATTCAAAAGAGATATTGCCCGCCAACTTGTACAGGGAACAGGGTGGCTCACAATAAAACGCACTAGAGTTTACGCTGTCAGAGAATGTTTCAAATGCATCGCTTTCATTGGGGATTGTTAGGACATACTGGCAAACCGCTAGAAAATGTGACACTGTCATGTGACCAAAAGTTGAGAAATGTTAAACTTTCACAGCAATGCACTCTGAGCCTGTCATCGATCAACCAATGAGAATTACAGACAGGTGGGTCAAGTTTTCGAAAAGCCTATCCACCAAATGCTCCATCATAGCTTTCTCTAGCGTGCTAGCGCCCTAAATCTATCAAATGACTTGGCATGCTACAGTTCACTAATGTTTGTTTCACTTACTACAGGACTAAGTAGAACAAGAAACCTAAAATGCATCATTTAGCCAAACTTGGCAAACTCAGTGAGCCACGATTTGATTATAATATGTTTTTGTGTTGTTTTTTTTTTGCAGCTCTTCAATCCCCTGATGTGTGTCAACAACTATAGTTACTCTTATTAAAGTGGGGCAGGACACTACAGGAACAGCGGAGTGAGTCATAGCCTGGAATCATTTCTTACGAACCACGCTGCATGCTGAGCGACACTGCCAGCTGCTGAGGACAGTGCTGATTTCATTACACTGCAACAAATCCTGTGTGCTGATCAAACCCTGAAATTAATATATATGAGAAAATAATGTTTATAATGTTTAGAAGAGTGCGATATATTGGAAGCTGTTATATTATTTGCAGACAACTAGGAAAATATAATAATTTTTAACAATATCAATAGTGAAATGACAGCTGATCATTTTAACCGATAATGTGTTATGGTATTTTTGCTGGTAATGTGTAAGACATCACCATGCTTCATGAAGTAATAAGTCAAACCGGTGCAAAAAGTGGCATCTGTATATTACTTACAGTTCATTCAGACAGAGAGCAGTGTATTTTTATATTGTTGCTCTTTGTGCACACAAGGCAGACGAACAACTTTGGCTGTTGCACTGTGTCTCTCACTTTTAGCGATGCTTTGCCAAGTTAAATGTCTTGCTGTTTTTGAATGCAAGAAAAAAAAACCTGTGTGGTCATCCCCTGGCATCTGTTGTTCACATACTGTACAAATACTCTTTATAGGTTGCGAGTGAACAATTATGATTGCTGTATTCTACTAATTGAGACCTTTCCAACGATGCACGCCACATCACTGTCCGAACATATGATGTTTTTTACGAGTCCTATTATGATTATTAGCATATTTCATAAATTCTGAAACAGAGCACATATATTCATATTTGTTAACAAATGAAAAACAATTAGCTAAGAGTGTCTTATTGCCTACGCACATTATAAAGTACAGATTCGAGCTGCTCCAGTTGAAAGAATAAAACCCAAATAAGCTAAATTAATTGCCACGATTTGCTGTTGCTTATCAATTATTTGTATCAGTCAAAAAATTCCATATCAGTGCATCCCTAAACACACTGGATTTTGTTTGTCTTTCAATTCTCTTCCTATTCTACTTTTTTCATATATTTTGTCTTTCATACACCATTCTTTCTTTTGATAAATGGATTTAAACAGCCACGTGTAGTTGGTCACAGGTAGCTTTGCCTATGAAACTCTGTGAAAGACAACAATAAAGACTCCAAGAACATCATTTGGTAAATGCTCTCTACAAATAAAATAGCTCATAAAAGCCGTTGCAAGCATTGTACAGGTGATTTATGTACAGTAATATACAGTGCTTTTAAAAGGCCATAAATTCTACTTCTACCAAGTGCAAACACCCACTATCAAAAATGAAGTTTAGTTTAATGATATACCTCTTAAAACATACAATAATAATATTATTGTTTATATGAATGTGGTGTGGTGATGACACTATATGAATATCTTTGAGATATTAAATTTGAATAGGAGATATTTGAAAAATATAGTTAGGTTTCGAAGAATACCATCCTTAAAATCCAGTTTTCTGACAATATAAACCAATGTAATGTTATATAACTATATAAAGCGCAACAACATGCATTTCACAATAATTTTGTTTAGATTCAAACTGCATGCATCACAAGTTTTTTTCACAATATTTTTCTTTTAAACTTTACTTACAGGAAGGATCTCTTTCTTCAGGTTGCAGTCTTTCTCCAGGCGTTCATAAATATACTTTGTAATGATCTACAGGATACAAGAGAGACATCTTTATATGACTTCCAAACTCATTTTAAAAATGACCTGTGCTTCCAGTCAAAATAGCATAAAAAGCATAACACAGAATTGCAGGTAATTATAGAAGATATTCTACTACCTAGATATTAGATTGTGTGTTCTAAAGTATACAAATATTACCATCACATACAGCTAGTGAAACAAACAAAAGTAAACAAATGTAAGCCAACCTGCTGCAACATCCTTTTCCATTTACAACAAACAAAATCAAACACACATTTTAAGATTTTGATCAATAAAAAAAGAAAAGAAAAAGAAACATCATTATGTTGTAACAGACAATGTCTCTTGCTCAAGTGAAAGTAGAAGGCGGGCTCCGGATTAACATTTAAGAAGACTTTAATTCAAAACAACACAAAGATTTTCAACTCAGCATAAACACTGACGCATACACAAAGCTTTGTGCGTCTCTCTCACTCTTTCTCCAACTGGCGTCTCCGGCACCTCTTTATCCCTCTCCCGTCTGATTGGGATTATTCAGCACCGGGCATCCATCCTTACAGCCCAGCCATGCCCTCCTCCTCAATACAGATGTAAAATGAATAAGAACTATTTAAGATTCTGCACTACTTCTAGGCACCTAATCAAATAAGCAACATCACAACACTGACCATGATAACTCTTTTGTACAAAAGGTCAAATTTCCATGCTTTCAATGAAGCTCACAAAATGCTGTTTAGAGCATTCTGAAATTTTCACTATAAATATTTTAGCAGTATTATGCAAATGTAGAATATTCGTCCAATTTAAGAACAAAAATGCACATTCAGATGCTAAAACTGTGTATTTGAATTTTGGATTTGTGCCAAGCACTGACGATTACTTCAGATCGATCACATTTTTGCACTAAAAAAAGGCAAGACACAGTGCCACAAATACAGTTTAACAGAAACCTGGTGTCTCAAGATGTTTTTTAAAGTTCTTTTTAATTAGACATTTCGTCTATAAAAACAGCGCTCCTGTACGAGAATCTGAATAAACAAAAACAAAGTGAAACAAAGACGTTCTTCTAGCACACGTTTAGATAGAACAACAAATTGATGATTGCAAAAGCATTCAATGTGAACAGCCCCTTACAGGTGGTGGTGGTCATTGGCCATTGCATCTTGCTCATTTATAAGCATTTCTCAGATTAAGCAATGAGTTGTTCAAATACTTTTTAAGATGTTCAACTTGGAAATATGCATCTGTCTCGAGATCCTCGTGTTCGGTTCCCTTCTATTGTGTCCCGTCTGATTGAACAGCCCCTGGGCCTGGGCTCATACTCTTGAGCCGCTTCACAACCGAGTTCAGCCGAATACCACAGCTATCTGTGAATATTGCTACTCTACATACAACTATACTGGAAAAAAAAAAAACTATGTGGTATTTCACTGTTATTATAGCTTGAGTCTGTAGTAGGAATCAGTGCAAGTGTAACACCATGTAAACAGTCTATTGAAACATTTTCCCCCTTTTTTACTTTTGATTTAACATTTGAAAAAATGGACCAGCTAAAACATTTTAGTTATTTATTTTATGCACATTAGTTGAAAATGGAATGCTTTTTTTTACAGAAATGCTATTTGCAGTAATATAACAATGCTGTACAGTTTATATATTTAATGTGGAAACAATGTCAATTTAAAAAAAATCTGATTATTTGAAAATATTTATGGTAAAAATTCGAACTTAGTTTATCTGCCCAGACTTTTGGATGCCACCCCAATGTTTATGCAAAGTACATGCAGTTTAACTCTATCACAGCTCTGTTGGTACATTCAGTGCAATTGAATGGTGGTCAAAATGCACATTAAGGTGGCCTAAAGTAATCCATATGACTCCAGTGATTGAATCCATGTCTTCAGAAGTAATATGATAAGTGTTGATGATGAACAGATTTAATAATTTTTTACTTTAATATATAATCTCCATTCACACATATAAGCATGCAGACAAACGTTTAATATACCGTAGATTTGCAAACTAAACGTAATGCAAGAAACTTGAATACACAAAAAATAGATAGTAAAAAAAAAAACCTTTATTGATTTCACACTATGTTTAAAGTAATTTACCTTTGAACTTTTTGGCAAAAACTTTGTGTTGTCCACCACGAGCTCTCTTCATCCAAAATGGCAGCCAGCCTAAAATATGCTTGCTTAAAAATCAATCAAATTCTGCATCACATGGTTTCCCATGGAATCTTAAAAAAAAATAGGCTAGGTTTACTAAACTTCATATTATTATCGCTTCACTCAAATTAATTAGCAAAGTTTCTTTATTATTAGGAGTATAGCATAATCTCAATATCTTGTGTCACACATATAGCATATAAATAAGGAAAGTTGACAGCGTTACATTTTCAGTAAAATATGTTTATTTCAATGAGCAATATTTGCTGAAGCAAGGAATTATTTTTTTCAGCATGTATAGGCGCTGTCAGCCTAAAGCAGGGCAAATCTGGAGTACAAGCAGCGTGTTGATGTATGGTGTGTTTATCCCTCCAGCAATATTGCTAAAGAACATGTACACAATGCAATTTCAACCCCTGGACAAAAGTTTCATGGTTCAGTGACATGAAAAACTTTGAGCGTTTCTTTCTTGTTTTGCTTTTGCTCACAATCTTTGACAGCTGAAAATACAATGTTTTAAGAAGTGGATGGCAAATGCGCTAACGAAGCGTGGATCTTTAATAGTGGCTGTGATTTAGCATTAGTCAGCAGAACAGCCCCCTATTATGGGGCTTATCTTCTAGGAAACACTGTTCCTCTCATGCTGAGAGGACTTTGTGGAGGACTTTGTGTACCGAACAAGAATGAGGCGTGAAGGTGAAGGAGCGGTATCCGTGTCTCACGGCTGTCAGCTCTTCTGGTGTCACTGTATGTGTGAGGTCTTAATCTGCAGTAAAACTGAGCTGCTGGATAAAGTTAGTGTGATGCACAAGGTCATTTTCTAAACCTCTCTACTATCCTATAAATAAAAATTTATCAGAATTCAACAATTACCATATTTTTTTATAAAAGGTTTTTTCGCCTTTTTCATTTGTCATTCAACATTGTTTTCTTACAATATATAAAAAATAAATATAAATGCAACAATTAATTTATTTTTTAGATTTGCAACTAAAGTTTAAAATCATTGCAAATGCCAAGTCACTAATTTTTGGCCAAGACCTCATCTATGGACAAACACACACCCATATACACAAAACTTTGAGCATCCTAGCATCACGGTTTTCCAAATCATGTTGTACCAGAGAAAGTTTTTAAAAGTCTCTATTTTTGATGAAGGAAACTCCCATTCCAGTGTGGATGAGAAGTGTAAACATATTAAGATCAATATGTTTTCAACCAAAGATGCCAGCTAGCCAAATTGCTTAACCTTGATGACATATTTACATTAGTATAATTTTCTAAATAACAAATGTTTTAATTTTTAAGACATTAAAACGGTAATTTAAAGTAGTTGTTCCATCAACAGGCCCAAAACTTTCTTGTTGAGCCCAATCATAAAAAGACCAAAAGAGAATGGCACATTCATTTGTAACTTTAAATGCAAAGACTGGAGAGATAAAAAATCACAACACCTGTATATTAATTTACACACGCAATCATGCAATCCGAAATTCTCTTAGACATTTCTTTAGACACAATCATAATGTTTACATACTTATTTAAAGCCATTAGGCATAGCCTAAGCTATTGCTTATTTGATTACAAACACCAAAAGTACATTAGGCTCAAATGAGCTAATGCAATGGGATATTAGCACTCATAAGCGGTCAGCCGGCCTAAATGAGATGACGGATATCTCTATCGGCTGTGGCGAAGGCAGCGACAGCACTGACGCTAGGAAGACATGGGCAGCTCAACAGTACCTAATTCACTAAATGTCAAGCTCTCCGATGAAGTCTAAAATGGTTGTGAAGTGTGATATGCTTGTGTTTAATGACATCAATAAGCCTTGCAGGAAATTTCATTTATAATACATTATTGCTTCAGTGCCTCAGGTGGTTCTCTTTTGATATATGAGGAAGAAGAATATTAGGGGTCTTGAAAGAGTGCGTGGGTACCGCTTGAGACAGCTTATGTCCGTTAGGCCTGGTTGATGTTTGAGCATGTGTCCAACACGTTGGCGAGGGGTTTTGTAGATAAGAGGTCAGACTGCGTGGAACATGCTTAATATGTGTTTGAGGGACGTTATCCAAATAAACATGGAAGTTCAATCCAGAATTCTAGCCTATAAAATCCTTACACTTTAAAAGAAATTGGGGATAACAGTGACATCTTTAGGAAATACATTTTTGTTTTAGGAAATGCAAAACTGTTTTATATAACACTCAGCTTAGCTTAGGTCAAGCACATATTAATTACAGTGTGAATAAATACATAGATAACCCTATCTCAATGGTTAATATCATCTTGTCCCCTTTTCCTCATTTGTTCTGATATTCTAAACAATTGAATGATCGAGGGAAACCTGAAAAAAGCTGTGATGATAATTTCTTATTAGGAAAAGATGGGGAAATATGTGTATTTCTAGTACTCACACAGAGTTTGGACAGTTCATATTGAGAGATTGAGAAATGCCCCAGAACAATCTCTGGAAAACTCAGAGCTGTGTTTTTTCGTCCTCAAAAACAACTCTGAATCGTTCATATATTATTTGTGTAGTATTCAGACAAGATTTATTTTCGCAGGTTTAACTTTTTACCCCCAAACACCCGTTTTATGCCATACAAAGTGAAAATCAGTGAGAACGTTGGGTTCATACAGTTCATTCTTTCAGACAGCCTTCACATGTGATACAATTAACATTGCTGAATGTCAACAATTTCAAACAATCTCCATGTCACTAGCCACCTCTGAGGGAGTTACCCCTAGGCATACATAGCGAGAAACAGAGAATCAATCCTCATAGTTAATATCCTAAAACATTGTATAGAATATTAGTTTTTGCCTTCCACACCCTCCTATAGATAAATTGACATGCGAGGAGAGCGCAAACAAGGTTTTGGTGCTGCGTCTCCTTTAAGAATTGACAGTAAATGTCCATTGTTGATGATAGGCTCCAGGGTATGAAAATAGCACCCGCCACCCGCCAAATGCAGGTGTTTCATGCGCTGTAGCGAGTAATTTTGCTCATCTACCAGCCACTGTGGCAGGTAACTTGTAAGACATCTCAGAGTGACAAATGACAATAAATGCCTTTAGACACAAAGATGTGTATTTGAAGAAGCACACTTGATTACATTTTGAATAACAGGTGGAAGAAAAGCTGGTGATGTGCGTGTGTGATTCGCTTTGTGTTGTCAGGCTCATTGAAGATTTGGTGCTCAAACACATCACTATTTCATCTCAGCCAGTCATCTAGCAACAATTTACAAGAATTGTGTCATCTGTAAGAATGCTACATATGATCTCTTTGCAGGTTGCGTTCAGATTCTGGGCTCATCTGCTTGCCTGTATATAGTATGCGTCATCAATAATCGTTTCGATTTGGCAGCTTGGTTTCAACAAATACTCTTTATGCAGTGAGGAGGGAGTATGTATTTCTGAAACTTAGAGTATTACTTTATTGTACAATGACCTTGTATATCTTAAAATATCAAGGACAATTTTATTCATGCATGTCCCCTTTAAGTTGTGGTCACCTGAGTTTTTAAAAGTCCAAATGCCAATATCTAAAGATCAAGATGGCCTTTGGCTGATCTGATGGTAATAAATGCATAATACAATTCAATGATGTCATATAAGATGCACAAACACTTAATTTTAATGCATTATTTAACACAATAATAAAAAATATATATAAACATTTGAATAAAACAAAAATCTGAATTACTTAACGTTGTTAGTAGATTTTGGAAGTGACACAAGACCGAATGACCATCTCTGTTATTCTGGTAATCGGACGCAGTTGGAAAGATATCAGTAGATAATAATCTCAAAATAGCAAAATATTGCCCAATTAATCGGCATGACCAATATATTTGCATATCACTATTCTCAGTCTCTGTCAATATTTCTTTTACCATCTTGTACAATTCTGTCTCGTTCTAAGCCAACAAACCACTAAGCCACATCTGTTGCAATAGTGATTTCACCCCACGAACGACCACGTAACCACGTCTCGGCAGCCAGTGATATGGATTTCAAACATGACAATGGATGACCACACAAGGTCAGCTCCGGGCTCGGACTTGATGCAGGGGTTTATTTATGGCCTGCCGATGTATTGGGTTGTGATCTGGAGGATCATAGAGGAAGAAAGAGTCTTAGCGGGGCGATCTGCAGGGAAGCGATGGAGAGACACAGCGTCTGGGGGAGATGGTTAACGTTAATCCACATGACAACATCCTTTGCCAGCTCACGCACAATGCCACAGCTGAGAAAAGAGAGCATGAGAGGAAGCAACAGAAGACCAGAGCATGTCGTCTGGGTGGGCAAGCGATAAGGTGAAAAGACAGCTGAGGATCTTAAGAGACAGTTCACTCAGAAATGAAAATCATGCGATTGTTTACTCATCCTAATGTCGTTTTAAACCTGTAAGACTTTTTTATCTTTTGTAGAACACACAGAATGTTCGGCCACAATCACAATTCACTTTTTTTTTTCTCTAAAAAAATGCAATAAAAGTGAATGATGACTGGGGCAAACATTCTGCCTACCATCTCCTTTTGTCTCACAGGGGAAAAAAAAGTTTTAAAAGTTTGGAACAACGTGACAGAATATATATTTTTTCTTTTTCTTTTTTTTGGTGAACTACCCCTTGAATAAAGTGCACTGTTGTATAAGATTGTTTTAAGAAAGCAAAATTTATATTCAAACAATTAGGAGGGGTCCATGGGTTCCCAAATGAGGGGAACAAGTCAGGGGAAGCGATAGAGTGAGATAATAGCAGAAAAAAAAGAGACCTCCCACAACGATGGGGTATTTTGACTCAATCACTCAATCCAACTGACCTTAGTGCTCGAGTGATAAGACATTGTGTTCCATGTGGAAGAAAAGAGGAACGTCATATGAAACTTTGACCCCCAGCGATACGAGAATCCCTGGAGGAATTGAAAAATGAGGACAGATGCTTATCAGGTAGTCCCTGCTTTGACCAGGACTAAATACAAGGTCAAGAGAAGAGGGAGTTTTGAATGCTGTATATATTCTGAGTGGCTTATTCGAGAGAGGGTTAAGAAATAAAATAGAGCATATTAGCTTGGTTGAACTCTGTTTTTCTTTTTTCCCCACTTATGTTTATTCAATTCTTTGTTGAATTTGTCAAAGAAGAAAGTGAATAAACTTCATGTGGTATTTCCCCCATGAATTCATATAATTCTTGTGAGAATTTTAAAGTCTGTTGTCAGATCCAAGCCTTAAAAGACTATTTGAAGCAGCAATCACAAGCATTTAACTTCCGTTATGTGACACATTTCCAGGTGAAACAGAACATTCAATGGGAAATAACGGAGGGTGGGACATGATTTTATCGACTGTGATTTGACTAGATGATTAATGCAATTTAAAAAATGGTTTAAGAGATAGTTCAACAAACATGAAAATTCTCTTACAATGTACCAAACCCATGTGACTAAGTGAAGTTAGGCACAACTACAGCCTAAGCCACCAGTCAATTTAATGGTTTCCAAAAAAAATAAAAAAGATGCAATGGAATAAATGGTGATTGAGACTAACATTCTGCCTAACATCTCCTTTTATGTTCTATAGAAGATCATATGTAACTCGGCCTTGGAACAACACAAGGGTGAGAAAATAATGACATTTAAATTTTTTTATTAACTATCCTTATAAGAGGTGGAGAAAGTTATTACATTTAAATAAAAAAATAAAAAATGAATTTGTATAACATGCACTGATCAATCGTGGTATTAAGAGCAATGACAGAAATTCAGAAAATCACATTTGCTTCTCCAACACCCTGACTTAATAATATTATTATAACATTATGGCATAATATGCTGTTGGTCTTATACGTGCCGCTAAAAAAACAGTACCGACCTGCCGAGGCTTGGACTCTACCAGATCCCTGAAGGTGTCCTGTGGTATCTGGCACCAAGATATTAGCAGAAGATCATTCGTGTCCTGTAAGTTGTGCGGTGAAGCTGACGTGGATTGGGCTTGTTGGTCCAGCACATCCCTCAGATGCTAAATTGAGATTGAGATCTATGGAATTGAGGCCAGGGCAACACCTTGAACTCTTCATGTTCCTCAAACAATTCTCGAACAATGTGTGCAGTGAGGCAGGGCACATTATCCTGCTGAAAGAAGCCACTGCCATCAGGGAATACCATTGCCAGGAAGGGATATACCTGGTCTGCACCGATGTTTAAGTTGGTGACACACACATGAATGGCAGGACCCAGAGCATCACATTCCCAGCACTCTGACCGGTCTACGGCTAAGTAGCCCCCAGTGCGATGCACTGTGTGTTGTGACACATTCCTCCCGTAACCATCATTAAAGTTTTCTGTGATTTGTGCAACAGTAAACCTTCAGTCTTTTTGGACCAGACAAGATAGCCTTCATTACCCTTGCACACTGATGAGACTTGGGTGCCCAACACACTGTTGCCGGTTAGTGGTTTGTACCTCCACGGAACACTGTTGATATGTATTGACCACTGCTGACCGGGAGAACCCCACAAGCCTTACAATTTCAAAGATGCTCTGACCCATTCGTCTGGTCATAAAAATGTGGCCCTTGTCAAAGCCACCCAGGTCTTTACTCCTGCCCATTTCTCCTGCATTCAACACGTTGACTATGAGAACTGATTGTTTGCTTACCATCTAATCTACCCAGACCTTGACATGTGCCCTTATTTGGAAGGATGGAAGGATGGATGGGTGGATGGATGGACGGACGGACGAATGGCAAAGGAACAAATAAAAAATGTATGTATTTTTTTGTGAAACCCTTCTCTGACTGTTGCTGTCCTGTGCACATTCATGAGACCGCATGAGAGCAACAGTTAGTTATGCTGCCTCCCACTCATGAGATGTTGCATTCAAGTGAAAACTAGTTGTTTATTTAAAAACAGTCTCTCCACAGCGATAGCAGCAACAGAACACAACATGGTTGCACACAAACCAGAGAACAGAACTTCCTAAACATATCTCAGAGTTTATTGTCAGAGAATTGTTTCATTTTTAAACTGAGCATTATAATAATACCAGAGCATCTAACAGATCTTTTTCTTTACAGTCTGTAGAGAGAGTGAGAGAGCTAGGAGTTATCCATGAAATCGAGCCATCTGGGCAGCTCTTCTTCATTAGAATATTGTATGTCTTTCATTCCACAGATGCAGAGAAAGATCCCCATTTATTAACAGCTTAATGCTTTCCCATCTGGAGTCGAGCCCACACTGTCAACTAGCACAGAGAACAGCCGCTTACGTGTGTGTGTGTGTGTGTGTGTGAGTGTGTAAGGTAATGTTCCTGACCCTCCAACCACTGAGAACATACCAAAATGTACCCACACACAAACTCACACGCCATCAACACAAAGTGTGAATGTATAAACAGCGTTGTACTGGCATGGAGGTCAACAAAATGGCTAGATAACACACAAAAACAAAACACTTGTATATATTCTGAGTGACACACTCATTTGCAAGAGGCAAAAGATGCTGGAAGACCAAGGAGAGAGAATAATCTGAGAAAAAATATAATACGTTGAACACAGACCATCCAGAGCCCAACACCCCCCATTTCCCCCAGCCAACATGATGATACATGCACCACTCTAAGGCAAACCACTTGCCAGTGTTCAGTGATGCAAACCAGCTAAAAATCTCACCAAAGGGAGTTTTGTCATGCCAATGAAGAACACTGAATTGAAATAGAGTAAGAAAGAGACGTAGGCATAATTATATGGTGTTTGTTGAGGAAAATAAAACAAAAAAGAACTTCACATGCAAACCACCAATCATTAACAACAATGCTCTTCAACTAACCGAGTTCTCCTAGGTCAAGAATATCAAGGATCTGCACAAACAGGGGTAAGAGCCTGAAGCCTGTTCGCTCTCTCACACACACACACACACACACACACACACACACACACACACACACACACACACACACACACACACACACACACACACACACACTATCTACTTCTGCCTCATCAATCCTAAAATCACAATAGAGCATTATGAGCATGCATGCCTTTGCCACAGTACATTTCTCTAACAATATCTCTATCTATCTATCTATCTATCTCTATCTCTCTCTCTCTCAGTGAACCTGTCAGGGTAAACCTGTGGTCCAGCAGCTCATTCAGGCCCAGCTGAAGTGCAAATTGGACATCTGGTGCTGCCTGCAGTCTCACATAGACTCTCGCCCACTTCTGTACCCCACATTCACACTCTCAAATCTGAGAACGCTTGGGACACACACCACCATTAGAGGCAGTCACACACCTAAAGCAGGGACAGTCAGAGGAAGCTAGTTTTCAACATCAGCTGAAGTCTATTTTTAAGATAGCATTTCAATTGTATGACAAATTTCCAACAAATGAATAATCTTAGTTTACATATTATGAAATCAAAATACATGTGCATTACATGTATTTACTTAAATAAGTACTTCATTGCAATTAATAAGGAGTATGAAATAAAAAATATAAATAAACAAAATTCATACCTTTAAACAAGTCTGGTAAATGCAAAGCAACTACATTTGTTTCGTCATTAATTGTATGCATATTCAAATAGATCACATTTGAAGCACTTGTTTATTTACATTTTCAAGAAACAATTCATTAAAATGTTAATTATACAAGGATGTTTTTAAAACCCATTTATTTATTTAAATATAAATTATCATATATATATATATATATATATATATATATATATATATATATATATATATATATATATTGCAGTGAGGCATGTACATAATCTTGTGAATGATGCCAAATTAAAGATACCTCCCTAACAAAAAAAGTTGCTGTGGTTTTACCATGGTACAGTGGTTTCAGATGGTAATTCCATGGTTCTATGATGTTATATACCGTGGAACAGAATAATCATATTCATATATCATGGAATTTACTTTATACTTACATGAAGGTATTACACAAAAAAAAGAAAAAAAAAAAACAGAATTACAATGTTAAATGTCAATGGTACATTCTGGTATTTGTTTCCTTTTAAGATTTTGTCAGTTTTGAGTGCATAAATTCTGGACTTCTTTATTGATCATGGCACCTAGAGTATAACAGTTACCACATAATACAGACTGTGAAAGCATTAAACATCCTATCTCTGTAGTGAACTTCGGAACATCAGTAAACATACGTGCAATGGATTAGTACCTCCAATCCATTTATGCACTGTGGCTAGGCATGACTGGAAGTATAAGGTATTAAATATGTTTTCTTTCTAGACTATTTAATGAATGTAGTCTAGCACAAACAAAACTTTAATATCAGGTGCCACACCAGTGATTTGATATTGTATGCATCTATATTGCACACATACATCAAAACTACTGTACATTGTTCAACAGAGTCCTTTAACATTCAAATCAATATCAAAAAATATAACCTGCTTTCACTACCAGCCAATTTTGAACTCACTCAATGCAATTATATGATATTTGGTCACCTGCTGTTCTGCATTGAAACTTTTCCTTTGTGTTTTCATGGTGCATATAGATACAGTATATATAGATAACAGGAGAGAAATGTTTTGTTTTATTCTTAAACAGCATTTTCTCACAGGATCATACCTGGACTAAAAATAAAACACTAATGCAATCATAAGAGTCAATCTTTTGCCTTTGAACATCAAAAGAATAAGCACCACAAATAAAGCTAAACAAAATAGCTGTAAATAAACAAAGGTAATTACGTTGCACACACACACACACACACACACACACACACACACACACACACACACACACAAAATAACTTTAAAACTGGATGAAATGCATTTGATTTGTAAACAGTGAATGTAGGCAGGATCCAAAATAAGCACTTGCTAAGCACCAAATGCAAGTAAAAAATTGTAAATAATAAAATGTAGTTATTTGCTAGTTGTCCAGTTACTTTATTAGGAACAGCAACAAAAAGCTAATCATACTTGAATTGTAAGAATGATAATATGACGATGCTGGAAAGAAAAATGTGCTGAAGTGAGTGACATAAGAAATTCAAATCAAAGACTTAAAAAAACATTTACTAAAGAAAACATCTGTTACGACTCCCTCATCTGCTTACTTTTACCTCAGTTGAAAATTTAACAACATAAGTTTATCTAGGATGCATAAAGACTTTTTTTCACTCAACACTGTGTGGGAACATGTGGAATATTCCTCATTAGATATTGTAGCAAACATATAAGGAACAAAATCACAACTTGTCTTAAATTTGTGGCAAGTGCAGTTTAAAAGAGACAAACACTGGCTAAAACAGCTAAATAATTCCATTACCACAGGGACAAATGTATATACAGTAGTTTCATTCAAAAACATAAAATAAATAATATTTTTTTTGGCCATATATTTTCTCAGTTCACCCACCATTAGCAGGTGTGGCAAAAAGCTGAACCTTTCAGCACACACACAATATATACACAAATGAACGTAATATAAAAGCATGTGATACACATCACTCAATGAGATCAATCAACTCTCTCAAACCTTATAGTAAACGTAAACACACATACATGTACACAGTTGCACAAACAGCCCTGGTGCAAAACAGTGGTAGGGGGCTGGGGGAAGTAATGGTTGGTAAAGCGTGAAGGTGCTGTAAATCAGAGAACAGCAGAGATCAGATACACACTGTGCATGAGAAATGATCTATACTGTATCAGAGAGAAACAGAGCAAAAGATCAAAAGGCCATCAGTACGTGAGAATAGATGAAGAAACCTGTAAGACTCTGTTGTGTTTGTATGTGCGCTCTTGTGCATGTGCTTCGATCCATAGTGTTTAAAAAAAAATTTTTTTTAAATTCCATCCAATTAAAGCTCAGAATTAAATTACTACATTATTGAACTTATGCAATTCATCAAACCCATCAAAGCTTCTCATTAGAAAACAGTTTCAATATTGTTGTCCATCTAGCAATTCATTCAACAACTCCTTTGTCCTCTAGTACTTTGACAAAAAGTGCTAATTTACTCCAATAAGTAATATTGGAGTCATTCTATATTTAATTACACAATGTTCAACAATGAACAGTTTACCTAAAGTGAAAATGCATTCATCATGTACTTATCCTCAGGTCATCCCAAACCCATAAGTCATTCTTTCGTGGAAAACAAAAAGTTAGGCAAAATATCCTACTTGCTCTTTTCATAAAACAAAGGAGGGTTGTATTGTTTTTTGTCTCCTCTTTTTTTTACAGTTAAAGAGATAATTCACCCAAAATTGAAAATTCTCTCATTATTTACTAGCCCTGATGATATTCCACTAGTGCATTACTTTCTTTTTTCGGCAGAACACATTTGAAGAAAATGTGAAAAATATCTTAGCTCAGTAGGTCCTTAAATTAGTGATTCGATTTTTGAAGCTCCAAAACTTTTTGTCAGCATAAATTTCATCCATAAGACTCAAGCTGTTAAATCAATGTCTTCTAAAGCGACACAATCGCTTTTGGTGTGAAAAAAATCTATATTTATGTACTTTCTCTAAGTAACTCTACATCATGCTTCCTTTCTGCAGTGGTATGTGCGTGTGATATAATCGCATTGGTATTGGAAATGTGAGAATTGAGGCACGTGAATCATGCTGTGAAGTAGCTTGGTTGGTTTTGTTTTAGATCTGTATTTATCTGTTTCTTTACTCACAATGGTGTGTTTGTGTTCTTATCCTGAATGTCTCAACCGAGTGGAGAACATGAGATTACTGCTGTATCTTGGCAACAGAATATGTCACACAAGAGTTTGATTGAACTCCACCCTCTCGTGAAGCTTACCGGAAGCGATGATTTATAGTTAAAAAGTACACTGTAAAAAATTGAAAGTTGAGTAAACTTTAAAAAGTAAGACAACCAGCTGCAAATAATTTTTGAGTTTACTCAACTCCAGGCAAATTAGTTTTATCAATTTAAAAATTTCAGTTGGATTTCTAGTTCCATGAACTTAATACAATAAGTTCAGTGAACTCAAAAATTTCAACTAGAATTTTTTAAGTCCATAATTTTCAATATTTTTTAAAACAAATTATAATATATTTTTTTAAGTAGATCTATATTTTTACATAAGATAATGTATCAGCCCTACCAAGAGACCAAATAGTTGGGTCTAATTTAAATGGTGGTGAAGTTTACAAGTACTTCAAACTTTTAGAAGTTGAATCAACTTCATAAATAAAGATACTTCATCAAAGCGAACACAAATTACCCTGATGGTGACTAAACAAAACAAAACTTTTTACAGCAAAACAAAATTAAAAACACAAAGAGAAAATGTTCTTTATTCATTCAAATTACATTATTTACAATTTTTTTAAGTCATAACTTTGACCAAACACACATAAATAAATTCAAGACCAGGGGATTGTGGGTAGTGTTCAGCCACAATGCTTCTGCAGTGGGCATGCTCAGCAGCAGACACAACAACATGAAGTTCATAGTGCTCAGCCTTACAAGACTCCCTCAGATTTTGACCCATGAATTTTCAAGATCTTTCCATGACTTTAACAAATAGATAACATAAGTAAAGATATGAGTCAAAACCAAAGACTTAAATTCCCACATATTTCCTGATTTGTGTGGTAGAGCCTGGCTTTATAGACTTACAAAAGTGAAATTTAAACTTCCATTTCACAGAGGTGCACAACTTTTCAAATAGGGGTGTGTTGTTGGAGTGTCAGTGAACAAACTGAGCCTGTATGTTCTACCTTCACCACCAGACTTGATATTGTATGTGTTCACTGTTTAAAAATGTAAGTTTCTCTGACTTAAAACAATCAATCAAGTAAGCTCACTTTTTTTTAAATTACATTTAAAATTGAGCTGGTCTGACAAAACTGAAGTTGGATTTTTTACAGTGTACTTAAATATGGATATTTTTTTCTGCACCAAAAGCGATGGTATTTATCGCTTTAGAAGACATTAATTTAACCACTGGATTCGTATTGATGACATTTATTGAGTTTTGGAGCTTCAAAAATCAGATTATCATCCACTTGCATTTTAAGGACCTACTGAGCGGAGATATTTTTTTCAAATGTGTTCTGCTGAAGGAAAAAAATCATAAAACCTGGAATATCATGAGCTTGAGTGAATAATGAGAACTTTTTTTGAGGACCCAAACTTTTTTTTAAGTTTACCTATTACTTTAAGATCCAAAAAGGAAAAATAAAGAAGTATCAGTCCAGTGAATAACGATTTAAATTTGGTCTGTTCCTCAAACATAGCTATCGTACAGTATTGCTTCAAATCACTGGGGATTTAGAGTCATATGAACTACCTTTATGGTACTTTGTGGTGCTTTTATTGACTTTTTAGTCACAATATATTTTAATTGTATGTAAAGCATTCCACAAAATATAAATTAATATATAAATATTATAATATATAATCATATTGAACAGCAGGAGTATATGTAAATAATGATGATGACAGAATGTACATTTTTGGGTTAACTAACCCTTTAAATAATGGATACTTAAATTACAAAATGTTTTTACCTCTCCCAGTGCTTCATATCTTTTTTGATTCCATCTATGCAGGTCCTCCTTGTAGTTGAAGACAAACGGCTCTCCTGTTTTTATGTGTCTTAACTGACCATCTACAGAAAAAAAAATTGTTTAATTTTTCACATCTTTCAATTCATAAGCCAAATGTGGGAGCAGGAGGTCTTGTGCATAGGTAGTTTCTGAAAACTTGCTAAGACCTGTGTATCAGCCATAGACTGCTACCCATTTGAGAGGGTATTTCCCACTAAACACAAATACCATTAAAAAAAATAAAAAAAACTGTAATCATATATTGAGGCTGAGACCAGGGATTGTATTTTTTTTATTTTACAACTTCATATCTCTATATATCATTACAGTTCTGAGTGTACCTTGACTGTGGATAAATAGAACATTAAGGACAATATTAGAGCAGAGTGAGAGGAAAGGCATGGAGCCAGAGCTTGTTTTGGGCCAACAAGAAGTAAATGCTTTTTCAACATCGTTGACATATTTGATTGTCCACCACACAAAGCTTTGTTGGGTTTTCAACAATTGCACAACACTCGCTGGTTCCCTTCCACATATTTTTATTTGGGATATCTCATATAAACTGCTTGAGAGAAACTATTTTTTATAAAAAGAAATGCACATAAACTGACTGAAATACATTTTCCAAATAAACATCTGAATCTTGAATAATGTGTTCATAACTGGACTAACTAGCAGACCAATAATTGCATGTGAAATATTGCTCTAGTCATCCTGAAATAATAAAGCCTCCAAAGAGTTTGCAGTGCAAATAAGTCATATACAAACTTAAACTCTGCCAAAGAGCAGGTTTCTGGACACTTTTGAAAAATATCTTAAAGATCCACATGGTAAAGACATAAGGAAGGAGTAACGCACAGACATAGTGCTCCCAGAACTTTGTGACACGGTGTCAACGTAAGACAAATTCTTTACAGTGTTTTGTCTGTGTACTCTAAACCACAAGAATGTTATTAATATAAAGAGTCACAATGGCCACAATTTCTCCGGAAGTAACCATTTTGTTCTTTTGAACACATGGTATGGAAACGTGGCTTTATTTGCACAATGTTTTTGCAATATTATTTTTGCGTAAATTACATTCGTAACTTGGATGGAAACATAGCTAGTGTCAAACTTTGTCAAAGATGGGAAAGTAAGGCCAGAAACATATTTTATGAAAATATATAAATGCAGACTTAGCTTGCATTCTTGTGTTAGTGCAGACTTAGCTTGTGTTCTTGTGTTACTGTAACAGTAAAAAACTTTAGGGGGACTATTAAAAATAACTAAAGGTTTGTGCCAAACAACAATAACTATATTGACTTTTTCCTCAGCAATTTTCTCTTCAAACTGTTGCTCCACCATTATTACAGTAATTGAGTATAGAAAGCCCACTCTAGAAGCATTTATTTCACCCGATGTCCGCTATAAACCTTATTCATACTAGCGTCATCTTTGATGTATAATGGGAATGACAACGAGATCTCTTCAATGGGCTGTACTGCAGTTTAAAATTTTTGGATCATTCCATGGACAAAACATTGATACATCATCTGTCAAAGAATATTCAGTATACAAACAACTCCAGACAACATGAGTTGAGGAAAATCAAACTTGATCTAGGTGATTTATACAGCTTTATACCGTTTGTGCCATCAAATCCTCACGTCAAACAGTGATTCACTCATGTTAATATTTTTGCACCTGCAGTTGAAGGAGCATAAAATGCCAACTCCAGGCTCTAGTAGTAGTTGATCTAACAAAATTACTTTGCATACATTAAAAGTTTTAAAACTTGTGTCACTACTGCCCATGCATAGCCTAAATAGGTGATTCTGCTTGTCAGGAGCAGCGACCTTGAGTTCAGAACCTCAGGTCGGCTTGATGTGTATCATTCCCCTTCATGCAATTAAATGTGTTTGGCTGGAGTCCCCCCATCTGGCAGGTACATGGCCTGCGAGCCGCTAACGCTTCTCCTGTCCCCTTTACTTTGGCCTTCTGGGATGTCTGGCAGGCCTTCCTTAGACAGCTGGTGCAGCAACAACACTCTCTCTGCCGCTGTACCTCAAGCCACCAGAGATCTGAGTGTGTGTGTGTGTATGCGTGAGTGGAGCTGGACCACTGCAACTGTTCCCTCCTATGAGCATGCTTTGAGGGACTCGTTTGAGAGCGGGCCAGCCGACTTCATTCAAAGTGACCCACTTGAATGCCACCATTCTGCCAAGGCTGGACAATGAGGCCTAGCTTTTGCCAAGTACTGATGCTGTTAAACAGTTGCTGAGGTGGAGATGTAAACAACATGCTTGGTGACGACTGATGAAATTTTAGAGAAAGGGCAGAATGGGTGGTAGATGAGGTTTTCATGTTTGGGCCACTTATATTTATAGAACTAGTAAAGGGAGATTATGGCTAAAAGAAAAAGGGGAAAATGTTTGTGAAAATGACAAATCATATTTGGACATTCACTTTGGTAGTATTAGGTTATTCTTTGAAGAAACTTTGAGTGACATGTATATACCATGGTACATTAATGTCTCAACTTTATGTACATCAAAGTATCATGGTATGGCCATCTGAAGACATCACTGTACCATGGTAACAACACAGTAACTTTTGGTGGGGGATCCCAGAACACCAAACATTCCTAACAACACAATTTTGTTCCACTAAACAATCCAACATATAAAACCACAAATTAGTACCCTGATGCTAACTTTCTTAAAATGTTGTATAATAAGATAGACCCATATATCCTCTGGTGCTGACACAGAGGAGTAATGAAGCCTAAAATCAGTGTTGAAACTAATTGTGACCTCAATGATTGCTAATGCATGAAGCTAAAATACTCAAAAGCATACACACTTAACCCAAATAGCCTGGGGGGCCTCATAGTTTTGCAATTACCCTAACATGTGGTTCTGTAAAATCAAAAACAACTTTGAAGATAAAAGATTGCATATACACTTTCATTCACCTAATTCTCAAAGCCTTCTCTATCATCAAGCGAACGGCAGAGATTTGGTCTATCGTGGAGCGGTTAGGCATGAAGCCAGCCTGTTGGGGGCGGCGGCTGCTTCTGATGGCTGAGAGAGCACGAGTGAGCAAAATCTTGGTAAAGAGTTTGCCTGGGATGGAGAGCAGGGTAATGCCTCTGTGGTTGCCGCAGACTAGCCTGTCACCTTTATGTTTCCAGAAGGGCAGGATGACTCCTCTGGTCCAGTCGCTGGGAAGCCTTTCTGTCTCCCACACCTCATTGAATATGTGGGTAAGCCACTCGACAATGGTTTCACCCCCAGAATTTAGCATCTCAGCGGTTATTGCACAGATGCCGGGGGCTTTCCTGTTGTTTAGTTTTTCCAGAGCGGCTCTGACTTCCTCAGGTGTGACAGGGTCTGTATTGCAGACAGCACTTAGGGCTGTAGCATTAACGGTCGATGGTAAGATCGCCATCTTTACATTGGGTTCATAGATCTGAAGGCTGCCTTTGACACCGTTTGCCATACTTCACTGTGGAGTATCCTACACGCCCTTGGAGCACCACCCAAGATCGTTACACTATTCAAGCTGTTTTATAGCAACGCTCAGAGCTGTGTCCATATTAACGGCAGAGACTCAGACTGGTTTCCCATCTCCAGTGGCGTTCGCCAGGGCTGCGTGGCTGCTCCTGACCTCTTCAACTGCATCATTGACCATCTGATGTCTAGGGTTTGTGAGCGGGTCCCCGGAGTGTCCTTCGGCAGTTACCTCCTGACTGACCTGGAGTACGCTGATGACACCATCCTGCTCAGCACGTCCTACAGCCAGTTGAGAGACGCTCTGGGCATATACAGCGAAGAGGCTGAGAAGCTTGGCCTTCAGGTGAACTGGACAAAAACCAAGTTTATGTATGTCAGTGATGGACCGCATCCAACCTCCCTGCAGTTTAGCAATGATATTGTAGAGCCTGTCAACAACTTTGTGTATCTGGGATCCTTAGTGACAGACAACGGGGACCTAAAACCAGAGATTACCCGCAGAAGAGCCCTGGCTGCGTCAGCTCTGCAGTCTCTCTGGAAACCACTTTGGAGGCACCAGTCTATCTCACGCAAGACGAAGCTCCGGATTTACAACTCAGCAGTACTCTCCATCCTGCTTTATGGCTCGGAGACTTGGCCCTTAAATAAGACACTGATTACAAGATTAGATGGCTTTGATAGCAGGGCCCTCAGGACCATTGAGAAGATCAGGTGGCCCCAGCGGATTTCCAATCAAGTGCTTAGAGCCCGCACGTGCCAGCCCAGAGCATCTTGCCTGGCTGCGCTACGTCGCACCCGCTGGCTTGGCCATGTCCTCCGTTTGCCTCCTGACCACCCGACAAGAGCCATTTTCCAGTTTGATCCGAGAGTCGCAGGCTGGAGACAACCACGAGGTAGACCCCGCACCCGATGGCTTGACGTCCTTGCAGGCGACCTCCAACAACATGGAGTTGCTGTGGAGGATGCAGAGCAGATGGCACAAGACCGTCAGCAATGGAAACAACTGGTTCATCTGGTTGGCTCAACGCCTGTTTAACATTTATGTTTCACATCATCATGATTTCAACTCCTCAGATTGTTATTAGTCACTCAACTCTTTTGGTGTTGCAGGCTTAAATTTCAGAAAAAGTAAAAAAAAAAAAAAAAAAAACTTCTCTTCAAAAAGTACCTTGTCTTCATACTGTTTTTGTTTGAATACATGTCAAAGCATATTTACAAAAAAAAAAAATTATTGGCATTTTGGATATCCACGCTTTTTTGAATTGGGTTTGTATTTTGCACTATAATTTGAAAACATCTTGTGTGCTACAAAGGAAACAAAGAAATCTGACTTTTTGCTAAAAGGAGTTTGTGTATTTAAAATTCATTAGTTCACTAATCAAAGAAGCAAATGTGTTGTATTGACCATGGTAACTTTTGTGCAAAAGGTCAGATTTCCTTGCTTCCAATGAAGCATGCAAGATGCTCTGAGCAACATTCTCAAATAATGCTGGAATAACATGAATCATCAAGTTTTGCATAACTTTAAACAACTTTTGGGGTCCAAGCCACCTCGAGTGTGTGCTGTCATTAAAGCAAAAAAGCACATTGCAAATACAAAATAAATAAATAAATAATAAAATATATATATATATATATATATATATATATATATATTAAAATAAAATAAAAATCAATTCAAAAACTCTTTACAGCTGTTTTAAATTCATCTCAGCAGGTGGGAAAAAAGCTACAAAGTTACACTTTCTTATAAAATCCAATAAAAGTGATATTCTTCACTGTGAGACTGATATAAGATATTCAAGTCGCTAACAGGAGGCGTTTTAGAGAGCAGCAAGGTTATGCAAATCTAGCCGTCAAGCCGAGCACAAGGCTGAGTAAGCCACTGACAGCCCATAGCATGCACAACTTGTCCATTCAGCTGCCACAGACTCCAGAGACTCTCAAACAGACAGCGCTATCACAGCCTGGTGCCTGCTGTCAATATCCAATGAAACTCAAGGCACACATCTTGACGTCTAATGCATTCAAAGCTATAACAGCATACAAGGTACACAGTAATCTTATATTAAATACAAGATATTGTACAGTGGCTTTAGATGGGCCAGCTGGCATGCTTTTCACAGTGTAAAATAATTTACTGTGTGCAATGTTCAAGAGATGTAGGGCCCTATAAAATCCGTTTTATTTTTTCCCAAATTCCGTTTTATTTTTTCCCAAATTCCGTTTTTTCCGTTTTAATTTTTGAAAATTCCGTTTTTTCCGTTTTAATTTTTGTGAATTCAGATTTTTTTACCCTTTATTGTTATTTCAGTCGTAAAAAGAGTGTGCTTTTAATGTTAATGATTAAAATGTACACAAATAAAACAGGAATGACCTTAAATTTATTGAGGTAACAAACATCACATTTACTCAGTACTTTTACTGCATGATGCAACATAACACTGCACTCTAAGTACTAACAAAATATTAATGGTTATGAACCAATGGTTATAAATAAAAGTGCTCCATTAGCTTTTTCTTTCAAGTCAAAAAATAGGACCTCTCAATTTCAGAATTATAAAGTATTTCATAAAGAATCATCTTTTCCATACAGTACATTAAAGTGCATCAAAAACAAGGCAAAATACAGCAAGTACTCCCTGAGTTATACAATTAAAGTTGACTTTGTCATCATGTAACAGACAAAAACTTTTGATCAAAAGTAAAGTTGTAGGACTAGTTAATCCTTGTGAGCTAACTTTCTTCATTTAAGCTTCCCACCTATCAGAAACATCACCATTGAAATACATGTTGACAAAACTTGCAAAACAATAGTTCACCTGACACGTAAAAGTCACGAGGGAACTGCTCGGCTCTGTACTCAGGGCTTAGCGTCGTGTTTCTCAACTTTTTCGCCGAAAGCGGAGCTGTGGAGAAGAAACTGTTCAGAGTAAAACAAGTAAAAGGTCTTACGTTCATTAAAAGCATATTCAAACCCATCAAGAGTTTCGGGAAACGTCAGTGGAGGTTCATCTTTTTTCATCAGCTCGTCTAAATCTATCCTGGACAATAAATCTATAAAACAAATAAATTAACAAATAGAAAACTTGTTAAATCTGCAATAAACAAATAATTGCTCATCAAATCGATATTCATGTAAAAATGTGCAAATATTCATTGGCTTCACCTTTTAGTGCAGTCGTTTTCTCTTTTTCTTCTTGTGCTAAAAGCTGGGCCATAGTTATCAAAACTGAACAGAAGACGAAGATGCTGACTACGATCGGCATGGACACACAACTACAGAAATATCACAGCAGTCCACCCTAACATGGAAAAACAAGTATATTAAACAAAATAGATCTAGAGCTATCTTTGTTAGTCAAAACACCACGGTAGTTGTTAATTTGGCTAAACAGTTATTACGTTGATCAATGTACACAAATGATAACTTTAGTCTAACCTTTTGATTAAATATTAGAAACAGAAGATTGATGTGTTCAAACCATTAAGGAGTTTCCACAAATTATTAAATAAAAAAATAATAATTATTAAATCTTCATGTACTCCAACAAAAGGGAAGCAATTCACTGTACATATACAAAGGTTTTAATTTCCATTAACTCTCGACAATTATGCTTTGTTCTGTGACAGCAGGTCGACAAAACTGACAATATATGATAAATATGTTGTTGTTAATAATGTTGTTGTTACTGCTGCAACGACTGTTTAAATATGAGCAACAGCAGGAGCATTAGTAGCAATTATAATAATATATATATATATATATATATATATATATATATATATATATTTTTTTTTTTTTACAAAACTCACAGCAAATTATAATGAGTCATGTGAAATTAAGTTTGTTGACATGTTGAGCGGTGAGCAAGACTATTTGTTGACATGTTTCTAGAACAAAACTATTGCCACTCTTCTGACATTTTTAATCCTATTTATAAGCAGTCAGATGTAAGAGGTATTTCTAGTATCCAAGTTACCAAGCATACGTAAACTGCATTATGATCAGACAGTGTTTATAGGGACAACTGTCTTTATGGTTTAGGTAACTAGCCATTTAGCTAACAGCTTTATGTAAGTACACAAAGCAGCGCGCTAAAGTGACAGACCTTACAGAGTACGTGGGAGACACACATATCTCAGTGTCTTTTTCAGGCAGCTAAAAAATTAGCTGTTTCCGAAATGCACGGAGCATGTACACAGAGTAAACGTACAGTAGAACCACTGCATGAGCTCCAGGCAATGCTTATAAAGCAATTATTCCTCAAATACATGGGATAACATATTCACAAAGCACAACATTTTTAAACGGCGCTTTTTGAAGATACTGATCATCATAATACATCGTTAAATGAAGACAATGGGTGAGATAAACATATAGACGCATGCATGTCCCCCCGCTCACGTACCATTACAACAAGCACATGTGAGATTTCACACATCCTGTTCTTCCGTCTTCGCCCAAACAGGAAGAAACGCGTCCGTCTCCTCGGAAAAGGAAGCGTTGAGCTGACGTCCCAGCTGATTGGCGGGAAAGACGGCGCCGCTTTTCTCACTCAGTCAGAAGTTCTGTAGATGTGTTTCAATGTATGTTTGTCGTGTGTGAAGAGTTTGTCTTAAAATAATTAGTCTAGAATGATACAACTACAACATATCAATTGCAATAAAAAAAGAAAGTTTCAGCTAATTGTGTAATGCTATTATGTTCTTTGACTTAGAATTTTTAAAAATACAGTTTCAAAATCCTGAAGGAAAACAGCTCTGTAGAATGCATCTATGAATAAATAAATGCATATCACTTGTATGTGAGTAAACTTGGAGTGAAAGGGTCACAAGCTATACAGATACAGGGACAATGTTTAAAAAGTGCAAATTTTGATAATGCAAATATTTTGAGACAGATTTTTGAGCCAGAAGCTTTTTTTGATTAACAAATTAAGATGATGATCATTCAAAATAAATACTTGAAAGAATGCACCAATTCCTGTTCATTTTAAACACATCGCATTGCATAACTCAAGTATTCTATAAACAAACGAATCACCACTGTGATTGGATCAGTCAATGCGATTCCAGTTTAAAACAAAATTCACTTAAGGAAAAACAGTGTGTTTTACAGGGGTCTTTAGCCCCTGCAACAGGAATTAATTTAGTATTTTTAGCCCAAATACTATCTTTCCACGTATTGACAGTTATTGAAAAGTATGATTTAATCACGTTGAACAAAACTGAAAATAACAAAAGTAATCTAAAATTAATGTGATAATATCAGGGATTTTCATTAGTACATACACTGATCAGCCACAACATTAGAACCACCTGCCTAATATTGTGTAGGTCCATCTCGTGCCGCCAAAACTGTGCCAACCCGTGTCTCAAAATAGCCATCTGAGATGATATACAGAGCGGTTATCTGAGTTATCGAAGACTTTCTCAGTTTGAACCAGTTTGGTCATCTCTGTTGACCTCTCACATCAATAAGGCATTTCCGTGCACAGAACTGCCACTCACTGGATGTTTTTATTTTTTGTTTTTGCCACCATTATGAGTATATACTAGAAACTGTTTGCGTGAAAACCCCAGGAGATCAGCTGTTACAGAAATACTCAAACCAGCCCATCTGGCACCAACAATCATGCCATGGTCCAAATCACTGAGATCACATTTTCCCCATTCTGATGGTTGATGTGAACATTAACTGAAGCTCCTGACCCCTATCTGCATGATTTTATGCACTGCACTACTACCACAAGATTGGCTGATTAGATCATTGGATGGATGATTGTTGGTGCCAGACAGGCTGGTTTGAGTATTTTTGTAACAGCCGATCTCCTGGAATTTTCACACACAACAGTCTCTAGAATTTACTCAGAATGGTGCCAAAAACAAAAAACATCCAGTGAGGGGCTGTTCTGTGGATAGAAATTGTTTATGAGATAGGTCAACAGAGAATGGCCAGAATGCTTCGAACTGACAAAATATTGTATCTCAGATAACCGCTCTGTACAATTGAGGTGAGAAGACTGCTATTCTGAAATGCGGGTTGGCGCAGTTTTGGCGGCATGAGAGGGACCTACACAATATTAGGCAGGTGGTTTTAATGTTGTGGTTGATCGGTGTATATTTACTACATTTAAAATATATATATTAGATAAAATTGCCTCAAATCAACCTTTAGACATTACACGCAGCCAGGGCCGGACCTAGGGTTTTGGGGGCCCAAAACAAAAATAGTGTATGGGGCCCTACAGGTTTCTAGAAAGTTCTAGTTAATTTAGAAAAAATATACGAAATGAAACATACGTTTCATTGATACGGTTGTGTGTTTTGTTGATTAGAGTAATTGATGGGCAAAAAACAAAATAAATGGGGGTGGTGGGTGGGTCCCCGAACCAATCACAGGGCCCTAAACAAATGTTTAGTTTGTTTATTGGGTCGGGCCGGCCCTGCACGCAGCAATCTCATGGATCAGTAATATTTTACAGTGCATAGTGACGAACACATGTTTAGGAAGTACTGTGGTAGTTTTTGGACGCTATAGAGCAGTGTTGAATCAAAGATTCACATTTGAGGCACTGTGTGTCATTTATGTTGTTGAAAAAAAAAAACATCCACGTATCGTGAAGTAACGTTTACAGACCTTATTTTATTCATGAATCAAAAATTGGCATTATAAAACCCATTGGAAAATCCAGAGGGAACCCATGGCAAACTCTCTTCTGGGTGTTTGGACTAAAAACTGAACATCTCTATTTGGGAGAAAATCAAATCAAATATGTATTTTACCCCAGGGGGCTTTAGCCCTGTTGTACCCTATACATAGACTTTTTCCAAAAAATAAATAAATAAATAATGAAAACAAATCCACATAATTTATTTCCCATTTTTTTTATTTTAACTGTTGACATTAATGATTTTCCTATAAATGAATCTCAGAGAAAGTACATTTTTACAAAGGCTGTCATATTGTCATTGGGATAATAAAAGATAATGGGCTAATTTCCATCTGAGCGAATTACAAATATTGAGTGGATGGAAGTCTTTTCTTGTTATTTATAATATGACAGGTTTGTGTGTGTGTGTGTGTGTTTGTGTGTGTGTGTGTGATTATATCTCTATTTCAAAGAACTGTCAGAACCACAACACGTTAATGCAAAAACTTTACACAGTCTGTGGTACTTTGTGATCCGTTTCATGACACTTGTTGAAGTAAATCTTCTTAAAATGATCCACAAAAACCTTCTCGTCGTCCTCTAGTGTTGCGGCATCTTGCATCTCCCATCTGCAATTCACCCAAACAGATAACAAAAGTGTTAGCTTTACTTAACTCACATAATTCTCCCTATATTTATTGATCTTTAATGTTCTTAAAAATATGCAAGATATGGTCTTATTGAGCGTAATTCATTACAACATATTCTAAAGGAGAGAAAAAAGTTTGTCATTATAATCTTTCATCATCATGTATTTGATGTCACCTAGGGCACACGATCTACTAATAGCCGAACACTTTTTTAGGCACTGTTTTCAAATCATTCAGGTCTGGCTCCCTTTTGGAATGTACTGTAACACTCAGTTTCCCGATCTAATCAATTGCAGATGGATCAAATTCAAATTCCAA
This sequence comes from Xyrauchen texanus, assembly GCF_025860055.1. Lineage (NCBI taxonomy): Eukaryota > Metazoa > Chordata > Actinopteri > Cypriniformes > Catostomidae > Xyrauchen > Xyrauchen texanus. The sequence continues at coordinate 36,368,657 of NC_068279.1, forward strand.
TAAAAATATTTTTGAATTATGTGCTTCTCTCATCACATCACATATACTGGTGGCCAAAAGTTTGGAATAATGTACAGATTTTGATTTTATGGAAATAAATTGGTACTCTTATAAACTAAAGTGGCAAGTGTATAGTCAGGGCATTAATAACATGAAAAATTACTATTACAATTTGAACTTAACTTAAACTACTTCAAAGAGTTCTCATCTTCTACGTGCAGCAATGACAGCTTTGCAGATTCTTGGCATTCTAGCTGTCAGTTTGTCCAGATACTCAGGTGACATTTCACCCCACACTTCCTGTAGCACTTACCATAGATGTGTCTGTCTTGTCGGGCACTTCTCACGCACCTTACAGTCTAGCTTATCCCACAAATGCTCAAAGGGGTTAAGATCCATAACACTCTTTTCCAATTATCTGTTGTCCAATATCTGTGTTTCTTTGCCCACTCTAACCTTTCCTTTTTGATTTTCAGTTTCAAAAGTGGATTTTTCTTTGCTATTCTTCCCATGAGGCCTGCACCCCTGAGTCTTCTCTTTACTGTTGTACATGAAACTGGAGTTGAGCAGGTAGAATTCAATGAAGCTGTCAGTTGAGGACATGTGAGGTGTCCATTTCTCAAACTAGAGACTCTGATGTACTTATCCTCTTGTTTAGTTGTACATCTGGCCTTCCACATCTCTTTCTGTCCTTGTTAGAGCCAGTTATCCTTTGTCATTGAAGACTGTAGTGTACACTTTTGTATGAAATCTTGTATGGAAGTTTTTTTGGCAATTCCAAGCATTGCATAGCCTTCAATCCTCAAAACAATGACTGAGTGTCGAGTTTCTAGATAAATCTATATCTTTTTTGTCATTTTTACACAATATTGACCTTAAAACGTGCCAGGAGGATCAAACAGAGAAGCATTTATTGCCATATGTATTCAAACTGAATTGTCCCTCTGGTAAATCATACAATTTGAGTAAAAAAGAGCAACATATCTTGTTTGTCACAGAATGGGTGGCATTGTGGTATTAGCTTTAAGACACATAAAATCCCAACATTAGCCAAGTCATAATAGAGTACTTTGTGAGACATGGTTTTTCCTCTTTAAGACTTAGCAGATTAGTATCTTATTCAAAAGGACTTACAGATCATTAAACACAGCGATAGTAGTCCTTAATTACTTTGCAAATAGGTGCTTCCTAGATTCTGCTCTCTCAGAACATTCAATACAACAAGGCTGCAAAATGGTTTAAAAAGCTGCTATGTGACAGAAACAAAATGCATAAATGTAAATCTGGCAAGAAAGAAGATTAGATCTATATAGAGCCCAATCAGAGTTGTACTGTATGTTGATGCTTATTTATTTAAAGAACACCTTTTTAACATTTAACAAAGTTTGTGCATCTCCTTTTATCATTCTCTGTGTAAGAGGAAAGTGTCCATTCAATAATGTATGGTGTCCATCTATTCTGTTAGAGTACAAAAGCTTATCAAAGGGCTGGATCAACACACATAAAGATGTGGCGGCATTGATTGAGTTTCCACCTCAGTCATTGTGAATCTGTCTCTATCAGACAAGCTCTTTTCTCTTCTATGGATGGCAGTGTCACTGTGGTAATTACAGTCTATATGGAGAGAATTTGTTTATGTAAATATGTGCATTTGATGCATGGGGGCCTCTCGGGCATGTTTCCTATCAGAGCGGCATCTCTTTCTTTCTGTCAGAGTCACCTAAACAGAGCCACTGAGCCTGAACCTGACAGCAACAGCCCTCCTCTACAGATGAGTGTGTGCTGTTTGTATGAGTCTGTGCATTTTTCACATTCAGTCACTGTCCTCCCTCACTTTCTTAAAGAGTCACAGTTAACAAAGTTTTGTTGACACTGTTAGTACATTCACTATGTTTTCAAAATGTACACAGTATGTATGGTACTGAAATAGACAATACAGAAAAGAAATAATGTGAAATGAATAAAGAGAATGAAAAAGAGTGAAGGTAAATGAAAGGGCGGATTATGGTCCTGCATTGCCCCAGGGCACCAGCCAGTCAAAAATGTGAAATGTAATGTCCAAGTCACACTGTTATCACAAATATGAGAAACTTGCAAATAAATAAATTCAGTTGCCGTTATGAGGGTGAACACACCATGCGTGCATTACACATTGTGATAAAGACAAAAATGCACCACCACAACTATACAACATGAAAGCTTTAACTTCTTGAGTCTGTTGTGTGTATTTCCATTCACTTAACTAGTAGCATCTAATAAAGATTTGACAACAACAGCAAAAAAAACATATTCTAGAGCAAATAGTTTTCCTAAAAAATTGGTGTCCTCATTTGGGGATAGTGGGACTAAGGTGGGAAATTGTAAATATTACCAAGCTATAGAACGGCAGATTATTTTTTTTTAAATCAAATAGTTTATTTTGTTTCCAGGAGTGTTGGTTATTCATGTTTTTGAGATGTTACAGACATTAAAGCTGATTTTCTATAAAGCTACTTTGTAACAATGTCTATTGGGAAAAGCACAAATAAAAAACTATATAAATAAAAATAATTCGACTTGATTTGACATTTATATTGCCATGTTTTTTGCTTTGGCCACAAATCTCAATGTTCTCTCATTGCACTGTCAAAAAAACAAGCCATAGCCAATGCTGAAACATTTTACCAATCAGAAATTAGCATAAATAATTATAATTCAAAGTCATGGCCAGCATCATTCAGTCACTGCCAACCATGTCAAAATAAAATTGCACATTATAAATTCTGAATCTATGTACTGATTGCCATTGTCCCATGTCTGCAAACATGTTGAGTGGTGCAAACATCATAGGATGTTAGGAGTAAATGCACTTATCTGCATAGGAAAGACATAAGATGCTCCCTTGCTCCCTATTTAGTGAATGACTTGACCTCCAGTGTGCTGTCTGTCTACACTGTTCTCAGAACAGTTAGATATGCACCATTCTTTCATCCTAACTCCATATAATGCCCCTGAAAGCAACATATTTCAGCTTTTGGAGGAACCCATTGATTCTCAATGTGATAATGCACAGTAAATATAGGTTTTCTAAGGAACAATAGCGCTAAAGTACACAGTAGTGTACATTGTGTTTTGCAGCATGCCGTTTTGTGATAAACTGCTCAAATAAAATAAAAAAAAGTCATATCGGATGAAACTAGAGACTCTAATCTTTTGACTCAAAAATGAATTCAATGAAAAATCTTAATTTAGTTTCTTACCAGATGTAGTTTTGTTGGCGTTCTCCCAGAGAGAAACTCAGCTAAGATCTGTGCCATGTTGTTTTGTTGTATGACTTTGTATATTACAGTGGTGATGATTTTGACACAATTCTTTTGATTCCGTTCGCAAAAAAGATCAGTTCATATTATTTTCATTGATTTGTTCATTGACCATTTTTGCAAGTTATGCCGTTGCGCCTGTATGTGGAGCAAAATTACCGTCTATTAATTAATGAGTAAGTGAGGATGAGAGCAGGCATCTCTCAGTGTATATAATGAATTTTAAGAGTGCTGGCCTAAAAGATAACATATAAAATGGAAAGAGTGGCCGCACTATGCATATATTGTTTATTTTACACAGACGCGTTTCGGCGTGTGCCTTCTTCAGTGTGCAACAAAATCACAATGTACCCAGTCTTATATAACCACACCCATTACCACACCCATATTAACACCAGCCTATAATATAGGATAATGATCAGACCAATAATACCAACAGTACACAGATGAGGCTGTTATACATTTGCAAAAAAAAAAAAAAAAAAAATAAAAATAAAATAAAATTAATACAATTGTTCCAATTATAAGAAACAACTTAATAATAGATCATCATTCATCCAACACGGGATACATGTGTTTAAGTTAAAGATATACCAAGCTTCTCGTTGTAAGAGGCGTTCTCACGGTCTCCCCCTCTTGGAGCCTGATCAACACATTCTAAGCCCATAAATTTGAGCGTATTGACAGCATGGCCCGCAGAATTGAAGTGTTTTGCAACTGATGATTTTTCATCATTCTTCCTAATAGCACATTTATGCTCAAAAATACGGGTTTTAAGTTGTCGCTTCGTTTTGCCCACATAGAGTAACCCACACGGACACGTCAATAAATACACAATAAAAGTAGATACGCATGTAATTCTGCCCTTTACTTTATATATCCTGCCTGTTTTTGGATGTGTAAATGAATTAACTGTGAGCATAAAGTTGCATGCTGCACAGTTCAGACATCTAAAATTTCCATATGGAATTTTGAAGGGAAAAGGCGACTGAATAGGTGCAGAGAGGTGCGACCGCACTAACCGATCTCGAAGGTTAGGTGCTCGTTTATAGCAGCTTCGTGGCAGCACTTGAAAACTGTGTCCTATAACCGGATCACTGCTTAAAATGTGCCAAATGGCGATGCACAATACTCTTTAAACTGTTAGAGATCTGACCATAAGTGGATACAAACGTAACTGCTGTGTTATTAAAATTGTTCTCATTAGTACGTTAAGTCTACCCGTTGTTTTTTTTTTTTTTATATATATTTTTGCAAATGTATAACAGCCTCATCTGTGTACTGTTGGTATTATTGGTCTGATCATTATCCTATATTATAGGCTGATGTTAATATGGGTGTGGTAATGGGTGTGGTTATATAAGACTGGGTACATTGTGATTTTGTTGCACACTGAAGAAGGCACATGCCGAAACGCGTCTGTGTAAAATAAACAATATATGCATAGTGTGGCCACTCTTTCCATTTTACGTCTATTAATTAATTGCATGGAACCAAAAGCATATATTCACGATCACTACCAGAACAAGTCTAATTATCTTTAATTAATTATCTTTAATAAATTTGCGTGTCTACAATTCTACTGAGAGACTTCAGCACTGCAGAGTGATTAAGCATCATAAGCGTTTCCCAACAATAGTATATCTATTATACTGGGAACTGCTGAGTTATTGACTTTTTATTAAGCTATACAAAAAAAGACAACAATACTAGCCAACAAAATAATCATTAGTTTCAATAATGCTCCTATGTCACTGTAACGTGTGGTCATCCCTCACTTTTATTCATTATTAATCCATCCAAGTGAACTATTTTGTCAAATGCTGGTCTTAACTTTTACCAAGACATAGAAAAAGTTAAAGAAAATCCTAAATATCTTACACTGTGCATCAAAGCACAACATTTCCATCTGTAATTTATGTCATTTTAACTGTACGTCTTCACTAATTTTTTATACATTCCTAATTAGGGGATTCTATTTCGTGCATTTCACCCTTTCTCTCCTTGTTGAACGCGATTGACGCACATGCCAAACTGAACAAATTATATGCCTCCACTTGTTCAGTCAGTCAGCAGATCCTTATTCACAATCGAGCTGATTGAGTCATTCATTTCGTTCATTAACAATTTTACCAGCCCTGTGTCTCAATTAGCTCCCTAGTTCCCCATGTCGTGAATCAGCATATCGTGAACATGAATTTGGGCACTGGTAAGGGTGGTGATCCACTGAACATTGGGACATTTATGACTCAATCACCTACGACAAACGAGCTTAATCAGCACCATCGCTGTATGATTGACACTATCGTTCATTTTCTTTAAAGACATTCAAACGTACAGTGTTATTAACATATAAATGGAAATAATAAAGAAATAAAAATATATAGGAATGTATATATGAACTCAAATACTTAAAAGATTGTTTCACTTTCATGGTAATTATGAAAGACATTACAAACAACATCTCTTTTAAAGAGAAAATAATGGTTTTACACTTGACACCCACACACATAAACTGATTTATGCCAGCACTCAACATCTTAATATATCAGAAATGTGTTGTGATCATTTGTGGTGTTTTTATCCAAAGTAAGAGGTCATTGTGTTTATTATTTATTTGTTTTCTTTTATGTATTTTTTCAGTTTAACATGTCTGTTTAATATATCATCTTACATTTTCAAATAATGGCACAACACATCATCATCCAGTCAAATTACCTTTATTTCTTGAACATGCCACCAAACCATCCATTTTGCTGTTATATTTCTGGTTCACATGCTGCACAACCAAACATGGCATCTGGTCTCAACTAGGGATGGGCAGATTGATCATAAAGTATCAATAATTCCGATACCGATGTTGTATCAAAAATATAGATCCTCACAAAAATACTGATTCTATTTTTTCTTTATTTGTTTTAAACTAGAGATTTTATTATTTGGTTGCCATGAACAATAATCATAAGCTTTACAGTGAAATAAAAGTGATTAGGCTATATTAGCAAATAGTTGTGCAGGATGAGAACTATTTCTTCTTCCACTCATCTTAACATGCATGTTGAAAGACGCAAACAGATAAGCGCATGTGCTGTCACAAAGCTCATTAAACAAGAGGGATCAGTGCCTGGTAGAGGTAATAATAGAAAATCAGAAAAACAGCTCCTGGACAGTAATGTAGTCTTGGGCATTTGTAGGCATACCCCCTTTGCCCACCTATCTTTCTTAGGATTTTGTGTATGCCCACCTGAAATAAGTGATGATACGTATGGCCACCAGAACAACGAGTGGTATTTTGATATATATATATATATATATATATATACACACACATACATATACACACACACACACACACACACACACACACACACACACACACACACACACACACACACACACACACACACACACAGTATATACAGCTCTGGAAACAATTAAGAGACCACTCCAAATTTTTCTTAAATCAGCATCTCAACCTGTATGGCAGCCATTCCATTCCAGTGTCTTTTGAATTCCAACACAAGCACACCTCTTTCTACTTAATGAGGTACTGATAAGGTGATCACATGAACCAAATCTTATTTAACGAGGAAAATTATAAAAACCACTGCTGTGTTCATCAATATCTCTTGTAATGGGACCAGCTGGATTGCAAAAACAGTGCTAGTACCTCAAAATTAATTGGAATAAAAAAATAACTATTGACCATGCCAAAATAGTTGAAAAGAAAAGTATTCAGTGAGGAAAAGAAGGGTTCAACTCTGGCTTTACTGGCAGATGGATTCAGTGAGAGTCAAGTTGCTTTCTTCCATAAAATTTCAAAAGCAGCAGACATTGGGGACAACAAAGCTACAGACTGGCAGAAGGGAAAAACAAATCTCTACTGACCAGGATGACGGCCAACTCATTCCAATGTCACTCAACAACTGTAGGTTGACACTAAGTGACCTACAAAATGAATGGCAAATGTCAGCTGGGGTGAAGTACACATGAGGATGGTTCGAAACAGGCTCTTAGGGGCAGTGCTGAAATCATGCAAGGATAGAAAGAAGCCCTTCATCAATGAGAAGCAAAGAAGCACCAGGCTGAGGTTTGCAAAAGACCATAAGGAAAACCTGGTCATCTAATGGTTAGTTGAGATCTGAAGAAGCCTACAAGACACAGTGTCTCGCACCCACTGTGAAATTTGGTGGAGGATCGGTGATGATCTTGGAGTGCTTCAGCAGAGAGATTCGTCTTTGGGAAAGACGCACGAATCAAGCCACATAAGAAGGTTATCCTGTAAGAAAACTTGCTTCCTTCTACTCTGACAATGTTCCCCAACTCTGAGGATTGTTTTTTCCAGCAGGACAATGATCCATGCCACACAGTCAGGTCAATTAAGGTGTGGATGGATGAGCACCATATCAAGACCGTGTCATGGCCAGTCCAATCTTTCATAAATTCACAGTATGCCCACCTCTTCAGACAGTACGCCCACCTCTTCAGACAGTACTACACCACTGCTTCTGGAGTAAATTCATGCTAAAATAACAATATATCTAAAGGTGACGTGTCTTATTTCTTATAATTGAGTGTAATTGTTGTTAATAAGAAATTAAAAATAGATAAACATGGTTTTACTACAGTAATATTGTAGTAGTAACCATGGTTAATTGTGTGGTAATTATAGTTGAACTAAATCCCATGTTTAAACTATAGTTACTGTAGTGAAACCATAGTTAATATTTGTAAGGGTAAACAAAACAAAAGTCTAGTAATTTTCTGTTTAGGCTCACAAATGTAAAAAAAAAAAAAGACTACAAAATATATTTTAAATTACCCATTCTATCCCAAGAAATTGCAAAAAAAAATCAATTTGATAGAAGTATTGTTATCGACGATATTGGACATGAAATTATTTGTATCGGATGGAATAGAAAATAAGTGGTATCGCCCATCCCTAGCATTAAACAACCGGTTCTTAAAGCAGCACCCCTAAAATTGGACCATACGTAAGTAAGTAAAATGTATTTATATAGAACATTTCTCAGATAAAAATCACAAAGTGATTCACAAGAAAAGGGGAATACACAATGTAGAGTATCCAGGTCAGGTTTGGGGAATGTACAATTAATTTCAGTGATCGTAATCAATGATTAATCATACGGGTTGACCCAGATACCAATACATACAAAAATACCCCAAAAAGGGCTTATGTAGTCCAAGAGTCTGCTTCAAATATATATAGATAATTAAACACAACAAATTATAATTAATTAGGAATATACATTATATGCAGACAGGCTATATTAATTTAATTAAACCCTCAATGGAATTGACCCGTAGGCTACCGCAATCAGTCAGTTCGTCTCGCGAACCGCTTTGCTAAATATTCCTGATCAATTCCCTTGAAGGTTTATTCTTAGTTATAAGCTTACTCATCAAAGCACGTTAACTTACTTTGATAATATCAGCTCGTAGCTTAAAATCGCACATTAAAGAGGCTTTGTTCTATGACCAACAACCACAGACAATCAAGCGTATAATTGATTTTAATACAAGGTACTAGGATATATCACTACACTTGACAAACAGACACTTAACATGTAACATAAAATAAACAGAGTAGAAGCAGTAAGGAAAATAAAGAGATTATTATAAGGATAGCCAACTTATTACAACAATTAACCCTTAAGAGCCAGCAAATGGAATTACACACTTTAACGCGTTTGGATTTCAGATGAAATAATACTTGCAAAATGGACCTTAGTGTGGCTGAGCAAGACTGCGTGTATGTCGTGTCCTCGTGGCGTTCTTGAGATGGAGGATTTCGGTTCGGTGTTTCCAGAGCGTGGAGTTGAAACTCACTTGAAGAGAGAGTTGAAGGGTTGTTCCGAGAAGTTGCAATGTTCAGCAGAAGAGAAGAGAGAGGGGTGCCGGCGGGAGTCCAAGGGGAAGGGAGGAGAGATGAAGTAAGTTGGGAGTTGGGAGCAGCCAAGAAGAATGAAGAGATAAGAGAACGAAGGGCCAGTGTGGATGCAATTTATAACCTTAGAAAACGTGTCCCACCTCTCATTGGCTCGACCAATAAGAAGGGTGGAAGTTCCAGGCGGGAATTTGGTTTATTGCTCTTTGTTCTAAGGGTGCTCCTTGGTGTGCACCCTGGAGGGTGGTAGCCAATGAAGAAACTAGGACATATTCTTGTAATACTAATATGTTGTTGTTATCGACATATCATGTACACAGTCATTTCGATCTTCAAAATACCAAGTTATAGAGACCAAATGTGCCACACATATGATTTCGGTTAACCATAGTATGCAAAGTCTGAAACATTAACCCATTAGAGTTTGCAAGAAAACATAGACCAAACAACATAAAGGGAAATCATGAGATGGAACATTAGATACATGTCAATACATTTATCACATGGATATATATATAGAATATATAGGATTAAAAGGGTTCATTTCTCCTTCTCAGTAAGAATTAAGTGAGAATCAGCAATCTCTGCACATTCCTTTGGAGGTCGTAAAAGTCTCCCTTATTTTGGGCATGAGATGGTCCCTTTGTCCCGTCAAGGCTCATTTGCATGACCGGGTCCGGCTTTGGCTTGAATAACTCAAAAGATGGTAAAACATAGCAGAATACAATTCTAAGGTAATCTTATATTTATATGCAGCTAGGACAAGTCGTAAGGTTTAATTTGATACCAAGAAACGTGTATTTGGTACACTTAAAAGTGGATATACACTCTGAGGCTATTAAATATACGGCCTCAGAGTTTTACTACACAACTAAACAAATTTCAACTAGTTTTGATCTATCATCAGAAATACACAACGTACAGGGATTACGCATATTTCCTTAAGAATAAACATTTCTAGGTTTTAACTGAAAGACACACACACACACACACACACATTTTTACGTTCAAAGTCTCACATGGCTTTTTTCACATGGTAAAGCACGCGGTGTGAGGCGAGTCACATGGAAAGGGGGGGACTTGTCAATAGCTGGAGTGTCTCTTTGTCAATAGCGCATTGTGCTGTGGAGACTAGTTGGCGCTATTTCAGTGATTAGGGGAGTTTTAACAGTGGGTTCTTTGTTATTCAGAATGATTAGTCCATTGATTCCTCCAGACGCTACAACAACATTAATAAATACATGACACTATATGATCCAAATAAATAACTAAATCAAAAACAAAAACATAAACAAAATGATATACACATCAGACAGGCCTAATCACCCTACAGTCTAGCTAAAAGCCTCTTTAAATCAAATAATTTTCAACTGTGTTTTAAAATTTTCCACCGAATCCAAGGAGCGCAAGGAAGGAGGCAAAGCATTCCACAGTCTAGGTGCCACTGCTTGAAAAGAACGGTCCCCTCTAGTTTTAAAATGTGTATGGGGAACAATTAAAAATCTCTGACCACTTGATCTCAGACTACATGAGGACGTGCACAGCTGTATCAGGTCAGAGATGTAAGGGTGCGCTTGTCCTTGTAGGGCTCTAAAGGTAAGAACCAGCATTTTAAACACATTCTAAATTGCACTGGTAACCAGTGAAGAGAAGCTAAAACAGGTGTGATGTGTGCCCTTTTACTGGTGTGGGTTAAAAGCCTTGCATTACCACATAATTTGGAAAACAATAACAATAGAAAACTGAAAACTGAGTTTTCAAAGGAAAGCAAATTAGTGTGAATGTGGCCCTAGCGGTGCCTACTGAGATGTTGACATTGTGCTCTGTCTATCTTTCTCTCCATTATTGCATGACTTTACAAGAAATATGTGCTAGCACAGAAACAAGTGCCACAATTGAAGGAAACAACAAAGGAAAATGTCAAATGGCTTCAGTCTCTCATCTCTGGACAGTCATTACTTCCGCGCTAAAACAAATAACAAATAATGGAGAACACATGGAAAACACAATATTTACAAATGTCAGGGACGTGCTGAAATGAACGAGAGAGGGAAGGTGAGGGAGGGGAGGAGAAAGTGAAGACGCTAAAGGTTTTTTCAATGTTTAATTTTCAAATAGGATTAAGCAGAATGACATTTAACTGAAGGTTACTCGCCCGGCGCTCGCCACTATTGTCTTAGCTGATATTGATATTCAGATGATGGTTTGCAGCTTGTCAGTGGGACAAACATGCTTGATTAATGAGGAAGCTAGCTACAGGGAAGTGTTAAGTGTAAATTTTAAAACAGTTATTTTTTTAATATTTGGTGGGGGGGGGGAGTCTATTGAATGCATTCCTATAAAATTACCTACAGTGGTAAACACCTCAATAACATTTGTTTGTGTCCACCTAAGAGTAGTTTATCAATGTCAATGCAGCATCTATAACTTTCAGGCTTACAGTATGGATGTGAACCTTCAAAGAAGAGTATAAAATAAAAATATGTCAATAAAGTAAAATTTTTTAGTCAGGCCATCAATCAAAAAGTACAGGTGTAATACCGCTGAGCCTGCTCTCATATTTTTACTATGTGACAATACATGGTAATAAGTAAAAACTGAGCCTCATTTTCATAGTAGTGAATATCTAATGTGTTCTCACTGAGTTTTAAGTCTTTTAATGTGTCCTGACAAATACTAAGTGTCAGCCAGGTAATTCAGCTGGCTTCTCTGTCTTAATAAGCCCAGTGTGATGTGGTCTTTCAGTCTTATTGTGCAGCTCATTTTTCATGCATTAATACCACTCTTGCTAACTCGGCTCTTCCTCTGTATAAAGAGCAGCCTACAAGCATTATGAACCATATATTTCCTGATTCCATTCAGTTCACCAGAAATCCTCTTGCTGACACAATCCAGATGGTTCTGTGCATATACCTACATCCCAATTTGCATACTTTTACTATGCTCTGAAAGTACTTCACTGGTAGGTGTAAATTACACACACACTACTCTCCACATTTTAGTTAGTAAAAAGTATGGCAGCATTGGGACATATTATCAAATTATATAATTCTGTTTTGATACCACAGACCACCTTCAAAGACCGTATTGTTTGGACTTAAATGTTAGGGTGTTTTCACACCTATCTCGTTTGAAACATTTGTTCCAGAACCTGGAGCATTTTCTCCCTTTGTTCAAGCCTGATCTCATGAAAATTACGTGACCATGGCAACTGTGGCCAAAGTCTATTTTGAGGCAAATCAGACCACTAGTCGGCCATCTTGAGAATGCTCCATGGCATTTTTAATGGATGCATGTGACACAAACGTAAAGCTCCTATCATCTACTTGAATGGGGAAAGACTAAAATCTCCTTAATTAGTTAGTCAAGATTACGATCAAATAACATATGTCAAATCAGCAGTGAAATCTGACCATTGTATCATAAATTGTGCAACTTTAGCTCAAATCGAGCTAAAAAACAAAACAATTTCAGATTGGTCCAGTTAATGTGCATGCCCGTTTTCTAAAAGGTGATTGGCTCTTTTACCTAAAGAGCAGAACTTTCATTTCTACAGCAACCATACTGGGTGTTCCAGTTTATCCCATGCATTTTAATACAAGTGATCTGTCTCAGGCTAAACAGTCTTTGTTGTGGCCTACCATTCCTCACTATTTCTCTTGCACAAATGCAATACCAACACTCTTTTATAATTCTGTTTCACTGCCTTGGGCCAATTTTAAAATACAGACAGTACAGACAAAAGTCATTTAATCTTGAAGCTATCTATCTTTGCATTAGGATCTGTGCTAGTGGTCGCTCACAGGTCAAGCCTGAAGAGCAAACAGGGTAACAGTTTCTGGCACTTCTATACACTGCTCCTATCACATTAAAGTCTGCCCTGCTCTGGGCTAGTTTCACAACCGTGTCTTGTACTGCATGAGCAGCCCCATTTAAGAGATGAGAGAAGGGAGAAGAACAAGCAGAGGCTATTAGATGAACTGTCAGTTAGCGTAGTGTTTTTCCTCACCTCTCAGTATTTTTGGGTGAGCAGACTGCCAGCTCAGTCGCTGACAGGTACCCGTATTTGTTTAAATGTGCATCTGTCAAACAAAGAGCAATGTGTTGCTCAACACAGGGTGAAAAGAAACGGTAGGCTGTCAAGTCGCGCTAATCAGAGGCTTTGTACATACTAAGTGTCAAGATCAGAGAAGGCTCAGGACCCACAAAGGCAGTAATCCAGGCTGGGGCAGAAGGCAGTAGGGAACAGGACAGACCGGACAGGGATAAACAAGATAGGAAACTAGACCGACAGACTGACTGGAATTAACAAGCACACAAACTGGCACTGGACAGCACACACAAGGAGACTAAAATAGGGAGAGAAATCAAACAGGTCAGGTGTGACTAATGAACTGATAATGGACAAACAAGGAGGCAGGGTATGACGCAAGACAGAGAGACACACAGCAATGCAGAAACAAAACAAAGCTTCGTGCTCTCACAAGACACAAACCACCCAAATGGCATGAGCACACATCACCAAGACAATAAAATACGCTCATGCCATCCGACAAAGAGAATGTGTAGCAATGGAAAACAAAGTGATGCCACGGATTCTCACACTAAGCAAAACCTGAGCGTAAATCGCGAGGCAAACACCACATGATGCACACAACAGGTGACAAAAACAAGACAGAACAACTGTGTGAGAGTTCGGCCACACACAAACCCGGAACAACGTGAAGACAGCTCGTGACCTGGGCGCGCAGCGCAAAGCGAGTGCTATGCGCATCCGCGGTCACGAGAAACAAACAGAACATGGAGCATGAGTGGGCGGATCCCATCACAGACTGAAACTGAACCAGACAGGGAAGTCAGGATCCAGACACCATGCACCAGACATGAAACACAAGACAGCTCACGACCCAGGCACGCAACATGAGCGCAACACGAGGCGCACCAGTGTTCGAGAGAGACAGACAAACAATTGATGCAAGTGCATGCCACCAATATAACATAAGCATGATGCACTCATGTCAATAGCAGACAAAACATGGAGCATAAGTGTCCAGATCCCTACACAGACCGAACCAGACAGGAAGTCAGGATCCAGACGCCATGCTCCAAACATGAGCCCAACAGAGGAGAGCACGGCAGGGAAGTAACCACCGAACATGCAGGCTCACATAGAGATGGAAAACGAAACATGAGACAGACATGGGACGATGATGTCACAGACCTGTCAGACAAAAACTCAGGCTGACAGAGTGACAGGACTGTGATAACTAAGCACTTCAAGGATCCATCATAACCCAAACCTAAATATTTAAAGTGCCCAACTTGGTGAAAAGGCCAGGGCTTTCCATGCATGCCACAGAGGACAGGAGATGTTCTGGGGGGAGAGAGGGCTACAAATAGGGACTAGTAGTTCTGGCCTTGCCCTAGGATGTGAGGAATCCAGTTAATTTCATGCTTATGGCTTGCCCTTTGGAAACCACAATGGTGCTCTGCAGAGCTGGGACTCAGGAAAAGGTTGTTTAAATACCTGCAAATGTGAAAAGGACTGTGGAATACAGAAATGTTTGAGCCAGTTAGGCATGACTGCAAGAATACATTATGTCTAAACACTTTTCAAGGAAAACCCTACAAAATCTAAATTTGATGTGGTCTTTATACTATTCTAAGAAATAACTTTTAGAAGTTATGCTCATTTAAAATGTATGGCCTTTATAGTCTCTTGTAGGACAATGGACAAAATACATTGAAGACACTTGCAATACACAAATTTGTGTCCAATAAAATACTTAAAGTTCCATTCCCCTAATTTATAAAAACAAAAAGGGATCATTTTGATTCATTTAATCGATTATAAGATATGAGTGGAATTTTTTTTGGAAGAGTGGAATGTATTGCTCTAACTACAGAGCTACATGTGCCGCTTATTTATTTTGGACTCTGGATTTTGGAATTTACATTTAGACATTTTTCATTTCATGTTCAAAAATAAAAGGTACATTTTAGTTTCAACATTATTTGCACTTCAGATCTTTGTTTTGTTAGACAAGAAATACTAGCTTCCATGTGATCCACCTTTTGGTTTTCAACCACTGAAAATGGGTAAAATGTAAAACTTTTGAAGCCAGATTTAGAGGCCCATAACTCTGGTGTTTAACCATATATTGGGCCTTACAAATGAAAGATACATAAAATAAAGTTGTTCTGAATCAAAATCTAAAATTATATTAAGATATATTTTATACTTCTGGAGTTATAGGCACTCCAACATTGGGAAAAATAACACTTGTTTGTTTCCTTTATTTGAACTCACAATTGACACAATGCAACAATGTTGTGTAAAAATAAAATATTGATACTGCCACCATTCTGCAATCATTTTTTATCTGAGGTTTACTCCAAATTCATGTGCAAATAATTGTCATTTTGATCACCCTTTACAAAATTCTGGATTTCTCAGTAAATCTTGATCATGTCACTTAATAGTTTGGCTTTCGTCAACATTTATGTTTATATTTCTTCAGAAAAAGTATGGAATTCTATAAATAAATATAAATTCTGCCATGGAACTTTCTAAAATGTGGTTTATTTGACATGGAGCCAGGAGAGCTCATTAAAAATGGACAAAAACTGCATAATAAACGTTAGATAGTGAAATAAAACATCAATACTGTATTATATTAACATAAGCTATCTATAACCACTGTTGTTGCCAGCTTATTCCAAGAACACCCACAGTGCACCCACATACTCCATCAGCAACTGTTCTTCTTTCCTTGCTACTCTTCATCACCTCACTCCAAGCCTTCTCATCCATCATCTCTCCTCCCCACCCTCCTCTTCCACTCTGATCTCTCAAGCACAAACACCACCACAACGGCAGGCAGGCCAGACCCGGTACCTCCGGAGCTTAGGGGAGCGTGAAAGAGAGACCAAGCGGCAGAGCAAGTGATCAAAGGACTGCAGACAGCTCTTCCAGCAACTGCCCTTGAAACAGCAAGAAAAAAGTTCTCACATCCATGCCGTGGCTTTAAACTCTCAATCACTCCACCTCTGATTAGTCCTGAAACATCAGAGAACAAGGCCAGCACCGAAGCACCTGACCCAAAGCTGGAAGTGTTAACTTCATAGTGCCATGCTGTGTGCTGTGGAACTATTGAGCTGTGACACTTTGTGGTTTATCAAAGGTTGGATGATGAATTTGGTGAATCTGGTGTGTTTTGATAATCCGGTGAGGTATAGCAGATTAGAGTATCTGCACTTATTATTCCACAAAATGAGAGTGTAGAAATATTGGCCTTGTCCAAAAAAATGTTTACGCCCTTACGGTCACAATGCTGTACCCTTCTGAATCATTGAAATGACAAATGGGATACCCAACAGTCTCATGGATGTATCGGATAATGGCAAGCAAAGGTCATGAGACCGGAAGTCTCATGTGTGCTCATTTTGGTCCTATGGAAAGACATTGTTACTTTTATTCACCAAAGTGGCATTTGACTGATCACAATATAAAGTCAGGACATTAATAATGTGAAGAATTACTATTACAATTTGAAAGATACAAATGTTCAGAACTTCTTAAACCACTTCAAAGAGATCTCGTCAAATAATCCTCCCTGTGCAGCAATGACAGCTTTGCAGATCCTTGGCATTCTAGCTATCAGTTTGTCCAGATACTCAGGTGACATTTCTCCCCACACTTCCTGTAGCACTTGACACTTGTCTGTCTTATCGGGCACTTCTCACGCACCTTTTGTGGGTCTAGCTGATCCCACAAAAGCTCAATGGGGTTAAGAGCCATTACACTCATTTCCAATTATCTGTTGTCCAATGTCTGTGTTTCTTTGCCCACTCTAACCTTTTCTTTTTGTTTTTCTGTTTCAAAAGTGGCTTTTTCTTTGCAATTCTTCCCATGAGGCCTGCACCCCTGAGCCTCCTCTTTACTGTTGTACAAGAAACTGGTGTTGAGCGAGTAGAATTCAATGAAGCTGTCAGTTGAGGACATATGAGTCCTTGTTAAAGCTAGTTGTCCTTTGACTTTGAAGACTGTAGTGTACACCTTTGTATGAAATCTTCAGTTTTTTTTTGGCAATTTCAAGCATTGTATATCCTTGATTCCTCAAAACAATGATTGACTGACAAGTTTCTAGAGAATTTCTGTTTCTATTTCTTTTTGTAATTGTTTACCTAATATTGACATTAAGACATGCCAGTCTATTGCATACTGTGTTTGATATAATATATACACACACTGGCGGCTAGAAGTTCAGAAAAATTTACAGATTTTGCTGTTTTGGAAAGAAATTGGTACTTTAATTCACCAAAGTGGCATTCAACTGACCACAGTATAGCCAGGCCATTACTGATGTAAAATAAACAGCACCATCACTATTTGGAAAAAAAAGTAGTTTTTGATCAAATCTAGACAGGCCCCATTTCCAGCAGTCATCACTCCAACACCCTCTCCTTGAGTAATCATGCTTAATTGCTAATTTGGTACTAGGAAAACACTTGCCATTATATCAAACACAGTTGAAAGCTATTTGGTATGTTAAATAAAGCTTAACATTGTTTTTGTTTTTTCTGCGATTACCTACGGCACTTGACCTGTGGACTCGTGCCTGCGGCCAATTCACAGGAATGCTGATGTAGGGCCATATTGCACTCTTGCTCGTGTGATATTGCTTATATATATATATATATATATATATATATATATATATATATATATATATATATATATGTGTGTGTGTGTGTGTTTATTATTTGAAGTACCCTACTGTACCATTTAAGTAACTTGATTTAAAAGTAAGGTAATCAAACAGTAGCATGCATAAAAATACCCTATACTATTGATAGTAGTCTCATGGTCTTTGCTTGCCATTATCTATTGTAGTAAATTTATAATGAACATAATGAACAATTTTAAGGCCATTTTTGAAAATAAATATTAACCAAGATCAATAAATGATGTAAAAAAACAAAAAATGTAGATTATTAAAAAATAGAACCCTAGCGTAGTGTTACCCCAAATTATTTCATGGTAATACCATGGTACTTTTTTGTAAGGACAGCTACAACTAACTATTCTTAAATCAAGTAAGTCTGAACACACTCATTAATTGCATGTAGGCATATTTACTAACTGCTAACATACTTATTTTGGAGTAAACAAAGGAGATAAAGGGATCTCTCAGAGAAGTCTTTATCAGATCAGCATTGCATAAATGAGAGCAAAGCCTTGTAGACAGTTCCCAGAGAGTGTATGCACTCTTGTTAAGAGGCCAAGAGACATTGATCATGCATGGTCACCCTCCAAGTGGCGACTTCGTTCAAACACACCCAGTTCTTAACCTCCACTGCAGTTAGTCAAATAAAGCCACAGCAGTGCTCCTGTTTGCCATTGACTCTGTCTCTTGTCAAGAGTGCACTCTCCTTGTCTGGATGACACCACTCCCAGAAATAGCAGCCCTTGAGTCACTGCTCAGGACCACATCACTTGAGCTAAATCATTAGTCCTCTTAGTCATAGCCCTGCTAGATTGGCCCTGACAAGTTTGAAGCTTCTATGACTAGTTTTTATCCAAGCAGTTTGTACAGTACATACTTGGTGTGTTACTAATGCCAATTAGAGCTAACTTACTGTAAGCTCAATAGTTAGTAAACAGGTAAGCCATTGAGTTTTATGTTGTTTGGTGAAACAGACAGAAATGGTCTTCCTGTCATAACACATACACACACACTCAACTAACAAGCAGCAGCACAAGACACCTGCTGATGGCTAAAGCAAGCCTCTGGGTCTCAGGGATCAAGCAGCTCCGTGGAGGCAATCAGTCTTCCCTGACAGGCTCTCGATGCACCCCAAGAGCAGTATGACAGCTCTTATTTTATCACAGAGGGACCTGTCGACATACCACCTCACCCTGTACTAACAAACCCTCGGTTGCTGTAGCTCCCCAAAGCCACCCCAGCTTCGGCAAGCCGTGGCCTTATAAATGAATGAACAAAGCTTTGTATTTATAAACACACACACACACACACACACACACACACACACACACACACACACACACACACACACACACACACACATTCTCACACATAGACGCCACACTGCTCCCAGCTGAGCACGGCAACAAAAAGAGATCCATCCTGATTTCACCTAGATACGCCTCTAAGATGTAGGCTATCATTTATTCAACAGACTCCCTTTGTAAGCGATGCATATTTTAAGTGTAAAACACACCGAGACACGCATGCATATGCTCACAGGGGAGAACCAGTCATGAGTGACGCTAGTAGCATGGAAACATAAATATATTGTATTTATGTTGATACGGTGAAACTTTTCTTGGCCTTTTTTGGGGGAAAGTAATTCATCTTATTCCCTGTGTTTTGAATTTTCATCAGTTGCCACCTTTACAGTATCATAACCGAAGAGGAGGATGTGCTATGATACAGGAAAATAACCACTACACTGCCAGAGCTACAGTATATTCAAAAGCAACTCAAGGCTCAATCAATGGTTTTGTGAACTTCATTACGATGTCATTGTTCTTCTATTTCCTGCTATAAAAACAGCTCATATCTCCACTCCACTGAGAGTGGCTGGCAGTCAGGGGAAGTCATAGTACAGAGGCGTGCATGGCAGCGGTCACCATAATGACATGATTAGTTAATAGTCTTGGTGCTTGGGTATTTTGTTCATCCGGCCTGGAGTGAACTGATACCCGGTAAATCCATTGATCTCCAATTCCCTTGCCAAACTCACAACAGGGTGTGGTGATCTCCAAGCAAAAAGCTAGCCTTTTCAACTTTGCAAAGGAGGGCTAAGTCAAATTTGATCACAGCTCAGCGCTCTTACCATTTCAAACGGCTCGTATTTTCCCCAACACTAATGGAAGTTTTGGGGTGTGTGGGAGATAAATAAGTAAATCCTATTACCTAATTTAATATAAAATGCTGTCTAATTATTGCTGTGTATGTTTTCAAACTCCGCAAATTTTTTGTTATGCTTGCCCCCCTAATCAGCTGGCATTTTCTTTACCCTCTTATAATGAAATACTTTGCCCCTCTACATAAAGTGACCGAGCTGTGGGATTGATATGCAATGCATGCATTTGAACTTCTGTAACACTCCAATAACCTTGAGGGGATTTGCAGCAATGTGGAGGAGGTTTTCAAGGCTTTTTCAACAGGCAAATGCCATTCTTGAGGACACTAAGAGGGAAGATGCCTCTTCTACATATAGTACAGGTCCTATAATAAATTACATTTCAAATATTATTTTCAAAATGTAACATTTTCAAAACAAACAACAAAAATGTACTTTTATTTGCATGCTATATTATTGAAAATACATACACCACAGTACATAGTAGGGTTAAATTGTGAGTTTATAGGTGGGGGAACACTAAAACGTGGTGGTGATCCAGATCCTATTTTGTATTTGTTAAAAATAGGGGCCTTCTTAGCCTACATAACATAACATAACAAAAAAAAATTCAAAGCAAAACAAAACAAAAAGGAACATCCAGTGAGCGGCACTTATGCGGATGAAAACGCCTTGTTGATGAGAGAGGTCAACAAGTTAAGTAAAATTATCTGTATAGCGCATATTACACACATAGTTTCAAAGCAGCTTTACAGAAGGTCAGGCATTAACAAAAAATAAAACTGTGAGAATGATTACATCTAAAAGATGCTTATCCTACATTCACCTTCTGTGAATGTAGCTTTGGCCAGGAGGAGTTGATGTCAACAGACGGTGTCCAACGATCACTGGGTATTTCGACCCTGAACCGCAACACCCTCCTGTTGGTGGGTCGGCAGTGGTGGCCAAATCGCTACCTATCTCCTCCTCCTGGCTTCCAGCTCGTCTCCTCTCTGCTGTTCCATAGCCAGCAAGAGGCTCTTTCTGCTGCCTCCCCCATCCTGCTAGCTGCTGTCTGCCTTTTGTAGTAGGTTGTTTTTTGTTCTTACTGTGGTTAATGGCTTTTCTCCCTCTCTCATAAACTTGGTCAATCGTGTTGGTTTCCTGTGTGTTTGGCCTTTCTTGCGTCTCTCCTGCTCCAGGGTGTTAGCAAGCGTCATGAGCACCTTATCCTGGCACCATCTGTATCTTCCCTGGATGAGTGCTGTTTTACACCCTGACAAGATGTGCGCCAAGGTGCCCCTCTCCCCACAAAGCTTGCATAGTGGGTCTTCTCTCATACCCCACTTGAGCAAGTTTGTTAGAGTTGGGAGCGTGTCATACACCGATCGCAGCAGGAAGGAGATGCGGGAAAGCTCCAGTTTCCATAGATCTGCCCATGTTATTTTCCTCTTGGGAAGGTCCCATTTGGTCCAGGCTCCCTGGGATGCTAGCTCCACAGCCCTTGATCTTCGTCCTTCCTCCTCCAGGTACTGTACTTCTTCTTGGTATCTGTCTTCTACCATTTTTGGAAATGGGATGTTACAAGCCCGTCTCCCTGTGCATGGCATTCAAATAATGTCACATAGCTTCAGCATACTTTCAGCTTGTGTGACAGAGGTGTCGGCAACCCTGTTGGTGATGTTGTTCCTGTCAGTAAGTGAGTCATCAAACCACTTTCTGATGCATTTGATTTGATTCTCCTCTACCAATGGAATATCCTCTCCCTGCACTTGCAGCTTAAACCTATTTATCAGTTTGCCTTTTCTGATCACCACACTCCTGGATTTCTTTGGCTTAAACTTCATTCTGGCCCACATTGCCATGCGGTCAAGCACTCGCCACCTCGCCTCCACATGGGTTGTGGTTGTTACAGTGAGATCATACATGAAACCTCTTATTGGGGGTGGTCGGATGCACGATTCCATTTTGGTCCTCAGGTTTCTTTCCCAGCAGCTGTTACAAGGAGATTCATTCCCATAATAAAGAGGATGGGGGATATTGTGCATCCAGTTACGATTCAGGTCTTGCCACTGAGTTGTAAACTGGACTGTTTTGATGTCTCTGAAGTAACTGGAGATCATTCCCTTGATGAGCAGAGGGATATGGTAATGGTCCAATGCTGCATAAATTAGGGAATGAGGGATTATATGAGTAATACATAATGTCTTAGTCATCATTGTATAGTTTGATAAAATACATTTGTGAATTGTGTTTAAAAATAAGTAATTAAATAATAATTGTATTTATAACCCCAGTGAGCAAGCCGAAGGCGACCGTGGCAAGGACAAAACTACATAAAATGTTGGCTAATGGAGAAAAATAACCATGGGAGAAACCAGAATCACTGTGGGGGCCAATTCCTCTCTGGCTAACATCATTGATATAATGACAATATTACTTATGTATAGTGCAAGTCATGGCTTAAACTAAGTAAGTGTTAAGGATCAGTGTTTAAACAAAGATTTTGAATGAACGACTAATGTCTTTGAAGTTCATCCTGGATTAACTGCAGAAGTTCACATAGATGCAAATGCCCTTGTTAGTTGGCTGCTGAAGAGTTTTGTTGGCAATTAATTGATAGTCTATGTATTCCATTTCAAGAGTGTAATCCATCATTAGACCAAGGTGATGTAGGCAGTGATCAGTTAGGTGCATAGCAGTTCAACCTGGCCGGTAATTTCTGTGAGGTCTGTCCTAAATCCAAGGTTCAGGCAATAGCATATGAAGTATCCCATGTCTTATGGTTGGAGTTGGCATCAGTTCATCCTCTGAAGTCCATCATAATAGACTGAAGTGATGTTTGGCTGGCACCGGCTGCTATTAGTCCTCACGAAGCAGGAATGGTGCTGGATCCAGCCGGTTCTGATGACCTCAGGATAGGAGTCACGAGGTCGAGACAGGAAAACAAATAAAATAATATTAGCATAGATGCCATTCAATTGATTGCAGAGTTATAGACCACGATCATGGTTTCTGGTTTCTGGTTCCGGCATACCTAACTAAAGCAGCCTAATTGTGAGTTGAAGGATAAATTAGGTGTATGCCTGGCTAAATTGATAAGTCTTTAGTCTAGACTTAAACTGAGTGTGTCTGCATTTCGAACACTGTTAGGGAGACTATTACATAGTTTAGGAACCAAATATGAAAAGGATTTACCTCCTTTCGTGGTTTTTGATATTCTAAGAACTATTAACAGACCAGAATTTTGCGACTATAATGAACGTGATGGAATATAGCATGGTAGAAGGTCACTTACGTACTGCGGAGCTAGACCATTCAAAGCTTTGTACATAGTAAACAGAATTTTTAAATTAAAAAGAAATTTAACAGGTAGCCAATGTAACGATGATAAAATGGGGCTAATATGATCACATTTCTTGGTTCTTGTCAGCACTCTGGCTGCTATATATTGATCTGGACATTCTCTCATTAATGCATTATAATAATCTAGTATTGACGTCATGAAGACATTACTTATTTTTTCGGCATCAGCAACAGAGAGCAAGTGTCGTAATTTAGCAATATTTCTTAGGTGGAAGAATGCTGTTCAGGAGAATGTCATGATCTATCATGTCAAAGGCAGCACTAAGATCTAAAAGCACTAGAAGTGAAATGCAGCCGTGATCAGATGATAAGAGCAAGTCATTTGTAACTCTGATAAGTGCAGTCTCTGTACTGTGATGAGGCCTAAATCCTGAATGAATTTGTTCATATATACTTATTCTCTGTAGAAATGAACATATTTGGGAGAATACAACTTTTCTAGTATTTTCAACATAAACAGGAGATTTGAATTCAGTCTATAATTAGCCAGTTCTCCAGGATCAAGTTGTGGCTTCTTAATAAGCGGTTTGATAACTGCCATTTTAAAGTTTCTTGGGACATGTCCTAAGGATAGCGAGGAGTTAATAATATTAAGACGAGGTTCTGAGATTACAGGGAATTCCTCTTTTAAGAGCTTGGTTGGTATTGAAGCTAACAAACATGATGTGGCTTTTGATGTTTCGATAAGATTGGTTAGCTCTTCATGATCTATGACAGCGAAGGATTGAAGTTGCACGTGAGGAAAATTATGAGACACTGTTTTCTGAGGTACTGTGACAGGTGATTGCATAATTCCAATTGTATTTCTGATTATTTATATTTTATCAGTAAAGAAATTCATGAATTCATTACTTGTGCTGCAACAGAATATCTGGCTCTGTTGAGGCTTTATTCCTAACCAATTTAGTCACAGTACAGTTTAACTCACAGTAGAGTTTGCAAAAAATATGCTGACCTGGCTGCTTTTAGTGCCTGTCTGTAGCTACAGATACTATCCTTCCATGCACCACAAATTTTGTATTCTTCCTCTTGCGATCCATTTTCGAAGCTGCTCAACTGAGAGCATGAGTGTGATTATTGTACCATGGTGCAGGGCTTTTTTTTATTTTCTTTAATCAAAATGGGGCAACACTATCAAGAGTGCTAGAGATCACTATATTTATATTTTCTGTTATTTCATCAAGTTCTTCTAGGCTTTGGGGTTTACTGAGTGTATGAGATAGATCTGGAAGATTATTAGTGAAGCTATCTTTAGTGGTTCAAAGAATAGTTCTACCTGAATGATAGCATGGTGTAGATTGAGTAACATTAGTTGATTGCAGCATACAAGAGACACGTTAATGATCCGAGAAGTCATCGCTCTGCGGCAGAATATCTATATTATCAACATCAACTCCATAGGACAGAATTAAATCTAGCATATGATTATGGCAATGAGTTGCTCTTTTTACATTTTGTCTGACTCCAAGAGAGTTGTGAATATAAATAAATGCTAATCCCAATGTGTCAATTTCATTTATCTAAGTGAATGTTCAAGTCACCAACAATTAAATCTCTATCTACAGTAACTACAAGATCTGATAAAAATTAGCAAATTCACCAAGGAATTTAGAATAAGGCCCGGGAGATCTATAAACTATAGCAAGGGTAAAAGACGACAGAGTTTTTTTTATTTATATCTGTATCTGACGGTGTCACATTAAGCTTTACATTTATATCCTGTCCTCTGAGTAAAACAAAAAATTTCACTGTAAATTGTAGCAACACCTCCTCCTCGACCCTTCAGATGAGGCTCATGTTTATAACTATAACCTGGGGGAGTAGATTCATTTGAACTAATATATTCATCTGATTTAAGCCAGGTTTCAGTCAAACAGAGCACATCCAAACTATGATCTGTTATAATTTCATTAACAATTAGTGCTTTGGTAGAAAGAGATCTAATGTTTGTAGCCTTAACTTTATATGATGTTTATCTTTAATTTGTTTGGCCTTAATTAAAGTTTGACCTTAATTAAATTATTTCAAAATGATTTAGTGAGGTTTTGTGGTTAGTAGTTCGGGGAACAGACACAGTCTCTATGAAATCTATGTGATACCGTCTCTATGAGTTGTAGTTTATGTGACCTCTGTGACATCTCAAGGCAGCAAGCAGATGTTTGTATTAACCAGTTTGTCTGCTTCCTGACCTGGGCTCCAGTTAGTCAAATACTATCATTATTAAGATTTTGAGCCAAATTACTAGAGCGGACAGTTTCACTTTCCCTGGAGGCATGGAGTCCGTCTCTCTTTAGCAAGTCAGGTCTACCCCAAAAACTCTTCCAATTGTCTATAAATCCTATTCTATTCTCCAGACACCACTCAGACATCCAGTCATTCAGTGACACTAATCTACTAAAACCTCATAAACACGATGAGCAGGGAGGGGGTCAGAGCATATTACAGTGTCTGACATCATTTTTGCAAATTCACACACCTCTTTAACATTATCTCTAGTGATATTTATTATATTATGCCAGGGCAGAGGGTTCCTTATCAGGCTAATCAAGCCTCCGAGAGGGATAAAGGCAGACTGTGGATGATGGTGCGACAGAGAGAGTGCGTTTACGGGCAGCTGTTCATCATATGTGTGTGTGTTTGTGTCTTTTGGGTTAAGTTTGTAATTAAATATAATTTATATTGTCAAGCCTGTTCTCGCCTCCTACTTTCCCATAATCCCTTTAAATAAATATTATTATTATATTATATTATTGTATTATATTTTACATTAGTGCCGACATGAATACAATTTTAGAAAATCTACGTTTAGCATTAGCCATCACTTGTAAATTTTATCTGATGTCAGATGCTCTGGCACACAAAATGCATTTAACAATAGTGGATGGAGTCTTTATTTCCACATTCCTTATAATAGAATCACCAATAACAAGGGCTCTTTCAACATGATTCTCAGTGGGTGTATCACTGAGTGGGGAGAATCGATTGGAAAACCTAACAGGAACGGGAGAGTGGTGTCGCTATTCTGAGTGAGTATACCGCCGAGATGTCACCCAAACGCCCTGCTGCAGGGGCTCTACAGCTGAACCAAAGTGTGTGTGTTGTGCTCTGTACTGCCCACATCTGAAACAGTATCTACCGGCTTCTCTTTTGCACTGACCTCCACTAGCGCTCGGATGCGTGTCTCTAACTCATTAACCTTCTCCATCAGCCTGACTAATTCCTTACATTTATTACATGTGAATCCCTGACTGCTGACGGAAGAGGCTATTGTAAACATGTGACATGCAATGCAGGAAGAAATAACTTGAGCGGATACCATGACTTACCACACTTGTTTGTTGTTGTTGGTTCTGAGCAGTGAGAGTTTGAGATTGATGTGAAACCCTCACACAATTGTTTGTTGTTATGGTTGTTCTTGATAAGCAGTGCTTTGAGATCGATGCAATAATCCGTGTAACACAGAGGAGAAAAACTGGTGCGTGCTGTAAAATGTACACAGTTTAATCCTGATAAAAATAGAAAGCGGATGCACGTGAAAAATGTATGCAGTTGAATCGCGATAAGAAGTGCTGAAAAATGGCAGATGTTAAGGATTAAAGGCTGAAAATATATAGATAAGTGATGTTAAAAATGCTAGCAGGCTACAAACACAGACTCGATATAGGCACCATCAGCAGCAGTTAAACGTCAGTAAGACCAAGGAGCTTGCGGTGGACTTCAGGAGGAAAGACAAAGAACACAGCCCCTTCACCATTAATGGAGCACCAGTGGAGAGAGTCAGCAGTTTCAAGTTCCTCGGTGTCCACATTACTGAGGAACTCACATGGTCCGTCCACAATGAGGCCATGGTGAAGAAGGCTCACCAGCGCCTCTTCTTCCTGAGACGGCTGAGGAAGTTTGGAATGAACATATGTTGTTTATTGTAATTGGTACTGCTATGTTATTCGGAACGGCATACAAGACTTTCACCTACTGTTGTACTTGTGTACAGAGTAGTGTGACAATAAAGTGATTTGATTTGAAATACACACAGATGAAACAGTAGAAAAGCATAAAAACACGAAACACGCTGTGTTAGCAGGCTACAAAGGCTACAAACACTCATGCAGCTTGCCGTGTGTCCACATGTGTGGGACTGTGTGTGTGAGAGGGGGAGTGCGAGGCAAACTAGTGGCGGGTTTCCTACCGATATTTTAGATAACATAGAAATGGTTGTATTGATCAAGTCGTGGCAGTGCGGCTCTATTTGTTGGTCATGACATGAGTTTCAATTAAAAATTTCAACAGAGAATGGCCAAACTGCTTCGAACTCATCAAGTCTACGGTAACTCAAATATTCGCACTGTACAATTGTGCTGAGAAGAATATCATCTCAGAATGCTATTCACACCTACACAATATTAGGCAGATGGTTTTAATGTTGTAGCTGATCAGTTTATACAGATAAATATAAGCCTAAGTGGCATACTGCAAATAATTTTCTTATTGAGTATTTCTGTATTGTTTTCTAGTAAAAAATAAAAATAAGAAATCTAAACATTGTTAAAACTAGATAAATTTACTCGTAAAATTATATTTTATATTGTTTTCAGAGAAATCAAAGCATTTAGCAATGTTTATTCTTATGACAAGATAAAAACAATTTGCCAATGGGTTAAAAAAAAAAGTTCTGCTTCTCAAGTAATCTTTTCTTGTTATAAATACTTTTAAATATATTTTTTTTAACAGAAAATACGACAAAAATATACAGTAAGAAAATGTTTTCTGCAGTGTACTGTATGTGTTGGTCCAGTCGTATAATTCTTGACACTGTGGAATTCCACCTTGATTCATTTAGTGCAATAACTGAAGCTTAGGAACAAAAATAATTTAAAATGTATTAAATCTTTTTGCTGTTTTGAACATCAAATACATATCCAATAAACACAAAAAAAAAAAAAAAGAAAAGAAACTGAAAATAAATACTACAAAAAAATGATCAATAACTTACAGGAAAGGGACAATGAAGTCACTCTTAACCACAATACCACTTAAGCGGTTATGGCAAAGAAAGTGAAATTGACACATCTCCTCAAGTTGATGTTGAATTAAGGCGGCATGGCCAACTCTTGCCATAGTTAAGGTGTGAAAGCCCTGGGGATAGAGGCCAGTAATGAGTGAATATGACCAATGCTTAATAATATTCCTAAGGTGTCACAATGCCAGTACTGAAACCTTCATTAATGCTACAGCATCACAGAAGGGACTGAACCCAGATCAGTCTAATTGGACCACAGAGAAAATAAGACCACATATAGATCTGACACTTATTCATTAG
Source organism: Xyrauchen texanus (assembly GCF_025860055.1). Classification (NCBI taxonomy): domain Eukaryota; kingdom Metazoa; phylum Chordata; class Actinopteri; order Cypriniformes; family Catostomidae; genus Xyrauchen; species Xyrauchen texanus. The sequence continues at coordinate 36,397,419 of NC_068279.1, forward strand.
AAACATACTTGCTCCCTTTATTTGGCAGATTGGGGATAAAACTGATTTAAGATTATTGCATTCAGTGTATAACAGCTGCCTACTGGGAATTAATCAACAGTTATTAGGCCATTTCTTAATCATATGACCATAGCCAATGGGGAAATATTACACTTCTATTAGCTAGTTAGCCACTACCACTATTGTGTCTCATTGGTCTTATTCTCAGAGATGCATTTATCAAACCACATGCATAAGAACAAGTGGGGGGCCTTGCTATAACAGAAAAAAGTATGCTATATCACTACAGCTATGTAGTCTCTACTGATCTATAATATATTTTAAACAAATGAGATTTTATTCAGTATTATAACAGATTGTTTTCTTTGGTATAGGACTTTTTTTTCCTTTTTTTTTTTGACAAATAAAGCTCTCACACCACCATGCCAAACAGGCAATACTATATGAGGCATCATACTGTGAGAGTTTGGGTTGTGTTCTTTCGTTTTCATTAATGAGTGCTGATGAATGAGCCAGATGGTTTTTGCATACCTAAACAGGTGCCTACCTCTGATGTTCACCACGCACATGCTGAAAAATAAATGGATTGAGAAGAAGCGATTGAGTAGCAGAGAGTGAACTATGTAAACACCTGACCTGACATGAGGAGTTCAGTGCTAGGAGACTCTTTATTTTCCCCTGTAATAGAATGCCATGAAAGGGTTTGTAAGCCAAAAATGAAAATTCTGTCATCGATATGTTTAGAAAATGATTAGAATTGTATTCTGTTCCTCAAAAAGGGGAGGAGCGGTTCCGTCTGCCAGGGGCCAGAGGGCTCGCTGCCGTCTGCCGGGGGAGACGCGAGCTGGCGTCCACCAGAGGAGCAGTTGAGGACCGGGCGATAGCACGTCCGGGAGCCGGCGAACAAGTTCTTCTCTCTCTCCTCTCTCTCTCTGTGTGTCTCCGCTCTCCCTTTCCCTCTTCCCCCATGTTCATAGGAGGTGGGGTGGGCCACCGGCAGATAGAATGGCCGGAAGGGCAGCGTCTCCCCTCTAGAGATGCAGGGGGAGTAAGTCAGACCAGTGGCACCCCGGCCTGAATCGGGCAGGGGAGAAGTGTGATGAGGAGGAGGGAGTGGCCGGGCTGTGATGGAGCCCGCCAACACTGAATCAGCTGATCAGTGGGAGAGCAAGATAAGGGGCAGCCGGACACGCCGGTTCAAGAGAGACGCACATGGCCGCGTTGCATGTGTCTGTGTCCTTATGTTTTATGTTGTTTTAGGTTCATTTATATAATTAAAGTTTATATTTACTGTTCAGCCGGTTCCCGCTATCTCCTTGTCCGACATTTAACTGTTACAACCTCCTTTTGTTTTTCACAGAAGTAAATAAATGTCATGAGGGTGAGTAAATGATGACATAATACATTTTATTTTGGGTGAACAATCCCTTTAAATAACCATTTATTGCGGTTTAGGCAAGCTTTCTCACTCCACATGTACAGGCTAGCCCCAGAACAAAGTAGTGAATTTAGGGTACTTCATAGAGAGCTTGGTCACTGTGCTGTTGGTCAGCGGTTCACTCCAAAATCTGTATGAAACCCATGACAGATGGAGAAAGGCACTGTGGGGTATCAGTGTATATATATATATGTGTGTGTTCAATCTACACTGTCTGTAGCTTAGGCAATCATTCCATTAAACAGATGTTGCGTGAACAAGTCTCCCTCATACGGGTTGCATTCCCCCAGGAACGCATTACAGTATTGCTATCGAGTCTCCCAAATGTCAAAGCAATACTAATCTGGATATGCTCAATGAAAGCATGCGACAAACTTCCCCTATTGTTGCAGATAATAAAACAAGGAGCATGGCCATGGGGGCAGATTTAAAAAGCAGCTCCACGTTTTTGTGTCGACATTTTTGATTTCACTCACTTTCTGCTTTAATTTGATTTGCTTGGGATCTGAATGGAATAGATGGAAAGCCACCTGAGGCATGGGATTAGCCAGACGCCAGTGCTGTTTTCCAATGCACACACCTATTTAGCTGTGTGCTATTACTTTAACCCTAATGGTGTGTGGTAATGGCGTTATGAAACAAGTAATTTTGGGGTTACATGTTTGGGGGTCTAGAAAAGGTCACACTTATTTAATGCTGCATCATGGTATGTACTCATATCATATGAGTACATACCAAGATATGCATCTGTTTTCAAATTTATTAGAGGAGATTTTGTTAGTTACCGGTGCAAAAAGTGAATGGCGTGACCTTATAAAGGTGCAATGATGTTCTTCTTTAAATAAAGCCAACCGAAATCTCTTTTCTACATCTTAGTTGCTCTCACTTTCTCTCTCTCTACTTCTCTTTTAGATCAATGCTAGTGGCGGGTGATTTGTCAGGAGGTCTGTGTTGATTAATTTGCCAGTAAAGCCTGTATATTGGCCGCAGTGCTGTCAGCTGGTTGGAAGAGAACCAGAGCTAGCCAGGCTGAGGCAGGCCACCACCCAGGTGGCTAAATTGGAGCTAAATTAGCTGTGCAGTGTCTCATAATGCACATACATGTGGTCCTGCATGATTTGTCATATCACATAAACAAACAATAAGATATGGACAATAAGATATGGCCTCATTGGCCTATCAGAATGTCTGTCCTTAGCACTCTACCATCTCCATACAGGCATAGAAACAGGGAACTCTACCTATCATGACAGTAAGCTGAATGCAGCATACATGAGTGAGTTAAGAGTAGTATTCTATTCTCTTTGTGTAGTATTTATAAGTGTTTTGGCGTCTTATAATTAGGTTGCTGCAAAGTTGCTCTTTCAAAGCTTAGGAGACTTAATAGAGCTCTGATTTTGCTTAATTTCAGTATTTACTTTGTCTCTAATTATTCTTCCAAAATTCCTTAGAAGGAATAGAAATAGAACCGAATAAAACTTTTGTTGATGTACAGAGTATAGAGCTAAACAATAAATGAGGATGGCATAGCACAAATAATTTTGGTCTTGGAAGAATTTTATTTGAGTTCATATTAAAATCACTGACTTTTAATTATGGACATCTTTGAGATATTTTCTGAAACTTTAGTGGGGACACATGCACAAATACTAGGCTTTTTTTCATCAAAATATTTTCCTGAGAAGCAGGGAACTTAAGTAAAAGTATCAATTTCTTCTCCATTTAATCTCATTACTGTCTAGGAGAAACAATTGCAAAATTAAAGAGATCGCATTTGTGATACTTCTTGCCAATAAGTTTAGACTATACAACTGAATATGTTGATCAATTCAATTGGATGAACTGTTAAGATGCTAAATATCTTCCTTCCAAACCAAAATAAATCACTGCATGTACACAGACACAATGGCATGTTCAACAACAGCAGTTAACACTGAACACATTTAGCTGTAGAGCTAATTACTATGTTTTATGTAATCAAGCCATGCAATCTAAACTAGCGAACTTGCAGCTGTTCCACAAAGAGCTTCTTTTCCATTAAAAGAAATAAAGAGAATACAATCTTTCTAATGGAACCTTAATCCATAAATACATAAATAAACATTTTAATGAACGTACATCAGCTATTTAATCAAGCAATTGCTCGATTTTAAAGCATAATACAATATGGCGGTTTGGCCAGTTGAGTGCCAATCATTAACAAACATCCTGAGCACGTCCCACCATGAAACAATTGCATTAAAAAAGGCCTTTTAAACCAAGCAGGGACTATAAATCTCACTGGACCAGTGATAGTACATTAACTCAGCCTGCCCAATCTCATCTATTTAGTCTAATTACAAACACTACACCGCTCGTAAATGTCTGGGAGGCTGTTAATCCTCACAGCTCATACTCACAAACTTTTTGGAAACATAAATTCAGTAATTGCTGATGGGAGGGAGTGAAAACAACGAGCAAAGAAGCAAGTGAAAGCCGAAACCAAGCAAAATTGTTGTACTCAAACAAGTTTATGCACAAAAAAGACAATTGAATAAGATAAAATATATTATATTCAATATAAATGATCTGAAATATTATCCAAAAATAATATTATTAAATGATATTTGCATCTCGTGTAGATGTGTCTTATTTTGAAGAAAAAGTTACTTTTTAGAAAGAAAGAAAAGATAGAAGAGATAGATAAATTAGAGAAAATGTCAGATATCAGTCATGTTGGTGCAAGCTGCATTAAACAAAATAAAAGGCCAAGATTCATGATTAATCATAGGCTGACCCACCCTTCACTCAATAAGCCCCTTCTACCCTTCCCACAGGTGGTGCAGATGGGCAGAATGTTTAACTTTTCCTCTGTTCCGCCACAATACCTGTGAAAGAAAGTCTCATTCCTGTAGCCTCACTTTCACTGCAGCCTCTGCTCCACGCCACATGGCTCGACTAAAACTAAAAGTCTCAGTCATGCTGCATGCTGAATGCATGAGGTGGTGAAAGAGACCAACCATGAAATGAAGGAAGACTCTGAGTGATTCATCCACCTGCCTTAATTCAACATACCCTCATCCCAGTCTACAACTTTTCTTCTCCATCTCCCACAGATGAGAAAAAAAACAAATTGCCATTGTTAAACAAACATGTTCTTTGTGTGTGGCGGAGAGCACACCTGCTAGCACTCTATCACTGCGGGACACTGAAATACTTGAATTGAGACTCGAGAATCATGAACTTTATTTGGGGTAACACAAAGGTCTAAAAGTAAAAAAAATAAAATAATTTGATTGCTGTTGTTGCACAAGTACCTATGAATTTATATGAGAGTTCAACAACTTGAGATGTGAAACTCTGTGGGGCTAAAAGCATTCAAAAGCCAGAATACTGTGAGAATACAAGAGATCAAACTAGAGTAACATTTAAATATAATCATCTGATAACATACATCACTTATACAAGCCATGATGAATGTCACAACAAAATATTATAGTTTAGAAATAGATGGGAAATATTGGGTTTAGCAAAAAAAAAATTTTTAATTGGGGAATTTAATGAATTAACTAAAGGAATGTTTCGAGTTCAATATGAATTAAGCTCAATCTACAGCATTTGTGGCATAATGTTGATTGCCACAATAAATATATTTTGACTCATCGTTAAAAAAAGCACAAATCATGGTCACATTGAGGCACTTACAATGTAAGTGAATGGGGCCAATTTTAGAGGGTTTAAAAGGCAGAAATTTGAAGCTTCTAATTTTATTAAAGCACTAACATTAATTCTTCTGTTAAAACTAATTCATTAATTGTACTGTAAATTTGTTTAAATTGTCATTTTTGCTGTCATTTTAGGGTTTGTTGACGTTACATCATCATGTCAATGAAGTTGTAAAACTGGCTGTTACAGAGAAAAGGTTTGTAAGTGATTGTATCACACTAAAATCATGTTTACACACATATGGTTTACATCTTGTGGCTATACTTTTAAAACAGTGAGCATTTACATGTAAAACAAATGAGCCCCCATTCACTTTCATTGTAAGTGCCTCTCTAAAAAACAGATTCCTGATTTTTTTTTAAAGAAAAGGAGGGACAAGTCAAAATTATATTTTTGTGGTTATCAAAATTATGCCACAAATGCTGTCAATTGAGATTAAATTGAACCCGGAATATTCCTTTAATCGCATGTACAGTAAATGCTTTTGTTGAAGCCATCAGTCCATGTTATTTCATCATCAATTTCATCTGTTTTGTATTTCAAAACAACTCTGACACATCGAGGAATGCACTCTACAAGACATTAGGAGCAGATCCTTTAAGTCCTGTAAGTTGCGAGGTGGCACCTCCAAGGATCGAACTTGTTGATCCAGCACATCCCATAGACTCTCTATCGGATTGAGATCTGGGAAAGACCAAGTCAACACCTTGAACTCATTGTCATGTTCTTCAAACCATTCCTGAACAATTTTTGCAGTTTGGCTGGGCGCATTATCCAACTGAAAGAGGTCACTGCCAATAGGGATCAGGGAATACCATTGCCATGAAGGGGTATACGTGGTCTGCAACAATCTTTAGGTAGGTGGAACGTGTCAAAGTAACATCCACATGAATGCCCTGACCCAATGTTTCCCAGCAGAACCAATTTTGGTCCAGTTCTGATGCTCACTAGCCCACTGTAGGCACTTGCGGCGGTGGACAGGGGTCAGCATGGGCATTCTGACCAGTCTACATATATATATATATGTGTGTGTGTGTGTGTGTGTAATTCTTGGTGAAGAAATAAACTACTCATGATCCTGAACAAAGAGATTCATCAATCATGGAATCGCAGCAAATGAACACCGCAGCAGCAGCACACTCCCATGATGTATTGCAATAGGTACTATAGAGTTGCTCTCCCTTCACTCTCAAACTACTTATATATTTGTATATATAACTGATTGTAGTTTATGCCCTCATTAAAGACATTACGTTTTTTGCTGTTGACTTTTTTAATACTTTTTTGCCTCGAATCAAAGTTTATAATGATTTGATTCACCTTGGAGTTGGTTGGATTGGTGCATGGCTTAGATTGAACTCTATTTTTCACTATTTTATAAAATCCAAATGAAAAAAAAAGAAAAAGAGGAAAGGAAAGGAAAGAAGGTAAACAAGAGGGCCTGATAAGGCCCTATAATTTTAAGGATTCGAACACAGCCATGATGACTTAAAGAGGAACAATTGAAGCTAACCATCCTTTAGTAACATCACAGGCAAATAATTCAGCAGTGCTTTGTTTATCTGAAGCTGCTAAGTTAAACTTAAAATGCTTACCTTTGATTTCCCAAAAGAAAAGAAACATTGTGAAAATCTAACAGTTTTCAATAAAGGTTGTTTATTCTAGTGAGAAGATTACTACACAGTAAGCTCACGGGTATAAAACTGCTTTCAATGTATATAACTAGAAAATGCATTTATTATTCCCGAGCCGTTGCTTTAATAATAAAAATGTGAATAAACAAACCCATTATGATTAAAATGAGAAACAAATAAAGATTCTCTATATATGTAAACAGGTCTTTAGTAAAGACACACCAGACTGTTTTATATTTCCTTTAAAATGTTTTAATCACTTGACATTTTTAATGTTTTATTACTCTTGAAATATTGCACACTCAAGGCCCTAAGAACAGCACAAATACAAATGTCTTTGATGTGTTTATGAATAATAAATTAATTAGATAACTACCCATTTTACAAATTAAAATGGAGCTTGTTTCTAAGGATCATGTATCACTTGAGTGGCAAAAAATGTACAGTATTGTACTGTGCTGTACTTTTTTCATCAGGTTTTGAGAGCTGTCCAATCCTCTTCAAAGTGACACAAGCATCTTAGTCAACTATTGTAAACAAAGTGCTGTGATAAAGAGAAAGGAAGAGAAAATGTAATTGTGGGAAAGCGTTGAGCAGAAGGCTTTGTGCTGATACTTTAGGGGCTTTCTACCCTGTAGCCTGTGCAGCAGCCATGAAAGAACTGAAGCATTGAAGTTTGCCTTTCATCCAGCATAAATAAACCACACAATTGACTGAGTCACTGCCCAAGCAGCTAGCAAGCACTTCTGCTCTAAACTGCATAAGCACGGGATCACAATGCAGTGGCTAAACTCTGCATTTCAATCCGACTGTGTGCCTGGATCCTGGTGACAAAGTTCCACACAGTCACTCTCTTACTATGTCTGTCTCGCTCATTTTTGACCATAACTTAGAGGCAGTGCATTTTATTAAGAGGCTAAACGCTAGTTAAATGATATATGCAGGAGTGTAGAATAAAACAAAACGTGCCAAGTTTGAATATATGTGAGAGCAAAAAGGATTTTGAGAGCTATGGCAGACAAGAGGATTTTTTTGTGAGTAATAATTTCAGTCTGTTCTTCACACAAAATGATCATATGTTTCTGGAGTTTGACAGTCCTTGGACATTATATGCTTTCATTGAATGGAAAGAAACATTCTGTTACATTCTGTAACATCTCCCTTTGTGTTTAACAGAAGAAAAAAGTCAAATGTGTTCATGGATTGGTTCTCCCAAAAAATGAAAATTCTCTCTTAATTTACTCACTCTCATGCCATCCCAGGTGTGCATGGCTTACTTTCCTCAGCAGAACACATTTGAAGAAAAATATAAAAATATCTTAGCTCAGTAGGTCTGTAAATGGCAAGCTCCAAAAGAACAGACAGTCAGCATAAACGTCATCCAAACGACTCCAGCGGTTAAATTAATGTCTTCTAAATCGGCTTGATCACTTTTGGTGTGTAAAAGTTAAATATTTAAGTACTTTTTAAGTCTACATCATCAGTGGGAAACCCAAATTCACTCAAATTGAAAAAGGCCCAGCAGAGGTAGTACTTCCTTTGCCAAGTTGAGGAAGTTCAACCTGCCACAGGTGCTGCTAATCCAGTTCTACTCAGCATTTATTGAGTCTGTCCTCTGCATTTCAATAAGTGTCTGGTTTGGTTCAGCTCCAAAATATGACATCTGAAGACTACAAAGGACAGTTCGGACTGCTGAGCGGATTAATGGTTGCCCCCTGCCCTGCCTTCAAGAACGACACACTTCCAGAGTGAGGAAAATGGCTGGTAAAATATATATATATTATAATTTTTTTTGTCTATTGTGTATTTCTATATATACTATAATAAAAAATAAGATAAATTCAGCAGAAGAAATTAAGTAATAAACATCTGGGATGGCATGAGGGTAAATTAATTGTAATTTTTTGGGTAAATTATTCCTTTAAGAATGACAAGAGGGTGAGAAATGATCACATAATCTTTATTTTGGGGGAAATACACTTTACAATTCCTCCTGTCCATCTTGAGATGTGTAACTATGTATTTTGCACTGTTAAGTTGCAATCTATTTTACCCCTCTTGGACTGAAAAAGACACTTATAAAAGCTGTTAAGATAGCAGAATGTGGGCAAAATAAAAACAATTCTACAATTCAACTACATATGATGCACATGTCAGAGAAACAGAAGATTTAGCATATCTGTCATTCAGGGAGTGAGAAGACAGATATGCTACAGTACATGTTTTGACTGTATTAGCTCTGTGTATGAGTCTGGTACGTTTGTGTGTCTCTAAACATATGTGTGAGGGGGAAGGCATCTGATTGGTTTGCCAGGTTGTCAGGCGTGATAGCTGAGTGACAGGCAGGAAATACAGGACAGGAGGATGAGAAACGTTACGCTAACATTGCGATCTGTAAAAACAGGTCAGGAAGGGAGCTATATATCTTGACTGCCTAAATATACAATTACATATCACATATTGACTATTGTAAAACATCCTTAAACTTGGGAAAGGCAATAAATAAAAGTTTTCCTTCCTTCCATCCATCCATTCATCCATCCATTTTTTTACTAACTTTTATTTCTGCCATTACTATTATGATTGGTATATTTTTTTATATTTTTTTTTTATTTTTTATCATTATTATTTTGATAGAAAACAGGAGAATGCCAATATAATGCACAGTTTATCTCTATACTATGGTCTGACACCATTTATAAATTAATCAAACATAGATGTATTTGTACCCCAGTTTAAAAAATAAAAAACATCCATCATATTCATGAATTAGTGTGAACAAACTGTGCAATTTTTTAAGAAGTACAGTATTAATGCATTTGATAGGCTAACTGAGGTAACTAAAATAAAATTCTAGTGGAATGAAAGAATATCTGCTTACCTGAGCACCATCTAAAGCTTAAAATGTCATTTCAATACAGTGGATCCGGAAAGTATTCACAGCGCTTCACTTTTTCTAAATTTTGTTATGTTACAGCCTTATTCCAAAATAAATTTATTATTTTCCTCAAAATTCTACAAACAATACCCCATAATGACAACGTTGCCAATTTATAAAAAAAAATCACATGTACATAAATATTCACAGCCTTTGCTCAATACTTTGTTGAAGCACCTTTGGCACCAATTACAGCCTCAAGTCTTTTTGTGTATGATGCTACAAGCTTGGCACACCCATTTTTGGGCAGTTTCTCCCATTCGTCTTGGCAGGACCTCTCAAGCTCCATCAGGTTGGATGGGGAGCGTCGGTGCACATCCATTTTCAGATCTCTCCAGAGATGTTCAATCGGTTCAAGTCTGGGCTCTGGCTGGGCCACTCAAGGACATTCACAGAGTTGTCCCGTAGCCACTCTGTTATCTTGGCTGTGTGCTTAGGGTCGTTGTCCTGTTAGAAGATGAACCTTTGCCCCAGTCTGAGGTCCAGAGTGCTCTGGAGCAGGTTTTCATCAAGGATGTCTCTGTACATTGCTGCATTCATCTTTCCCTCGATCCTGACTAGTCTCCCAGTTCCTGCCGCTGAAAAACATCCCCACAGCATGATGCTGCCACCACCATGATTCACTGTAGGGATGGTATTGGCCAGGTGATGAGAGGTGCCTGGTTTCCTCCAGACATGATGCTTGCCATTCAGGCCAAACAGTTAAATCTTTGTTTCATCAGACCAGAGAATTTTGTTTCTCATGTTCTTAGAGTCCTTCAGGTGCCTTTTGGCAAACACCAGGCGGGATGTCATGTGCCTTTTACTGAGGAGTGGCTTCCATCTGGCCACTCTACCATACAGGCCTGATTGGTGGAGTGCTGCAGATATGGTTGTTCTTCTGGAAGTTTCTCCTCTCTCCACAGAGAAATGCTGGAGCTCTGTCAGAGTGACCATCGGGTTCTTGGACACCTCCCTGACTAAGGCCCTTCTCCCCCAATCGCTCAGTTTGGCCGGGCGGCCAGCTCTAGGAAGAGTCCTGGTTGTTCCAAACTTCTTCCATTTATGGATGATGGAGGCCACTGTGCTCATTGGGACCTTCAATGCTGCAGACATTTTTCTGTACCATCCCCAGATCTGTGCCTCGATACAATCCTGTCTCGGAAGTCTACAGACAATTCCTTGGACTTCATGGATTGGTTTGTGCTCTGACATACACTGTTAACTGTGGGACCTTATATAGACAGGTGTGTGCATTTACAAATCATATCCAATTTGAATTTACCACAGGTGGACTGTCTTGTTTTGAAGGCTTTGAATACTTATGTACTAATATACTAATGTGATTTTTTTCATTTTTTATTTTTTTATAAATTTGCAAAGATTTCAAAGAAACATTATGGGGTATTGTTTGTAAAATTTTTGGAAAATAATGAATTTAATCAATTTTGGAATAAGGCTGTAACATAACAAAATGTTGAAAAAGTGAAGCGCTGTGAATACTTTCCGGATGCACTGTATACTAGCTATGTGTTATCTGAGATGACTAAAATGTACCACTGAGTCAGGCATGGTCACAAGCAGGGTTGTAGCTAGTTGGGTGAAAGGTGGTCATGATTCCATGGGCCCAAAGGACCAGGGGTCCCCACAACAAATTTTAAACTGTATTTTTTGAATAGTTAAGGGGCTCAGAGCAAAATATACAGTCAGGGGGCCCAGAATTCCTTACTAAGGCCCTGGTCACACCCCTCATATTTATAGCATTCTAATTAGCTTTATGCCACACTGAGGAAACATGGTTTGTATGTATTTCATTCACATTGTGCCCAGCCATGAAGTGGCTCTTGTCCTAATGGATGCATATACGTATTCAGTCATTTCTCTTTCTTAAAAACACACACACACATGCATCATACACACAAGAACGGGCGGTTTTACGCTTGCCATGCATTTTTTTCCATGCCCAATTAATAGATTGCCAGTGTGTTGCATATTTTGCATGATAAAGGAGGGTAATATTAAAGTGCCATTCGTAATGAAAATGCACTTTGCAAATTAAAATATGCCGAAACCCAATTTTTTTCTAGCTCTTTAGGAAGTAAACAGTCCTTAACCAATTAAAGCTCATTGTAATAATACTGTGATTTATGGTGGGTACTTTAACTTTCAAAAACTCGGCTCACCCGCATTAAGGTCACCATCCATCATGTCTGTGAAACTGAGAGAGGGAGTAATGGCTGTTGTATTTGCAGCTTTTGATGATAGTATGAAAGAAGTATTAGCACTTGTCAACAAAACTGCTTACAACATAACATTAGCATGCATGAGCTGCGGAGACGATTTGTTATTCTGGCAGCCCCCCAAACATTGTTACAATCTTATGGAAGAGTGTTTGTGTGTGTGTGTGTGTGTGTGTGTGTGTGTGTGTGTGTGTGTAGAGAGAGAGAGAGAGAGAGAGAGAGAGAGAGAGAGAGAGAGAGAGAGAGGGAGAGAGGCATCAAGAAAATGGCATGTTTGGTTTGGTGACAGAGTGGCAAAGCCAACGTGAAGATCTTATTTGCCATGAGTTTCATTGCAAACAAACACCAGATCTGGGCATTAAGACGGTACAAACGACAACAAGAAAGATGGGTTAATTATTCAAAAGCTCACCCTGATATTTACAATCCAGTACCCCTCTTACTTACCTATCCATCTTTTTGACCAAACATTGCTGATGTATTGAAAATGAGAGTCAGAGAGACATGGATGTAAATAAAAGCACACAGCAGCAGAGGTATAGAGTAGCCAGAGACTCACACTAAGACACAGGGCAGTAAACTTCAGCCATTACAAATGGCTTCCTTGGCTGGAGTACCACAAACACAGCTCCACCTCTTCCTGAGCCAAGAATGCACTTAGCTACAATGTGGTAAATAAGTCCACCCATTTTGACTTCTTATATTACACACCAAGCCGATAGCGACTGGCCCTGGAAAAGTGGACCTTTTGTTGCGGCACGAGTGTTCTCTTAATCATGCTTAAACATCAGCGCTCGTGCCAGGTACTAATTAGAGAGTTGGGAGTAGGGGACAGATAATCAAGAGGAGAGCTTAACAGTGTCAACGATAGGATGACAAAGGCTATTTATTCAGCTTGTCATACAGTAGAGGCCGCCACTATGGCCCCATCTCAACACAAACCCCTCCGTCTCTCAGAGAACATAATCTAGAGCTGGATGATGCCTGATTAATTAAAATAATGCTATTGTCAGTGTTGTTGAAATGATTCCATTGGCCTTAAGTGGGTTGTCTTTTGTATGGACAGTTCTTACTAAAATGAGAAAGGCGAGACAGCATTGCATAAGCGTTGTTCATAATGTGTAGATCATGAATGCTAGCATGGCAAATACTCCTTAAGCTGTGTGGTCTAAAAGATAATTCAAGCCTATTTCCCCCTCTGACATGCTCTCATTAGCAATGGCTCTCTGGACTATATATTGGGCTAATTTGTGGTGCTTTGACATACACAACCATCACAGGAGGGAGGGCAGGGGATAAAAGCATCATTTCAATTAATAAATAAAGGCTCTAGTGGCTGAAAAGGGCCTTTAGGATGGGGGAATGGAGGGGGAGACGAGAGAAGGTATGAGGGTGAGGTCATGACAGTAGCTACTTAGTTCTGATCCCCATTTATGGCCTGTTCATATGAGTTAACGCAGGGTAAACCATCTATTTAGAGCTACAGGGGGAGGGAAAGAGCGACAGGGCAGGAAATGGATGATATTGAAGGTTTATGGTCAAAGAACATCAAATAAGAAAAGCTTTTAGCTGAAAGCAGACAACCACTTTTATATAGAGAATATGAGATCCTCAGTCATTTATAGTACATTCAATAACAAAACTGCTTAATTCAAAACCACTGAATTTTGTATTTCATTTATGCATTTGGCAGATACTTTTATCTAAAGTGATTTACAGTGAATTCAAACTACTATAGAATGCAAAGCTTATATCAGTACATGACTTTCCAGGGTGTTGAACCCATGACCTTGTTATTGCCAGCCCCATGCCAGAGACAATTTAGCAGAGATGGGCCACTTCAATTAAAATGAATGGGAGAAATTGGAACACCCAACAGTCAACGGATGTAACAAAAGAAATGCTGCCTTACAGGTAAAATAACCTATCACCATTTAGATAATGACAACGTCTGTCAATCAACTTGAGAACAAGCATGCACATTAGCTATACAAACCTGGAATTTTTCGAAGTTTCCTGGAAAAAACCATGGAAGTTTTTTTGCGTGATCTGAGGTAAAGAAGTACAATTAATGAGACTGGTATTGTCCCCATTCAAGTAGAGGAGCTGCACTTGTTTGCCACTTGTTTACCTAAAAAAATAGCTGCCCAGCCTGCCCTAGAGTGTTCCAAAGATGCCTGCTGAATGGAATGGCTTGCTAAAAAGATTTTACCCATTCTCAACCATCTGAGCTAATAACATAGAAGCATTTAAAACACCCACTAATGAAGCATTGATGGGGTAAAATAAAATAATAACATTCAGAGTCACTCTCTCATCACGTTTTTAAATCTTTGTAATTTTTCGATGATAACTCCATTTGGTGCCACTAGAAGTGCAAAAATTACACACTTCACCTTTAAATTACAGCTGTATAGTGGAGTGAATGTCACAGAGCTTGAATTACATTCAGTGCAACCTTAAACAGCTTTGAAGAGTTCAAATGTAATATGCAAGAAAATGTACAGAGCAATAATATAAATACTTATGACATATCATATCAAGGAACTGCCTTTAGAGTTGCATGCAATTGTAGTAATCAGTGCTAATGTTGCTGTTGTCTAATAATGTTCAGCAATACAGAAATTCACAGCAATGCTAATTTTGAAATGTAAAGAGGTGATTATTTCTACCTTTTTACAAATGAGTTCTAATAGCTCTGGCACACACATGGAAGTATGCAACACACACCCACACACATGGTGCAAAACACACTTATGTATAAGCATATTAGTTGCTAGAGTAAAATGCACATGCACGCACATATGCACACACACACACACGCACACACACACACACACACACACACACACACACACACACACACACACACACACACACACACACACACCTTGGCAGTGTGCATGCTGGGCCAGCTGTTACCGCCTGCAGTCTAGTATAGATGGTTGTAGACATGGCTGCTAGTGATCTCAGTCCAGTCAGCATCACATTTGATAGAGAAATACCTGGCTAAAGTTATAAAAGTGTGACAAAAACACATTCAATAGCAAAATAATTGTCCAGTTGCAAGACAAAATACTGACTTAGGTCTGATCTGCAATTACGAGAAACTTTTGGCTAAAGTAAACCAGTTATTTAATTCAAGGGTTCACATACATTTTTACACCCTGGACTGTGAATGTTTACACAGTGTGTTCGATAAAGATATAACAATGTATAATTGTGTCTGTGCTATTTACTTATACACACAATGTCTGTCTATTGTTAGGCTATGTTCAGATTGCAGTCAAATAAAAGAAAATTCAGGCAGACTGTCCACACTATTAAATGCAAGTGATCAAATCAGATTTGCGCTTTCAGACATAACCACCCTATCTGCATGGGTTGCTTTGGTAACGACGTAGGCGTACCCACGTGACGATGCTTTCAAAACAGATGTGGGAAAAATGGAGGTGCATCATTTCGCTCTCCAAACAGACGCACAAGAAAAACTCAGCGATGGAGGAGACTGGTAAACATTGTGGTGTTCCTTGCTGCGGTCACTGATTTTTGACGTCATCATTGTGTGATCAGTTAAGAGTGACACAAAAGACCATTTGAAATCCGAATTGAGATACCAGAGCATCTGGACTGAGATGCATCTGAAAAAAATCAGATTTCAATCGCATTTGAAACCACCTCACGGATGTGGTTTGAATCAGATTCGGAAAAATCTGATTTCACGTGTTTTCTTTTTGCTGTCCAGACTATCAAAATGTCCTCTGGATACAATATGGATATGCAAAATATCAGATTTTTAGTGGCAGTCTGAACAAGGTATTAGTTACAGATCAGATAAAATTTTATGACCAATACAGAAATCCAGGTAAGTTCAATGGGATTACATTATTTTTCCTGCAACTGTATTTATATTTATTGCATTAGTAAGACACTTTTATCTACTTAAATGGTATATTTAATGTGAATGCACTCCCTGGGAATCAAACCTACAACCTTGAAACTGCTAGCACCACGCTCTACCATTTGAGCCACAGTGATATATAGGTGCAGCCGTGCATGCATATACCCATATACTTTACACACTCTCCTACTACTGCCTAACTCCGGTTCTCTCTCCACTGCCCTTCTTCAGCATGCCATCAGATTGACAATATGGCAGACACATCATTTTGAAACCTCTCTCCAGTACTCCACCCGCTCTCTCCTACACCTCACATTCAGTATGTGTCTTCTCCCTGGCTAAATTCTCCAGGGGATTTGACTTAGTTTACACTGCCATCTTGTTGTCATGACTGCAATGACATGCCTATCTTTCCCCTATGGTATAGATATGACAGCTGCTTTTGAATGAAATAAAAAAGTGCTGAGGAAAGAAATTTCATTAGAATTTAAATTTATTTTTATGAGCACTGAAATGAGAACTGAATCTGATGTTGAGGTGGCATAACCATTGTGTGGATGATTCATGTGCGATCAGCCCTCAGGGGTGTAAGCCTGGACTGTGCACATGTGTGTGTGTGTGTGTGTGTGTTTGTGTGTGAGTGTGTGTGTATGTATGAGTGTGTATACATTAAAATGATCTGACTTGTAGCTTTTTGAACTGTGACGACAGTTAATAAAAACATCTCAACATCTTGCCTGATTCAATAATAAAAAAGAGACTTTATTTCAGCCATGACAGTGTTGGGTGTAATCAGACAACAAAGTCATTAGTAGTAATACAATTACATTTTAAGAAAAAAAAATAAATAAAATAAGACCACATTTTAAAATTACTGTACTAAGATTACAGTTAATGACTATTAATTAATTTAATTATGTTTTTGTACAATACTAGGGTTCATGTACAGTGTTGGAGGTTACATAATAAAAGTAATGTGTGTTATGTAATCAGATTACTTTTTCGAGTAACAAGTAAAATAACAAAAAAAAACATTTTAGACCATAATATCGGAGTATTTATTTTTTTTTTTAAATAAGTAACACGTTGCTTTTGTACACCTCTCCTTTCCCTGTATTGTGATATATCAGGAGTAAATGTGTGCAAACTTCGAGGAGGGGCATGATGGGCAATGTAGTTCTAGAGGGTATGAGCCATGCTTGTCAGCGATGGGCAGAGCACAACAAGTCTTCTTTTAGTCCTCCCTAAGATTTACGTTTTAAAAATGGCAAAATATTGCTGGTAAAGGAATGCAAATCCGAACGCTTCCGTGGAATCCAGTTGTACTCATCATTTGCAGTGGTGGATTTCTTTGTGCACTGGAGCTTAAATGAGCAGCCGTTATAAATTTGCCATTGTCATGACATTCAAAGCAAGAGTTAAGAAATGTGTTCTACTAAGGCAATGTTTTGTCAAAAATGTAACATTCGGGTAAGTGATAATTTGATTCTCGCGACTGATTTATGTAGGCTGCATTTAAAATTGTGTAAATACACATTTTTGTGATATAATACAGCACAGGCATAAGCTGGAGAAGTCTTCCCATAGCCACTGCATGATTATACCGATATATATACAACGTGGAATGATCGCTGACTGTTTGAACATCTAATTTACTTTGTTTTAAAGCTGTCCGTAACTACATCTCAAGGATCAGTTTGCATACGAATTGCTCTGTTAAAGCATTTATCATTCACCATTCGGTTGAGTGAAATGCAATTGATTCATGTTAATACACACTGCATTAAAAAAAATCAGTAAATGCGTTTAGGCAGAGGGATTATGAGACTAGTCTTCCACTGGCCATAGCATGATACACGGGGTGTTATGCTCAATTCACTGACTTATGCATCCAAACTGCTCCGTGATACAGCACTCCTTAACCTGGAGAATGAGAACAGAAAAGCTGAATCTGGATCAGAAGCTGAAAGCAACGTACTACATGGTTTATGTACGCAGACACGATGTCTTACTTTCTTAAAATATTCAACATTATAGTATTTTGTTCTATAATAAACAAGTAGTTTAATTTGTGAAATATAAAGTTTTGAAGACGTTTAGGTTGTATTAAAAACAATTCCATTCAAATTGTATTAACATGCGCGTTTGCAGTTGTATGCACTCAACCAGTGCCGTCTGTATGCACTGTGGATCAGCTCAAAACAAGCATGCACTGAGATGACTAAAGTGAAAAATATAAATTTATTCATCAGACTTATTCCTTGAACATGTTAGGTTTGCATTCCCCACTTCATTTTATCCTGACATGAAAAACATCTCAAGTTGACTGATATTCTCGATGGACACAGCACACGATGACAGATATGTCAAGTGTTGGACTTTGCTGTTTTTGGTAAGACAGTGGTTATTCTTCATTATTCATGTTGGCTGCAATGTTGATGGAAAAACAAATCACGCATATTCCAGTTATTGAGTCTTTATTATAAATATTACATGGAGACCTACTGATTGTATACTTTCTAAATATCTGTTTGTTTTGTGTTGTTTTGACATGAGTATTGTACAGTAGCTAGCATGGCCTGTAATGTCTCTACATATCTCTTGTTTTTGTATTGACTTCACAGCAGGAGAGAGTGTGGCGGTGAGAAAAAAGTAACACAAAAATAATGTAATGCTTTACTTTCCATAAAAAAGTTACTTTTTAAATAATCAAGTTACTTTTTTAAAGAAGTAACACAATATTCTAATGAGTTACTTTTAAAAGTAACGTTACCCATTTATACTAAAAGAATATTATGTAGAATACATTTAAAACATTAATTATTTTCTGTTTACCTTTCTACGGCAGCTGAAGGGTGTATGTGCCCCTTAACAAGTCATTGTAAGGGAGACATGTTATGGTAAGTTTTTGACTTCTGTGCAACAATGAACAACAAGAAAATATAGACATTGTTTTGAATTTCTTGAGTGATGAGTTTATGTTGAGTAAAATAATTAAAAATGTGATTACTTTGCAATGAAGTAATCAGTAATCTGAATACAATTTTAGAGAAGTAATTAGCAATTTGTAGTGGATTCCTTTAAAATTTGTAACCAACACTAGTCAGCGACTATATCTTTTAGCGGAAGGATTGCAATTGATAAATTCACATAATAAAATACAATTTTAATAAAAATATTAGTCCTTAATATGTAATTATGATGATTAAAATGATGATAAAAGCAGTAACTCTGTGCGGTATTGTGAATGGAGCCTAACAATACCTTCCGCTATGACTATATCCACAAAACAGTGCAACATCTTGTACCTTATTGTTTAAAATAGCCTTCAAAAACCAGTCCTTTGAATTGATTACTAAATGTATAAATGAACAAATAGTCTGGGATATGCTAGCATCATGCACTGAGACGTGTATTAAATTAGCTTGATTTCCCAATTACTTGTTTTTATTTGAATCTGCATTTAATCAGAACATACCCATTAGCCTCTCAAACGACAGATGGGTAACAACCCCCATCATCAGTAGTTTAAAGGTGAAAATACGAGTTGTCAGTAAAAGTGGCTCTTAAACTAAGCAGTGCCCAGTAAAAGACAAATGTGGAAATGTCCGTGTGACTTAAATGCATTCCATAATGTTAGCATAATCACCATGAAGCAAAAGACTTCCTTTTTAAGACCTTTTCTGGACGTGGCGCATAATTAAACGAGGAAAAGTCATATAAATGGACGTTGTCATGCTTCTGCATGGTTAGTGCTTGGTTGTTAAAGTCACATCTGGTGGAGGTTATTTCCTGAGGATGTCATTTAAGGGGGTTCTTGGAGTTGGGTACTGTACAGCTGTGGGTGGGCATCAAATTGGCAAGAAATTTGTATCGGACAGGAAGAAGTTCTATGAGTCTGTCCTTTTAAACCAGTTTCACAACTGATCCTTGATCATGAAGCCATTTTAAACCTGAACTATGCCTCTCCGCAGCATATTGATGTAAATAAATCCCTCTGTGGTCACATACAGGCTGAGCCTGAAGCTTATTGATTAGATGTCCAGAGCAGATCAGGCAAAGGCTGATTCGAGACCAGCTGCTGAACTTGAGGTACAGCGGCAAACCTCAGAAGAACTAATCTTTGATCACAGCACAGCTCAGGGAACTCTGCAGTGTAAATGATATCTCATCCAGCGTTTGCCTGTATACCATGGGAAATCAACATGAAATTCACACTAGCTGATATTATGCATATCCAGCCCATCTACTGACTCTTAGACCTCCACACTGGTCTCCAGCTGCACTCCCATGAGCCTTTGCACTGTGACCCTGCTCTCCATGTGTGCCCTGCAATCCCAATGATGGCTAAAATGGCATGACTAATGTTATTGCTGCTGCCTCTCCAATGAAGTGCTAATGTATGGATTTGTTGCAGGAAATCCCAGGCAGTATATCCCTGGCTACTCTCACATCCAAACAGAGAAATTGAGGCAGAGCAGCTGCAGATGGGTGTTGCTATTAGTTGTGGCGATTAGGGGAAGAACATGCACGGTGTGAAGAGTCAGACTGAGCCAGTGCAGTAATGTGGGGTGCATTATTGCAATATGGTAGTGTAGGGGCAGTGGTGGCTCAGCGGTTAAGGCTCTGGGTTACTGATCAGAAGGTCATGGGTTCAAGCCCCAACACCACCAAGACACCACTGTTGGGCCCTTGAGCAAGGCCCTTGAACCAGGGGCGCCGTATCATGGCTGACCCTGCACTCTGACCCCAGCTTAGCTGGGATATGTGAAAAATAAATAATTTCACCATGTATATGCAGAAATGTATGTATAATGTGTGACAATTGGTCAAATTAAATTAAATTAAGTAAGAACTAGAGTGGTTGATAGTGTGTGTGTGTGGCCTGACCTCCCTGTCCATGCATGCAACTACACAAAAACTACAGCACATGAACAATATATATATATATTTTTAAATAAATCAATAGCTATGAAAAGCCTTTATCATTACTAATTTCTGTAACACTTTACATGAAGTTTCTATTTGTTAAAATTAGTTAAAGGGATCGTTCACCAAAAACTGAAAATCCTCTCATCATTTACTCACCCCCCTTATGCCCCCAGATGTATATGACTTTCTTTCTTCAGCAGAACACATTTGAAGAAAAATTTAAAAACATATATCAGCTCAGTATGTCCTTAAAGTTAAATATTTAAGTAATTTTTAACTATAATCCATCGCTTCCGGTAAGCTTCAAGAGAGTGCTGAGTTCACGTGGTGTGACATGTTATGGACATAATCTCAAGTTCTTCTCTCAGTTGAGACATCCAGGATAAGCACACAAACACACTATTGTGACCAGAGAAACAGATACAAATACAGATCTAAACCAAAGAAGCTTCTGTACAGAATTCCTCCTACTCAGTTGTGAAGAGCGCTGCTCTTCTGGGTGTGTCGCACGTGCAACAGTTCTCACATGCCAATGCAACAGCATGCCTAACATGCCAATGCGATTATGTCACACGCTTACTGCTGCTGACCGAATGTGATTTATTATAGTTAAACATTTAATATTGATCTTTTTTTGCACCAAAAGCAATCACGTCGCTTTAGAAGGTGAGTCATATGGATGACGTTTATGCTGACTATCTGTACTTTTTGGAGCTTCAAAAGTCGGATCACTATCCACTTGCATTTTAAGGACCTACTGAGCTAATATATTTTTCTTTTTTTCTTCAAATGTGTTCTGGTGAAGAAAAAAAGATGGTAAATTATGAAAGAATTTTCATTTTTGGGTGAACTATCCCTTTAATGTAATAGGTATCATGAACTGATATAAATATATACAATAAACTGATATATAAATACAATTAATTGTTCATTGTTAATTTACAAGAAAATTCTTATTACTATTGGAATATTGTCATATTCTGACTATCTAGGTTCATGTAAATATAAACAATTGCAATAACTCAATTATGTCAATATTCCTGTTTAACGAGTTCAAAATATGTCAACTGGGATATTAATTAATCTGATTTTTGGGTAAAAAAAACTCATGAGTCATGATTTTATTACAATTTTGACCAGAATGTCCAAAATGAACTGAAAACAGAGAATCTGAAAGTATTACTAATACAAAATAATGGGTGAAAGACATTCATGTCTTAGTTTATTCGAAATATGCAGATTAGCTTGTACTGTATACAGGAAGAATTTATTTATTTATTTAGTAGCCCTGCCTTCTTTGAAACTCATCAATAGGAAGCAAGAGATAGAGAGAGGGGGGAACTGAACAAATTGCCATTGAATTTTTGTAGTATTTTCTTTTGCAGGTGCATCTAATTAAGACCTCTATGCTTGGCAACCCATATTCCTTTAACTGTTAGGGGGGAGTTGTGCTGTGAGCGAGCGAGAGAGAGAGAGAGAGCTGCATAATGGCATACTGTGTGTGCTGTCTCTGTATCTGACCTGATTGTAAATCAGCAGAGGAATCACTATAGTCCTGAAGTACTTTTTCATACTGATATTTTCACACTCTCTCTCATTCTTAAGTTATTATAGTATGATATTTATCAATGAGTAAGGTAAGAATAGAAGGATACACTTGTGTGTGTATGTGTGTGGGTCAGGTTTTGCCTCCATTGTGGGGACCAAACGTCCATTGTGGGGACCAGCTAATGGTGATAAATACATACTAAATAATGTATTAAAGAAGATGTAAAAATGCAGAAAGGTTTGTTTGAGAGAAAGGTTTATATTTACATTTAAAATGCACTTGGTCATTAGGCAATCAAGTGCATCCAAGCAATTTACAGTGCATTTAGTATACCGTGCTTCATGGGAATCGAACCCATGACCTTGGTACTGCTAGTGTCATGTTTTTCAAGTTGAGCTACAGGAATTATACAGGTTTAGATGTACGTGTATATTTTGCGTCAGAAAATGTATTTTGCTCAATATAAAACAATAGAAGCCAATGGAAAATCCCACTCTTGAGCCACTTTTTCTATAGATTCTTTATTTCTTGTGTCATGAGGACGAATTAAGTTTGATGTTATTAGGGGCCTGGGCAGCTCAGTGAGTATTGACACTGACTACCACCCCTGAGTGTCACGAGTTCGAATTGTAATTTTTGGGTGAACTATTCCTTTAATATATAAATAGCTATTTATGCACAATCAAGTATAACTGCTGCCTGTAAGTGTGTGCGTTCTTCCAAGAAGACGTTCCTACTGCTGTCATGAAATGTGACACTGTACGTTTGTGTTTTTTTGTGGTGCCACCCTCAGAGGGGGGCGAAGCTGGTGTGTTGAGAGGCGAGGGGGTTGCAGCCGGGTTCCTGTGCTCCATTTGCAATTGAAAGCAGCGTGCTGAGGCATAATGAAAATGTAAAGTAGTAGTTTCATTTTATTCACTGTGGCAGATCCAGATTCCCAGAGAAGCCTCACTTCAGCAATCAGTCTATTAATAATTTAATCTGGTTTAGGAAGTGAGCAAGGCAAGCCGGTGCTCCGACGCAACGCCTCACCAGCTGCTGACCCTTATAAACACCAGCCAATTACACGTCTTCTCTTAATTGTCGGGTGATTTGATTGTGGCGATGTGGGGGAGGATGTTGTGTCACTTGGGGTGGGGGTAGACCCCAGGGTAACATTGAGAGAGGGCAGAGATGATGATGGGAAAGAGGGAGGAAGTGACAGAGAGAACGCTAAGGCAAGCATAACCATTATTATTGCTTTACAGTCGCCGACAGCTGTGTAGTATGTGCACTCCTGCGACTCGCACGATTAGTCACAAATGCCAAGATGGCCGACGAGTTGTGAAGTGTGCACACTGTCCCGACGAGTGAGAGACCGGCAAAGAGCAACAGCCAATGCACTATAGAGAAAGAGCAAAAGAGGAGAGCAGTCACTGGGGAGCCAAAAAGTTATTCTAAAATAGTATGAAACACCATCCATGTCTCCCAAACCGCTGTCTCCTCCTTCTTATTTTTTCCCTGTTCTGTGAATAAACTCTCCCATTGCTCAATGGATGAATTTGTGAATTAAGCTTGCGTAACTTCAGTTGGGGAGAAATGGTCGTGTTGTTGATAGACCCAGACTGCGATCAGTAGTGTAGTGTGAACACCAAAACAACTCAAAACAAAAGATTATGAGTCATTTAGTTGTGTAGTGTGCGTTTGGCTTGAGCAACCGCATAGCAACACCATGGTAAGCACTCTCAATGTCCTAGCATGGCAGCAAATTTAGCATTTCATCAAAATATTTCAAAATATTTTTATGTCTGCCGTAGACTTGACCAAGCCTAACACCAGCAACATCATTCATCAACAGTTTTATGTAATGAGCATGAACAAGTCACAAACATACACAGTGTGGGGTCAAGTAGACAAACAGTATAATCAGACCCATCAACCAATTGTTACCAGCTGTCATTTCAGCTAATGCGGCTTTGAAAAAGAAAAGGTTAGCAGCACACCAACAAGAACTTAAGACATACAGACTGTTCCTTGACTCTGAGGGAAAGAGTAAACTGGACTACTATAAATATCAGACTCAAGTGTTCATACAAGCAAAGAAAAGTTTTATAAGCATCAAAATGAGACGTATCGGTGTATGAATCCACCTTTGTTAATACGATTTTCAATGACAGATTCTCAAACTTTTACATTTGTTCCCCCCAATATTTAATGTTTGGTTAGATCCTTATTAGTCCAAAAAAAAAAAAAAAATGCTTTCCTGATGATGTGCTCTTTAACAGACGTCTTGGTGACATATGTGTGCTACTGGTACTATATTAACATAACCCAATGAGAGGTTTCATTCGAAATGGTTGTGGATAATACTTGGAATTAAACAGCACAACTAGAGCAGTCGAGTTCCTGTGGCGTTTTCAAAGAGAAGCTGTCAAAACTGTCTCTTATTTTGGTCTTCGCTGAGACAGAAATAAAATGCAAACTCACTACCCTGGAGAATGTAACGCTTGAAGACTTGATTACTGTAGCTGCAATCACTGCAGCGTGACTAGGCATGAAACACTGTCCCTCACAAACCCCCATACAGTCATGTGAAAACTTCATACATTCCTCCCACTCATTTCTCTCTGTCTCTGCTTCTTAAATGTGCCCAGTTTTTTCACTTCAGTTAATCAACGTTTAGCAAAATGAAATGCTTGTTGGGCTTGGGGATGTGATTTACTCTCTGTGTGGCATCACCATGGAGATGATAAAACTTTGTGCCCAGGACAGTTATTGTGTGTGTCATTCAAAGATTTAGGATGTTCCTACTCAATATCTCTGGCTTCATACCATGTATTGTGTTCTGTTGGTCAATGTTCACATTTGTTGTGTAGGCATGTAATATGTTCTAAATACCTGTCTCTGCAAACATTTACAAACCAGGCATCTGTTTGTGTGCTACACCTGCAACCACAGCAGGTCACCAGTGGTCCCCAAAGACAAGCATTCAAACACCAGGCTTCTTAATTAGCTAAACCAGACATGCCTTTTCCAAACAGACTTTTTTTTACTTACCCTCATGATATCCAAGGTGTATCCACGATCCATAAAGAACAGACAGGCAGCATAAACATCATTGACACAACTCCAGCGGTTAAATTAACATCTTCTAAAGTGACAAGATTGCTTTTTGTGTGAAAAATATCAATATTTAAGTACTTTTTACCTATAAAGCATCTCTTCCAGTCAGCAGCAGTATGCGCATTCACGTTACAAGAGGGCTGAGTTCACACGGTCTCTTGTTTGATGTATTCGTGTTGACATGTTACGGATGTAATCTCACATTTTGTGATTACGTCACACGAGCATACTGCTGCTGACCGGCAGCAATGATTTGTAATTAAAAAGTACTTAAATATTTATCTTTTTTGGACCAAAAGCAATCATTTTCCATTAGAATACATTCATTTTTACAAACAGTTTAAACATAAAACTGTTAATTTTGGAGCTTAAAAAGTCTAACACCATCCACTTACATTTTAAAGACCTACTGAGCTGAGATATTTTTCTCTTGAGGGTCTCATGTCTTGAGGGTGTAAACGATGAGATAATTTTCATTTTTGGGTTGATCAAGAGGAGTGCTTCGCTACTATTCGAACACATTCAAACAGATGAACCCAATGTGGTCACGTGTTTTGGACAAATCTCAAAACGTTTTTATCCCCATTTTCAATTCTCTTTAGTGTTGTACCATTGCAATCGTATTGCCTAAAAACGCATCTTTATACCAGGTGTAAAACAGAAAGTCTGACTACAAGTGCTGTTGTATTGCACTGCTACTTATTAGATGTTAGGAGTTCCCAAGAGTTGAATGTTGAATGGAACGCAGCAGTGCGCATTGAGAGCACAAAACAGCCACAAAGTGGACACTCACGAGCACCCTTCTGATACCCAAAAATGACAAATAGGAGACCCTACAGTCTCATGGACTTACAGACACATACACACGACAGTCATCGCAAGTCAACAATACTGCAGGTGTACATCAAGTGTGCCATGTGAGACAGGGCCTAGCAAAGAACTGAGACTCTGCAACCTCCAGCGATTGAATCACTTTCATTGTAAATGCACCTTTATGCACTGAGACATTGTGTCTCGTATATGGTGGAAATGTCCCTAAAAACACCCTCTGTTGTTTATGTGAGCATTGGGTGAAGGCCAACAAGGGCAAGGGGAAAGGTGTGGATATACGTGTGAATACGGAATTTAAAAACTGTAACAAGAGAATACAGAGTAATCCGAGCAGAGAAACCCATAGTGCAATTTACATCATGAAGGTCTCATTGCTCCACCTCCCTCACCCTCTCTCTCCCTCTCCTTGATTTGCTCGCTGCAACCTTGTTCTAGATAGAGATATTCAGACTGTCAGTATAAACTGCCTCTGTTTTCATTTTGCATTTATTTCAATGCAAGACTTGAGGCATACATTTTTCATCACCTGCTAGTCCATGAATAAAAGATTAAAAAGAACTGAGAGGGGAGGGGACAAGAGAGGCTGAGAGAGAGAGAGAGAGAGAGAGAGAGAGAGAGAGAGAGAGAGAGAGAGAGAGAGAGAGAGAGAGACAACATAGTGCATTGTATTGTGAAGACACTGTGTGCATAAGGAAAGTCTGTCTCTCTCTCTCTCCATAATTTTTTACATCAGGAGTAGTGTGGAAGGGTAAAGATACAATAATAAGGGGTGAAGCGGTGAAGCAGTGAATCGTCTCACCTTGGCGTTTTATAAAATTACCTGCTGAGAGAATTCTGATTTCTGGCCGCCTCTTAATAAAAAGTATCTTATTTATTTCAATATTTATTTATTTATTTACTTCTCTATCTGTCGATCTATCGTTTTCTCTTTCTTTCCCCCTTGAGCCTGGCTTTGACAGGCAGCCCTGGAGTGAGATGTTAGAGGGTGGTGGGGCTTGTAGAAAATTACATGATGCAGACTCAGAGAAAAAGTTCAGGTGTGAGCCGGAGGGGAAGACAGATGGAGGGACGGAAGGATAGATTCCCCTCCCGTACCCTGAGTGCAACCTTTCATCGTGAGGACCTGTTTCATTCAGAATACTTCAGTGAGAGAATTGTCCAAGAGAGATTCCTCAATATGTGTCTGTAATGGTCATTCAACAAGCTGTCAGAGTGCATGAGATCAGTGTTTACGAAAACAAACTTATGTTGCTCATGAACACATACAGACTGATAACACTTTGAAAATCGGGTCCAAAATCGAATTTAAATTAGTAAAAAAAAAAGAAGAAGAAGGAATGAAAGAGATAGTTCACACAAAAATGGAAATTGTCAAAATTTTAGCTTCGTATTTATTTCTAAAGCTGAACACAACAGATGTTTGAATAAAAATCAAAGTCCTTTGATAAGGACTCACTTTAAAGCTTAAAAAAGGACCCAAAAGTGTCAAAATTTGTCCATCTGTCTTGTGCATCAAATTCAGGGCTTGACATAAACTTTTTGGCTCATCGGACACTGAATAAAAATTATCTTATTTATTTATTTATTTATTTATTTATCTATTTATTTACTACTCTATCTGTCGATCTATAATTTTCTCTCTCTTTCCCCCTTGAGCCTGGCTCTGACAGGCCCAGGAGTGAGATGTTGTCAAAGTGTCAAAATTAGTCCATCTGTCTTGTGCATCAAATTCAGGGCTTGACATAAACTTTTTGGCTCATCAGACACTGTGGCTAAAGATGTTCCAAAGTCACTAGCCACACAGCACTTTCACTAGCCAAAATTCCCAGATGCACTAAAAGTGGTAAAGGTAACTGTGGCAGGGCGGAGGGTGGGGCAGGGGCGTGATTCCACTAATTAATCCCTAATTAGGCTGATTAAGCCCGAGAGGGATAAAGGCGACCGGAGACAGCAGTACGACAGAGAGAGAGAGTTACTGGCAGCTGCCCGACACCTGTGTGTGTTTGTATTTTGTTTACGTTTATTATTAAAATATTATTTATATTTTAAAGCCGGGTCTCGCCACCTCTTTTCTACTGAACTGTGTTACTGTAACTAAGACTTCGACTTCGTGCATTTGTTAGGCCAGTTACAACAGTAGGATAGAACAGAAGGAAAACTGTCAATAATTTGTCCATTCATGGAAGTCAAGACTTTAATCACCTTCATTCTTTTTTGCACTTGTTTTTTGAAAGTTTACAATAGTTTAACAGTGGCATTTGCCCTAATAAGGCCATAACCATGGACTGGCTTCTCATTACCATGGTTTTGGCAATGTAAATAAAAATAAAATGAATAATAATAATAATAATACAATAGTATTTGTTATGGGGAAAACATTTTTAATAGCCTAAACACATTTAGAAACTTTAACTACAACTTTCTCAGTTGTAAAAATAGGTTTGCCATAACAGATTAAATATGGATCTAAAAAATGTATGCCATAACAGCAGTTAATGTTACTGCAGTAAAAATCTGATTAATTTTAGTAAGGATGATGATGTGTAATTTAAAAAGCCTTGTAAATGATGTTGATGCATGGCACAGTGTTGTCTCTCTTTATCTCATCAGTACTGTTTATAATGTCAGGGCTGTCTAGTTGTTTTAAAGGTTTGACTTCATAGCGCTTTAAAGTAGAATATTCTCTGTAGAATTCAAATGGGTCACATACGTTTTGTGGTCTCTGCTTTGAAATTTAATGAGTGAAGCCAGATTGACACAAGTTCCGCTCTGCGCTATCCCAGAGTTCAGGACATGCTGGTGTGCACTACGGCGGCTTGCGCAAAACCACGCTATTACAGCATTAGGCTACAAAACACAGTCTGAACTGTCTCTGTTACTGTTTATTTAAGGATGACCAGCTGTCTCTCTATTAAATCAAGCAGTGCAGTTACTGACTAGTTGTTCCTATGACAATGTATAATTAAAGACACACAAGTTTTGCTGTAATAAATGGAATTTTATAAAACAATGAATTTATAAAATTTGCCATGACATTTCTTGAAGAGCTGGGGAGATGACTTGTTAAAATGCCAAAAGTAACATGTAAAACGCAAGTGTCATTTTTGTGACATGCATCTATCAACATACAGTATGGTATTCTTTGTTATTCTATTATCATTTATTTAAAAACTTATTTTAAGTGTACCCTTAAAATACCAAAGCATTAAATGACTTTGAGAGAAGCATTTTGATTATTTTTTATTATTGTTATTATTTTCTTAAGTGTGTATAAAATGTATGTAACTATTGGCTAAAGCATTTCTAAAAGAAGCTATTTAGACTAGTGTCAGAAATGAACTTTTCTATAAAGGGGCAATATTTGCCCTCTGGCATTTATTTTTACCATTATGAGGGAATTGTTAGGACATATGTTTTTCTAACCATACAAAATATGACAATATGAAGTCATTGTGTTACATAGTGAAATACTGCAAATTAATAAATTCCTTAAAATACATGTAAAACTGAATAATCAAATAAGCAATTACTTTACCTATACATTAAAATTAACATCAAATAAATGTCATGTGATATATAGGTCTAGAATAGAAAAATAAATATATCAAATGTTGCATATAATAAATAGAAATCATAAGTGGCACTTTTTTTTTTGACCCTACATTTTACATTTTGGGATAATTTTTTCTTCAGTGGCATTTTTGCACTGAGCCTTGTTCATTTCTTACCCTTCTGACTTTCGTTCCAACACCTGGGTAGGGTTGCACCAGCTGTGTGTAAGTTCTCATGAAAGTTTGGACGGAAAGTTCACAATTAGGGCTTACTAGTTAGTTTGTAACTAAGTTGGTGCTTAATTTGGTTGCACCGCCTGTTCTTTAGGCAAGACTTAACTAGTAGGTCGTAAACTCTAAATAAAGCAATGTGTAGTCGCATAATATGACGTTTACCTGTATTGGTTGATTTAATAAATAGTATATGTGCCCTGTGTAAATATCAATATATAGGAACTCCATCTAAAATATAGGGGTGATAAATAAATGCTAATACAACAGTCTGGATTAATTTTAATATCTTATATATTTTGAATGTGTTGAAACTTGAAACGGGCAATGCATCCTGAAAACTGCACTGTTAGATGGGTTGAGGAGCTGAAGAGCTGCTTAAAATTAAGTTTTTCTTCTCTCTCATAAATGTGTAAATGTCAACATCATACAGTATGTTGAAAGGACTGAAGCCTGTCACGCAAAATATGAGCACATTGATTTAATTAAATTAGTCCGATTTTTTTATTCCGACCATTACTCCTGGTCAGAGTCTTCCATAAACATTTTGTTTATACGTAGGGTTACGTTCTACCTAAGTTCAATGGAGCAACGCTCAAATATTTAGTAGTGCATAAGTTGTGACTTAGACTAGTTGTGGCGTAAATGGGCACTAAGTTGTAACGTACGTATAGCTGGTGCAACCAGCCCCTGGATTTGTGTGTGTGGCTGTGCGTGTGGTTGCACGGACATAGATTTCTGCGCGCATGCATCAGATTTGTGTTTTCGGTTAAACTGTGTTGCTTTTACAAGCATTGATTGAGTGGGTTACTGCGTTGCAATTAGATAGATCCATTTATTTTTTCTGGGATTATCAATTTAAATGAATGCACTGACAAATAAAGTAAATTGTTAAAACTCAAACTGGGGGCACAGCAGATATATACTGGGGCACGTGCCCCAGTAAAAGGGGTCTAGTGACACCCCTGCACAAAAGTATAATAGATTTCACCTAAAAAGTTTGCCTTTTTTTAATGATACTAGACAGTTAATCTTACTACTGTAAAATCATAATACATTTTAGTAAGGGACGGTGATTTTGTGTAAAGAATGATAACTGCACCTTCTAAGAGACTGTTGCTGAATTCCAAGATCGATTTGGCAAAGATAAGCTTTTTTCAACACAATATTAATGTGGAAAAATGTAAATAATAATAGCGATATTTGGTGAGCAAATACTGATACAATATAACGAGGAAAAATCTCATGATATTTTGACATATCAGTATTTTTTCCAACTCTAATTTTCAAATAGCCATCATAAAGCAAGTTTGTGTGTCAGTAACATCCAAACATTGTGGCCATTTTACAACATACATGTCATATTCTGTATAAACAAATTCTGTTGAGTATATAAAGCGACAAGTGTATTTCTTTATTTATCCAGGATGGTCCCATTGAGATATTAAATCTCTTCTTCCAGGGAGTCCTGGTCAAGATGGCTGCACCAACAATTTCACATAAAAAAACACAATTACACTTTTTAAACAACAAAAACATAAAAATAGTTACAAAAAGTCATACAAGCCATACCATTCAGAGATTATGAAAAACAGTAGCACGATTCCTTCAGTGCAGATTTTAAAAGACTTTTAAAAAACATTTATAGAAGTGATTATAGAGCAACAGTAACTCGCAGATCATTCCATACCCAAGGAGCGCAAAAAGAGAAAGCAGTTTTGTCAAGCTCAGAGTATACCCTAGGAACATTTAAATGAATACCATTAGTTGATATAGTGCTATAATTGCTGGTGTGGTATAATAAAAGACTGGAAATACAAGTAGTAACAATGCCTTTGCAATAAACTGCAACATGTGCATTTTTCTTCTTTGATATAAGGAGGGCCAACCTACCGATTCATATAAAATACAATGGTGAGTACGTGAACCAACATTTTTCAAATACAGTAAGAAAATCAGTTTTGTACCATCACTGCAACAGTAGGGATACCTTACCCCTGGTGTGGAAGTGCGAATATTAGAGCTTGTTGCCTGTTGCCCTTCAAAGAAAAGTGCTACATCTGTCAAACAGAGGTTTTAACAGAGTTTAAAATGACATGAACTATTCTAAGGGTTAAAATCAAACTTAGTTCCATTCCGAATCTGAAACAAGCACCAGAGTTCAGGTTGGAAAAGAGAACAGACTTCATCATCCATTTTGCTCTTAAAAGGTTAAGTGGGTTCCACAGTGTACATTTTTTTCATCATATACCTCTAGTTCTGAGACAGCGTTAAAATAGACACTAGGACTTTAAAGATTAGGAAAGGTGAACAGGTGAGCCAATCAATCTGTAGAACAAGGCTGGCTGCCAACCCTATGTGTGTGTGTGTGTTTCTGTGGTTTATGAGGACATTTTTTTTAGGTTGCAATCTGGTAATTACAAGGGTATTAGGCTACAAATATGGTTTATGAGGACATTTCTACTTTCCCCATAATTCAAATCGCTTAAAAAAAAATACTAATTTAAGTTTTGTTTTTTTGAATGTAAAAAGTTTTTTGTGAGGGTTAGGTTTAGGGGTAGGGTTAGGACATACACTCACCTAGAACTTTATTAGGAACAGTATGGTCCTAAAAATAGTTCCCAATATGGTCTTCTGCTATCATAGCCCATTCGCCTCAAGGTTCGATGTGTTTGCATTCTTAGATGCTATTTTGCACACTACAAATGTACAGAGTGGTTATCTGAGTTACTGTAGCCTTTCTGTTAGCTCAAACCTGTCTGGCCATTCTCCGTTGACCTTTTTCATCAACAATGTGTTTCTGTCCACAGAACTGCTGCTGGCTGTATGTTTTTTGTTTTTGGCACCATTCTGAGTAAACTCTAGAGACTATAGTGTCTGTTGTGCATGAAAATCCAAGGAGATCAGCAATTATACCAGTCAAACCAGCCTGTCTGGCACCAACAATCATGCCACCAATTTTCCCTATTGTGATGGTTGATGTGAACATTAACTGAAGCTCCTGACCCATATTTGCATGATTTTATGCAGTGCATTGCTGCCACATGATTGGCTGATTAGATAATCAAATGAATAAGTAGGTGTACAGGTGTTCCTAATAAAGTTCTAGGTGAGTGTATAATCTATAGTTTGTACAGTATCAAAATCATTATGGAGAGTCTATGGAGAGTCCTCATAAGGATAACCACACTAACGTGTGTGTGTGTGTGTGTGTGTGTGTGTGTGTGTGTGTGTGTGTGTGTGTGTGTAAAAGACATTCAGTAGAGGAGAGAGTGTGTGAGAGAGAGAGAGAGAGAGAGAGAGAGAGAGAGAGAGAGAGAGAGAGAGAGAGAGACCCCACTGTTCCTAATGAGCTATGAGAAAGTACCCTCTCAGCAGAGTGACACAGACAAAATCTGTGTGTAGAGAGTTTTGAAATGGCATGTGGGGAGTTGATATTATTTCTCTGTTGGAAAGATGCACCAATTCTCAGTAAAGCCGACACAGTTCTCACTTTCCGACGTCACTATATTATTCTACCACTCCACGCTCATGTACACACATATTACCCTGCCATATTACCTTATTCCTTCTTCTTTTTGAAATGGCAATAAACAACGTTTCTCCATGTATAACTGACGGTCGTGTATAAGTTACTGTTACTGTTGAAGTTACTAATGATAATGTAACTGATACATTGGCATCAAGTTTGTCCTCGGCTTAAACTTTGGCTAAGATAAGTATTTTGCTTCCACAACTATTGACATGGTTGTTTTCACACTTTTTACAGTACTGCAAAAAACATATGCCACCTGAATTTTCATAGTGATAAAAATTGCTTCCACTTATTGAGGCTAACTTACCCTCAAGCAATCCGCCATATTTGTCTTTTGGTCAACTAGCTCAGTTGTTAGTGTTGTTGTATTGGCAATGCATGTGCATACATTTTGGGGGCGGAGCTTCTGAAAGAGTACTGAAGGGAGGGGTGTGCTTATTTGGCTGTTGAGTTCAAATATCTTTCTCAGGAATTGCTTACTCCACCTTTATTTATATATATATATATATATATATATATATATATATATATATATATATATATATATATATATATATATATATATATATATAAAAAATTCACAGGTACACTCTCGAGGTCTGACCCGAGACCCGCACAGGTTGGGGTCCAAAACTTTGGCGAGTGCCTCGTACATGGGTTGGACTCAAGAGCAAAACTCGAGAGCTTGCATATTTGGATATGATAACTTGCACATTAACTTTTTTACTTTAATTCATTTTTGCAGTACAACCACATATCGACACTTACAACCTCACTTTAAATCTTCATGCCTTGACTTTTGCAACTACTTTTGCAAAATACCTGTAGCAAAACTCACTTGTGCACTTGTAAAATCCTGATGCAAGAGAGCAAGACCAGTGTTCAGCGGAGGAGTGGTCAATGAAGTCTATTTAGTGATATTAACAAGAAGGTTTATTGGTTGATGCCTAGCCAATGAAATGGGATGTTTTTGTACACGATGACATAACGCCGTGGTGCCAGCTGTGCCTTTTTGTTAGGGCAAAGCAGAACCGGTGTTATGGATCAACTGGGGATCGTGTCAACTGGGGATGCGCGCATACATGTGAATAATTTCAAAGAAAAGACGTTTTGCACAATATCAAAAATGCTGGTATCATTATTAACCAACTTTGTTTCATTGATGTCAGTTCTAATGAATTTGAAACAGTTTAAGGACGATTTTAAAGGCATCACAGGGTAACATCTGGTTTTTCATGTTAATGAGGGACATTGGTTTGAATGGGAACTGGTGATTACAATTGTCAGAGCAGTAAATCACAAGTGATATTATTTTATTTGCAACATTACAGCACCATAGGCTGAACTAAGTGACAGACCAAATAGAGCTGGGATGCTGGCCCAGTGGTTAATCCTACTGGCAGTACATTCAGTGACCTGGGTTCAAGTCCAGGTCAGACAGGATGCATTTGTAGCTTTGTTGCAGAGTTTTATATATATAGATAAAACTCTGCAACAAAGCTACAAATGCATCCTGTCATGTGTCATGGGTAGATATAAACATACAATATTGTCATGCACATAACCTTTGAAAAGTAAAGAATGCTGTTATAACAAAGTAAATAAACATACAGATATTCACAGGGAATTTGAACCTAGTTCGATATGCATGGTTAGCGGACATGCAACCAGTAGACCAACAGAACCAATGAAAAGATTTCAATAATTTTATTAAGGAACTATTTTTCTTAAATAAATACATATACATAAATACATATATAAACAAAAAGGCGTGAGCTTGCACTGTGGAATCGCATACAAAGATGTCCCATTTCATTGGCTATGCATCAACCCAAATTAGCTGGAGGAAGGAGGAGCCAGAGAAGCAAGATCGAGAGAGAGAGAGAGATGCACGCAGAGCTATGTGTGAGCATCAATGTTTGGTTGTCCTGAAAAGCAATATTTATGTTGTGTCTTATTAAAAGCTGAGCAGACCCAAATTATTTTAACTTAACATTATTATCCCCTTCTTATCTGTTCTCTGTCAATCCATGCTTCTATGAACAAATTACCAAACACTCCTGGATACTGGTACTGCCTTTCACATTCGGTCAAATTGGGTTTGAAAAAAATTGCAGTTGGGTCGTTTAATATTAATTAATTTATGCACGCCAGATTCAGGTAAGAAGTGAGTCTGGTCGATTCAGACCGGGTACAGATCTTAGGACTGAGAAGACCTCTAGTGTTAAATAAGACCAGGAATGTGTATTAATAAATAAATGGGGTCAATTTTGATTTAGAGGTTCTTTAAGTATTAAAGCTAAGATGTGCTGTTTTGCTATTTTGTTTGCTGCCACTAGTGGTGCAGATATTAATGTCTGTATCAAACAGGTTTTCTGAAAACTTCCCATCTTCCATCAAGGGAAGATTCCTTTCAGTCAAACAGATTGCCACACCCCAAACTCACACCATTGGTTTAACTAATCGGGTTTCCATCCAACATTTTTTATGCAAATGTTAAATTTATGTTTAAGAAAACATGAATGGAACCATTTAAAAACTCTCATTCTCTCCAAAAAAAAAAAAAAAAACTTTCCAACTTAAAAATGTAGGTGCTATTCAGAGGTGCATAAATATGACAGAAACAGTTTATGCGCAAAAAGATACCTTGTTTTGACCATTTGAAGTGTTTAATCCACAGCTGGTCATTAAAGTGTGTCCTCACAATCCACCAGAACCGTTTTAAGAGGTAGTGCTTCCAGGTATACAGAGGCTGGCAGGCATTTGAGAAAGATAATATGAATGACATAGTGGATTGAAACACATGATGGCTTGCATCAAATAAATAGCAAAAACGGAGCCACAAAGTTTACACTGTTTGGGAAAATCAGCCTCCAGGTGGTTTATTTAAAATTGACTTCACATTAAACTGGAATATTAGAAAGTATTCAAACATCTGAATTTTTTTTTTGCACCTTTCAGGTGAGAGAAAAACTGTGCAATGCAATGTTTTACAACACAGTTGGAACAACAAGATCAATTTGTTTGTTTGTTGCATTGACCTGAAAAATGAGAGCGAGAACTTGAACTCTTGGTCTCACATTCATCTACACTAGTCAGAAGAGATTACCATCAAACCTTTTATACACAAACATACACAAGGAGAAAGAGAGAGACAGAGCCTGCAAGGCACTCATCTTTGCCATAATTTCTGCACATGCAGGGACACATGCACTCACACACACACACACCATCTCATGCTGCTCCAAATGAGATCTCTTACACCAGCCCTCTGCTCGCCATCCATTTTTAATGGGCTGATTAAAAGCATGGCTTCCCTGATGAATCACTCCATGCCTGAGATGGGGGGCACAGTGTCAAACGGGTTCATGGGCGAGATAGGAGAGAGTGAAGAGGAGGGAGGGAGAGAGGAAGGACGGATGAGCACAGGCAATAGTGATGTTTCTTTTGAAGCCCCTCGCAAGGCCATGAAGAGCTGAGGGCACGACTGGAGAGTGTTAAAATAACTAGCAACACGCATGCCATGGAAAAGAGCAGGCAGAGAGAGAAAAAGTAAGTAAGAGATGGAGACAAAACCAGCCTCACACCCTCTGTGCATGTCTACAGGCTAGTCAAGCATTCAGTTCAGTCAAGAAACGAGATCATCATTATGTAAACGAGGGTTCCCTCTCATATGTATGTTACGCAGACAACTGTGGGCATATGACTGCGTATCAAAAGGAACAAGAATAGCATGTAAATAGGGTTGTATTTGCCAGATTGATTTGAGAGTACATGTATGTATGTAGTCTCCACGGTTAGGCATAACAATCTGCTAACCGCTTCATACCGAAGCAGTTAAGATGGATTCTTGTAGCCTTATTCTCACACACCTACATAAAGAAACAACTGCCTTTCTGTGCTTCAGTACAAGTAGGTTTCCCTTTTTCTCTTTTAGCTTGAACAATGATCTGAGCATTATATAAGATCTGGAATTGCATAATATAATGTACATTATATTGGATAATATTGGCACTATATTAAATGTTTTCAAACAGGTTTCCCGAATACTCCCCCCTCTCATTGGTATCCGAGTCCGAGATGGTGCATGGGATGGTTGGTTATGTGGGTCTTGTAGTTTTCCAAGGGGTCAAAACTGTCTTGATTTACTGGTTTATAAAAAATAAAAAATCAAATTCAGAAACAGTTCTCAACAGTTTGGTTTGTAGCCTACATAAGGAATACAGCATGGAAATGCCATGACAACATTAGAAAATGTAAATAAATTATATTAGGCTAAATTAATTAACATGATTAATATAATGTTAAATTAATTTACATTATATTAATTTACATTAATCCTATTTCTCAATGTTTATTTTATTTGATTATTGTTTGGCCAGCTTTAATATATAATATGCCTTTTAAAACTATATTTTTGATTTCACTAAATGTTAAGCTCTGTGTAAAAGCTGTGTGACCGTGGAAACGTATCTCTTCCTTTATATGTGATATTGATATTCAAATGGTATCTTCATCAGGATCTGTTTCTCAATGGCGATGGCAGTGTGTTTGACTGCCAGCTCCATTCTTGGCTTTAGCAAGCTCTTAAATGGGCCCGTTCAATTCCTTAGCCTCTGATGTAAAGCTAACACTAAACAAGACCACTGGTGCCTCAGTCGACATATGTTCCATTCACAACAGTGTGACTCTTCATTTGTAATTATTTTTCCTCTTTGGCTCTCTTTCCCTCTTTCTGAGATAAATAGTGTTGGGACGTTGGGGAGCACAGAGGAATGATGACCTGTTCCAGAGCGTTAAACCTGTGGTCATGGCTTGAGGAGAGTGAGTGAAGATGACAACCATCGTAGGACTGAACTCCACTGTGATGTATAAGCAATAGGCTACATTAATTATCTTTTTTTCTGAGTAAAATGGATGTCCTCAGGTTTATAATAGTTTAAAATGTTTAGCATTTTTCTTGTTATATTCTAAAAGTGAAACTTTGGGTGGTAAAATATTTTTAAACCTGGCTCACACATTAAAAATTGTAATTGTTTATGAATTTAGTAATAGTAATAATATTAGTTAGGGTTTTAAAAAATTTAATAATGAAAAAATTTAAATGTAATGCATTGATTACAAAAAGTAATAATTGATAATAATAATAATTATTATTATTATACCATTTCATTGAACAGTAATATCTTATCCAAATTTTTTATCTATTTTCAGTTGCAAAAATCCAGCAAATCCCCAATAGACTTCTGATATTATTTCTTGATATATTAGTTCTCAGCATTATTATTACATAAAAATACTACACACTTAAAGTATCTCTCTTAATGTAGTTTATTTATTTTTTTATAAAATAATTGAATTGAGTCATCAGCATTTGGTTACTCATTTTGTATATCATCTGATAGATAACATTTGAATACACCAAACATACTGTAGACAAACAAGAGGATTTAAAGGCCACACTTGTGCTATACCTGCAAAAAAAAAAAAAAAAAGACTCAGTCTCACCAGACCAATGGATGTACTGTAGGATGTATGTGTGTGTGTTCTGTAGACAGTTGGCAAGGTGAGTGAGAGTTCATCATTGGATTAAAAATCTATTAAAGTTGAAAGCATTGCTCTAAGACAGGTGAGTGAGCAGAGGATGAATAAAAGACCCTGGTGGGCCCGGTCAGAAATGTTCTTTGTTGCCATTCTTTCACCCATTTCTACACAACCATCAGAACTTAATCCTTCACTCATGACCTTCAAAAATAGAGCTTGGAAGGGTCTTAGGATACAGTTTGCCTTATGTGTTGCTGTTGTGTATTTAAGAGAGCCGCTGCAACTGAATTCCAGCCAGTATTTTAATAAAGAAGAAATAAATCATGACCACCGGCCTTGTGCAAAAAGAGTAATGGATTCAAATTGCAATACGGACATAATGTCTGGACCAGTGTCCCTTAATATCACTGTTTTATGTTGGTTAGTTCGGTAGGTAGTTTGCTACAGTAGGTAATTTGTTAATTAGTAAGGTAGTGTGTTTGTTAGATAAGTATTTTTCATTAGGTAGTTCAGTAATTAGACAGGTGGTTTGTCCAGTAGGTATGTAACTTTGTCAGTAGTTAGTTCAGTAGGAACAGTAGGTAGTCCATTCAGCACAGGTAGTTTTTTTTTATTGGTAGGTAGTTCAGGTACTTGGGTAGCTTGTTTGTTCAGTAGGGAGTTTGTTTGGTCAGGAGATTAATTTGGTAGTTAGTTTATTTGGTGGGAAGGTCATTTGGTAGCTTGGTAGGTAGTTCTGCACTATTTTGTTCGGTAGGTAGGTAGGTAGTTTGGTAAGTAGTTCGATACATTGGTAGTTCGGCAGGAAGTTTGGGTGGTGGCCAGTTTGACAGATAGGAAGTTAGGTCAATATTTAAATGACCCCATTTTGAAAACTGCAAGGAAATCAGGTTATTCTCACATTATCACAAACTGCCTCAATGACACAAAGACACATGCTCTTTAATACTGCCTGAGACACCTGCTCACAGTCAGAGGCCAGGCCTAATTCCTGCTGCTCTGTTTCCTGAGCAAGAGGGCTTTTAATTTAGCAGGCACTAACTCTGCCCAGAACACACAATAACTGTGGGGAAGATAAATTGAGAGCTTCCAGGACATCAGAACTGTCTATGTGTGTCCAGTGCTAAGACCTAGGTCACCTGAATATTCATATGATCAGAGCATGTAAAGAGCTTTAAACATCTGATTTGTGTATAGTTATAAATATGGAGCCATTTGTGTTTGATTTTGTGTCAACATACTTTAAAATTAATAGGTAAATAAAAGCAATGATGTGATATTTTCAAGACATTTGCTAGACTACTAGAAACTGTATCTATAATGCAAATATACTGTGTTTACACTGACACACAATAGCAACATGAATGTATTTACATTGATTCACAATTGTGGGAAAAGATAGATCAAGCGTGACGTTGATTATTGATCTGTGTGCAAAGCCGACAGGAAATAAGACTTGTACAATTTGTCATGAAAGAGCTTCTGTAGTTTGCCAGTATACCTACCTATCAAGTGTTGACTGATTAGTTCAAAAAGTAAAGCCCCAGCATTTACATTCTGTAGACTTGCTGTGGCCCATCAATTTTACACCTTTAAATAATAGAAATCTACATAGATGAACAAAAAACATTTCTGCACAGAAAAGATTTTATTTGAGGTTCACCACTGATAGTCAACATCTGGACTATGCCTAATATTTAAAGTTAATTAAATTTTCCAAATGTGTTCAGATTTGTAAATCACCCCGACTTCCAGAGAAAAGCATGAATATATTCAAACACTCTCACATCACCATCATGCAATAAACATTGCTTCCGAGGTAGATTTCACTTACAGGAAACACACAATAACCTTTTAAACGCTCACAGACAACTTTCATTCCTTCTCTCTTTATCTCCTTTGCTGAACCCCCTCTAAAGGTGTTTACAAGTATTCCGTGTTAATGTACTCTCTGTGGGGCCTGCACTCAGAGTCCAGGGAGTGAGGGAACCATTGCAGCCAATCCACAAGCCATCAGTTTTCATCCAGGCTGGAGAGACCTCTGCATTACTGCTGCCCTCACATTTATTGTTCTCTCACTGCACCTGTCAGCACAGCCTGACAGCACATTACCGGCGATGTGCACCAACAATGGGGTCCATCAGGCAGCTATAAGGACAGCCCCAGCCAGCCACACAGCATGGATAGATGGTAATAAGGTGCCGGGAAAGAGGTAAACAAACACTGAAATACACACATATATATACAGTACACAAACATAGTGGGGTTGAAATGTCAGAGTTCACCTTGAAAACCTGGAATACAAAATCTAATTGAAACCTGAAAAAAAAAAATTAATGACATCTCTGGGAAAGATGTATTATGTTGATGTGAATATGACATATTTTTTAGGATATTGGTATTGGCAGACTAGATCTGCTACTCTGCTGCTGGTGCAGAGCAGGTACAGAGACTTGCTACTGCTAGAAAATACACAGACATATTAAATTAGCATGTGGACATACATATGCTGCTGCACAGTGAGACAGAACACAAGACATGCTGCATTGAGCATGCATGACAAGCTGCTGCACTAATAGACATTACAAACAATCCCCATGAAGCAGATCTCGACAAGTGGAGCTGGGGTGGAGGTGGTGTTTTAGAGATAAAAACGGTCATAGCACGCTGCAGTGAAACCAGTTTATCTGCAAAACTGAGCGATTTAAATATTAGACAAAGACGCAAGTTGATTGGCTTCCCAATTATAGTTCAAAGGACTAATCAGCTTATATCATGCGTGCTGATTGGCTTAAGATTTCACATGTGAGCGAGCCAATTGTCTTACAGATAACAAGTTCAAGAGCCAGCTTGCGCCATATAGACTTTCATGTATAAACTTTGGTCATTTTTAGGATTCTGAAAACATTTCAATCAATGAAATGTTAGGATGTAAAATGAATAAGAAATATTTAAGATTCAGTACTATTTCCAAGTCACTAAAAATGTAAGCACATTTTTGACACTAACAATGTTAACCATGATTTTCTTGCTTCCACTGAAGCTCACACAATCATGCTGGATAAAACTTGCATAGTCCATGACAGATCGAATGCATGTTGTTGGAAGACATACCAAATACCAAGAAATTCTTGTTAATTTTTCCAATTCAAATTTTCACTCAAATTGTTATGCTGATAAAATAATGTTTAATGTTTTTTTTATTATTATTATTAAATGAGAACAATGTTTTGCTGTTTGTGTCTGCTTTGGTTGATCTACAAAAGTGTGGGTAGGTTTAAGTGGTTTACAAGGACTTTTATTTTGGTTACAAACTGGTAATAACAAGGGTATTGTGCTATAAATGTGGTTTATGATGTTTGTACATTATAAAACTCATTATGCTTATGGAGAGGCCTCATAATGATAGCTGCACCAACGTGTGTGTGTGTGTGTGTGTGTGTGTGTGTGTGTGTGTGTGTGTGTGTGTGTGTGTGTAGATTGTGTTCTTCAGCAGCACCCTTTATGTGTTGTTTGTATTTTGGCACACAAAAGAGCCATTTGAGTAGGAATACACCTATGCACAATAAAAGCACTCCCACTAACAGTTCTGACACAGTTCTGATCCACTCCACAAATCGAAGCCGTTTACGAAGGATATTTAATTTTAGTTTTTTTTTTATCTTGCTGCTATTCATCCACTTTGATCTGTATTAAAACACTCCATTTCCCTTTTTTCTAGTATTGCCTTATCTTCCCAAACACAACACATGAGTTTTGTCCCACTCTACCATACAAAACAATACCCATATTTTCTGGCATGTTTCATAATCTAATTTTCCTATTATTAGTCCATAACAGCAAAGAATAACCCATGAAGCTTGTACTTACATAGATATTTCTATCACAGACAATTCGTTGTTGAGTGCAGTTCCATTTATCCATCACATATCATCAGAACTCACTCTCAAAAATAATTTGGTACTGTAGTCAGTTTTGTTATAGAATGCAGTTGCTCTTTGTATTTAGAACACAAACAGGACTGACAAATGTTTTCTTCTGCTGTGTGAATGTTGCTATAGTATGTAGCTTCATATAGTTCATTAGCAATGGATATTAATGCTAATGAACATAGCTAAATAAATAATAATAACAAAGTTTTGGGAAGGTTGATGGTGTCTCTTTGTTTTAGGAAATGCAAGTGTTATATAATATTTTTTTTCAGAGTTTATCATATGGCAAAGCTCAATGGTGCTCCTCTTTCTCTCTCCCCCTTACTGATGGACATTCATAGTTGACACAGGCATATAGACCAGTTGCCATGGAAACAACATAGGGATCTGCTTGAAATATGTTTCTGGTTGTAAAGAGAGATCCCCTCTTATAAAAAACAAAAAAGAATTCATATAAAGATTGAGAGAAAATGGAACATGTGTGAAAGCTAAACATGAGAAATTGTGTATAAAATTAAAGTTTGCACCTATACAACTGTCATGTTCCTAAGAAAAGAACAAAAAGGTATAGGAGCTTTGGCCAAGTGGATAGCACACACACACTGACACATTAAGCTATTTTGCTTATGCAGTGGACATGAATTTGAATCTAGCTTGAGATATTTCCTGATGCAGTTCACTTTCTACTTCACATCATGGGTCATCCTCATTTCCTTTACTTCCAGTATCTTATGTATTAAACTTAGTGTGTAATTTGTCCCATTTGTGCTACCGACATGAATCAAACCTCAAATCGTGTGGCTTTTTTAGAGGGGAAGTGTGTTATTACTCTAAATAATTGGACAATCAGAAAATCATAGATACTTTAAGGTGGGCTCTTTAGTATGCAACCAACTAGTAACCAACCAGAACACCAGAGCAACACCCTAGCAA
Organism: Xyrauchen texanus; assembly: GCF_025860055.1. Lineage (NCBI taxonomy): Eukaryota > Metazoa > Chordata > Actinopteri > Cypriniformes > Catostomidae > Xyrauchen > Xyrauchen texanus. The sequence goes on from NC_068279.1 coordinate 36,441,394, forward strand.
CCACATAACATGCTCAAAAACACTAAGAACACGTTAACAACCCCTTAGTAATGCCCAGGCAACCACACTAATGTAACGGGAGCCAGCTGGTAGATAGCTGTGCAGTATGTAAACCTCACTCTCCTGACCTCAAGCGTTTAGCCTCCTTAGCGCACCCGCCTCCCACGCTGGGGACACCGGTTGTAGTCCCGTTCAGAGCAGGGCGACCATGGCCGGTTACAATGGTGCCGTGACCCAGATGGGAGTGAGGTTTGGGGGGGTGAGTGTAACGGGAGCCAGCTGGTAGCTAGCTGTGCAGTGTGTAAGCCTCACTCTCCTGAAGCGACTGACGCTAGAGGCTGTAGAGGCTGTAGCCTTTAGCCTCCTTGATAGCCCACCCACCTCCCACGCCGGAGACGCCGGTTTGAGTCCCGTTCGGAGCGGGGCGAGCAGAGCCGGTTATAATGGTGCCATGACCCGGATAGGAGTGAGGTTTGGGGGGTGAGTGTAATGGAGCCAGCTGGTAGATAGCTGTGCAATGTGTAAGCCTCACTCTCCTGACCTCAAGAAGTGCAATAGCGAATAACACTAGAGGCTGTAGTCTTTAGCCTCCTTGATAGCGCACCTGCCTCCCACGCCGGTTTGAGTGTCGTTCGGAGCGAGGCGAGCAGGGCCGGTTACACTAATATCATGTCAGCAAATTCAGCACAGGTAAGCGCCACTCATATTTTCTTCTGAAAATGTAAAAATCTAGTTTCAAAATACATTGATCATATATATTTGTCTCCATAGGCCTATTCGGATGTTGAATTGCTTGGTATAGTAAAGCATCAAATTAGCCATAAAAATAGGACAAATTGTGGGATGGAAATGAACCAGATCTGTGCATTAAGATTTGAAAATTTCAGCGGTTATCCAGTTTATATAATGAGCAATCTTTTGAATTCAGCTTATGAGTGTGCATGGAAATAGAAGCCTCTCCCTATCTGATTCATGCAGATTTGCAGATTATCCTTGGACCACGAGCAGATCTCTTCTGTTCCCTTTTATTTGAACTTAAAAGTTAAAAGGACCTCATTAAATGTTTTATCCATATATTTTGCATTTCGTGTCAGTATTAATTACTTTGTATTAAAGTTTACCTTTAAAGAGGCCCAATGAAGGACATTCTAGCAAAGATTTTCATGAGGATGGTGCAGATAATGCTTTGTTTTACAATGAAAAGACTTATAGTCTGTTCATATCCAAGGCATGAGTCATGTTGACTTTTATTTTTCATATTGACAGTATTTTTTTCAGCAAAAATCTGAAAACTCTTAGATTTTTTTTATTTCAGTGCAACTACAATGGACATCCTGATTATTATCCTGAAGTTTATTAAACACATGTACAGTATATGGGTAGTTGGCATGATATACTTCAGGGAGGGACATGTGTCCTGCATTGTGACAAGCTATACTCCATCTGAAACTATTACAAATAGTGTTTTACCAGTTCATATACTATTATTAAGCATTCCGTTTTCATGCTTATATTAACTGAGAGACTACATAGAATATTTGTTCTTTTAAACATTATTTTGTCACACCGCAGGGCCATTTAAAATGAACTATTGAAGGCAAATAAGTCATTAAAACTGTGAACCAAATGCTTAAAAGGAAGGGTAACTAGTCACTGCACCTGGTATACACACTTTCCCTAATACATTCATATCAATTTTACACTAAAATATTAATATCATTAATATAATATTATAATAAAATAAATAATAAACTATTAATAAATATTGGCAACTACCCAAATGTAAAAAAAAGAAGAAAAAAAAAAGAAAACTGTTTGGTCAAAGTCTTTATTATATTTAAATATCAGCCTTTTGTAAAGGACTTTTTATTTGATACTTTTTCTTTTATGTTTTAGCAATTTGTTCAAATCCCTAAACCCAAGAATGAACAATAATTAAAGTGATGCTCGGTTTAACAAGCACCTCTAATAAACAACAGTAAGGCAAGTACATGCCATCATACTGAATATACTTGTGCTACACTTTCTCTCTCACACACACATACAGACACACACAGACACACACACACACACACACCTTTTCTAGCCTGCAATCCTAATGTCATTAGGGTACATTGTTAGTAGCAAAATTCTGCCATCAGATTGACTCTTGGTATTTTTACCCATGCATCAGCCCATTGCTATTCTCCCTCATGGCACTCAGCGGGAACCTCTGGCCTCCCAGAGCAACTGCCTGATCAGCACAGCCTCCACAGCTGCTCGGCTCTATGCCTATCAAAGACTAATTCACTCCATATTTAAATAAGTTATTAAAGTTTCATTGCTGGCACCTGGGTGAGGCTGCTGCCTGCCTGAGACTGAGGGGTACCCAGAGGCCTGTTTTGCCTTTGGGATGAGGAAAAGAGACACACACACACACACACACACACACAGAGAGAGACAAAAAAAATTGCAAATAATTAGAGCCTAAAAAGCAGCTAGACAGACACCATATACAGTAACCTCACTGGGTCAGGAGAAGGATCTGTTAGAGAGAGAGAGAGATCCACAGTATGAAAGGATAACAAGTAAGAAAGGATGCCACAGTATGAGGGATATCAAGCGATTAATCTTGAGTCTGTCTCTCAGTCTTCATATTTAAATAATATTATGTTATTTCTACTTCAATGTATAATAAAATTTTGTTTAAATTTGTTAATTGCTACTTTCTTATTTTCATGTATTGAAACCAAATGCGAGTCAAGTCTCCATGCGCTGCATGTGAAGAGCGCTATTTGTGTGCCGTGTGAAAGTCGCTGTCTATGTGGAGTGTTCCAAATCGCTCTTATGAGGCTCTGTTTCAGTTAGGATGCTGCCATAGAAGGCTTTGGAAATACTAATGTACAAGGTCTGTCATGCCAATAAAGCATACTAACATTAAAATCAATGGAGAGAGAGAGAGAGAGAGAGAGAGAGAGAAAGAGAGAAAGAGCATATTGAAGCATTGCTCCATGCATATTTGGGAAGTGTAATGGAATCTCCTTCTTTGATAACTACATCTCAAATTTGGCACAAGCTGAGACATGTGATGCCTTATAAACAAACCATTTGACTTTTAAAATCATTAGCACATATAGTATGTATCAACCGGAATAAAACCCCAGCCATGGATGGATGAGAGGCTTGATTTTGTTGGACAAAGTTGTTTCTGGCTACAGCGGTGTGAACTTTATGATGAGAAGAGAGAACAACCCCTCTAGCATCCAGTATGAACTATATCAAAGAAATCAAATTAGCAGAGTCCTGATATTAAAATAATAACATTTACCCCTAGAATAAATGGTTTGAGTTCCAAAATCAATACGTGCACTCAATAATGCAAGTGCATTATTATAAAACAATAACCCGGGAAAAAACCTGTGCATTCCATAGAACATTAGAAGGAACACTGCAGAGGACTCCATATTATAGATTTCATAATTTCATATCAAATGTCACATACTCCCATAGGAGGTAATACGGTTACATCTCTAATGGGATTTTTTTTTCTCTGATATAAAAATTACATTTAAAGAAATCAGACACACATAGTAATGCAATGAAAAATAATTTACACATCTCTTGCTGAGTACTCTACATGTTTTGTACCTTAAGGTCCTATTGAATGGGGGCAAAAATTACCTCAATATCACAGGATTTTACGTAAATGTACAAATACAGTGGGTAAGGTAAATCCAAACCATAATTACAGCATTTCTCCTGTAAACCATTTGCACACATATTTTCTACCTTGAAGCGGCAATCACAACAAATCCAAATGTGGAACAAAAAAACTAAACAACAATCAGCCAACTAATAAATAGAATAGTTCTACAGTAGTATCGCTAATGAATGTTCAAGGCTTCATAACTATTTATAGGCTTGATGAAAGGCCAAGGACTTGATTCCTCTATAGAGATCTCTTTGTATGTGTTGTCACATTTGTGCCTCTATCATGTTTGACTTAAAGCTCTTTGTTAAGACAAAGGGGTACATAGTCAATAAAAGCAATTTACAAACAATGGCAGTATTCATGCTCCATAAGCTTTTACAAAGAAGCTTTAGTATCTTGGTGGTTGAGATACTAGTATATACTGATATATATATATATATATATATATATATATATATATATATATATATATATATATATATATATATATATATATATATATATATATATATATATATACATATATATATAAATAAGAAGTCAGAAGTTGACATACACCATAGCAAAATACATTTGAACTTATTATGTTTTTCACAATTCCTGACATTTCATTGTAGAAAACAATCCCTGTTTTAGGTCTGTTAGGATCTCTACTTTATTTTAAGAATGTGACATGTCAGAATAATAGTAGAGAGAATGATTTATTTCAGCTTTTATTTCTTTCATTACATTCCCAGTGGGTCAGAAGTTTACATTCACTTTTGTTAGTATTTGGTAGCATTGCCTTTAAATTCATTATCTTGGGTCAAACATTTTGGGTAGCCTTTCACAAGCTTCTCATAATAAGTTGCTGGAATTTTGGCCCATTCCTCCAGACAGAACTGATAGTCAGGTTTGTAGGTCTCCTTGCTCGCACTCGCTTTTTCAGTTCTGCCCTCAAATTATCAGATTGAAGTCAGGGCTTTGTGATGGCCACTCCAATATCATGACTTTGTTGTCCTTAAGCCATTTTGCCACAACTTTGGAGTTATGCTTCCATTGTGCATTTGGAAGACCCATTTGCGACCGAGCTTAAACTTCATGGCTGATGTCTTGAGATGTTGCTTCAATATATACACATAATTTTCCTTCCTCATGATGCCATCTATTTTGTGACGTGCACCAGTCTCTCCTGCAGCAAAGCATTCCAAAAACATGATGCTGCCACCCCCATGCTTCAAGGTTGGGGTGGTGTTCTTCACTTTCCAAGCCTCACCCTTTTCTTCCAAACACAACAATGGTCATTATGGCCATTTTTGTCTCATCAGACCAGAGAAAATGCCTCCAAAAAGTAAGATCTTTATCCCCATGTGCACTTGCAAACTGTAGTCTGCCTTTTTTTTAAGCGGTTTTGGAGCACTGAATTTTGTCAATATAGGACTAATTTTGCTGTAGATATAGATACTTGTCTACCTGTTTCCTCCAGCATCTTCACAAGGTCCTTTACTGTTGTTCTGGGATTGATATGCACTTTTTGCCCCAAACTACGTTAATCTCTAGGAGACAAAATGCATCTCCTTCCTGAGCGGTATGATGGCTGCGTGGTCCCATGGGGTTTATACTTCTGTACTATTGTTTGTACAGATGAATGTGGTACTTTTAGGTGTTTGGAAATTGCTCTTAAGGATGAACCAGACTTGTGGGGATCCACAATTTATTTAAAGGCTTGACATAATTTTCTGGAATTTTTCAAGCTGATTAAAGGAACAGTTAACTAAGTGTATGTAAACTTTTGACCCACTGGAATTGTGATATAGTCAATTTAAAGTGAAACAATCTGTCTGTAAACAATTGTCTCATTGTCATGCACAAAGACTCAACGACTTGCCAAAACTATAGTCTGCTAATATGAAATCTGTGGTGAGGTAAAACATTTTTTTTAATGACTTCAACCTAAGTGTATGTAAACGTCTGATTTCAACTATTAATATATATATATATATATATATATATATATATATATATATATATATATATATATATATATATATATATAAAGTGAACACTGACTGAAACTACTATACTTCCTAATATTGCCTTTTGTTTTCCACAGAAGAAAGATCATACAGGTTTGTGAGTAAATAATAAAATAATTTTCAAAAACACCCAAAATTTAAATTCTCTCATCACTTACTCACCCTTATGACATCCCAGATATGCATTAATTTATTTCTTCAGCAGAACACAAATATTTTTGAAGAATATCTCAGCTCTGTAAATCCTTACAATGCAAGTAAATTGTAACCAGACCTTTGACGTGACAAAAATCCCAGCATAAAAGTAACCATAAGGCTCCAGTGGTTTAATCCATGTCTTCAGAAGATATATGATACAGTATGTGTGGGAGTGAAACACTTCAATTTTTAAGTCGTTTTTACTATAAAACTCCACTTTCACTTTAAGAATGTTAAAGAATGTGAAAGTGAATGTGTAGATTTATAGTAAAAATTGACTTAAATATTTTTAAGTTTCTCACTCACACCTATCATATTGCTTCTGAAGACATGGATTTAACAACTGGATTTTTATGGATTATTATTTTGCTGCCTTAATGTGATTTGTGGAGCTTCAAAGGTTTGATCACCATTCACTTGCATTGTGAGGACCTAAAGAGCTGAAATATCTTTAAAGAAAATTTGATGTTTGTGTTCTGCAGAAGAAGTAAAATCATACACATCTGGGATGGCTTGAGGGTGAGTAAAAGATGGGAAATTTTAATTTTTGGGTGAACTACTGCTTTAAGAAGAGACCCTATATGGCTTTAGTTTTAATTATGTCATCAAAGCTATTATCTGACTAGCTCTTTTGTGTCTCTGTGATTGACAGCTGAGTGGCCAAATCGAGAAAAACTCGTCAATATGGCGTCTCTTCAGATTCCTGCCAACACTAGCAAGCTAGTCTGAGACAAAAGCTTGCACCTGCATTCATCTAATTGTTCATTGGTCAGTATCACAAATCCAGTATTCAAACATAATATAAAGACATGTTGCACATATGTTTGCACTTTGTTTTGAGAGATCTATTTGATGCATTCCACAATTTTCTCTGATGGCAAAAATAGTGAAGGCACTTTGAGGAGTTCAAAAGAGCCTAGAATTAGCTCTTTCCTTTTACCTGCTGGCTTTGAAAGCACTCGAGTGAAGATGTTTTCAGGTATCTGGTGGGGTGATACTAGAAAAAAACTGGTTGGAGATGGTCAGCCACACTGCTGACAGAGGAAAAAGGTGTTATCTTGCTATATCAAAGCCAGATCAGGACCATCCATCATCAATGATCTCAGAGGAACCAAAGAAGAAGAAGAAAAAATAAATTTGTGATGTGGAAAAGTAAAAAGAAGACAAGCCTCCCTATGATAAGAGGAAGCATTATGCTGATGCATCGTTTTGTTTTCTTGTTGTCATGGATACAAAGCGGATGCATAAATAAGGTATTTAGGGGGCTTTGCTCTGATGTCTCGATAGCGTTCGTTCAATCGCGCTTCAGTAGTTTTTTGTTTTTAGGTTGAAGGCATCTGCTCAGATCTGGGCCGTTTTATGCAGACTGTCACAGAGCCTCTGTCGTGGCACTACAAATGGCAGGGCTGGATGTAAACTTTCCCCCCCGCAGGATAAGCGTTGTTGGGATAGCGCCACCCTGGGGAATCTCCTCCTCTCGCTTGACTCAGCGTGGATCTGAGAGCACGTCTGTCTCGCTCTCCTTCAACTGCAAACAAAGCCTTTCTCACAGCCCATTTCACTTTGTTTCATTTCGGCAGGAATGTGTGTTTGTGTGTGAGTAGTGCTTCTACGCCAAAGACAGCGATGTTTGTGTCTTATTTTTGAGAGAATGTGCTTAGCATTGCTATGCGGTTGCTAATGTGTTCTGAGTAGTTTGTATCGCGTTGCTATGTGGTTGCTAGGGTGTCCTGGGTGATTGCCTAGTGGCCCAAGTCAAAAGATCCCACCCTCCCAGACCTGTGTGACATTCTTTCTTATGTGGAACACAAAAGGAGATGTTAGGCAGAATGACAGCCTCAGTCACCATTCACTTCATTAATAGAATGGGGAAAAAATAGACTCAATGAAAGTGAATGGTGACTGAGGCTGTCATTCTGCCTAACATCTCCTTTTGTGTTCCACAGAATAAAGAAAGGCATATTGGTTTGAGAATACACAAGCGAGAGTAAATGTCGACTTTTCACATTGGCGTGACCTATTCTTTTAAATAAGACTTATAAACGTAGGGGTGGAGGTTTTTAGCATTATTTGGATTTCCTAGTCATTTTGCTCAGGCAAATTTGGATTCTTTACTCAATGGCTATGATCATGCAGATCTTCAGCTGCTTTGTGAGATCTAAACGGATGTGCTCCACCTTATTTTCTGTGTTGCATTTTTCTTTTTTGCTCTGCTGAGGTGGCAGATTGTGTCTTCTGTCATATTCGTTCTCACTTTTCCCATACATAAAATATCAAACATCTGAGGGACAATCCAATGACCTCTGCTGCCCTTTTCTCCCTTCTTTCTCTCTGTCTCTTTCTCTCTCTGTTACCCAAACACGCACACAATCACACTCTAAGGGAAGCACAAGCCTCACATCCCCCACTGCATACGTGTTTTGATTTATTTTCACCAGTCCCCTACCTTATGATGATGTATTTGCGACATCTGGCGGTTTTCACGATTTCCTTAGCTTTAGCAAAATGAAAGGACGGCAAGGGGGAGATCAAGACGGACAGACGAAGAGAGAAAAGAGAGAAAATCTGACAGACTGTGGCAGAGAGAAAGGGAGAAAGAGCATAAGAGAGAGTGAGAGAGAGCGCTAAAGAAATAAATAGAGTAAAATTAAGTCAAGAGGTGCTGCAAAAAAACCAAGAGACAACAGCAACAAACAAAGTTGCATGTCTTAAGCTGTAAATCCTTCTAAATCTATTCCAAACGGCTTGGATACCCCCTAGTGGGAGGACAAAGGCAGCTATACTTGTCAAAAATGGGGGTGATGAAACAGCCTTGAATCCATAGGTTCTAGAGGTCATCCTTCTTGAGCTGTAGTGACATCATAACAATGGGACACTTCTACAGCCTTAGAAATCAAAGCCAATCTATTCTGTGAGGGACTAAATAGGAGCGAGCCTTGTAGTTCCCACACATTCAGAGACAGACAGTGAGAGAGGGAACGAGACAGACAGAGAGTGCAAGAAACAGAGGAGGAGGAGATGCAGCCTAAAGGAAGATAGCAGCAGGGAATGTATAGGCCTCACTCCAAGCTTTTCTTTTGGTTGTTTTGTGAATGTATTAAAGGAGATGACTTAATTCACTCTAATTCTATGTCCAGAGAGTGGTTTTCTCGCTCTCTATCTAAGACATTATCATAGAGGGATGTCACAACCACCAAGTTTGCGAATTACTGCACAACAGAAGAGCCTTGCCATGCATACTTTGTGTCAGCAAACGAGTGTTTAGAATGATACGAATAGAGGAAAAGGGCACACTCATTAGGCATATAAACGTTCAATTTCATGCAAGCAGCTCATCAACTTTAATAGACAATGATTGATTATATTTATCTCCTAATTAGTGAAAAAAGACCAGATAATTGCCCATTATCAGAAAATTAGGCGAAGAACAATGCATAACTAATTCCCGGAATATACAATATGCATATCCAAACACAACTTTTCGGTTGCATAAATGTTTACATAAGTAAATCGCAACTTTAAACAACAAATATACTAAACAATGTTATGCTTCGCATGAGCTTGCAACAATGGTGCAATGCTGCTTTGCTTGTGCGTTACATAAGCATTGGAGCTATAATGAGATCATACATTCATGTCGAAAGTGTTAATTAGTCTATCTGCCCGAGGTTGAGGGAGCCAGGCGAGGGATTCCGCTTGCCTTTGCTCATTGTTTTTATAATCTTCCACACACATTTATAATTCATCACATCGTGCCGTGCTAACAAGTTTTAGCCATCTTTTTTGTCTTTTTATGGAGACTTCATCGCCGGCCTAAAGTACTTGAAAGCAAATGAAAAGCGTTTTGTTTCTCCCCCTCTATGCTGCCTGACTTAGCTGCCAGCCATTTTGACAGCTTCATTTGTGACGCCGTTCTTTGATTGGGGCTGTCACTGATATCCAATGCCAATGAAAGGCTAAAACTGAACTGACGTTTGCTCGCTGCTAAGCTGGTCGTTTTTATTGGCCGTCTGCTTTAAACAAACATGCTGTCTTGTCTTCTATGGTGGCATGCTCGTCCATTGTGAATGACTGCTTTGGTAAACTAGGAAGCGAGGGCGAGTTTGCGAATGTGCACTTTGTCAGTCACATTGCATATAATCATAAATTCCTCTAGTATGCATCAGAAGATAAGAAAATACTGCACATCATGAAAATCACTTGCAACTGCAATTTAAAGCGATAGTTCACCCAAAACTTTAAATTCACTCATCATTTACTCACCCTCATGCCATCCCAGATGTATACGAGTTTCTTTCTTCAGCAGAAAATATTTGAAGAAAAATATATTAGCTCAGTAGGCCCTTAAAATGCAAGTGGATGGTGATCCGACTTTTGAAGCTCCAACAAGAACAGACACCATAAACATAATACATACGACACCTGCTGTTAAATTAATGTCTTCTAAATGGACACGATCACTTTTGATGCAAAAAAGATCAGCGTTTCAATACTTTTTAAATCCAAACCATCGCTTCCCATCAGCAGCGGTAAGCTCATGTGACATAATCGCGTCTGCATGTGAGACACACAAGAACTGACACACATGTGACAAAACCGATAGAGCAGTGCTGTGTTTGAGTAGGAAGATCGCCAAGCTTCGTTGGTTTTGGTTTAGATCTGTTTTTATCTGTTTCTTTACTCACAATAGAGCATTTGTATGCTTATCCTTATCTCAGTCTCAACTGAGAGAAGAACGTGAGATTACGTCTGTGATATGGTAACGTGAATACATCACACGATAGACCATGTGAACTCAGCGCTCTCGTGGAGCGATGGATTATAGCTAAAAAGTACTTAAATAATTATCTTTTTTGCACCAAAAGTGATCGTGTTGCCATAGAAGACATTTAATTTAACCACTGTAGTCATATGGATGATGTTTAAGCTGACTGTCCTTGATTTTTCTTCAAATGTGTTCTTCTGAAGAAATAAAGCCATTTACACATGGGATATCATGAAGGTGAGTAAATGGTGAGAGAATTTTCATTTTTGGGTGAACTATCCTTTAAGCATTCTCTTTTCTCTCATAAAACTACATTTACAGAAAGCACACCCATTCACTTTTCATTTTGGAAACTCTTTGTTTTTGAATGTATGTGCTTCTATGATAAACATTGTGTTATTAATTACCTTTTAAAATTTGCACAACAGTTCTCACTTGAAAGGAGATCGGGAGTATGGTCTAATCTCACTGTGAATTCATCAACAGTAGGTTGAAGTTCTTCAGTTGAAATCGATCTATGCTCACCTAATTTTGAATCACTACCTCCAGTGGCCAAAGCTGGAAGTGTTGCTGAACATTTATGGGCATGTGTTAAAGTTTATGCTAAAGGACATTTATGCTAAAGTTTCTGGGTGAAATGTCCCCAGAATGGCACCATAAGTGAGTTGTATTTTTAGTTGTAAATTATATAAAACAGTCAACAGGAATGTTTATTATATTAGCCATACACCCTAACCCAAACCCCAACCCTAAATCCTTACTGTCAGTGGAGTTTAAATTTAATTTTAGAGTGAAAATGCAAACTCGGAATGAAGCTTATTTTTGTTTATGTGAATGTGAATCCTTTCTAGCTCCCACAGGATCAGAATCAGAGTCCTGGAGGTTGCATGCACACAGCGCTTTTAGTAGCGCTAGTGGTAAAGGTCATCACAGTTAAAAATGATGCAAAAATGTCTGATAGAGGGTAATTCATTTCAGTAATTTGGCAGAATGGGATTGATTTCAGAGTACATGAAGTTTTGGAAGCAGCATGTTTGTATGGTTAATTTGGATTTAAATGGCACATTCACGATTGGCATGAACACAATCAGTTCTAACTTGTGGAACTGAACTACTATTAGTGATGAAATATTTGCCATTTATAGTCAGCCTTGAATGTATTTTTTCATTGTTGCTTGTCTCTGCAGAAATTGTCTTTGTTGCTTGGCTCTGCAGAAACTGTATTCTAGAAAGCACCTCTCAGTCACCGTCTTTGCATCTCTTGCTATACATCCATGCCAGATAGACATAAGTGGCAACCTGTATTTGTTAAAGGTGCACACAGTTTGTTTTCCTCTTTAAAAAGTTGTACCAAATAACTGAATAGGAATTTTGAAACATACAGTATGTATGAATTCATGAGGACTCACATGTGATGAATACTACAGTCATATCTGTAACCTTATAAAAGCTTTTTTTTATTCAACATGGAGAGGGTCCCCCTCATGAGGGTTGCTATGTTAGGATCACATAACCAGCCGAATACTATTTGCTTAATCTCAGTAACCATACTGCTATTGGACACTTTCACTAATGGATAAAATTAATCATAGCCAACTATGAATGGTGAATTTCTACAGTGGCATATGTAACCAAAAAAAGTTAGCATTTTGGTCAAATGACGAGTGAGCTCTGCGCACTTTGCAAGTTTTAACACTATTAATGTCATAAACCAGTGAGATTCAATACACTGATCCATAACTGTTCTAGGAGACCAATATGCCAAAGAATTCAAAATCCTCGGGCTCTGGAGACATGAAAAGACACTTACGTGCTCAAGCTGACCCCCAGGAGTCGATAAGGTCAGGGAATTTAGGGAAATTCCGCGAGAAATGTTAAACATGTTGGCAAAGATGACGAAGTTTGTTGCTGACTTGGAGGATCTTGCTGTAATATGTTGATCGATCACTGCCATGAAGATGAAATTCACTGAGGTGGTTACAAGAGTGGGGGATGATAAGAAACAGATCAATTATCTGGAGTCATCGGAGAGGGAATTATCTGCTAATCTTCTAGCGACCAAGGTGGATTTGGAGCGTGTGTGGGAGAAGTTGAAGGACTTGGAGAACTGTAGCAAGTGGAATAACGTCCGTATTGTTGGAATTTTTGAGGCTGAAGAGGGTCAGGATATGGTGAAATTCCTGGACGGGCTCTTTCCGAATCAGCTCGACATAACAGGCCATAAACTGGAAATCGAGCGAGCTTACAGGGTTCCGGCTTGGCGATCTGCTGAGGGAGAAAGGCCCCGGTCGATTCTGGCCAAATTTCTGAGATCATCCGTTAAAGGAAGCTTTCTTGGAAGAACCATAGCATTTTCTTGTTCCCTGACATTGCAAATTCGACAAGAGAGAAACGTGATCAATTCAAGGAACGCAATAAACTCTTACTTCAATGGAAGGTCGCTTTTGCACTTATGTACCCGGCCATAAAACATTCACATGTCCCCAGCAAGCGATGTCCTTCAATGAGTGTCAATTAAGTCAATGGAGTGAATAAGTTATTTTGTGGTATTCACATTGGAGCCGAGTGGACCAACTCACTGCACATTCACTTAACTGTCTAAGGAAACTGCGCACCTTTTTTGATTCTTTCTGTGCTGTTTCCACCTAGCGGCTGGAGTTTGTTTTGTGGAGTAACACTCCTTCGGGAGAGTTTTGCAGGTGAATCTGCACGTTCTTTGTGCTTATGCCTACTACTGGCTGGAGTTTGTTTTGTTATGCAAGGAACATTCAATTGAATTCTATTTGAGTTTATCCCACCTATTGGCTGGAGTTCGTTTTAGAGATTATCTTTTGTTGTGTAATTCTATCTCACAAAATTTGTATAGAAAAAACGGACTTGAGCAATCTTACGGCAAAGTTATCACTGGGGTCCTCGTAGGCGTACATGGAATCTCTTGATTCTGAGATAACCTTGGAGGAGCTTGGAAAGGTAATTAAGGCCTTGCCTACAGGCAAGGCTCCGGGGCCAGATGGCTTTGCCGCTGACTTTTATAGATCTTATGATACAGAACTGGATTCACTTTTTCTAGAAGTTAATACAGAATCATTAAAGAATGGAAAGCTTCCACGAACCATGACACAAGTCTGAATCAGTCTGATTCTTAAAAAGGACAAAGATCCAAGCGAGTGTAAGAGTTACTGTCCAATTTCCTGATCCAACTAAATGTTAAAATATTGTATTGTATTGAACAGGAAGTTCTTGCCCCTTTTTCGCCAAAGCCTTTCAATCAAACTAATCAGGGAAGTTAAATGACACCCTGTTATCTCACACTTGCACTCGGTATGGACAAAAGTGTCCAGAGTGTTTAATTCAGACATTTATTTAAATGTTGCCTCGAGCATGTGGCTGAACCCAAAATTATGTATCAATAAGCCACCTTTCTGTTGGTCAGAGTGGATTGTGAGGGAGGTTAATACATCCAGTGACCTACATGAGAATGGAGTGTTGAGATCCTTTGAAAATATGGTTCAAAATGTTGGGACTCCCAGATCTCAGTTCTTTAGGTATTTACAGCTGCGCCACCTGCCAACTACTTTTGGGACTAAAGCAGCATATACAGTGGGAGTGGTGATTACTGCTTTTGGAAAAGGCCATGAGGCATCAGTGTATTACTCCCTGCTAATTCAGAGTCTGGGGTAAGGAGCAGTAACTTCTGTCAAGAGATTTTGGGAGAAAGATTAAATTTGGTATTGGAGGAGGCTGGACAGATTGTGGGCTAGGATTCTAAAAAACATAATGTCTGCATCTAGAGATGCAAGTGTTCGCCTTATTCAATTCAAGATTTTATATCGATTCTATTGGCCCCCTCTAGATTGTTTAGGTTTGGTCTTAAGGACACACCCACCTGCTGGCATTGGCAATCAGAAGATGGAGACACAACCCATGTTTTTTGGTGGTGTGTTAAGATTCAAGAGTATTTTGGTTGAAGGTTCAGAGTATTATGTGTGACGAATTGGGCACTCAAATTTCATTGTGCCCCCAGACTCAAAAAAATGGGGGTCCTAAACAGTGTTATGATTGCCAGACAAGTTTTTTTAAGGGGATGGAAGTCAGCTGGAGTGCCCCCATTTCAGGAGTGGTGCTCGTAAATGGGGAGGGTGGTGGCTTTCGAAGAAGGGTCATCTAGAAGTCTGGGGAATTTGAATTTGTTTGTTGGAAAATGAGGCAAATATTTGGCGTTCTTGGAGGCCTCTTGGGGAAAGGCAGTGGAGAGAGAGGTCTCAGAGGTGTGATATATATATATGTGTGTGTGTGATCATGTGTGACCATAGGGGTGTTTGTTGAGGGTTGGGGTGGGGATTGAGAGGGAGAGGGGTGGTAGTGGGGGTTAAGTGATGATTCGTGAATCAATCAAAAAATTTCATCATAAAAAGATTGCATTTCAATGATGCTGTAGCGTGCTTTTCGACTCTGTGTCAAGTTAAATTAAATTCAACTTTTAAAAGACAGTCTCAATACACCTGCATTTTTTTTTATTCGTTTCACTGCTTCAAAAAAATTTTTAGCACAAGAACATGTTCAGTCTGAAAAGCCCTCAAGACATTTCTGGCCAGAATAAAGTACAGAGTAAGAAGGCAGTTGCCTTTGCTCATGCCCTCTCCTGGTTTTTGTGATGTGGTGGGCTGATGCTCACAGTTGGGGGCAGTAACCTGAGGAAACTGGCAGAGCTAGTCAAAAACAACAGGCATTCTGACCTCTCTCAAACCAGAAGAGGGCAAGAGCTGTGGGCATGAAGCCAGCAGGTAGTAGGGTTTCCTGGGAAACACAGGGCGCAAGAGAGGAAGTCTTCAAACAGTTCACTCCGTCAAGTAGTACATGGCCTGACATTGAGTCTGGGTTGTGTGTGTGTGTGTGGTTGTGAGGAGGGCCAGAGCTGATCTGGACAGGCAGCACTGAATGACGGATTGCCAGAGAAAGCATCAGGTCAAACAGAGCCAATGTAGAGGCTAAAGAGATGCCCCCAAATCAGGCAGCTCACTCTCTAATTAGATCTGCTCCCCTTCCAATGAGAGCACCCTAGTTCAAAACAGACATGAGATGAATGAGAGGATGGCAAAGAGAGATAGAGAAGGAAAGACAGAGGGTATGACAAGAAGCATCACTCATCTCCAAATGGTTTTTCATAATATTGTCACTGGGTATCACAAAAATTGCAACAAACAGTCACACCATTGGTTGCCAGTAGACAAGGAATACAGTAATATGAGATAGAGGTGGCAATGCCTTTCCTTATGGAATAAGAGCATTTGAGAAACCTGCTCCAAGCTAAACATCAGGGCATTGATTAAAAAACTTCATCAAAATTAGTTGGCTTGGTTTTTTCCCATCCAATGACGGCACTGATTCAAATAATTTATCAAGACTGGAGACTCAAAGGGGTTAAAATATTACTATAAATCAGATAGTGGATGTTGATTGGCCAAAACAGTGGCTCAGCCATGCTAAAATCAATACAGTAACACCTACGATATAAAACACTAATAAAATGCTGCACAGCACACATAACACATATCACTATCTTTTGATCCATCAAAATGTACTAATAGTAATTAGTGATGAGATTAGAAAGGAAAGGAAGTTTGGATGGATGTATAGAAGGAAATAAGCAAAGAAAGGATGGAAGGAAGTTTGGAGAAAATGAAGTTTGGATGGATGAATGGATGGATGGGAGGAAAGAAAGAAAAAAGAAAGAAAGGAAGGCAGAAAATTTGGATGGATGGTTAGGATAAAGGAAGCAAAGAAAGACAGAAAGAAAAAAGACAGGATGCAAGTATGGATGGGAGGAAGCAAAGAAAGAAAGAAAGAAAGAAAGAAAGAAAGGAGAAATCATTTCTGACACTTTCATTCTGAAAAGGAATTCAGTGTGCATTTCTTTCTGTTCTGTCAAAATCAACTCGGGCTAACATAGCTGCTATCACATCAAGGCAATCCTCAGCAGAGCACAGAAGAGAATACTATAACCTGAATGATAAAATTAAACATAACACACAGAAAGCAAAGTAATAACTAAAGTTAAGATAACAATACTCATTCTGCAAGTCATAAGCATATACAGCAGATGTCATGCAGATGTCATATACTGTACATGTTACAATATACAGTATGCATACATATGTGTGAAACATAAATTTATTTAACTTTTGTTCATTCTGTGAGGATAATAGTTCAGAAGCTGGCCCCAGAGAGGTACTGTGTTCAATAGCAGTGCACACACTTATTAATTAGTGTGTGGTGCTCAACCAGAGAGGTTGCGGAAGGGCAGATGTGGTGACAGACCTTCTCGTCATCAATGTCTGAGCAACCTTCATCTTTCCTTCTTGTCCTTCTTACCCACCTCTTAGTTTGAACATGGACACTGAATGCCAATGAAAGACCCAGGTGCCCTCGGCTTTCAGGTAAATGGCTGACCATCTGCCCAGGGGCCAGAGTGGCACCATGGCCCCTATATCAGTCAGGGCTCAGGTCTCTGGGGGATCTGTAGCACCTCTGCGGAGCAACAGGATCACCATCTCATTGACAGGATGACAGTCTTCAGTTCCTTTAAAGCTACTCTGAAACAATGTCATTGAGGCCATGTAAAGTCAGCAGAGAGGGAAGGTCATGTCTGATCAGGGCTCCTATGACAGTAGAGGCAAGTTTGAAGAGGCAAAATTCACTAAGCCAAGACAATACACTTGTCAAAGTAATGGAACAAGTGATCTATGGCAGGTAAGCCTACAACATCTCATATTCTATTTCCAGTAAGAGCAAAGGGCCTATTGAAAGTCAAGGGGTGGGGTGTTGGTGCTAGACTACTGTGCCCCCTCAGTCAAACTGTTGTACTTGGGTCAACTTTTATTATTTAGTTATTATCTTTTAAATGTGTTTTACTTTCTGATTGACAGCCTAAATATGCAACTACATAGTAAAATAAATAAAAATAAAGCAAATTAATCCTTAAACTCATTTTGTGGTGAGTGATTGAATGTGCTGAATCCCTATCACCATATCAGGTTAAATTTAGGGGCGGGAGTTACGCTGTCAGGCCAATTAACTGCGCACAGCTCTTGTTAATTAGAAAAAAAAATTGCCCACCATATCATTCAAGAAAATGGGTTACCCATGGTAGCCTCCGTAAAGAAATATCAACAACACAACACAACAGAACTGTAACAATGGATCCAAAAATTATGAGGCAAGTAGAAGTTGATCTGGTGACACTTTTATTACCACCGTAGAGATAGGGTTATCAGACACTTGTGCACCGGCAGACGCTAGCAGCAGCAATTTTGATGAGACTAGCAGTTATTTCAAGCTTGACAAGCACAGGGATAGGAGCAGCCCCCATTCTATTCATCGGACTGTACTGCATCTAAAGTTGGGCCTCCAGAATATCTTGGCATCTCCAATCCAAACCAAGTTATCCGGGCCAAATATCCTAGTCGTTTGTTTCAAGACAAAAACTCTCAGCTCTTGGTTCGTGAATAAAGAGTGGCTGGAGTAGAGTGTTTAAAGTGATGCAGCGATCAGCCGAAAGTTCTGCTCTTCAGGAAATACTGTTGACACAACTTTCACAGTTACTGGGTACAGCAACTGGAAACATGCAACGAAAATGGGAAAGGGATTCCATAGGCATGTGACATCAAAAGAACACCTCGCATGCAAAGCCATGGGGACGGAGCGAGAGAAGTGCAAGGACAACAGCAGAGAAATATCCGCACTCATAAATAATGAGCAACTGAAGAGGAACAGGTGCTACATATCTTCTATTATCGATGTGATTGTGTTCCTTGTAAGCAACCATTTACCTTTAAGGAGAAAGATGGAAGCCTTTGATGATGTAGACGGGGGAGGCTGCGGACTGTTTCTCTCTTTATTTGAGTACACAGTGAGCAAAGATGATGTTTTAGCTGATCTCATAAACTCTGTCCCACGCTACGTACACATCTCATGATATTCAGAACAAACTCATTGGAATTATGAGCAGTATTGTCACAGATAAAATCATCAAATTAATAGATGATGCATGGTACATTATAAAGGTAGATTGAACTCGAGATCCAACAGGATTGGAAAACATATCGATAGTCATTTGTTTTGTCTCAGAAACATATGAGGTAAATGAATGGCTGCTAACAATAGCTACTGCTGAAGCAGGGGATGCTCAAACGTTGCCTGACACAATACTGGCAGCACTGACTAAAGCTGGCCTGTCCACATCTAAGATTTTAAGCCAGGTCTATTATGGAGCTACTCATGTCCGGAAACCATGGTGGTGTGCAGAAGGTTTTACAAGAGCGGCTGGACAGAGAAATACCATATGTTCATTGTTTCAATCACCAGATTTATCTGGTTGCATGAGTGACATTGTCAGTTGAGCAAGCTGTCCAAGATTTCTTTGACATCTGTGGCACGTTGTATAAATGTAACAAAAAGCCTACTGTATCTCTCAATTACAAGGGTGAGCGATTGAAGCGCTTACTTGACCAATGATGGACAGGTCATCTTGCTACTGTATTGGTTAATCTGACTTCATACAAGGATATCACCATAGTACTCTCAGAGGTTAACACTACATGAACCTTTGGCTCAGAAGTAAGAACAGAGGTGGTTGGACTTCTTAGAGAGATATCCCAATACAGTTTCATATTCATCGCCGATCTCATCCATGAAGTCCTTGCTCAACCCTCCAAATAAGAAAATTCAAGGAGAGGTAACTGATCTACTGATTCCCTCAGTTATGGGACACCGCAAATGCTACCACCAATATTGACATAAACCCCTCAAGCACCAAAACGGAGACATACAAGAACTGCACACCTGGACATGTATGTGGTCAGTGAGACAATTGCATACAGGGATGATGAAAAGACTGAATTAAAGAGACTGTTTTAAAAGCGCAATAGATGCTATACTTGGAGAGATGGACACACGCTTCAGTGACCGCAACAACAAGATAACAAAAGCACTTGCGGATTTTGATCCGAAGAACAAAACGTTCATGGATTTTTGCTCCATTAAACACCTCATGGAATGAACTGCTTCCCTCATGGTTGAGGCAGAATATGCAGTGGCAAAGAATTTTATCAGCACTCAAACGAATACAGCCATTTTATTATATAAATATGAACGAAATACTCATTTGTGTCAAGGCCAACATTTAGATAAAACCATAGCCATGAAAGATCTTTTAGCACATATGCTGGCAACTGACTACACACTTCAACTTTTCAAAACAATTAACAATTGTTTTGTGGTTGGATAGTTCAAAAAGGTACACAGCAAGCAGTGGCTGTGCACAGGCTAAATTGGGATTAGGCAAGGACTAGTTATGAAATAAGATAGACTTATTGCCTATATTCTTTTTAACAACAAGATGAAAAAAAACAATGAGCCATGCAAGATAAATAAAATATTGAAATATTTGTTTTATACATTGTTTAAATGCCTGCAATAACATATTTATAACAAGTCAGTTCTACAAAATGCAGACATTCCTAATCAGCATTCAGTTCACTTCAAATAAATGACTGTAATGTGTCAATAATATAATCACTTCTATTTGTAAAGAGCAATGATTGCCTCTACCAAACCACACTCTCCTTTTCCATCCACCCCAGCTAAAGCTCTCAATTTCCTTGTCAGAGCATTTCACTGCTGCCCAGATTAATGCTGACAGGCAGGAATACTTCTAATTACCTGTCCCTGGCCTGGATGCAAATGGCTGAGTTCTGGTGGAAGTGTGATGAGACTGCCAGTACAGTGACACTGGGCCCCCAGCGTGGAAGCCTGTCACTGGCCTTCTTCCATCCAGGGACCACACAGTTTATTTATTTTATTATTATTTTCCTCCACTCAGGCTAGCAGTGTGGCTTTGTCAATCACAATGTGGAGATGCAGTGGGTGTCTGATTAAAGCTCTATGCACTGAGTGTGATTGAGCTGGTTGCGATGGCTGTATATTAGGATCATAGATTATGGGAGATAATGGTACTTCACTAAGCAAGACAGAGAGGGGGGTTTGAATTGAGTTAAAGAGTGTGGCATAATCAAGGGTGTTGCAAAACAATATTGACATGCCAAATGAAAAATAAACTGAATACCTACAAAGCTGGAATAACAGTAACAGATAAGCAGGGGATGTCTGAGTAATTTCTAAAGACTTTGGGTAGTTTAGTTGGTAGGTAATTAGCTATATGTCCAGCAATTTTAAAACAAAGCCAAATAAATTAAAAGAAAGAAAAGACAGAAGACCAAACAAAGCATATTATATACAATACATATTAAAAAAAATTTTTTTAAGATATTTAAATACAGCATGACACATATTCAAGCAGAGCATCTGAACTATGATATACACTGCATTCAGATGACAAATATGTTGCCTTCTAATTAAAAATGTTGTGTTAAGCAGGGAATCCAACTTGTCATTAAAAGTGTTTGTAGAGTGGGAGGCAGGAAATAATACATGGATGGAAGATGTTTTTTTAGAGGAAAAGAATGTGGAATGAGCTGGGCTGGGTGGAGATGGTGGGCCTAGCTGCTTGACAGTTGACTCTGTTGGATGTGACTTTCACAGTCTGCTGGCAGATTGTGTTGAAGCCATCACATCTGTGACTCGGAGTTTGATTAATGAGACTTTCAGCTCTTCTCTGCCATGTGAGGTTGGGCCATGGCCTTCTCCCAGGCTTCAGTGATTCACGCATTGGTGCGCGCGCGCACACACACACACACACACACATACACATACACACACACACACAAACACACACACACTAAAAACATCTACTTTTTGAATTATTTTTACGTTGGAAATTTGTCCGATTTACCTAGCTCTACATTATACATAGTAAATCCACAATGTGCCACAATCCATGATGCGCCACACAATTGTTGTACCAAACCTAGTGAGCCGACTTCCCTTCCTGTGAAGACAGAGACTATTTAGTAGAGATGGGCCACTTCTATTTTAATGAATGGGAGAAATTGGAATGCCAACCAAGAAGCTCTAGCACACAACGGTCAATGGATGTAGAAAGGAAGTCCCACCTTACAAGTAAAAGAGCCAATCACCTTTTAGATACAGACATCGTCTGTCAATCAACTCACTAACGCGAATGCCATTTAGCTATATAAGCCAGTAAAATTGTGTGTTTTAGCATAATATGAGGTAAAGAAGCACAATTTATGATTCCAATTTTATCAGATTTTATTGCTGATTTAGGAAATAGCCTCCCAAAGGCATTCCAAAGATGGCCAATAGTGGACTGACTTGCAAGAAAAACTTTCGTGAAGATTACCTCAAGATCTACGCATCATGTCATCATTTTTGAATCGTGAGTGTCTCTTTAAGTTCCTGTTAATATATTTAGTTTGTTAAATGAAAACAACACAAGAAATCCACATTTCTTTATCTCATATGTTCATATCTCATATGTTTCTTTATCTCTTTGTGCTTGCACATACAAATAAACACCTTTTAGCCTGTGACTGAATCAATATGCTTTATGTATTATTCATTAATGTTAACAACTGTCGATCAAGGATATTTCTGAAATTTGCAACCCTATTTGTTTTGCCCTGATTGTCAGCTTCACAGACTGAGTGTTTTTATTATGAGTGCGATGAAACGTCATTTCACGAGTTCGTTTGTTCATATAGTCCTGGTTACATAAACATATTTGGTGTGGTTTCCAAAGTGGAGGGGCTCGAGCACGGGACTGGGTTTGAGCTCTGAGATCTCCCCACCCCCTGCCCGGTCTATTGGACTATAGTGGGAAGTAGAAAGACAATTTGAAATAATTGGTAAAGGTGTTTATCAAATATAAAGGTGGAGATGGGGAGGTGAAGGAATGCCAGAAGAATTGTCGCCACAGTGAAGGAAGCAGCTGCTTATATATCACTGGGATATGATTAGCAGGCCAAGATGAACACGCTCCTCCTGAACTTACATTTAGAACTTAATCTTGTGGAAATGAGTTGAGTTGAGTGTGACAGCAGTTTTAGAGTGCCAACAATCCTGTTTTTATGCACAATAATGTAATGGTGAAGAGATTTTTTAGACTGGTTTTATAAAATAACTTTTATAGGCAAAATACTCTTGAATACATTACTTAACAATGTCACTACTGTCTCTATGACTGATGTTTACATCTGTTACTTTGTTGCATATGTGCTTAGTCGCTTTGGGCTAAAGCCGCAAGACCTTTCAGATGAAAAAAAATAAAAGATATTTTAGGAATTTAAATATATTTTATTTATGCTGAAAAAAAGAAAAGATAAAACTGTTCAGTGTAATTGGCCCTTTTCTCAGACTGTGATTACACATGCATTTATGCCTTAATTTGGCAGCATAAATCAAGCAAACTTTTTTTAATTATTATTTCATTCATAAAATGATTCTTTGTGTTATATTACCCAAGCATTAATTTTTATAAAATACTCAGCATTGTTGTGATGGGGTTTGAATACAGCTGCTGATCGAGTGAATGTATATTTGGCATCTTTCTCTATTCTGACTGCCGTAATCTTCACTGTCTATTTTTTTGTCTTCTTTTCGAAAGTCGAGAAAAAACATTCCAAACCTTGAAATGTGAAAAGTGTCCATTAAATAAGCAGTCAGCAGCGAGGTAGCTCGTTTGGTTTTTGTACATAGCTAATATCTGTTTTCACAGCAAACATATTGGCAAATCCCATCTATAAAAAGTTACAAAAGAGATAGGCTGATAAGGAAATGTAACACAGCACAAATGTCCCTTTCCTCAGCCAGGACATATTCTCTCACCCACCACCAAAAAAATATTACTCATAACACAAAGGTGGTGATGGCAAAAACTTTCCTGCACATTGCAATGCTGCCTCTAATCGAGTCGCTGCATATCTGTTCAAAAAGCCCTAACATTCTGATTTGTTTGTTTTTTTGTTTGTTTGTTTTTTTTTTACCCTGGGACAGAAAGCTAAGCATATGGCCATCATTTGGAACAGATGGCATTTGCCTAATGTGAACTGCAATTTAAAGCACTCCACACCCAGCATCAACTACCATCTCCTTCAACAGATATTTCTCCCCTCACTATTGTTCCAGGTGATAGAATAATGACAGCGCAAGGCTGTAAAAGTTGACCTAGCCCATGTACTACATAGTCAAAATTAATGTCTTTTCAGTGCAACATGCAATTTGATGGAAGAAAACCGAGAAGACTTATTTTACATAGTTTGTGACTGTGGTGTTGTTATGGGATTTAAATATTTGTAGATAAGCCATGGCCCATGACCAGGAGATTGGTTTGGGTGCTTGTTAAAGTGTGTCACGTGGTATTTTTATAGCTTTGAAAAGCACATCTGGTGATTTTTAAAGACCTATCCATCAGTAGGTCTTATAAGGGTGAAACTAGCACTATGTCAAACTAAGGCACAATAAATTTAAGGAGAAAGCCATTAAAGAAATGAGTTCAATGGTTTGAAAAGTTGAGGCTCAATTATAAAAAAAAAGACTACTCTTTAACTCTTGCTGTAGCATAGGTGAGAGGAAATGGGTCAAACGAAACATTGTTGTGTAACAGCAAATAACCTGCAGTCACCCAATAGCAAATTTAAAGCTGAATTATGCAATTTCTGTCCCATTAACGTAACCAAATTGCAAAAATAATAATTGTTTTTCAAACAGGTTTCCCAAATACTACCCTGAATTGCCTTTGGTTGGTAAAACAGATATCCCTGTCCCAAACTTACACCATTGCTGTGTCAGGCTAGCTGGGATGCTAAAAGAAATAAAGCAATGTTTTGACAGTGCCACAGACCCACAGTGTTACACTTTACAGGGAATCAACCAACAAATGGCTAATTTTTAGTAATCCCTGCATATTAAAATGGGACAGGATAAAGTATTTTAACATAAAAAAAAATACACACTACAGGTTTAAAAGCCAGGCAAGCTTTTAATCCAAAACAATAACTGCAAACAAGGGTCCCGATCCAAATCAAGTGGCAATGATATGTTCCATTCAACTAAGAAAGTCTGAACTTTCAATGTTCTACTTGGAAAAGTGCAACAGAACGCTGCTTGAAATCAGGTCTTGTATTCTCAATTAAAATCTTAAGGCTAAAAGTAGCTCCTAACGTGGAAATTTAAGAGACTCTAGAAATTATGGGCGTGTCACTCCTAATTTTAGGACTCGTAAAATTGTCATCTAAGTGTAATTCATGAAGCATTTTAATGCTAAAAGTAACTCCTAAACCCATGACAGCTTTAAAGTCCTCCTGAGGACTTCTAAATCCCTAAGAGTGACTCACAAATGATCCGAAGCATACCTTCTGTCATCAATCCACATTAAAAACAATATATTAGAATATTATTATGACATCAACCTTTTAAAAATGTATTGCTTGGATCACAATTGAATGGATGTATTTTAATAATATAACATTATAACAATATTATAAACATTATAATATTGACATAGTCCTTTAAAAAAGTTATTATCTAAATTGCAGTTAGAGATGCAGTTAACTCTCCCACGAACCGAAACAACACAATTACACTGGAGATACATTTTGACAACTATGCACTCTCTGGCCACAGGCAAAGCTAAACTTTGTAGTGTCTATGAATTGATAGATTATTTTGCTGACAGATGATAGAAACTTGTATAACTTGCTCTTAGCAGTTTTGTGAATAGCTTTTAAGCAAATACTCTTAGCTAGGAACTCTTTGGAAAAATCCTAGTGGTAAGAAAAAATCTTTGTGAATACGGGCCCAGATTTCCAACTAGGAAACGAAAGCAGAAATGTTCAACCACGACTCCGAGATGCATATGTCTGACGTCCTGAAAACATAGCAGCACCAAGTTGATGTAACTAGCTAACAACAGCATTCACTCAACAAATGTGTCAAAATTTTGTTGCATGAAATAAAACCTGCTAAGCAAATGTTTGACAGGTGTGTACAGTACATTATCTTCTCTTTTGATAACTGTACACATGCAAACAAATGCTAAGATTGCTACTTTGTTTCTTTATATGACATTTTCTGAACACTGAACCACAGTATGCTATATATATATAGTCAGGATCTGGAGATATCAAGTAGGAATATCCCATATCTGACTTTAATTGGAATTCAGCAAAGCTTTGCATTATAGTATCTAATGCCAAAATACAATATAGAAAGCAAATCTCTATGAGAATGCTAACATAGATTGTTGAACCACTGATTACATTTTTCTTTTCAGCATCAAGCACCGTAACTCGGGCAAAAAGTTGGTAGGTCAAGTCTGGAAGTTTGCTGTAGTCTTTCTGTGTGTCAGGTGCAAGTCTGATGAAGAACAGTAGCACTAATCAGCTGCTTTCTGCTGAAAAGCTCCATTTGAGAATGATTTATGATACTGCTGCCACAGACAGGCAAATGACAGGTGCCAATAAAGGACACCCACACCTGTATAAATCATTCTCTCTCACACACACACACACACACACACACACACACACACACACGCTCTCTCGTTCTGAGCAAGACAATCGAGAGAGCGGAAGCCACATTATGGCACACATCTCAATCATATATAACCAGATGAACGCAACTCTCAAGGGGCCACCAAAATATGTACTAATGGTGTTTCATTATCTCAGTCCATTAAAACAACTTCAGAAAAGACTGAAGTGAGACAGATTTGAGAGAAAAATATGCTTGGATGAAAACTCTTTTATTAAGTCAAATCACTGCATATCTGCATATAGAAGACCTACATACATCCTCAGTCTCCAGAGAGGAACTCCAGTGTCTAGCAGTCACTACATGACCTAATACTTCTTCTATTCCAATATATTAGACCTTATGTCATGGCATATATGTCCTCTCAGTGTATTTGTATGTATAATCCACAGGTTATTCCAATGAGACAAGGTAAGTGACAGTATCTGTTACAAACACAGCAATAATTTGAACACACACACAGACACAGACTCACTTTTAGCTAGCTATCTAAATGAGAACATATGATAGAATTCTACTCTTAAAAAAACACAAAAATAAAAACATCTACTTTATGAATTATTTTTACATTGGAAATTTGTCAAATTTAGCTAGATGTGCCAAAAACAATAAACATCCAGTGAGGGGCAGTTCTGTTATGTGGACGGAAATGCCTTGTTGATGAAAGAGGTGAATAGAGAATGGCCAGAATGATTCGAACTGACAAAGACTATGGTTACTCAGATAAACGCTCTGTACAATTGTGGTGAGAAGAATATAATCTCTGAATGCAATTCTGAGATGCGGGTTGGTACAATTTTGGCTGCACGAAGGGGACCTACACAATATTAGGCAGGTGGTTTTAATGTTGTGGCTGATCAGTGTATATATATATATATATATATATATATATATGGTGATTTAACATGTTAATAAAGTGTGATTAATTCTATAAAAAATAACAAATTAAAATATTAAGCAAATAATTATGTCCCCAGACCATAATATAATATTAATATACCATCGGAGCAATAACAGCTTAAAATACCAGCTGTTTTCAGCAGGGGGCAGTAAGCGAAACTCCAGCTGTATAAGCAACACACAGCTGCATGACATTAGCAACTGTACAAGATGGAAACGTGTTCTTGTGTTCAAACACAATTGGACAGATCACAATTCTGAATGCAGGGATCTCGAGACATGTTTTTCGAAGTCTCAAACTATGTTTAACTTGACACATGATGTAAAAACATGGTCTTTATTATGTGCACTCATTGAAGTGAGACACTCCAATGAGTACACTAGCACATCCTTAGAAAGCCCTTATATTGAATCTATCTCAGATAGATTGACAAATTCAATCGCTAAATGGATTACTGTGGACTGTAGGCCAATGATAAGCTAACAGTATGTTTAATAATATGGAAATAAGCACTATATTGCCTTATAATATAGCTAAGTAAACACAAACACACAAATAAAACCTCTTTAAAAGGAGACAGTCAGGTGTCTTGCCCTCTGTTAGCTATATGTAACAAAGCGAGTGATGGACATGGAGCTGTTGTGAATGTGTGAAAAGGTGCAGGTAGCCGTTTCCATTTTGACTTGAAAAAAATGGACTCAATGCACAAATATTAATGTCTCCAAGAGAATGTGGAAGGTGGACGTAAATGTATGAAATCACGTGACAGACAGACAGTACAAACCCCAATTACCACTAAGTAACAAATCACGATTTATGGACCAGACTTTGGAGAAGAATTTGAAGGCAGTGGATAGGGATAATCATCAAACAAAATCTTTGAATCTTCGTGTTTCTAAAGCGCAAGCAAATTTCACCCTCCGTCCTTCACCTAGCCTTCTTTTATTGCTCTTGTGGACCTCCGCTCCGCCATGAGGGCAGGCGCTCCATCGTTGAGTTACTGAACATAAAAGAGATGCTCTTGGAGGTTCCACCCCACTGTTAAGGAAGCACTAACATCTGGACACTCTCCAAGCTGAACTCGTGGGTGATTCGCCATGCATATAGATGCAGGTAAATGTTATACTGACTTGCTGTTCCATTACCATGTAGAATCTACAGAATCTGGGCAATGGAGGAGTAAGTATCAGCACTAATTTAGTTCTAATTCACAAAGTTGTTTAGGATAAAACAGGCCAGGAAATAAATACATGTAAAATAAATGAGCATCAACACTGATTTATAGATTAATTACATTCTTATTCAAAAGGTCTCGATTGAATTCAATTTGATTTAAATGTAATTAATTAAGGACTATTTCAGGGAGCACAGTGTCTGCCATTTTTTATTTATTAATGTATTATTTTTCCCAATAGCTCAACTGGTATAGCATAGCGCTAGCAACACTAAGGTCATGGGTTCAGTTGCTTATTTATTTGGTTCATTTGGAGCAGCATACATTGTTTCTGGTTTGAGATATCCTTTTAAAATCCTAAAAAACTAAAACTCAAAATCACGTTATACAGCAGCATACCCTCAGTAACCACTAAATCACATTCTGACACATGTCAGATTCTGATTTCCACTCAGTTCTGAAAAATGCAGACACTCCATTTTCTCCGAACACTGAACTAAGATACATTTTTCATTTAATGGAACCGTGCTTCTTTAGGAGGCTCTCAGTGGAAATGCACTTTCTTCACCAAAATTTGAGAAAAGGCTACAAGCTGGGAATTAATAGCTTGAAGAGTGACACAATTTAAAAGTCATACACAGACAACAAAATCTACAGAAAAAAAAATCATATTCACATTCATTACGGAGGTACACTGTGGGACACGACAGGCAGACTTCCACAGAGTATAACAGAAAGGAGGGGGAAAATTTTGACACACAAGAGCAGCAGCCATTACCTGTTAGCGAGCAGCGTTGTGAAAGTCACTTGACTCATGCTCTGATAGGCTGGCAGCAGTTGGGCCCAGTCCCACTCCCTCTCACCCATAGCAGCCTGTTGATAAATGAGCAGCAAGTATTGTTCGTTATTAATCACAGTTAATATGATCAGTAAATTACTGTTCCAGCTGGGCTGGACTAACCAAGGAGGAGGGGGTCCCGGACAAGGCTGCCCCAATACGATATATCAATCATATCTGCACAAGAAGTTTTTTATTTCAATAGGACAGCAATTAATTTATTAATCCATTTGGGGAGGGATGTACCATCATTTATAAAAAGATAAATCAATTTTGGGAGGGAAGTCGTTATTCTTCTCGCTGCTGTTCGTGGCAAGTCGCTCAACATTTCCTTCACCCCAAACCCCCTCTAACCCACACACACACACAGACACACACACCCTGTGCAAAAGTGTGAGTGGACCGTCCCCTTGTTACGGAGCCAAATTAAATCTGATTGCTCTGATAGCCAGAATGTCACTCTTAACTTTGAGTTGAGTTTTTATTGACAAAAGGACGTGAACGTGCCAGCCCCTCCTGTTCTCCAACTGCCTGATTGATGGATCAGCACTCGCTTTTTCTCCCTCCGTTTGATTTGACAAACAGCACAGCCACCTGAAAGCGAGGAGGCTTTTTAATCATCCCCTTAATAAGGTGTTTTATGCAAAGCAATGCAAGCACAAGTGATAAGAAGAAAACAAAAGGGATTAAGAGCATCACAGCTAGCTCTGAACAACGGGGGAAAATACTTGCATTTTAACAGATGCAAAACTCTAAGCTAAATAAGATAATAAATGAAAGGTTACCATTATTTTTTTTATTTGTTTTTATAAAAAACAAGTTTTTATACTTTCTGGCTTCAAAGATGCTCAAAAAAGTCTCATGACGTGAGCAGAGAAAACGTATACTACCTTTAAGAGAAAGCTAAAAGAGGACCATGGCTCTTGTAATTAAACCTTCAACCTACACTTTCTTCAGCACGCAAGGGATGCTTTTTCTGCCTTTGTTCAAAGCCATATCACACTTGAAGAATTCACCTTTCAAGTGTTTTTTTTTTTTTTCTCTGCTCTTTTGGTTAACCTTTTTTAATGTTTTTCTTTGTGCCTCCTTCACACTAAAATACTGCTTAGGGACAGAGCGATTCTCAAAGGAGAATTGTCGAGTTCGTCCTAGAAATGCAGTTTAAAGTCTCTCAGTCACTCTCTCATATTAACCTTGACGAAAATGTACACTTGTTGGGCATGAATGAGTACAGAATAGTAGTAGTTCACGCTTTAACGAAGTGCTTTAAATAAAATGTACGTAAATGACAAGTATTGATGTGTACTTGTGGCACCTCAGCTTAGTGCATTGGAAGGCTGAAAAGTTAAAGTATGGTAAACAGAAAAGAACCAACCTGATCAAACTTGTTACAGCCGATAGAATTACACTCAGTGAGAGGGTTGAACTGGGATATATGGCAGGTAGGACCGTTTGCTTCAGATGAGAAACTGACAGGTCCTAAAGGAGAGTCTGCATTAGTCTCCGGAAGAGGTGTTAGGACGGACCTCAATAATGCCTTCAAAAAAGAATCCAAAAAACATGTGAAAGGGTCAGGTATACAGTGAACTTCCTCAAAATACATTGCATTGTTCCTGAGTGGGAAAATTCACAGAAACCTGGACATATCTAGACAAATTTTATTATTAGACTGCATTAAGCAAAACTAAATAACTATTCAAATGGTCAAATTAACATTGAATCTCTACAGACTTGTTAAACACATCACTAGACAAATGAGTACATTTCAACAATTGCACACTTAATTTTGGACATAATGGATATTTCTTTCCTTTCTATTCCCTGAATAATTGGGCGACAATGGTAGAAATTAATCAGTCTATCTAGGAATAGGATTTGAAAACAGGACATTGGAAGAGGACAAAGATATGTATAGATATAGCACAAAGAACCACAGTTCTCAAGAACAGACATAAGTGAAAGTTCTACTAATTTCCCAAGATGCATTCTTATTGTTCTTAAGTAGAGCAAGGGGTACAAAAGTATAGTTTAAGTGTAGTTTGTGTGCTAGATCTCTCTGTGAAAAAGTGTTTAACCCCTTAAACATTCATTCTCTTTTTAAGGGCATAGTTCACCCCAAAAACTAAAATTGAATAATTAGTTACTCACCCTCATGTACTGTAGCTCCAAACCCATTTTACTTTCTTTTTTATGGTACCCAAAAGGATATTAAAAGGCGATATTAAAAAAAAACCAAAGACAATCAAATAAGTTTCGACAATCTTATGGCTTCGAAGTCTTCTGAAGCCATAAGATATCTTTGTGTGAGGCCAAAAACCAAATGTACGTTTTTATTCACTGGGTTGCTGCCTTCACTCTCAATATCTGTGACCCATTATAATAAGGTTATTTTTGTGAACATCAGTAAATGCATAAGATTTTGTAGAAAAAAAATGGATAATATAAGATTATACCATTTAATATTTTGGTGAATGTTAAAAAATGTACAAAAAATGCACAAAAATGTATTTCTTCTTGCTCCTCATGTTCTTTAAAAAAGCGTAAATCTGGTTACAGTGAGGCACTTACAATGGAAGTGAATGGGGGCCAATTTTTTTCCTTTTTGTTAAAATACCCAGTTTCAAAATATAGCCACAAGACATAAACAATGAGTGTAAACATGATAAAATCACTTACTAACCTACGCCGTTGCCATGACAATGTAATGTCAACAAACCCTAAAATGACTTAAATGATTAAAACAACTTTACAGCTCAAATCATACACAAGTTTTAACAAAGGATTAATGTAAGTGCATTTATAAAATGATAGCTTCACATTTCTGCCTTTAAACCCTCCAAAAATGGTCCCCATTCACTTCCATTTTAAGTGCCTCACTGTAACCTTGATTTTTGCTGCTTTTTTTTTTAAAGCAGGGATGAGTCAAAATTATTTTTGTGGTAATCAACATTATCCCATAATGTCAATTGAGCTAAACTTTAAACAAGATCAATAAGTAGGGAAAAAGTATTTTCATTGTTAGTTCAACTAATGTATTGTAGGTAAAATGTTACCCAAACCTTATTCACAATTTTTTTGTCTGTTCCTCACACAAAGTTATCGTATGACTTCAGAAGACTTTGAGAATAGCACACAAGTCATATGGAATGTTTTTATTATACCTTCATGGTGCTTTTTATCATTGTTGGAGCATGACAATTCTGGTCACCATTCACTTTCATTTTATGGAACACTGCAGCTTGATCATCTTGCCTAACATCTGTCATGTGGGTTTGGAACAACATGAGGGTAAATAAATTAAGTCAGAATTATATATATATATTTTGTTATTTTAAGACTTCTGCTAATTTGTGAACCCCTTTCTCATTATTTCTGTCATTTTTTATGTTTAAAATACATCTCTTTCCCTCTTCCCATCGTTCTTTCAATCAGGTCAAGGCTGATTCGTCCACAAGAGGGTCAGCAGCAGCTCTGTCTCTGCACAGCAGCTTTGAACAGGCGTTGCCCTCAGCTTCAGGTCACACTGTCTGCCTCAGGCTAACAGCCACCTAATTTCTTGGTGAAAAACAGCAATTCGCTACCTCATTGAGCTGGATGCTGTGATGGATTTGCCGGAGGTGCTGGCTGCCACCTGCTCTATGGCACAGCTCCAGCAGCAACTGCCTTATTTTATGCTCAGTCAGTTCAGTGGGACCCATCCTTTCCTGCGCCGGGCCGCTCTCCATACGCTCAAATACACTGATGGAGGGACACAGAAAGGGGAGAGATCAATGTGAAACGTACACAAAAGCTTATTGTATTTATATAAAATGTATTATATAATTAAATAAAACCAATTCTAAGAACTGTATGTACAATTGTTAACATGGTTTGCCACCAATGCACAGCTGGGTCTAAAAGAGAAAATGCTTCTATTTTGCATTTGCTCCTAATTGAGTCATTGCCAGTAATAACTCAAAATCCTAAAACTTTGTTTATATCAAGGTTTAAATGGAATTTAAAATGCCAGATTCTCTTTTACTGTTATATTATCATATACTATGACATATATTGAATTATATTTTATTCATTATATCATTAGCATAACAATGTGAGGAAAAGGCTGAAAAACTGCATGGACTCCACAACCTGATGATACATGTTATCTCAGAAAGATCTGAGAATGTTCCAAAGTATCTTGTAATATTACTATTTTGACTTACATTTGATAAGTGACCTAAAAATAGTATAAAATTGTTCATTTCAAGTGATAACCCAAAATCAATTTTTTTATCCAGATTATCAAAGTCAGACATTTTGGACCCTACTGGACATTTTCTACATAAAGTTTCTTTGTGTTGACTTATAAAAAAGGGAAATAGAGACAATGGAAAAAATGAAGGAAAGAGAGAAAGAGAAAGGACCGATCAAGTGTAAGAGACACAGTGCAGCTACTGTAACCTCAAGGTCCCTTGAATACACCCATTCCTGAGCCCTTCCTTTCTATCCAACATGCCTCATCACCCTCACCACCCTTTCCATCGGATATCCCCCAGTTTATTGTTCCCCCCACTTTCCTCTGCCTTCCTTTTTTTTATTTTTCAATCACAAAGTGACAAGGAAATTGTTGCCTGTCAGGCAGGCCTTTAGCTTCAATGACACCGTGTGAAGCGGCAAGGACCTGGACAGCCCAGCCAGTGAGCGTCCGGTTGTCAGCACCTGTGCCTGTATCCTTCCCTGTCCATCAGTGTGCAGGTGAAGCAAATGATTGGATTCAGTCAGCAGCTTGATTAATGAGACACCCGTCAGATCTGGGACAAGCTATCAATCACGTCATTAGGACCAATGTGCCCTGAAAGAAGCTGAACACCCCCTCTGCCCACCGATTCCACTGCATTCATCTTCATCTGTGCATGCATGCCGTCAAAGCCTGCCAGGGTCACCGTGATGGAGAACAATCATCTTCTCCTCTACAAATTACTTTGCAAAGACAAGAGATGAGGGTGGTGTGTGTGCATTTTTGTATGTGTGTTGACAAGTTGGGGAGGGGGGTGTTTTTCAGAGAAGCCACTTTCCGCCAACACACTGTACGTTGATTGTTTACACCGGAGGCAGTGCCTGAAAGTGAAGGTTATTTTAATGAATAGTAATGGTTCCACTGACTGTCTAAGACAGGCAATACATAATCACTCTTCCTTTTTGCTATCTCCCATTTTTTGCCCCCCACTCCTTCTTTTTGCTTTTCCTGTCACTGGGAGCAATGTTTCTCGGAACACTAAAAGTTTTATTTTTTTGCCGGTCTGATATGATGCTAAATCATTTTCAATAAGGGTAATTAACTCTGAGACATGTCTTCTAGACTTTGCTTCTATACGGTAAAAGTTGCTTTTGCAGAAATTGATAAATAGTATGAAGTACAGGTCACTTCTCAAAAATGCTCAAAAATCGATTGTTTGAATAAATTATTAGTGGAGGATCATTATTTAAGGTAGGCATTATCTCATCCATCGATATTTCAGAATTTGCAAATTGCTAAGATGATTAAAAGTACTACTCATGTATATATATTAATATACTGGGTGACGTCAAACCACTGATCTATATATAACATATATACATATATATAGAGCAGTGCTTCAAACCCATTTTCAAGCTACAATTAACAAAACACTTTGAACGGGTGAGCCACGTTTTTTTTGGGGGGATAAAAAAACCATAGAAAACAACACACCATTTTTACCAAAGAGGATGAGGATTAAATTAAATTCTATAAATGACAAAATGGTGAGGATGAGTTTTATTTTTATTTTTTTATGACAATATGTACACTAGCAGCTAAAATTTTTTTACCCTAATGTTGGGACCTTATTCACAGTAGCGGCATCTTTTAGCGAGAATGACAACAATGCAGTGAAGGAAAGACTTACAGACTCTCCAATGTGTTTTACTGTTGTTTAAAGTGTTCTGGATAATTTTACTGATGTAACATTAAAACTATATATATATATATATATATATATATATATATATATATATATATATATATATATATATATATACACATACATACATACAACCGTTCAAATGTTTGGGGTCACTTGACTGAAATGTTTCTCATGATTTTAAAAATCTTTTGATCTGGGGGCATATGCTTAAATGTTTGAAATGAGTTTAGTAGACAAAAATATAAATGTGCCACCACATTAATTTATTTCATAATAAAACAAATTTTTTTTAAAAAATAAAAAAAGTTTTTGAAATGGATTACTTGGACCAAATAACAAAGAAAAGCAGCCAGTAAGTGCCCAACATAGATGGGAACTCCTTCAATACTGTTTAAAAAGCATCCCAGGGTGATACCTCAAGAAGTTGGTTGAGAAAATGCCAAAAGTACATTTCTACAAATTCTAGGCAAAGTGTGGCCACTTTGAAGATGCTAAAATACAACATAGTTTTGTTTTATTTTGGACTTTTTTTAGTCACAGCATAATTCCCATATTTCCTTTTCTATTATTCCATAGCTGTGATGACTTTACTATTATTCTAAAATGTGAAAAAATAAAAAATAATATGAGTAAGTGACACTAACGGTATCAGCCACAACATTAAAACCACCTGACTAATATTGTGTAGGTTCCCCTCATGCCGCCAAAACAGCGCCAACCCGCATCTCAGAATAATCTGAGATTATATTCTTCTCACTACAATTGTACAGAGCTGTTATCTGAATTACCGTAGAATTGTCAGTTCAACTGCCCCTCACTGGATGTATATACTCTTATATACAGTGAGTATATATATATATATATATATATATATATATAAATTATGTAACATCAGTTGTGTAACATTAGATGTGATTTAAGAGCTTTATACAGCGTTATACAGTGCAAACCATTGAAGAGGCTGTTATCCCACACAGCTTTGTTCTCATTCACCTCAAATATCAAATATGACGCTACTGTGAATAAGGTCTATTAGGCAGTATGTCTCAGTCACCATTCAACTTTATTACATCTTTTTTTCACATATTAAAAGTGAATGTTGTCTGAGGCTGCCTAAACTCTCTTTTGGTGTTCCACAGAAAAAAAGAAAGACCA
This sequence comes from Xyrauchen texanus, assembly GCF_025860055.1. Taxonomy (NCBI): domain Eukaryota; kingdom Metazoa; phylum Chordata; class Actinopteri; order Cypriniformes; family Catostomidae; genus Xyrauchen; species Xyrauchen texanus. The sequence goes on from NC_068279.1 coordinate 36,477,565, forward strand.
ATTCAAAAGCTCACCTCTCACTACAAAGCTTTCGTGCCTTCTGCAGTTGCATAGAGGTGTATTTGGGCCTCTTCTCCTCCAGACCCTGGAGCACCTTATGAACCAGAGGCTTTGGCACACCTTTCTGCTGGCCCAAGCTGACCTGCAGGCACTCTGATAGCAGACTCAGCCTATCCTTTTCTGCTCTATCTAGGGGCTGTGCAGTCAGTAGCTCCAGGGTGTCTCCATTCTCCAGATCCTGGCAGAGCCAGCCCAATAAGACCCAGAGGAGCAGGCCAGAGGACCTGATCTGCCGAGCATGCTGAGAAAGCCTCTTCTCAGCCACAGTGAAGAGGAAGCGCACAGGTAGAGGGAGGGAGGCTACAGCTGACGGAAGGTGGGTGAAGATAAAAGAGAGGGCTTGGATTGCTAGATTCATGCTGTCTGAAAAAGAGAGAAATGTTGACAAAACAGTTGGTTTGATTTTAGCATATAAAATGCATACACTTTAAAGACAGACAGACAGACAGACAGACAGACAGACAGACAGATAGATAGACAGATAGACAGATAGACAGTTTTTACATTACAAAGGCAAAAACAAAACAAAGGTAAAGCAAAAACAATCAAATATAAAATATTATTGATTATTATTGCCAACGAAACTTTACATACTCTTGTTGGTCTCATTAAACTTGGGTTCGGGAGTGTAGTTCCACTCTTTCGGGACCTTGCTTAGTACATTGTCTGGTAGGTGCTGTCTAATCAGGGGTCCAGGCTGATCCTTACATGCCTGCACCATGCCCACCAGGTGGGTCAGGAGTTTCTTAGTGGGTCCACAAACAATAGACCTGATGCATTTATACAAGCTGAGTTCCTCTTTACTGGAGTCTGGAATCAAGAGAAAATTAATTGTTTATTGTGTGATTTATAGTTTATATAAAGTTATTGAGGTTTAATAATTGCATGTAAACTTAATTTCTAAATCATTAGGAAATGAAACAACCTTACTGTTTGTCTTAATATTATATTCGGTCACAGGACACTACTCAGCGAAGGAATGGGTGGAATTAATTGAAGATATGTTATAAGACATTATAAGGGGGAAGAGGCAGACCACTTGAGAAAAACAAAATACAAATAAATATTGAAGAAATTTCGTGATGAAAATGAATGGAATAAATTGTAATGGTAAGAAGAATCATAAAAGAGCCAATCCCCTTTTTTGTTTACTCTAGAGTGTACATGCACATTAGCTGAACCAGCCTGAAAAATAGTTTTGCATGCTCCGAGTCTGAGCTAAAGAAGAAGAAATCTTGATAACATTTTAATCCAATTTACTACTGATTTGAAGGTAGGGATGCACCGATACCATTTTTTATGTTCCGATCCAATTCCGATATCTGAACTCTCAGTATCTGCCGATACCGATCTGATACCGGTGTTGTTTTTTTGCATAATCATTTTAGAATATCTTAATATTATTGTGTGGAAATAATTGGGTGTACTCTTTAATATGTAAAGAAACGCAAACATCTAACTACACATTATTTCAATATAAATGTATAGCATATTAAAATAACTTTATTTCCCTTTACTAGTTTACAGGATAATGTAGCAGCAAAATTAACAGTAATTCCAGTCTTCAGTTTAAAAGAATCCAGTTTTCTTTGTTAAACATTTTCAACTTGTATCTGGACTTTAAAGGATTCAGATCTCTTTTTAGTTCACTTTAAATTTATGATATCAGCTCACTTTTCATTCACAGATATTTTTTGGAACCCATTCAACTTAAATATTTGTATAATTTGTAAACAAATAATAATGATAATAATACATTATTATTATTATTGTTATTATCATTGACTTTTAGATTTTAAATACATCAGTAATATATTAAATATTGCACCTTTAACTTCTAAACCCTCATACTTTTATTTTGATATTCTGAACTCTCCTGAAAGTCCTGTATGTGTCTGTTTGTAGGCAAGTTCACACTAATTTAATTTGCTTCTTATTCAAATTCTGGTAAAATGCACCTCCAGTGCCATTCTAAATGCATATTATAAGTGAACCGAACTATTGAGCATCTACATCTGAGATGTTGTTCATGAGTTGCGCTCAAATATTGTGTGAAGGCTAAAAATAGCCGTGAGTGCAGCATGTGAGTTTGCTTTATGGTTCTTTTGTGAACTTTTTGGAGCTTGACAGTAACGCATACTAACACATAGTATGGGATTTGGATCGGGTAAATTATGTCTCAAGGGACAACACCTTAACTCTTTCCCCGCCAAACACAGAATTTTCCGGGTTTTATGAAAAAACGCTTCCCCGCCAAACACGGAATTTTCCGGGTATCCGTGTTTTAGGTGGTATACGGTAAGGAAGACCCGCACGCATGTTTTGAAAGAGTACGCAACTCTTTGATCAAAGAAACAGATTGCGATCGTCTCAAACGTGAAGTGGAACACCATACTAATACTAAAGCACTTGTTTGATAAAAATGCCTTTTTCTCAGCTTTTTGTCCGAAATGTTGTTTTTGACAAAACCTACCTCTGTTCAAGTGGCAATAAAAAAAGAACAAATGAAGATAAAATAAAATCGGGTTTTTTTGCCTAAAAGCAGAGGCTCAGATCTTTATTTTGATATATAGCATCTTCATATATTCATGGAAGAAAATATTCTGCGGGCCATTAAAATTTAGCGAAAATCGTCAAAAACCCTGGCGGTGGCTGGCAACTTTTTTTTTAAAACGCTGGTGGGGAAAGAGTTAAACAAGGATAAAACTACAAAATCACAATGCACCCCTATAATTTATGTAAAAATAATTACGCCTCACATGTAGTATATACAGAAAATGTGAGCCTTCAGTGTGGATTAAATCTCCTGAATCAAAAAGTGTCAGGTCATAATTGCAATTTTGTTATCAGTATGAGTAATTTTATATGGCGACCATTAACACAACAGGAAATATTCATATTTTACAGAGGGTAAAAAAAGACATGGCTGAAATGGAATTATATACATGATCAAAAACACAGCTGAAGGTTTAATTATGGCTTTGATTTGATGATGGGCTTCCTCTGTTCACACATGGCATTGACTAGCCTGCTGGTAAGATTTGATATTGAGGACACAGTTGGGGGGACATGGTGATTGTGGTTATTAACAGAACTACAACAATTCTATGAATTGCAATATCTGACAAAAAAATATATTTTTAAAGTCTAAGTGTATGTAGGACAGAGCATGGCAAAGACTGTTGCATTTGATTGTACCTGTTAGGTTGTAAAATTGTTCCCAGAGGCGTCTCTGATCCAGGAAGCCCTCCAGCACTTGAGTTAAAGCCCTGGGGAGGTGGTTTAGAGGGGACAGGATGGCAAAAACAGCTTCCAAAAACTCTGCAGCCGCTGTCTGCATCTCAGGAGACACCTCCATTTCTCTGTCCACACAAAGATCTGAAAGCACATTATCCGTATTATTAATTTTCAAATGAATCAACAAAGAAAATAGCCACAGTCCTAAAATATGGAGGACTGTTGTAAAACAAACCTAATTATTTCACAATGAGCTAGTTGTGACTTCCCTACATGCTATAAAAAACATTAATTTTATACTCTGTCGCTGTATTTTTATTTATTTTGGAAAAGTCACAAGTAGTGTGTCTGTACCAAGGTACAGTGATGATACCAGATGCCAAAATATGGTACTGAATGGCTAACACTTTTATATACCATTGCATTTAAGATTTGCAAAAATGCAAAAAGACGGACTGATGGACGGACGGATAGATGGATGGACAGACAATTAGATGAGCTTAGCAAAGGAAATATATGTCTTGTTAAGCAATACAAGTGACAAAAGGTCCATTCTAAGGCAAAGAGCCAATTGTCTGTCTGGACAAACACATGAAAGATGAGCCCACAACAAGATTTGACTGAATGCCCTTGTCCAAATCCTGTCAGGCCAGTAGGGTTGTAGAACGATGCAGAATGTTTTTGCATTTGGTTTATCCCCTGTCAGTCTCGCTTCCAAGAGATGACAGTCATTTGAATAGCCGATTGAATGCAACGCAGCATTCAATGAGTGTCTTTGATGTAAAGCAGGGTGCTGTTTGCACTTTTTTGACAAATGTTGGACTGTTTTGAAATGACAGGCCTAAATTACCTGTCGTAGTAAAGCTTGCAGTTTGCTAATACTGCTTTGCTTAACAGGAACCTAGAATTCCATTGCTGGAGAGAAAATGATGGGAATCGATTCTGCTTTCTTTTATTTAGAGGTGAGAGGAAAAATAGTACAGATGGTTGTGGGAGATTGTCTGGTGCCTTTTGCTGCCTTTCACTGTAATGATCTTTTTACTACAAGACAACAGTTTACATCAGAGCCATGGTGCTGTGGGTAATGTACATGCTTACAACACTTAGTCAACAAGAATTAAAAATTGCCCCATTCATTTCCCGGTCTTATTGTGCATGATTCAACTATCTTCGGCGATCTTTTTTATTTTATTTTTTATTGCAGCACGCAGTACATTGCTACCCTAATGAATGAGCACTTGCTCAGCCCTCAAAGCATGACATTGCGGCCACTGGAGTGAGAGTTATTTGCAATTCTAAGCATTTGCAAATTTACACTTGAAAACATTCTGTAATTCAGATGAGGTTTGTTTTAAAAATATAATATTGCATGTGTATAAATTGTAAGGTGTCCATTTTCAAGAGTCATTATGGTGGTAATTCTGATCTACTGTACAGTTAGAGACGGAGAGGACAAAGATGCAGCTAATGGATGTAAAAAATAATTAAACAACAAATAACGAAGCAAATAAATCTGAGTATATGTGATGTAACCTGAGTTGTGGCAGATGGTGTGTGGATTGGAAGATGCAGTTTCACTCACACCAACATGCCACTAATAACAGAAATAACAGATTAACCTTAACTGACGGCACTGCATCTTCATACGGTTGCATAATAATTTGTGATATGCATTACAAGGAAATGCCAAAGGTAAACAGATCATAGATACTAATGATTTCTCACCAGAGCGGTTATGAAGCTTGTAATGGAAATATCTATTTTACTTTAAACATACTGCATCTCTGCTGCATGTGTTTCTCTTATGGTGTTAACTGGTTGCCAGTATGTCACAATGATCTTTGATAGTGACAAAATAATTATTTGTAAATGTTTTAAATTCACTATGCATACTGTATGTACATTTTAAAATTAGAATAAACTGAGTGTAATTTTACAGTGTGGGCAGTAAAATAAAACTGCAGCATATAACTTGTAAAAGGGGGCACTATAAAAATAAATATCAGCAATCGGATCCTTATCGGCCGACCAGAGTGTTAAAACATCGGTGATCAGAATTGGCCCTTAAATTTCCTGATGGATTCAACACTATCCTTTTTGGCTGATGCCATCAAGCCCTCGTATTTTTAAACTTCTCGCCTCCAACTACCTGTCAAATAGAGACCATGCCAAGATGGAATGCCTTTTCAATCAATTACAGATGTCCTGGACCCATTCCTCTCTCTCGCCTGCATTTTCCTATAGAGTATGTTAAAAGGCAAAACCTCAACAAATGCTTTGCAATGCTCATTACAAAACAGAGGAATTATATTAATGGCCAAAAGGGGCACTGAAGAGTCAAACAGGTTAATCACCTGCCTCTTCATAATCATCTCTTTACAACAGCTGAATGAACTGCGATAAATTAACTGCTGCTGCTTCTCTTGGGAGGAGGATCCAAAAACCAAGTCTCTCCCCCACTAACAAACCTTTGCAACCTTGAAATGTTGCCAACAAACACACCTGTTGATTTTCTATGAAGCCATGTAGATGAGTTTTCACTGGAGGCCAGTAATTGGAATCGCTATCAGTAATCGCTATCAGTCCCTCAAATATTCAATGAACAAGCTTGTATTTAGAGCACAGCTTAGCTCTAATCGTTCCCAAACTGCGCTGAGAGACGTTGACTCAAATGAGGAACTTTAAAAAGAGGTTTCTCTAAACGACTGACAAGTCACTGCGTTTCTTCTTAATTATCCAGGCTGTGGCCAGGCAGTGTTGATTTATAGCGACGTGATTCCCTCACCAGAGAGCGCAGGCAGACGTGCTCTCAGCCAGGCTCAGTTATTAATGAGCTTTGCTATAATGTGAATTAATGTGGAAGCACAAAACAGCCTTTAAAGGTTAGACTTTTCTGAGTGGAAGGAAGAAAGAGGAAAATCTTTAAAGGCCATTCACTTTGCTCTCACATGAGTGTTTATTACTGAGCTCTATTGATTCAGAAATGATGAGGAAGGTGATGAGGGCGATGATGAGTGAGTAAAACGACATTCTCACAACATTCACGATGAAGTTCAGATGTTCCTGAGAGGGGAACACAAATTTGTTGAAACTTGGTACATGAATAGGTGTTAAATCAAAAATGGATCTTTCGAGTCACTTGATGATATGCGAGTTTAAGCAGCCTAGTGGGGAGCTCCGCTACACTTTGCTACAATAATCATTTCAATCAATATTGCTCTGTGAGAACTGATTTAGTTTTGATTGTTAAACTGCGCTGGGAGTGTAGAATGTCGAAGAATTTGAAAACGTCGGCCTGTGTGGACATTAAAAAGCATTTACAGTTGCACGCGCCTGACAGGATTGAAGTAATCTTGTAGCAATAGTGTCACGGAAAATCTTGTAAGCGTGCATGGACCATCCGAATACCAGGGGATGGACATCAGTTGAGACTGTTATGCTTGAGGTTGAAGTGCATCTTTTTTCTGTTCTGTGGGTTTTTAAGTATTTTAAGGTTACAGCAATGTTGAATTGTGGTCTATATAATGTCATACTTTATTATAGATAAAATGTTTCTCTCCATGTGGAATGTTAATGGGCTGGGGCACACTATAAAAAGAAGGAATGTTGTATCTTTTCTTAAGTAATACAAAAAATGTATATAGTGTTCCTTCAAGAAACTTACCTTTCTTCACAGGAAGCAAAAAACATGGTAGAGCATGGGGTGGGCATGTGTTTTGCAATGCAAGTTCGAGTAAGAGAAGGGGAGCCATCAAACTGATAATAAGCATTCACAATTTAATTGTCTCAAACAGATTAAAGATAATTTAGGAAGATTCATTATAGTTTTGGCTGAAATACAGGGGCAAAATCGTATTTTGGTTAATATTTATGCACCCAACGCTGATGATCAGAACTTTTTATAGATCTTGAGGGGAAGTTACAAGCAGCTGGGATCCTCCATTATATGGTTTTGGGTGGAGATTTCAATCTTTTAAATGATCCAGTCCTTGACCATAGTGATGCATAAGTGTGTACAGTAGACCCTTAAGAGCTATGTTGACATTACAGAGGTTCCATAAAAATATTGGTCTTACTGATATTTGAAAACTTCTGAATCCATCTGGGAGGGACTACACCTTTTTTCCATCAGTTCATTAGATTAGCCAGACTAATAACTATTTAGCAGAGACGGGCCACTTCTATTTAAATGAATGGGGTAAACTGGAACACCCAACCTTTAGTGCCCAACAGTCAACAGATGTAGAACTGAGGTCCCACCTTACATGTAAAAGAGCCAATCACCTTTTAGATACAGACGTCGCTTGTCAATCAACTCGCTGTTGCACATGTGCATTATCTATACAAGCCAGGAAAAGTATGCGTTATAGCGTAATAAAGAAGCACAATTTATGATTCAATATGATCAGCTGATTTGAAATAAGTTCTTTGATCGAAATCTTGACCAACCGTTTTTTTAGATGTCTGTGTTTCCCCATTCAAGTAGATAGGATATGTACTGGCATGGGTGGAAAAAGTCTCCTAAGAGCATTCCAAAGATGGCTGATAGGGGACTTACTTCCAAGAAAGACTTTGGATATATATTTTTATATCCAAGTCACCAATTCCATTTGCGACTGATTCCTCAATTGGGAACATTTTAGTTTTGATCATGCTTTGGTGTCTTTAGAGATGTTGCCACATATATACCAATCAGCCACAACATTAAAACCACCTGCCTAATATTGTGTAGGTACTCCTCTTGCCACCAAAACAGCTATGATCCATCGAGGTATGGACTCCACAAGACCTCCGAAGGTGTCCTTTGGTATCTGGCACAAAGACGTTAGCACCAGATACTTTAAGTCCAGTAAGTTGTGAGGTGGGGCCTCCATGGATAGGACTTGTTGGTCCAGACCATCCCATAGATGTTCAATCGGAATTAGATCTGGGGAATATGGAGGCCAAATCAACACCTTGAACTCTTTGTCATGTTCCTCAAACCATTCCTGAACACTTTTTGCAGCATGGCAGGGCGCATTATCCTGCTGAAATAAGCCACTACCATTAGGGAATATAGTTGCCATGAAGGGGTATATGTGGTCAGCAACAAGCTTTAGGAAAGTGGTATGTGTCAAAGTAACAACCACATGAATGCCAGGACCCAAGGTTCCTCAACAGAACTTTGCCCAGAGCATCACACTGCCTCCTCCAGTCTGCCTTCTTCCCATGGTGCATCCTGCTGTCATCTCTTCCCCAGGTAAATGACGCACACACACCCGGCCATCCACATAATCTAAAATAAAACGTGATACATCAGACCATGCCACCTTCTTCCACTGCTCCATAGTCCAGTTATGATGCTCATGTGCCCAATGTAGGCACTTTCAATTGTCAGCATGGGCAGCTACGAAGCTCCATACGCAGCAAGCTGCGATGCACAGTGTGTTCTGACACCTTTCTATCATGGCCAGAATTTTTCAGAAATGTATGGTACTGTAGTTCTTCTGTCGCCGGTACACTGGTTGTGCATCCTTGGACCACTTTTGGCAGGTAATAACCACTGTATACTGGGAAGACCCCACAAGAGCGGCCGTTTTAGAGATGCTCTGACCTAGTCGTCTAGTCATCACAATTTGTCCCTTGTCAAAGTAGCTCAGATCCTTACGCTTGCACATTTTGCCTGCTTCCAACACATGAAATTCAAGTACTGACTGTTGACTTGCTGTCTAATATATCCCACCTCTTGACAGGTGCCATTACAATGAGATAATAAATGTTATTCACTTCACCTGTCGGTGATTTTAATATTGTGGCTGATCAGTGTAGAGAAAAGAAAATCATATAGATGGTGCTTTAATACATCCCTTCTACAGAATCCAGCATTTCAACAAATGTTTCAGACATAAGTTAATTTTTATTTAGAAACCAATTGATCCTCAGTGTCTTCTGAGAGAATGACATGGGATGCTCTTAAGGCAGTTCTTAGGGAGAGGATCATACAATATCCCTCACTCATTTAAAATATCAAAGCACAGGAATTCATAGAATTGGAAGTGTATTAAAAGGGGCCAGATGGTTTTGCTGCAGATTTCTTAGATCTTATGTCACAGAACTAGTTCCACTTATGCTAGAAGTTTACACTGTCATAAAAATCATTCAAGAAAAGTGAACTACCGACAACCATGATGCAAGTCAGTCAAGTTGATCAGTCTCATTCTTAAAGATGGTCGTAGTTCTTCTGATAATATTAGACATTTTATAAATATTATGTGGTCAGTAGCAAATGATCATACCCTGATTGCTGCCATCTCACTTGATGCTAAGAAGGCATTTGATATGGTGGAATGGGACAATCTTTTTAAGATTTTGGAAATGTATGACAGGGCAGGGAGCGGGGCCGGGTCGTTATTTTACACACCCGGTCCCTTATCAGGCTAATCATGCCTCCGAGAGGAATAAAGGCCGACAGCAGAAGGTGGTGTGACAGAGAGAGAACGTTTATGGGCAGCTGTCCATCCTATGTGTGTGTGTTTGTGTCTTTTGGTTTATTTCTTCATTAAACTATTATTTATATTGTCAAGCTGGTTCTTGCCTCCTCCTTTCCCTTATACCCCCTTTACACTGGTGCTGAAACCCGGGAAGGAGGAGGGATACGCTGTAGTGGAGTTCTCGCCGCTACCATCCACCCCAACGGAGCAGGCGCGGCCGTCTTCCGGGGGACGGAATAGTTCAGCCACCAGGAAGTGGAGGAATTGGTCGCAGACCGCAAGGGGAGATGGGGCTCCTAGCCAACCGTCTGGAGCAGTCAGGGCCACTGCCAGGGGCAGAGGAGACCCGTGCCAGTGGCGTGGTCTGAGACCCGGGGTCTGAAACGCGGCGGGGTCTGAGACCGCCGACCATGAGTGGGGAGGGGCTCACTGCCGACCACCTGGAGCAGGAGAACCACTGCCAGGGGCGGGGGAGACCCCTTCTGTGGGGGAGACCATAAGGCAAGCCCACCCTCAGGGAAAGGGGGGGGGTGTATGTCATGCTGGGGGCTCCCCGGCCTGAGAGAACGAGGGAGGAATGTGACAGGGCGGAGTGCGGGGTTGGGTTGTGATTTTACACACCCGGTCCCTTATCAGGCTAATCAAGCTTCCGAGAGGGATAAAGGCCGACAGAAAGAGAATGTTTATGGGCAGCTGTCCGTCAGAGGGGTTACCAGGATATCATGTTTGGGGGGGCATTTGGCTTGTTTGGGGGGGCAACATAAACAATTGAAAAAATCGGCGCAAAATTAAGCTATACTACACACAATCTGTTTTAGTGCATATCTTTTTCTAAGCCAGGAACCCAGAGATAGGCACAGGGCCCCTATTAGACTATAGGGCTTAAACTGGATTTTTGTTGTGTTAGACCTCACTCATCTGCTAGCGATGGAAAAATATGCACAAAACAATCCACTTTTAAATTGTAATTTATCATCAGGTGCAGAGGCGTTTCCAACATTGAAGGACATCCGGGGCTTAGCCCAGACAATTTTATTTTCACACTAGCAACCACTTCCCTGTAGTCCAAAGCTGGTGAGCGGGTATTCTTTGAGTTTTGCTCTGGCTGGGCCTGTTTCTACAGTTCCTAAATCTTCCACTCTAGTACTATCCTCGACATCCTCTCTCCTCCCTGAATCATCTGTGATGCAAAAGAACAGATACAGCACATAACTTATTGCAAATCAGCTTCAAACAACTAATTCATCAAGTGCTACATATGTCAAATTGTAGACCAATACCATTGAAGAAAATGTATTGGGAAGAGCAGATCAGTGGGATTTGCCCTTAGATCTATCATGATTCTTGAATTTTCATGTACATTAACATAAAGTCATCACAAAAGAGTTATATTATAGTGAGTAAAGTGAGGTAAAAAAAATATTGAATATAAATAATTTATATTTTTTGACATAAATAGTCAAAATGATGTATAAGATCCTAAGTTAAAGCAATACATGAATGACTTTAGTCTAAGTTCATTGACACACTATGGTATCGAACTGTATATAATTCTCATCATCTCTATGAGAATAATTCATCTGTCAAAATCCTTTCATTAGGATCATTGGGATAAACAATGTTTCACTTTTAACTTTCTCTAAAGTAAAGTGACTTATTAATTGTTACCAGTTCCCATGCCTGATTCTGGCACAGCTGCTGCTGCTGCTCCTCAGTCTGTTGCTCATCTTTGCTACAATCTACAAAACCATTTAATCAAATCAAGGTGTATATTTCCAACAAACTAATATCACAAAACAAGTCACACATACATTTTATGTTAATGCTTATTTGTTATCCTTAGCGAAAACAACATCTGATAAACAAGAAAAGTACGCTCTGAACGGGGCTTGAACCGCGGTCTCCAGCGTGAGAGGCAACTGCGTTAACTCGGAGCTACCAAGCTGCATCAATCTAAACAAGGAGGTTAGAGGCTACAACTCTTGAGGTTTAGCCTACTGTGGGTGAAAGCCAGCTAGATGATGATCTTAAGACTTTAAGGACAAAAACAAATGTGAATTCTTACCCACTGATTTCTTTCGGAAAAATCCCCAAAGCCTCATTTGCTTAATTTGTGCTGTCTTTCCTGCTAATTGCCGTTAACTCGCCACTAAGTTGATGTCAATGACTGTGCAAGCTCCTCCTCTACCTGCTGCATATTCAACAGAGAGGAAGGAACGGAGTCGCCCATAGGCTACTGACAGCAAAGGAATTTATTCTATAGGCTAGATTATGCCTATGTCTATTTTTACAGGCTGTATGCAGTATGTGCAAAGCCAAAGCACAATGAAATAAGGCAATTTATGATTTCGGGGGTTTACATAGGCTTTTGTTCGGTTTCATATTTGTCAGTCAACAATTCAAAATACATTCGGGGCTACACTCAAAACATTCGGGGCTGAAGCCCCGGCAAAATCGGCTGCCGTCGCCTCTGAGCAGATGGACAGATTATTTCTAAAATTCTCAGGAGAGGCAGAGCTTATCCTAGGGGAGGCACTGCCTCCCCCAGCCTCCCCCTAGACACGCCCCTGCTGTCCGTCCTATAGGTGTGTTTGTGTATTTTGGTTTCAGTTTTACATTAAAATATGATTTATATTGTCAAGCCGGTTCTCGCCTTAACCTTTCCATTGTTCCTTTTACAGTATGGGTTTGGGAACACTTTTACTGGGTGGATTAAATTACCTTATAAACAACCGTCAGTGATAGTGCAAACTAATGGATTAATTTCAGATTATTTTTGTCTTGATAGGGGAACCCGGCAAATGCCTCCCCAAAATGTTGTTTTATTACTATGGTTTTAATCTTAGACACATGGCCCATTGGGCTCTTCCAAAAGATTGATCCCCTCCCTGGTACAACATTGAACATGCAGTCCTTGCCATAATCTTTCCATTGCAAAGTCTTTCTATTAAATTGCCTTGAGAAGTAAAAATGCATGCTATTATTTCACACTTACAGGTTTCCCATATGTTCAATTTTAATACTTACCTAAATGTTTCCTCAAGTATATGGCTGAACCCCAAATTATGTATTAACATGTCCCCCTTTTGCTAGAAAGAATGAACTGAGAGGGCTACACTTGGTGACATTTATGAAAAAGGAGTTTTGAGCTCATTTGAAAATGTAACACTGCAATTTGAGATTCCTAAGCCAAATTTTTTCAAGTATTTACAGTTGTGCCATTTTCTTTGTACTATTTTCGGTGGTAGTACACAGCCCCCTAAAGATGCAGACACTCTTTGTATGGTGCTCACAGCTTTTGGAAAGGGTAATGAAGCATCAGTGTATTATGCCTCGTTGATTCAGAGTCTTGTTGATGGAGCCTTGACAGCTCTTAAGAGGATGCAAGGATGCAAGGGTACGACTTATTTAATTTAAGATCTTACATAGTTTCTACTGAACTCCCTTCTAGATTGTTTAGGCTTGGTTTAAAGGACACCAACCTACTGGCGATGTCAGTTGAAGGATGGAGAAATAACACATGCTCTATGTTTATGTGATACGATTCAAGAATTATGGGTAGGAGTCCAGAATTTTAAATGTGAGGTTTTAGATACTCAAATTACATTCAGCCCTGGACTATGTATATTGGGTGATTGGCAGTTCTTAAAGTAAGTGATAAATATACAAAAAACAGGGTCCAAAATGGTGTAATGATTGGCAGACAGATAATTCTTAGAGGATGGAAGTCAAAAGGCGCTCCCTCTTTTCAAGAATGGCTCACTGAACTGGGCAGGGTGGCTGCATTTGAAAATATGTCCTGCTTGGCAGATTAAATGTGTACAGGAAAAAATGAGACAAGTACTTGAACTTTCTGGAAGGTTCTCAGTGAGGACCATGTGGAGAGAAACATGATTGTTGTTGAAATTGCTAATTGTATCCTTTGCAGAATCTTTATTTTCTTTTTTTCTCTATTGGTTGATTTTAATGTTTTTATTTCCTGATTTAAATTAAAAATGAAAAAAATAAATAAAACTATCTGAAAAAAAAAAAAAAGATCTTTCTTTACAAAATTGTATGTATTCATTATTCGTTTACTTAATCTGAAGAAAATGTGAGAGTTGCTTGCTGGTACAAAACTCCATGCTACAATGATAAGGTGTTGTGGGTGTAAGCCAGTGTGGTGCTATTCAGTTGCTAAGAAATTCTGGGTGATTCCGTGTTCTGGGTGATTCTGGAAGCTTTTAAGATTAGCAAAAAAATTAAAAAAGAAAAGAAAATAGGTAGCGTGTGTAAGATTATATGAAGAAGAATTGACATATATCTGGATCTAGGAAAAAAACAGCCTTTCAGTTTGGAATATTTCAACGTCGTAAATCACCAGCCTTCGCAAGATCCCCCACACCAGGCTGTTCTTTGTAAGGTTACAAGGACTGTCAGATTTGCACAACTCTTAGACATTTCATCTTAATCTAGCCATGCTAGATAATGCTGAAAATCACTTTGAACTGTGGTAAAGTTTGTACCTGACAAATTACTGATTATAGACTGATGGAACTCTTTAAAATGTGTGTAGCGATGTGCAATCACTTATAATTGAGAAATATAATCTTTAATTTTGTATGATTCATCTCATTCTACTAAGAATGGTAACTATAAGGCTTAACTTGATAAAATACAATGATGTGTAAAACCAATGTGATTTTGTAACCAGGGATTTTCATGTTGTATTACCTACATGTATAATATCCATAAAAAACATGTCATGTTTAGTATGTAAGCGTTTGTTTGTGTATGAAGAAAAATCTGGTGAAAATGAATATCATGTCTCTTTACCATTTTCAAGATATAAAAGCTCATGATTAAATATTAAAAAATGTTCTCAAAAATATTTTTGAGCGGGACATTTTTAAGAGTCTGAAACCAAGGACCATAACTCAACTGTCAGAAAAGACAGCCCAGTTGACCATGTGACTCTAAAAAGTCACTTCTGATTGGCGCAGGACACCTTTGGGGGATGCTGCCAATCTCAGTTCAAATAGTTCCAAACAGCAAGAACTCTCTCTTGCTCTTCATCTTGCTCTCTTGCTCTCTTCCTCAGCTCTTCTTCTCTTCGCTTCTCATCACTCTTCTTCGGCCTGCACGTGCTTCATCTGGTCGCTCCGCTGACGGCCAGGTCCTCCCATGTGAGATCCAAGAGAGCTTGGGACTCGACTTCCCGAGAAGGAGTGAGAAGGCCTCGCATCAGAGTTAACCTAATTCATACAGATAATAAACTTCGACCATACAGAAGTCAAAACATCGACGGAATGAACTTTCGACCAAGAACCAAGCCACACAAAAAATGCAAGGAAACACCACAAAGACAAGCAAGAACATCTCCAATATTGTGCTCAAAGTGCTGGTGTAGTTATTAAATAATTTTGATAATCCGATTGCAAATCGATGTAGACTCAAAGGAGGATAATGGTTCTTATGGTATTGTCAACAGACTCCGTAAAGTTCATTTTCACTGTACTGATCAGTTATTTCACATCCTGAAACTTTTCACAAACCTGTCTCATGTATTTTTGTGTTAGATTAGATTTATGTTTAGAATAGCAATAAAGTTTGTCTGTATTCTAAGACGATTTCACTGTGGTATATTTGATAAATAATCTCATCCCTGTTTCTACAAGATTTCGCTTCTAAGCTGTACCTAAATACAACAATATTTTCAATAAGCCATGAGAATAATATCACTCCAATAAGTGAAATAATCATAACTAATCAGCTAATTCCTTACAGTAGAAATTGTGAGCTGAAACAACTAGATGTTGTTTTACAATTTCAATGGTGGAGAATTTATTAAAGACAAATAATCTAGTTATTTGTCCTTTATCTAATTTAAAATGGTTGTTGAACGCAACTACTTCCATTATACATTTCATTACCTAATAAGGTACAACAAGGACAGTTTAATCCAGTCCATAGCTCACACACTTAGCATGCGTGCAAATAACCCTACATACAATGGTGGTAAAATGCGTGCAAAATACATATTTTAACAGATTGAGTCCACATCTCCTAATAATTAATGTAATACTCCACACGTGGCAGGACACTAGCAAGGAGAAAAATGTCCACTCTTTTTGAATAGATGTCAATGGAGGAGATGCTTTAGCACACTAAATAAACTGCTTTTATTAGTAAAAATGAGGGGGAAAAAACAGTAAACCACCTAATGGCCCATTTCTTTTGGCCAGGCATTCACAGAGATGTTCGAATGTGCTGTGCGGCAAGCTTGGAATGTCAGCTGGTGAATCCGCCGGCCAAACCAAAAGTGCCATTGCACCCACTTCCTTTGATCGAGGTCCCCTTTAAAAGAATTGGCATAAACCTGGTGGTGGTGTTGGTTCTGGTGGACTACGCAATTTGATATCCGGAAGCAGTGCCTCTGCGCAACATCTCAGCACGTAGTGTGGCAAAGGCACTCTTCAGAATAATCTCTCAAGTGGGGATTCCGAAAGAAATCCTCACCGATCAAGACACTGCTTTCATGTCACGTACACTATGTGAGCTGTACGAATTATTGGGTATTAAATTTATTCGGACAAGCATGTACAACTACAAATAGACAGTTTGGTTGAACGGTTTAATCAAACGTTGAAAAACATGATTCGTTACTTTGTGCACGAAGATGCTCGGAATTGGGATAAGTGGCATGAATCTCTGTTATTCTTTAGATACTTACAGCTGCGCCACCTGCTCTTTACTATTTTTGGGAGTAGCATACACACCCCTAAAGGGGCAGATACTCTAGAAGTGGTGATTACTGCTTTTGAAAAAGGTCATTACTCCCTGCTAATTTAGTGTCTGGGGGACGGAGCTTCAACTTCTGTCAAGAGATTATGGGAGAGAGATTTAAAATTTGTATTGGAGGAGTTGATTGTCTCTAACAGCTGTTTGTCATTGCAATGAGAGTTGGAGACAGATTAAAAGGTGAGCCAGACAAAAGAAGAGGGATAGAGAGCTACCACACAGCCACACAGTCTCGTTTGTGTTAAAAATAAAAATAAAATTTTGTGTTGGAACTCACCGACTCCTGCTTCCTCCTTGAACCCCCAAGCCCCCCTAAATATGGTTGATTGAGCCAAGTTTTTAAAGACCACGTTTTTCAAGACCACATTCAACAGAATGTAATTTCAAATTGTAGACAAGCAATAAGCAATTTCTATGGCTTATTTTCCAAGAATGAAAAGACTATTTATGGTTCATCAAAGCAGGTGTTGGGCAACTCGAGCAATGTTATTGCCTTGTGTTCAGTTCAGAAGTGCACACAACAGCCTATTGAAACTAAGAGGAGATGTGCGAGAAGACACATTATAAAAATGTGCAGACTATTAAGAGCAGCAAGGTCACTGTGCCATAATTACAGCTAATCAGTCTTTGCACAAATAAATTGCACTAAATTCATTTGTGGAAACAAATGACAGCATTAATGTAAAGAGATGGTTCAAAGAGCCAGCAAGGTGTCTTTTGTAGGCTCAACCACATCAGGAAAAGTAGCAACATGTTGACAATCCACAAATATCAATGGCTTGTGTGCATACTTTCTTTCTCAAGAAAAAAGCCCAAAGTTTCTAAGAGACATTTTCAGTGATCCTTGCACTAAACTTTGGATTGGCTTCACACTCAAGCAAACACAGCCACTTGCACTGGAGATAGTAGAGCAAGACCACATATCAGCCACAGAAGTGGCTTTGCATATTCATGACCTGAGAAAAGTCTTGCAGGCCAGGCTGGAGGAATCATTCATACCTTCTGAGATTAAAAGCAGTCGGATGCCCTGGTTGAAGCTGGTGACATGCGAGCGGATGATTTATTTTGTGTAGTGAGAAACTTTTATTCAGCATCGTGGATTACCTCCAAAATTGGATCCGCTCATTGGAGAACACAGAAAACTTTAGTTGGCCTTACTGAGAGACTTCCCAGAGTGGAAAGACGTTCAGATCAGCCTTGAACACTTCTACTCCAAAATCAGTTTGATTGACAAAGCCAAGCTCTTTGATGAGTGGGCTAGCAAAAAAAACATTGTCACTCATCGTATCACTACGTGGAACATGAACATGACAGCCGTGTCTGAGAGATAGGACAGATGTTTTTTCGTGAGCTGGAGAGCAAGACCATCAACATCGGTTTGTTATATGCCTGCTTGGGACATCTCTATCTGTGGAGTGCATGTTCTCATTAATGAACGCAGCATGGACACCGGATAAATGCTTTTCATACATCTTCATTTTGGACTGGACTGCTCTGCATTTTATGATAAACTCTCGAAAACAAGAGCACACTGAGAAAAATTGCTGGCAGTGAAAAGTACAAGGTGGCAACAGTTACAGATGCGAATGCGCCCGCTACTTCACATTGATCTGTGCCTAGGTAAGGATATGTCAATTTAATTTTTGCTGGGAGGGGACTGTTCCGTTTTCCACAAGCAGGAATCTGGTCACCCTACTCAGGCCACATATGTCCTACTAAATGGAACAACTTCAGCATACATAAGTTTGGAAGCTCTGCAATATATATGTGAGTAAGCAATCATGGATGAGACACACGGATATAGCAACTGCGAAACTCAAACATTAATTGCCATTTGTGGGTTAAGAGAGTGCTAAACAGAAACTGTTCATTAAAAAAATTATGTTTGTTTTTTGTTGAATTTAGTGACCAGTAAATATAATGAGCTAATGCAACCCAATTCTTTAAACTATTATAATCACAACTTATATTCAATGTTTGAAATCATTTTACATTTGTAAAAAAAAGTTCATTTAATCGGTTTGCATTGGGACAACATCATTTTCATTGGCAATAACCAGATCTATATGTGATCTGGTTCCTAGCAGGCACTGCATCATAAGTAAAAACTGTAACTATGTTTATTGTTTATTAAGGTACTTGCACTGGTGGTGTTGGGTTTCTTGTCCCTTTCAGTTTTGACATGTGGTGTAAGCTTAATGTCATGTGTCATGTTAGAAAGAGTGAATCTCTTTCAGTAAATCCGTTTTATGAGTGTCACAGTAATTGTGGTTTGTGTGTTGGATGTTAAGGACCCTGTATACCTGGTTGAAATTATTGTTGTACTTCTGAGACTAATGTTAAATTAATGTCAAATGTTTGATGAAAACAAAAATGAAAACAGAGCAAATTACTGTATGTTGCCTCAACATGATTAAATTGATGATCTTGAAAAAAATTATAGACATGACACAATACATTTGTGTTGCAATTTTCATACAAGACTAGATCAACTAATTGTAATTTTATTTTTGTATAATTTATTTATGTATTTGTTTATTTATTTGTGTGTGGAATAAATTAAATTTAAATGCATGGAAAAGTTGTCATTAATTGAATTAAGTTATTTTAACATATATACTTTTGAGTGCCAGTTATTTGAATTATAACAGAAGTGTATTACATTATATTTGCATATAAAATGGGAATAGTAGATTTGATTGTATCTATTTCGCAGAGACATATTTATTTGGCCATGTGTACATAAATGGAATGTGCATACTGAATCAAATAGCAAACCAACTGATAAAGATGCATGAAGTGACTAAATGTAAATAAGCCCTTACATGAGTGTGAGATGAGCAGCTGTATTAGGAGACAGTCCTTGTGAAGGATGGTCTGCAGAAGTAGAGCTGGATCATAGTAGGGTCCAGATACCAGCAGCTCGAACAGACATATAGAGGATCCTTCAGATGCTGGAAAATCCCTTAAACCACAGAAATAAATAAATCAATGAATCAATGTACAAACAAAAACTTATAGCACATATTTAGTCTCACATATGATGTTCTGGAAAAACATGTTGTAAAAACCTTGCATTAAAATGTCAATTATGCGTTGATTCACCAGCAAACATTTCAATGATACTTACAAAAACACAAGTTGACTAGCGTTGGATAAGTCTAAAAAGTATTGGAGAGTTCAAGAATGTTTGGAATCCAAGGACATTTTTTCAGTGATATTAATGTATCAGAATAACACCAGAAATCTACCAGAAAGAAGTTGCTTGGGTGTTTTGGATGGTTGCTAAGTGGTTACTTGCTGGCCCAAATCAAAAGAGCCCAACCCCCTGGTCTCTATTATCATCTTTAGAATCAAATCTCTCCTTCAACGCAAGTCTATGGGATTTTAAGTTTGTTTTATCACCCGTCAGGTAAACATTTTTAGTCTGCTAAGAAAAGTATAAGCACCCATACTTCTGTTTGATAAGCAGCACAATTTTTGGTATTGTTCATGTCTGAATCACAAATGATGCAGGTGAATTATGTGAGTTATTATAATTATAAATTATAATACTAGGGTTAGGGGTGTGTTAAATCAATAAACCTAATTATAAGCAAAAGTAATAGTGATGTTTTCCTTTGCAAGCCCCACTAATTGTCAGCTTTACTGTATATCTGAGCAAAGGTGTAGAGATTTGAGCAACTCATAAACATACAAAAAGTGAGACAGGGTGTCCTGTTACATGAGATGGGATCCTTATTTTTATTTAAGCAACAACTTTGTCATGTAAAAGGGCTGGTAATCCACTATATATCCTTCTGTTATTGCCCAGATAAATCTTTGAGCTGTGAGGAGTCAGTTTTCACTCTCTTGCTCTCACACACATGTAACTAAAAAAGATTCCTTCCTTTCCCTAATGCTCTTTGATTTATCTGTATTCTGCATCTCTTTTATTGCCGTTTTATTTAATAATCAAAACTGTCAGTTTGTTGGAGTGTCTGTGTGAGGAGAAGAGTTTGATTTTGGTGTATGGCCTCTTTGGTAGGGCCCTCAGCGAGCCATGAACACAGCGAGGCAATGTAAATAAATAAAAATGAAACAGGCAATAAAAATGAACTAATTTAAATCCTCTAGGCTTCATTGTGGGGCTGGCAACTGGTGATTTGTGTAGCAGGACACGCAATGATATCACACTGGAGTGCTGTGCTGGGAGGTTTGTGGAGGGTGACGTGAGATGTGGCTGACATTCTGCCCGGATTCACAGTCCTCCTACAGGCTCCATTTCAGCCTTTCACACCCGGGCTGAAGACCCGCAGCGTATGTCAGCATAAACAGCATGACTAACTGTGGCATCTGCATCTGGCTTGCATTAGAGCTGTGAGTCTGGGGGTCTGGTGACTGCAGTAATGCATTAACTGTGTGTTTGTGTGCATCTAATACATACATTTCAGGAAAAAGAAAAAAAATGAAAGGCCACACACCTTTTGTAGAAGTTGGGTGAACTGCACAATCTCACTATATTACAATGCATATTTATCTGACTGCAAAAAATGGTATGCTTGAAACAAAGGAAAAAATCTGGCAATGGACCAAGACAGAATATATTTATATTCAAGAAACATTATCTGAAAACATATCTACAGGATAGAATTGTACTTTGAATGTAAATTAGGTTTGTGAATTGATTAAACATTTTTAACTTATTAACTGCACAGAGTTTTCTGTGATTAATCACAGTTCAATTATGGTACATGATACATTACAACAAACATAAAAACCATCATAAATATAGTTACTTTATAATTTGTCTCAAATAACTTTCCAAAAATTGGTTAGTCATCATTTACTTTAATTATTTGAAAATTGTATTTTTTAATTAGACATTTTTACAAACAAACAAATAGTCCTGGACTAAACTTACACCACTGGTTCAGCCATTGTTACATTAGGCTATTTAGGATAATCAAACAAACAGAGCGATCGTTTTAAAGTGTCACAGAGCAACAGTGTTTCCACTTTTTGTGGAAATGAAACTGCACTTTAAATATTTTAGAATCAATCAATCTGGAGTGGTGGTGGTGTAGTGGTCTAAGTACATAACTGGTAATCTGGTAATCAGAAGCATACTGGTTCGAACCCCACAGCCACCACCATTGCGTCCTAGAGTAAGACACTTAACTCCAGGTTGTTCCGGGGGGATTGTCCCTGTAATAAGGGCTCTGTAAGTCGCTTTGGATAAAAGCGTCTGCCAAATGCATAAATGTAAATGTAAATCAATCTGATGTGTATCATGACTAAATCTGACTAATCAATAAAGCCACAGAGAGATGTTCTCATTGTGTCCTTTGTTACATTAAGTTCTCACTATATTGATTAATGACTAGGCACTTTGGTTTGTTCAGTACCTCAGCAGCTGCTCTGTGAACAGTCTGGGGTTGATCGCATTCAGCCACTTAGTTTCATGACAGTTCACGCCCTCTGGAAGTTGTGCAGATATGCTATCTCCACCACAATCTGCCAGAAAAATCCTGAAGAGCAAAAGAATCACTGTGAAAACAGTGGCTATAGCGGAAACTATAACTGGTTTTATATGCCAGAGGGTGAATCTCACAACATAATATCTGGGTCAAATTTTACACTAAAATCAAGGTAAAACAATAATAATAATACCAATATGTATATTTACAAGTGTACTTTACTAACATACATTCAAATTTATATTTATATGTGTGTGTGTATACTGCATTAATAAGAATAAAAAAAAAAATTCACACTAAAGTTAGCGACTTACAATTGGATGGTGGGGGAATTTAATAGTCATGAAAATAATGTTGCAATATAAACAAATTAATGACCTTAATATATAGGCTACATATTCTTTGCACAAAATGTATTATTTATTTTATTCTTTTGATTTTGGGGTGAAGTATGTGAAATGACTGCCATGTCACCTGTGCAGCTCAGGTAGAGGTGAGGTCAGGATGAGCAGTACACTCAGTAGCTGGTTGCACAGGCTGTGTATGGACCACACCCAGCTTCCACAGGTTGCATCAGGTCTGAGCAACTCCTCCACTGACTCACACACACTCCACATCAGATGCTCCACGCAAAGCAGAATAGCTGTAATGTCAACCCTTGAAAAGGCAATAAGACAGCATAAACCAAAAATAAGTTGCAATGTCATAATCTAGAGAAATTTAACTATTCAAAATGACTCCAGTGGGTTGCTCGAGGGCTGTCGTCAGGGTGGGACAATCAGGGGCCCCGTCACAAGAGTGGC
Source organism: Xyrauchen texanus (assembly GCF_025860055.1). Lineage (NCBI taxonomy): Eukaryota > Metazoa > Chordata > Actinopteri > Cypriniformes > Catostomidae > Xyrauchen > Xyrauchen texanus. The sequence continues at coordinate 36,500,374 of NC_068279.1, forward strand.
CCTCAAAAGGTCCTCTATGGCAGTGTTTCCCAACTAGTGTGCCGTGGAATATTAGCAACTTCCACAAAATAAATAAATGTATGAAGAAAAAAATTATAATTTCAGGGATCCAAACTCCACACCTTTAGGAGAAATTCGACATTTTGAAACCATAATCGGTCACTTTTGTGATTGTGAAAAGCAATGATAAATTTGCAAAAGTGAGTGATATTTATACGTGTTAAGGGTCTTTCACATGACTCGTGTCAGCGCTGCAGAATACACCGAAGTCTATTAAGTGACATTTCACCAAAGTGTTTTTCACATGTTTTTGCTTCACCAATAATATATTTGAGAGTACTAAGCAACATGAAATATTTAAAAACTGTCTAAATTTGTGAAGAAATATTGAATGTCTCATAATTTCTGTTTTAATTAAATATTACCTTATCATTAGCAAATATCAGAGACTCCAGTTATTGAACTAATTTAAATTCACCAAGAAAACGGTTCAACCTAAACATAAACAAGTCCTTTTATTACTTTCTGCTATTAAAGCAACTGCAAGATTTTTTTTCTCTCTTCCAAATAAATGTTTTCAATGTTTATTGTGCATACTTGCCACTTTATTACGTGGCAAACTCGTAAAATCGCCCCTCTGTGACGCTTTCTGCAACTCTTGTCATGTGGAGGGCAATGCGGCGCTTGTTGCTGGCGTGAACGGATCATTGAGGCCTTGACGCAACTCATGTGAAATGTGCTTTACAATGATGAAAGAACATTATTGAAACTCAAAATGATTATTAGTCGTCTGTTATTGTGGTCTATTCTGATTAAAGCCATTCTCAGCAGTTTAAATAGGCTACTGTAGGAAAATGATACAGAAGATCTGCTTTGTGTTTATAATTCTTATACTGAAGTCAGTAGATTTGTAGCCATGCAAGTTTTAATAGAGAATGTAAGGACATTATTGAAACTCACTAATGAAAAAGAATGCTCAGACTGAAGGAAGACTATAGAAAGCTTTGTTCTTTTAATGCTTAAACACTATAAAGTCTCTTGGTAGATTTCGGTCATGAACGACTCAAAATGATTCACCGTCTCACTCATGGCATATAAGACGCTCATTTGTCACCACCTAGTGACATTTACAGAAGGGGACACTGAACTAATCAGTTAATAAAATTGAACAAATTTGTGAAACAGGAGAAGCCTCACCAAAATACTCTTTATTTTGCAGCTGATTCTGTACAATTGTAAACTTGAATAAACTTGAATCACTAAAAAAGCTGGAATTGATGCTTTTATCTTCCTTAAAAAAATATCCCCAGAAATTTTTTTCTTGGACCAGTGATTGTCTTAACTTTTTCGCCACTCATGAGTTTACCTCCCTGTATTTTGTTGTGGCATTGCTAGAACAAATCTACAAATAACACAGCGTATCCTACCTATTATTTTATTTTTATTTTATTTTAAATTTTTTGCATAGCCGAATTTCAAACATTACAAGTAAACACGCCAATAAGATGGACAGAAAACATGGAAAAGTTCTTCAAAAGGAAAAATATTGACGAAGTTTAGCCTTTGTGGGATAGTGGTGTGCCGTAGAATTTAGAATTAGTCATAAAAAGTGTGCCGTGGCAGAAAAAAGGTTGGGAAACACTGCTCTTTGGTATAACTTACTAATTGCCCAACCCATAAAAACACATACAAATTTCAGAACAGTGCATATGCATCTATACATTTCGTATATAATAAAAATTGTATGGACATGTGTACATACATATATAAATCTACAATAATAAATATGCATACAATTTCAAAATGTCTCCTGCAAGGTTAATTCTCTTAAATGTGTGTATTATGTACATCTGTATTGTCTCTCAGCAGCCAGAGAGGTCAATGTAAACACCCACTTTGATTTCCCTATCAGCCTTCACTTTTCATCACCTATCTCCATGCTCAGAAAGCTCCTCGCCTTTCACCAAATATGAGAAACAGAGAAGGCAAGAGAAAGAGAACAGAGCCCATCTGCTTGGCAGGCCCTGAGCTCACCCGGCATTGAAGGGCTCATAACCGTGTGTCCTTGCAGCAAAGCTCATCTGATGAAACACAAACTGGCTTCCCTATTTATTCCCCCTTCCTTCTCCATGGTCCTGGGCAATCTGCTCTTTCTCATCAGTCCTGGAGTGAAAGGGAAGCATGCTCTTGTGGCATCTTTAACCACTTTAAGTATGTGTTAATGCTACACACAAAGCCCAGGCAGTTTGGGCCCGGTCTAGCATGAAAGAAACGGGACCTCCGCCAGGCGCTGAGTCAGGGCCATGTGCTAACAAAGAGAGACTGTTCTACAAATCTGAAGATCTGCTTTGACCCCAGGGGCCGAACACTGGCATAATCACTTAAGAATTCAACACTGTCTGCTGATCCTGAGGTTCCTAATAGAAGGTGGGCTTGTCCTTCTTGGTATAGAAGAAATACGGTAAGATCATATAATCAGACAGGATGGATGACTGCTCTTTGTTAGAATGTGCTGGAGAGTGACCACTGACCATAGATGTAGACTGTTGACTTTAACCATGCATGGCCATTTCCTGCATGACACAATCTGACAATCGAATGCATGTGATTACAATTCAGCATAAGAAAGAGAGCAACTGGATAAGCATTCTTATTTCTTACAGGCTATAAACAACAGCCAAACTTTACTGAAATCTAGCTTGATCAAAAACTATTTAAAATTGGGTTGAGAATCGAGAACTGTCCTTATCCAGAACCAGTTGTTAAAAATAATGGAAACAAATGATTTGCATGATGTTTAGATGCATTAATGGTTCTTAAGTATATGAAGAGAAAACTTGGTGTTGCAAAATAATACAAGACAAAAATATACAACAAGCTTTTGAACTGAGCAATCTTCCCTGGTTGCACACAAAAACATGCTTACACCATGACCAGTTATGTCCGCTTCATGAACAAATGACGCTCATGAGCCAGTTCTTTTTAATGAATCAGTCAAAAAGAATGAAAAATGAATCTTGAGCTCAATCCAATATTGGTTTGAATTAGTTGAACAACTAACTCACTCACTGAATCGGTCAGGGCAGTTCTTGATTTACTAACTGAACTGCAAGTTATTACTTGTCCAAATCAAAATGAACCAAACACTACTACCATCTTATGTGTAGTTGATGATGACATTTATTTTGAACTATCAAAAAACTATCCACTTCTTTTGGGATTATTTAACTTTTTTTTTTTTTTTTAAAGTACTGGGGGGCAGATTGCTGCGATCTGGTGAAACAAAAATAGAAATTAAAGAGAAATAATAACAATAATAGCCAGTAGATGGCTGCAATGTTCTATACAGCCACCTTCTGTTTAGTCATTCTAAATATTATTACAAGTTCTGCTAGTTAAGCTAAAACTATTATTTGCAAAGTGTAGCTTTTAAGACTGTAAAACAGTTGAAGGATGGGCAAGGAGGAGGCGAGAACCGGCTAGTCAACATAAATCATATTTAATAAAACTCAAAGCACAAACATAAACACACATGACGGACATGTCCGTAATTCTCTCTCTCGAACAATCGTCACCGCCGCCTTTATCCCTCGCTGCCTCATCAGGCTGATTGGGGACCGGGCGCGCGATATTCCGACCGGCCCCGCCCCCCTCCGCTCCACAAAGACATTTCTTTTTTTTTTAATTGTCAGAAAGAAGCAGTTTTTTTTTGTCTAGAAGGTGAGGCTCTGGCACCTAAGCATAAACTTTCCCATAGTGGAATAGGAAAAATGTATTATATTGGGTTCAGACTTAGGCTTTGTTCTCGTTCTCTCTCTCTCTCTCTCTCTCTCTCTCTCTCTGTGTGTGTGTGTGTGTGTGTGTGTATGTGTGTGTTGCACTGTTGGTGTGTCATGGTTCCACCCCCTCATTAATGTGTACATATTTATCATTGTGGCTGATTTGTATAGATTTTATTTGACAAAACAAAATAAAAAAATGTTGTGTGTTACAGTGTCACCAGAGTGTGTTTGCGTGTGTGTGTGGATGTTTTGCACTTAGCATGTTGAACAGTCTCATCCCTTCATTTCTGTGTGTGATTTTTCTGTGTCGTGGCTGATTAATGCATTGTATTTAACAGATGAAAAAATGCTTCTTTTTTTTTATCTTTCTCATTAATTTCCAATGGTCAGTCAATTTTGACCTTGAATAGTAAAGGTTTCTCTTTTTTTTTTCTTTTTTTACGACCACTTAGTCAAATTTTGGTGTGTGTTCAGATAGTAAGTGGAATTGCAAAGAAAAATACACTTTTGCAGAAAAAAGGTTAGTGTGGGCAAAGAAACACTGGATTACAGATAATTGGAAAGGGGTGTTATGGATCTTAACCCCATTGAGCTTTTGTGTGATCAGCTAGACTGTAAGGTGCATGAGAATGCATCTATGTCAAGTGCTACAGGAGGCGTGGGGTGAAATATCACCCGAGTATCTGGACATACTGACAGCTAGAATGCCAAGAATCTGTAAAGCTGTCATTGCTGCACAGGGAGGATTTTTTGATGAGAACTCTTTGAAGTAGTTTAAGATGTTCTGACATTTTTTTTCAAATTGTAATAGTAATTTTTCATGTTATTAATGTCCTGACTATACTTTGTTATCAGTTGAATGCCACTTTGGTGAATATAAGTACCAATTTCTTTCCATAAGAGCAAAATCTGTACATTATTCCAAACCTTTGGTCACTAGTGTACATCGAAAAAATTGATTTTGGTCAAAAATGAACAAACTGTGTATGGAAGAGGAACAGAACATGAAAATATAGTAAGTTACCAAACATATTTTTGATTTTTAGTATATTTGCTATATATTCTGTTATAAATAGTTTATACAGTATATTTAGAACTATTAGATGATTTGAGTACTTCTTCAAAACTAATACTAATAAACTATGGATAATGGAATTGAAATTGAAAGGAACCAGAATAATTAAATTCCTTACAATTCCAATCTCGAGACATATTTGACAAATGGCAATAGCTCTCAAATCTCAATGTTAAAAGTGGCTTGTCTTTGGACTATCATGTTATCTGATACCTGATCTGGGAGAGTCTTTTGTAGGAGGGCCGCACTCTTGAGTACCTCTGAACTAAGATCTCCAGGGTCTGACACAGCACCTGGGCCAGGATCTGTCGGGCATGCAAGGGGCCAAGAGCACCCCAAAGGTCATTGCGCAGGCCTGTGAGAAAATAGTGCCACATCTGGATGGAGAAAGAACACCTTTCACCCTGAAAAATGTTGGGGGAGACACAAAAGAGGAAGAGAGAAAGACTTTTAAAGAGATGATGATGATGATGATGATGTTGTTGTCAGTGACAAATACATACAAAATAAAAACATATGATAAAAGGAAAAGATTAAAGGTCTTTCCAGATGCTCTTTCTCCTGACCCTCATGGTCACGCTGCACCTGGCCCCCTCATTTTCACAGAGAAAGACAGACAGATAAAGAGAGAGAGAGAGAGAGAGAGAGAGAGAGAGAGAGAGAGAGAGAGAGAGAGAGAGAGAGAGAGAGAAAGTGCATGGATACTTTAAAGCTTTAATCTGGATATTCAATAACCATCATATGAACATTCCCCAACATTCAGGAACACATTAGCTTTGTTTCAATACATATATATATATATATATATATATATATATATATATATATATATATATATATATATATATATATATATATATTGTCACCAAATATTTGTGTTATGTATTCTTATTCAAGTTAGGTTTGCCACATTGGCCCTGTCAAATTCCTGGATGCCTTATTAATAACTGAAAAGAAACTGCTGGCCATCATGCAAGCAATAAAACATAAATGTATGTCCATTTACTCCTTGTTTGACATGGAAATTACGAGATATGAGAGGGAGAGGACTGTTTAGGAGTTTCATATGCATTAACCATCCAAACGAACCGATTCACTAAAATAACCTTTCTAATTACTCATATTAGAGAGCGGTTAGGGAGAGCACAATTGAGTTTTTTCCGTGCAAAGTGTGATCATTTGTATAAACATGTCCATGTTTAAATTCCAGGATATTTTGCGTCCTGGAATGGAATCAAATTTTTCCAGGTCAGTTGGCCAAAAACAAGACAACCCTGGAAAATCCTGGAAGGGATGCAACCCCAAATAGAGTACTGTGCTGTTTGCTTAGCAATATACTAAAGGTAAAATTGAAATAAATTGTTAATCACATCCCCTGTGCAGAGCACTATTTGTGTGGTGTGTAGAGATGCTGCCTATGTAGAGCGCTTTAAATTAGTCACTGTGTGGTTCCATGATGGTAGGACTCTGTCTGTGAGGAAGCTCATTTGATTTAGAACAGAGCCGGAGTGAAGATGGCAGAAAGAAGAAAAAGAAAAAGAAGGAAAAAAAAAACACTCTAAGGGGTAATTGTTGTTAAGCCAGCTGAGAATTGTTTAAACATGCTAAACAGCTCTAAAAGAGCAGTATGAAATGGAGACACAAATCAGACAGGGTGAAAGAGATCAAAAGGAAGCAAGAGTCATGTTTCCTTAGAGGCTAATTACTTTCAGGCAAAGAGGCAGTATTAGGGGTTCACAGTGTGATCAAAAAGAGATTATTAGACAACCATGTACTACATCTCCTAATGAGAGCTGGGAAGTGGTCCACCAGTTACGCCAGCCATAGAAAGAGACACTCACAAGGACATGACCACACGTCTGGACCTAGGGATTTAGTGCAAGGGACAGAGCCTCTGGAAGCACTCAGGCCCTTTGGCATTTGCTAAGGAGGAAGTGAAATGGAGGGGTGAATGAAGGAGGGGGAAGAGGGGATACAGGTCAACAGTTGTGCAAATGCACTGAGCCAACCTCACACCTGCACACAGCAGGCCAGTCTGCCCCACAGCCAGGGCGGATGTATGCGTCTGTAAGAGTGCTTGTGTGTGCATGGATATCTTATTGGAGGTAAAGGTTAGGGCTAAAGGAATGGCTAGACTGATCCGTCCACATATGGTTGAGTGGAACGTAGCCTCAGTATAGCACAGGACCCATTGGGAGGACTACAGAAAGGGTTACTCTGAGAACAATAAAAAGATTATTCAAGTATACAACAGGGTCTTACACAAAGCTTTTACTGATTAAATAAAAAAATTGGCGAATTGGTTGACTAGGATATTTGTGATTCATTACAAATGTTTATAACACAGCTCTCTGGAAAAATTAATTCTGATTACTTGTACTCAATCATGGCATTCTGTGGCCAAATACTTTGATTTAATGACAGCTAAATGGCGTATTTGACCATTGTCTTTGGCAACCAGTCTGCTACACAGTGCTAGTTCAATATCTCTCACATTGTCCACACCATGGCATCACCATGATGACTGATTGCTGCTGGACTGTTTTACCATTCCGGTCTCAATAAGAAGCATTGTAAAACCTACTGAAATGAGCGATGTAGAGAGTGCACAGTGATCCAAGAAGTAGTAAAGATGGCTCACAAATTTGCAATACCCTGATGAGCGGTCTGATACATAGATGTGCGGTTGTTACTCAGAGATATATGACTGCTAGGTGGTACCATTGACCAATCAGTATCAAGTATTCCAGAAAGCTGTTTAATAATGCGAAATAAACCTCTTCAGGATGATACACAACAAGACCCCTCCACTTTGCAGTGGTGTCTTGATCACCCTGTCAGTGTTTGTTTAACTATAATAACCAGCTGACTGTATATTATCCCTTTATGCAACATACTCAAGATCTTTTTAAGATAGGATCTTTTTAAGATATGTTCTTAAATAACCCTCTTAAGCACAATGGGTCGTCTAAGGAATGTGGTTGGATGCACACACCTGACTCTTTATATGACAATTTGAGAGAAGACATCTAGATAGTAAAGAAGAGCATTTTTTTAATTGAGGACAAATCCAAGAATTTAAGAGGGGGCCTACTTAAGGATACAATAAGACAATTTCTCATTTATTAACCAAGGTCAATGCATTTCAATACAGACACAATTATGACTTAAATGTGAATATAACATGTAACTTCACCACAGCTCTGTCCTTGAGCATATTATAGGAGTACAGGATGTTTTGGCTCCCAATAACTTAATCCAGCCCACAGAAATCCCCACTCAACAGGCATGTAACAAAAACTATTAATAAAATATTGCCAGAAAAACTAGAGCCATCTGTACCTCGTAAAATGGGTTAGGGTCACTCCAGTAGTGACTCTCAGCATCCTGCAGTATACTAGTGGCACACACATGGACGCAGTAGCTGGTCAGGTGTTTGTGCAAGGCTGCTGTTACATACTGGCTTCTCTGAATGGGCAGCAGAGTTAGAGGCCTGGGGAAGGAGACATCAAAGACATGAGGCCAGGTTAAGGCATGAGTGGTGTAGCTTACAGGTCAAAGAGGCACTAAGTGATTAATATCAGCAAATGGCTCTGATTATTACCTGTCAATCATTCAACACCTCGCTCTTTCTCCTCTAATGTTTTCTCACTCCCCTTCTTCAAGTAAAGGGCCACACATATGGTCTGATTCAATCACCTCCCTTTGCCCACCAATCTCTATTTATGTCTTAAAATATAATTTAAACATGAAATTCTTGAAAATGTTGGCATAAGTATTTTGGAATAATCATTTATTATTATTTCTTTAAAAAACAATTATACTATTTGGTTTAAATAATAATAATATTTGACAAATGTATGCCCACCAAGTCAAAGTCAGGTGGTGTAACCAACATGCTGGTAGCCATTCTGATTTAATGTGACAAAAAAAATAAATGTAAAAAAATAAAATGAGGACCACTTTAGAAACTCACGACTGTGTGTGAAGCTTTTCAAATAAATATCTGAAATGTTGACATTCAGGTCAAACCGAGTAATCCTAAGAAAACTTAGAAGAAAAAAAGATTTCAAAGTTTTTATTACATCAGACAACCTTTTTTGTCATTCCAGCACCTCTGATTCAAGAAAATATCTTGGTTCTAGTGAGGCACTTACAATGGAAGTCAATGGGGGCCAAATTTTGAACATTAAAATACTCACTTTTTCCAAAAGTATATGTGTGTAAAAAATATTTTAGTGTGATAAAATCACTTCCTAACCTTTTCTCTGTACATTTATACAGTTTTTTTGTTTTGTTTATTATTCATTCATTCTCCGTTTACGGAGTGTGCTTGCTTGAAAACACCTTTAAGTTAATTATATGTAATTACACTATAAGTTATGTGATGTATACATTTTATATGAGACTAAGTTTTCTTATTATTTTTTCTTATTATTTTATTTTTTCTTATTATTTTTGCTATGAAAATGTAATTTAGTGAGAACAGAAGTATTCAGTTTCAACTTGAGTAAAGTAAAAATCCACATATAATACTTACAGTAAGTAATATAGTACAATTACTGAAATATTTTACTCCCTTGGTTTCTTCTGAGCTATAACATCTGTTTTCTTACAAACACACACCCTTTTCCCATAGGTGAATAGTTCTGTCAGAACCCACCAGCCTCACTCCGGTTCTTTACAATCCAATTATGACATTTTTTGTAAATCTGGCATCCGTCTGACAGGCTCCCTGGCCAAGAAAACCTGGGCTTGACAAATTATACTATAAATTAACTTTAGCAAGGCTCACCCTCTCCAAACACTTTTCATTTTATGTACAAATGCACAGGTCAGACCTGAGCTGAGCTTTTTTATATTCCATTTTATATTAAATTTTATCATCCATAGAGATATTTGGAGTAGTTTATGAAATCAGGGGTTCCATGGGATTGAGTGCTGGATGCGGCTCAGGTTTTATTGTCATGGGCAACACCACATCCACTAATATATATTTGAACTGCATTATTGATTAAATGTATAGGCCTAGTTGAGATCTCAATCATGTGCTTGTGCATTTGAAACTGCATTTGATTAGATCCACTCTCTTATGATTTACAATATTACAGTATCAAGACTTTGTGTCCAAAAACAACACCTGCTAAAAATGTCCATGCTGATCTGATAAAGTAAATGAAGACGTATCACTGAATGTACAACCTAATCTTTTTTTAGTGCTGCAACTAATGATTATTTAATCGATTAATCTAATGATTATTAGAACGATTATTCTGCAATTATTGCAACGATTAATCATTAGCTCTTAATTGATTATTCAGCTCGTGCCCCGACTTAAAAGGTTGTATCAAACATGCTTGCGAACAATAAAGAGGGCAAAATTATCTTTAAAAAAAAACTCTAAATGACATTCACTGAATTAAAGGGAAAAAATACTTTTTTATTTTAAGTTTAATTAAGTAAAGAAATTCACTGCAATAAATCCCATTGTCATCAAGTGTTTTTGTCTTGTTTCCCATTTAAAATGACCTAAAATTCCTTAACACAAGATACAGTTACTTGAGAAGCTTCTAAGATATTTAAACTTGCTTTAAGAATATTTATTTTGTATATAAGTGTATTTTTTCACTTGGTTATAATTCTGCAAGTGCAGTAAAGACAAAATACACTTATATTCAAGATGTATTCTATATATTAATATAAAATTATACATTCTCAGATAAAATGTATCCTATATAAATATATATATATATATATTACAAAACAAACCAAATCAAAAACACATTTTGTTGCAGTGTATAATGGGGCGAAGACTCCCCTCTCTCATCTTTCTGTTCACTTCAATCCATCTTTAACTCACAAAAAAAAACCTCTCTCTTATTAATAAAGCTGTGTATTGCCAATTTTATTCATGATAAGAAATTCACAGTGACACATATACTGTGATTCAATAAGTCGCGATCCATCATGTTATAATCTAGCTGCATTAAGCATGGGCACTTGAGGGACAAGTGTCCCCGCAACAGAGTTTGCATCAGCCGGATGCAGTTTCAATCTCTCCCCCTTAGAACAGGATACTTCATGCAACTCATAGAGAGTTTTTATTTATTTACATGATCTGCTTCTGTATTATTTTAACTTTAATAAAGCTAAAAAACATTAAATATAACTGCATTTAAGATGTAATGCTGGTGTTTCCTTTAAAGACGCTCGACACGCAAGATTTGCTTCAGCTGAGTGACAGCTCCAGCTTCACCTATTCCACAATAAGAGTGCTTCTGTATTTACTTATTTTATACTTGTATCATTTTTGCATTATAATTCCCTCATACTTTGTGATCTACATCACCTGAAGCTGTTTGGAAAGTTTACATTGTATCTGGACTGTGAGCTGTGTAATTCTTCCTTTCCACAATCTTGCTCGAACTGCAGTGCTGCTCTCACTTGTCATCATCAGAGTTTAATGTGATCTCATGGTATGTTAAATGAGATCAAATGACTATTCGACAATGAAAATTAATATATATAAGAAAATAAGATTTGATGGCTGCAGCGGAAGGGAAGATTCATTGAATAACAAATAACATTTTTGTCTGTTCCTCACACAAAGTTATAGTATGCTTGAGAACACTTAAGATATTGCGCACAAGTTGAACAAGGGTTATAAACAAATTAGGCTTTGAGAGGTGACAAAAATTTGACTTTTAAAAAAACATTTATAGCATTTTGTACAAAATGATTTAATGAAATTAAAAGTGTATTAAAACAGTTTCTTTGCACCTTGAATACTGTACATGAGAGTGTACATACAAAAAAAAAAAGGGTTTTCAAACATATGTTTCAAGGTAAAAAGATATTTGACAAATATCATGAAGTCAAGAATATCAAGAAGTTTTGTCATGGTTGCATCAAATGAACTGAACCATATGTGCCACTTGACTTTGATTTGGTAGACAAAAGGTCTATTTTTTTTTTTTATTAAATATGAAATATATAACAAATATAAATATAAACAAACAAACAAAACATATATATATATATATATATATATATATATATATATATATATATATATATATATATATATATATATATATATATATATATATATATATATTATTATTATTTAAAAAACTTAAGAAATAATAATAAATAATTAACTCATGCCAAAACATTTTTATCTAGATGTGACAAGCCTTACCGCTCTCTCAGTTGCACCACATGACATTTTTTTCTTTAAGCCCCAGAAAAAATATTATAATTTATTAGACATGGACAAAAACATGAGTGTCACGTAATTGACCTATAAACTACTTTTCAGGTACTTTTTGCCCATTTTGGAGCTTGACAAACACTGGATACCATCCACATAAATTGTAATTAAAGGATTAACATTCTACTAAACATCTCCTTTTGTGTTACAAGTAGTAAAGTCATAAGGGTATGGAACAACATGAGGGTGAGTAAATGACGACATTATATTACACAAATAAATAACAGGGACACAGAGTTTTTTTGTTTTTCCATAAATTGTGAAACTCACATGTGTGTAGAGTCTCTGAGCTGGCTTTCATACTGCTTGAGTGCCTGGTGGATATATGCACTGGTGGCCATCAGTATGGGCAGGTTCTTAAGGGGAGCTGAGGCTGGCACTTCCCCTGCCCTCTCCTCCAGTCTCGTCAATAGAGAGGAGGTCACACGGCCACACACCTCTATGTAGCTGGAGCGCACGGGGAGCAGGGTGTCCTCTCTACATGCCACAGCCAGTGGGAGAAAAGCATCCAACTCCTCTATAATGTCTGCACAAAACTAGAGATACAATGAAAGTGTGAGGTTTCTGTTGTTTTGGCTACTAAGGCAGATGCTGTTCTGAAAATTATGAAACTACATTATTCTACACAGGGCACAGGGATGTAACAGTTATTATATACCCCACTTTTGATATTGTTTCTTTGCTTCAATTCTACAATATTTACATGTTTTTAACTGTAAGTAATATTAGTATGTTACAAGAGCGTAAGGGGTGGTTTAAACATTTGTAGGGACATTTAATGATTTAAAATATACAGATGCACAGTTACACATGCACACAAAAATCATTAATTCTGCAATACTTAAGTATTAAACGTTTTTCTAGCCATTTTATATAAATAGGTTGTCACCATATTTAACAGTAGAGAAATTGAAATGTGAAAGTAGATGGAGGGTTTATTCGAAAAGTCTGTTTCGCTATTTTATTTGGTGATGTTTGTGTCGCAGACATTACACACATCAGCTTTAAGAAACCATATCATTTTAATAAGCCTTTTTGACTTGGATTCCATCTTGATGTAATCAATAATAAAATAATAAAGAAGAGACTTCCTATGGATTTGTTTCAGAACTCAAACAGCATTTTACACATCACACATTTGCAATTAATTACGCAGCAATAATCCAACAAACGTTCCCACAGCAGATCAGTTGATTTTGTTTAGAAAGATTATTTTAAATGTGTTTGAATGCCATTATATTTCAACTAAATCATTTTAATTGCAAAAGTCAAATCTTAAGGCTCTAAAATGCAAACTGTATACATTCGCTTAGTTCAAGAGACCTACAGCCAGTCTACATACATCTGTCATGTTTTTTTGTCTCTTAACTTGTAAATAGGGCATACACTATCCCTATCATACCAAATCTATGCCACTGGCACGCTGTTTGATGCAACCAACCTATTCTCCACTCTTGACAGCTCATTGTTAGAGACATATGTCGAGCTTCCTTTCCACAATAATCGATTGGTGGAATTGTTTGCAACTAGTTACTGTGAAATAACTCTCAGGTACTCCTTCCTGTCCCACTTAAAGCATCACCAGACATTCAATTCAATGCACACGCACACACACGCGCACACACACACACACGCACGCACGCACACACACACACACACACACACACACACACACACACACACACACAAATCTTACGTAACACACTCAAAATTCCCTTTTTGAAGACTGAAATTGCATTTTAGCTTTTCACACAAATCTACCATATATGAACTGACTACAATTTATTGTAGTAGAATAACTGAATCATCCATGCCGATATGGCAGCGCGAGACGTTCAGGGCCATTTTAGGATTCAAATACCTGCAGTTCACCTCCTGTGGTGCTCGGAGAGAGAAGCAACACTTATCTCATTTTTCCACATTTGTCCTGGAGGAAACAGGTAATCAGCAATGGTATTTGGTCTTCAAAATGATTACGAAAGTGTGTGTGTGTGTGTGTGTGTGTGTGTGTGTGTGTGTGTTGTGTGTGTGTGTGTGTGTGTGTGTGTGCCTGTTACATCTGCCTTACATTGCCTCAAGAGGCACCCTGCTTGAAACGAAGACCCCTTAGGGTTATTTCCAAAAAAATAAATAAATGAGGCAGCCCTCGATTGGAACATACACAAAACTTCATCCACCCATCTTTCTCCAAGCACTTGTGCCTCAAATTAACAAATAATGACATCATTGCAGATCTAACCCTATCTAGAACTTTCATTACATTTCTTTCTCCATCCCTCTATCCAGTCTCATTTATTTCAAGGGATAGTCCACCCAAATATCTTTCTTCAACAAAACAAATTCTTACAGGTTTGGAACAACATGAAGATAAATAAGTGATGACACATTTACTTATTTATGTTTCACTGAAACGCAAATGGCAACAGATCGAGGCATGCGATAGAGTCAGATGCATGTGGTGGGTTCACTACCAAATTTATATATCTATAGAAATGAGTTACGATGCTGGTCTATTCAAAAGCAGTAAAACATATGTGGGTGTTGTATATATCTCCCTCCCCTCCACCCTTTCTATTCCACGTGGAGTTACCATGTCCCAAAGCCTGGCGAACACGGAGGAAAATAACTCAGCATAAGTTAAATGGAACCATTCCCAATACCTGGTCTATCAATCAAGAGAGAGGTGACTTCATAGTTCTCCACTAAACTAAGCATCCAGATTCCCAAACTTTCATAGCATTGCTGAATTTAATGAACAACTCACTTCTCGCTCATTGATGCAGTACGTTCTTTAGGTATGCTGTCGTGCAAAGACAAACATAGTAACTACACATTTTTATCAAGTTCTCTTAGAGTACACTTTGATCTGCCCTCTGACAGGCGAGTCTAGCTCAACTATTCTTCCATTCAGAGACAAATGAGCGTAAAAACTGCAGTAAATACAAAATCACGTCAAGAGCGAAGACTTGTGAAGGAGTTTCTCTCATGAAAATGCATAGGAGAGCTGGGAGAATGTGAAGGTTAATAAGGACTGAATTTTGGCTTTGTTTCTCCCACAAAGAAATTGTATTGTTTCAGAATACATGGATTATACCACATGAGTCATTGATTGTCTTGATTTTGTGTGAAGTAACTATTAGGGTGATTAGTGTTACCTTTGTGAACTTGAAGCCTGTTTAACTCAAGCTATTCCTCCCCACTCAAATGCACAGTTGAAGTCAGAAATGTACATACACTTAGGTTGAAGTCATTAAAACGACATTTTTAACCACTCAACAAATCTCCTATTAGCAAAAAATTTTTTGGCAAGTCATTTTGGACATCTACTTTGAGCATGACATAAGTAATTTTTCCAACAATTGTTTACAGACAGATTGTTTCACTTTTAATTGACTATCACAATTTCAGTGGGTCAAAAGTTTACATACACTAAGTTAACTGTGCCTTTAAGCAACATGGATCATTCCAGAAAATAATGTCAAGTCTTTAGGCAATTAGCTTCTGGAAGGCTAATTGGAGTCACTTGTTGGTGTACCTGCGGATGTATTTTAAGGCCTCCCTTCAAAATCAGTGCCTCTTTGTTTGACATCATGGGAAAATCAAAAGAAATCAGTCAAGATCCCCACAAGTCTGGTCCATCCTTGGGAGCAATTTGCAAACGCCTGAAGGTACCACATTCATCTGTACAAACAATAGTTTGCAAATATAAACACCATGGGACCACGCAGCCATAATGCCACTCAGGAAGGAGATGCATTCTGTCTCCTAGAGATGAACGTAGTTTGGTGTGAAAAGTGCACATCAATCCCAGAACAACGGCAAAGGACCTTGTGAAGATGCTGGAGGAAACAGGTAGACAAGTATCTATATCTACAGCAACATTAGTCCTATATTGACATAACCTGAAAGACTGCTCAGCAAGGAACAATCCACTGCTCCAAAACCACCATAAAAAACCAAACTACAGTTTACAAATGCACACGGGGACAAAGATCTTACTTTTTGGAGAAATGTTCTCTGGTGTAATGAAACAAAAATTGAACTGTTTGGCCATAATGACCATTGTTATGTTTGGAGGGAAAAGGGGGAGGCTTGCAAGCCGAAGAACACCACCCCAACCGTGAAGCATGGGGGTGGCAGCATCATGTTGTGAGGGTGCTTTGCTGCAGGAGGGACTGGTGCACTTCACAAAATAGATGGCATCATGAGGAAGAAAAATATATGGATATATATTGAAGCAACATCTCAAGACATCAGCCGGGAAGTTCGGCCACAAATGGGTCTTTAAAACTGATAATAACCAAACACAACTCCAAAGTTGTGGCAAAATGGCGTAAGGACTCAAAGTCATGATATTGGAGTGGCCATCACAAAGCCCTGACCTCAATCCGATAGAAAGTTTGTGGGCAGAACTGAAAAAGCATGTGCGAGCAACAAGACCTACAATCCTGACTCAGTTACACCAGTTCTGTCTGGAGGAATGGGCCAAAATTCCAGCAACTTATTGTGAGAAGTTTGTGGAAGGCTACCCAAAATATTTCACTCAAATTAAACAATTTAAAGGGTAACTAAACACCTGCTCAGAGTCTGACTCCACCCACTAGAAATATTTGAATGGGCAGACCCCGGCGGGGATAGAGGGAACGAACCGAGTGCGGGGCTGAGCGGGTTGGGGGGGGCACCTGAGACTCGTAATGACGGATTAATTGACAGCTGCTGTCAGACTCTATGTTATTATTATTCCTCACACGGTCGCAAGACGACATGTACATGAATCTGGCGTGGTGAGCTGGAACCTGCTTACGTCAGCTGTCACTGCTTACGTCACGAAGTACCGCAACAGCCAATAGGAAAATTCAACTGCAGTAGCCACCGTTCAACCTGAAGAGGGCAGCACTCAGACGTTTTTACACCATATATTGTAGAATTAAAACACTTTATACACAAATGTCAAAAAAATTACTTGAATCAATGACCAGTACTAATAAAGCCCCATGCTTACAGATCATTAACTAAAAAAAGTTGGTTTAGGGTTTAGTTACCCTTTACAGGCAATGCTGCCTAATACTAACAAAAGTGTATGTAAACTTCTGTCCCACTGGGAATGTAATGAAAGAAATAAAAGCTGAAATAAATAAAATTCTCTACTATTTTTATGACATTTCACATTCTTAAAATAAATTAGAGATCCTATCTGACCTAAGACAGAGAATGTTTCCTACAAATAAATGTCAGGAATAGTGAAAAACTGTATTTGACTAAGGTGTAGGTAAACTTCTAAAGCAAGGGAGCAAGGGAGCCCTCAGTTGTGGTAAAAGGCTCCCAGGGGGATTATATTGATATAGTGTAAATACCGGGGCAACAGTTATTGGGCACAATTTGTCAACTTATGCAAATACATTTGAGACAGCAAGATGCTTTCATGAGTAAAAAATTTAGATGATGCTTATTCTAAATAACCACTTCAGAAAATGATGCACTATTTTGTGTTAATTTCAATCAGATTTGACATTTCATTATATCAAGTATTCTATAAACAAATGAATCTCCATTGTGATTGGATCAGTCAATGTGAGACCACTTTAAACATTCATTACATGTTTAATAGGAGCCTTTAGTAGCCCCTGCAACAGGGCGGCTTATTACCACAAAAACAAAATCAACTTGAACAAAATTGAAAATGACAAAGAAGTATTTTGTCACTAAATAAATGTGATAATTTCAGGGATTTTATTAGCTACATAAATTTACAACATTTAATATGCATTATTTATTGTGTTATACATGCAATAATACAATAAAAATAATTAAATTAAAACAATGATACTTTAAATCACATATATGAGTTAAGTCTACTTGTAACTAGTTAACTGTACTTAAAAGTTTAGGTCACTTTGCATATGTTTACTTAGAAAATCATGCAAACCGAATGCTTTAAAAAAAATCTAAGGTCAACTAATTCGATTTTACAGTGTAGGCCTACTCATTTGACATACTGATTTTTGCAAACTGTGCTTCAGGTAACTATGCATATTCAGATGCAGGGGAAGTCCAAGTGCAATAGATGCAGCATGATGAGAGATCTCGTCAAGCCGGAAGCCCTTAAAGACTGAACAGGTCTTGAAACAGCAGGCCTTTTGGACAGATGAGTCAATAACAGGCTGAGAACTGTTGTTATGAGCTTACCAGGGAGTGTGAGAGAGAGGTGGGAGAGAAAGAAAAGATTCAACGCTCCCCGCAATCCAAGGTGATGAGGACCCGAGAGGTGTCGACGAGATTTATGGCTTTCTAAAGCCTGCTGCTCCGGTTCAGAGAGCCCTTAACTATAGCAGAGCAAAAATATGGATTCCAATAAGACAGCCACTGCAAGGTTATTTCCTAGTACAGCTTTAAACATGTAAAAGCTGAACTCCACAGCAGTACTCTTGCACAGTTGAACGGTGCTAAATTCTGCTCCTCACACTGATTTCAAGGAATAGTTCTCCTACAAAATGAACATTCTGCCATCCTTTACTAACCCACGTGTAACACGTAAGTAGATGCTTAGCAGAATGACAGCCTCAGTCTCCATTCACTTTCACTTTTTTTTCCACAAGGAAAAGTAAATGGTGATTTAGGATGCCAATCTGTAACATTCCACCTCTCGTTTTGTGTTTCATGGTAGAAAGAAAGTCATAAGTGCTGGGTATTGATACAGATTTCCCAAATGATTTGATTCCGATTGACAAGCTCTCGATTTGATTCCAAATTCAATTAGATTCAATATTGATTCACATTGGTATATTTCAATTATAAATGTCCATTCTGCTTATATATGAAACTAATTAATCCTTGCGTCTCATCTTCGGACACACACAGAACAGGTCAAAGTACCAAACTTTTCTTCTCAACAGTTCTGGGTGCAAAATGTCTTCTCCAATTTACTACACAATCCCTGGAGAGTGAAATCTCACCATTTACCAGCCAGTGGCTAATCATGGACATTTTTAGTAGCATAGCACAAATTTGGTTGCAAATGCGAGTGATTTCCTCTCATATTATAAGAGGGTTGTGCATAGAGTAAAAGATCGATCTTGGGATTTAAGAATCAATATCAAAATCATTCAAAAAGACAATTGCCATGCATTGGAAAATTCTACCAGTCTTTTACAGGATTGGAATAAAATGAGGGTGTGTAACCGATTATTTTTTTTATTATTTTAGTGTGAACTACACCTTTAAGGATGATGCAAAGTGACTGTCAACGTGAGTGGTCAATAGCTGGATCGTGGTTTCAGGTTGATAAATGATTTGCTGAAGTATTATGCAGACGGGTGGTCTTGCGACTCACATAGTTCGAAGCAAAGCGTGAATGTATGAATATGAATTGGTGAAATATTGATCCCTTTAATGCTTCTGGACTGACTATTTTCTGGCTAAGTCAGGCCTGGGATAGCATACCGCTGCTTACTTATGGGCCAATGTGACATGTGTCAAAAAGAGAAGGGTTCCGAGACACTCCGGGCAGCAGAGAATGCAAATAAATGCACATGCTAACCTTTGAGATGAGAGCTGCTCATTCTCAAGCACTGACCTACACATAAATGTGTTGTACAGGTCTTGAGAGTTAACGAATTTTGACACTTGTTAGTGATGTGGTTCTTGGGGCGTTGATTGCATATAGTGCTATCAATGAAGCAGTATGGAAATCAGACATGAAAGCAGACTTATCAAAAGTCATAGAGCAGGGGCCATGTTGTGTGAAAGCAACTATTTTCTTTGTTAGACAAAGATTTTAAGGCAGGTTTGCATGCAGAAGTTTGCTAAACAATGGCAGAAAAAGTGGTATGGTGATAATCCTCATGAAGCACTTCCCTGTTCTTAAAGTATCATGAAGATGGAATCAAAATTTACCAAATATACTTTCTTAATACATGTTCATGGTCTTGATGCACACCATTAATCCGTGTACATTATTTAAAAGAAAACAAAAATTTATTTTCTTCATTCCTTGTCCTGAAAAGTAACCATCCTTTTCATCTGATGTTTGTCACAGTCTGGCCTGACTGTGCCTCCTCTGGCTGTCAGTTTGTCTTGTCTGAGTGTTTTCCTGTGTTGGTTTTGTCTCTCTCTCCCTTTTTTGTTTTGCAGGTGCCATGTGGAGAACGCCAGCTCCATTACCTGGACAGCAGCTCATTCTCCAATTAACTCATCATCGGCAGCACCTGCTCCCCATCAGCCTGTCCCATCTAAAGCTCCACTCGTGTTTAGTCCTTTGTCAATTGTTTGTTGTGTTTCCCCTGTCGGTTGGTTTCTGTCTGTTCATGTATATCGGTTAGTTTTCTTGTTTAAGTTTTCAAATGTATCATTCTGTTTTGCCCCCTTGCAGGTGTTTTGGTTTGTATTTTTGTTCTTTGACAAATAAAGCCCACATTATTGCCTTCCTGTGTTTGGGTCCTGCTTTACTCACTCACTTCCTGACAGATGTAACCAAGGCCACATAGGCTATTGTTAACCAATAGTCAAATTGCTATTTAGGCATTGACATAGGTAATGCAGTCTTTCTAAAATCTTGTCAATCTTTGCCAATAGTAAACGGTAATTTAACACTATAAACATTAAAGGAATAGATCACACAAAAATGAAAATTCACTACATGAAAATGTCGTAGCAAACCCAAATGGCTTTCTTCTTATGTGTGACACAAAAATAGATGGTTTAACACATATAGCAGGCCCTCTTGCGATGCAATGGCAGTGGACAATGTATCATTTTAAGCTTAAAAAAGGACATAAAAGTACAATAAAAGAAGCACATGTGACTCCTGCATCACATTCCAAGTCTTCTAAAGACATCCGATGATTGGGCATGAGAAACAACTTGAAATTGAAGTCATTTTTTAGTGGCAATCTTGCCAACCATTGAACATTTATGGGCACTATGAGAGAAGCTTTTTTTATAGCTGTACGTGTGTTCACACGAGAACTGTGTTGTTTTTGCAAGTTCACAAACAATGCCAGTTCTCGCATGAACATTTCCTTGTGTGTTTTATAAAAGAAAGCATGCCATACATGTTTGGAACAACATGAGGGCATTAATGGAGGACATAATTAAGAGAATTTTCATTTTGGGGAAACTATACATTTAATGAAACAATGGATAAGCCAATAATAGCAAATAATGATTAACTGGAAAAAAGAAGCATTTTCATTGAGATCCATCATGATGTACTCTTCAAAATGGGTGATGGCATTGCTTCAGTTCTAGAACTCCACAATCGACCACACAATTGCATTCTGGTCTGACATCATTCTGGTAAAGGATGCCCACTTTTCACAATCCAATCAATTGACGATGGATAAAATCAAATCCCACCCTATATTTTGTTCTCAATGAATATTCTGTTTCATCTAAAATATTTCACATTACAGAAGTTAATCTGGTTGCAAATGCTGTTTCATGTTAACTATGAAAAAGGCTAAGTCTACTGTTAACATCTATGAGTGCATCTCAATTAGTTCCCTATTTCAGTAGTCAGGGAACTGACCAGTGAGTTGGCCACTTCGCTAAATCGTTCCAGTGCACTGAACCATTCGCTCCCTAAAAAAATCCAACAATGCACTGTAAAAACAAGCAACATTGCTCAGTACGTTCCCTTACCGGAAACGTTGTCATGTCTTCTGAAGTCTCTCAAGTTGTTAGAAGGCGAGCATAAGTATAAATATATTATGTCAAAGCCTTATTTTCTCTTTAAAAGATATGTTGTTAGTAATGTCTTTGATCCATAATTACAATGATAGGGAAACAATCTTTTAATCTATTTGAATTGCTAAATTAATACACTAAAATAACACAAAAAATACACTCCTATATATTTTTATTTCTTCATGTCATTTATCTGTTATAATAACACTGTATATTTGAATAACTTCAACAAAAATGAATGGTAGTGTAATTTATACAGCAATTGTGCTGATTTATAGCAGCTGCGCTTGAATACGCAAGCTTGTTATCATGCTGCAGGTGATTGAGTGACAAGTGTCCCAATGTTCAGTGGATGAACACTCTTGCAAGTGTCTGAAAAAAATACTGATTCATGACAAAGGGAGCTAGGGAGCTGATTGAGAAGCACCCTATGTTTTTTAAATACACAAACTCCTGGAGCAGTAGGCGTGATGAGTCCTGAAACACCTTTATCATTTCCCAGCTTAGAGGCTGTAATGCATATGTTGGACTTTTGAAATAGTTTCTAAGTTATTGTTTTGTCTCTCTTACTGCTTCCTTTCTTGGATGTTTCCCAGCTGAGACGCGTTCCCTCATTAGTTTATGAGTATTTATAGTATAACATGTCTTTGTCTAGCATTGTTTGATGTGTATGGTTCGTGAGGTGAGTCTGGTCTTGTTTCTTTTTTTGTCTTTACTTTTAGTTAATTTAATACAATCTGCATTAGGGCTTTCAACCTTCACTTGCCCCAGAATCATTGTTATAGAGGCCCTCCATCAGGGATGTGATGGCTCATCAACCTCTCTGAGCTGGACTGTGTGGAGCTTGTTTCAGACGGGGCTTCTGTGATGGGTGATAAAATAAGGCAAGACACTGGACTTTAGAGTAAACCCACAGGAACTGAGAGGCTCTTGGAGCCACGGTGCCTGCTCAGGATGAGCACACATGTCATGTCAGAGTTAACCAGTGGAGTATTTCAAGAGATGAAAGAAAGTGAAGACATGCAAATTCATCCAAAATGCCTTTCTCTATAGCTCAGCTCCAAAACTGTGTGAACAGCCTTGCTGCCTACATAAATGTAACGGACCCTCTATGTGACTAAGTTACTGATTTGGAACCCTTTGTATGCAGCAACTCCACGAATCATACAAGTCGCTCTTCACGTGAAGCACGCTAGAGACCAACTCAAAATGTATTCACTAGAGTTTGACATTAGCATGTTGCTAAGATAACAATGCAATAATGCTCGAATAAATCTAAAAACTACACCGTACAAACAAATATTTATTTTGTATTGTTTAACTTTTTACATATTAATGTAAACTGACTGAAATATAAATATATTTATAATGGCCATTGTTACATTTCACTTGTGGTTAAATCCATTCCTTCTGAAGCAATATGATAACTGTGTGGATGAGAAACTGATAAGATTTTAACTGTAAATCTCCACCAATACATTCTGTGTTGAAATGACTTCCAATCAGCCACTGGTTGGGGCTGGTCAAAGGTAGATATTCATAGTAAAAAATTTACTATGAATTATTTTTGGACCTTCTGAGTTCTGGTCACCATTCACTTGCATTGTATGGACCAACAGACCTGAAATACTCCTCATTTGTGTTCTGCAGAATAAATGGTGTTACACATCTGGGATGGCAAGAGGTTGAGTAAATGATGAGAGAATACATTTTTGGGTGAACTATCCCTTTAACATTGGCCAAAACAAAGTACCTTTGAAGACAACGTTATTATGCTGACAAACTTTGGAATGACATTCTCATTGGGATTGCATTTGATGATTGCCTTAAAATGCTGTCTGGGCAGGAGACTCGCTAGGTTTTGGAACAGACTAAGGGCTCTGCATAATAGAATTAAAGCTGCAACAGAGAATGCTGCTAATGCACTGATTCCAATGGGATGGTGAGTCTAAATGCCAGACAGGGAAAACGCAAGGGTTACCAATAGTAAAGCTTCATCATGTGACCAAATGTTGAGAACATTTCAACTTTTACTGCAACACACTCTGGTGTAGGAATCCATTGTCCAATTGGAATCTTTGAGAGGCAGGACTAGTTGCGCTGTGATATCGGAAAAAAAACCCATTGCTGATAAACTCAATCAGGTGGTGTATTCGTTCCCTGTCCCCTATTATAGTTTTCTGTCTGGTCAAAAAGACCGTAATTGTGGACTGAGAGCCTGGAGAAGAGTTTCAATGTTTTCTGTTACATTGTAAAAAAATAAATATTTTAAATATCCATCTCTATCCATGACCACTTCTACCCTCTTTAGTGGCAGCTGTAGCTCAGGTGGTAGAGCGGGTCAGCCACTAATCGCAGGGTTGGTGGTTCGATACCTGGACCACACGACTCCACAATTCCGAAGTGTTCTTGGGCAAGACACTGAACCCCAAGTTACTCCCAATGGCATACTAGTGCATGGCGGCTCTGCCACCATTGGTGTATGAATGTGTGTGCGAATGGGTGAATGAGTCACAGTGTAAAGCACTT
Organism: Xyrauchen texanus; assembly: GCF_025860055.1. Classification (NCBI taxonomy): domain Eukaryota; kingdom Metazoa; phylum Chordata; class Actinopteri; order Cypriniformes; family Catostomidae; genus Xyrauchen; species Xyrauchen texanus. Next base: position 36,524,717 of record NC_068279.1, read on the forward strand.
TGAATACCGTTAAGGTTAAAAAGGCGCTATATAAGTGCAGACCATTTACCATTTTAGTGCACGCCATCCAAACGGAGCTTTCTTGCTCCCATGCGTCAAACGCACCGTCTGAGCTATCCCTAGGGTGTAAGTGCCCTAAGGGGTAGAGATGTTTTTGCACCTGTCTGCACTATTTGTTTGATAGTTTTTCAATGTAAACAAGACCGTTGTTTTCTGAGTATCGTGCATTAAAACGCCTTAAATTAACTTTTTAAAATAACTAATTCCACTTTACAATAAACATCTCTCAAAACACATGCATTCTGTTCCATTCGTCGAACTGCGTCTATCTTCTTTAATGCATTCTGTATGTACAGCCCCTTGTGTGTACCTCTATTTTGTGCACTTTTCATTGTATTGCTTTTTTATCTGTCAAAACTAAATACATAAACATTACCAAAGTGGTTCTAATCTCATAATAAAGGGAAAGAAATATTATTTCTTATGGGAGTGATTCTGCTAAATGATTGTTCATGCTCATGGCTCATCTAAATATTTAAAGTTACCTTGGCCACTGTCTTGGGAGAGTCTCTCTCTGGTCCGTATCTGTGGGTTACAGGGGTGATGTAGATGTGGGCAGAGATTGGGGTGTTTGTAGCTTCCTCCTGCTGTAAACTCTTAGTGCACACATCATCCAGCACCACCTTTAAACAGTGACCCATCTGAGGAACCAGCCCTCTGAATGCAGCCCTCCACCCAAACTCAAGACAGACCACCTAAATGCAAAAAAAAAAAGGTAATTAATAATGCGCAAAAGCTGGTATGATTGTGAAATATTTTGGTGGTTTCAAAATTAGATAAAACAGTTAAAGGAACAGTTCACCCAAAGATGAAAATTCTGCATGGATGACTTTCTTTCTTTTGCGGAACTCAAATTAAGATTTTTAGAAACATTTTTCAGCTCTTTTGGTCCATTTAATGCAAGTGAATGGGTGCCAAAATGTTGAAGCTCCAAAAGGACTTAAATATTGATCTGTTTCTCACCCACACCTATCATATCACTTCTGAATATATAGATCAATACACTGGAGTCATATGGATTACTTTTATGATGCCTTTATGTGATTTTTAGAGCGTCAACATTTTGACACCCATTCACTTGCATTGTATGGACCTACAAAGCTGAAATATTCTTCTAAAACTCTTAATTTGAGTTCAGAAAATGAAAGAAAGTCATACACATCTGGGATGGCATGAGGGTTAGTACATGATGAGAGAATTTTCATTTTTGGGTGAACTATTCCATTAAGTTTAATGTAAAATTACAAGAAATAAACTAGATTTTTGCATTCCTTGAGAAAATGTAAGTGGTGCCAGCCCAAACAAAACTCGGCAACACAATGCAAGGGTGTTGTGGGTAACTTCAAGGGTATTGCTTGAGTGTCAGAAATACTAGAAGTAATCGTCGGTAAATAACAGGAGACAAAGGTAAAAAAAACAGTAGATATGCTCCACAGGAGTGCATGTGTGAGAAGGTCAGGAGATACCCTGCATTTGTATAACTTGAGTCTGATGAAATATAAAGTTGTCTTTATGGGTCTAAGCTCCTGAAGACAAATAGTCCGGTGTCTTATAGCAGTCGATGAGCGCATGCGCAAATCTCCTGTATATGCACCACTAGTCTAAAATATAGAATATCAGTGGTATGCACGCATCTTCAAATGGAGTATACTTTGAAAAGCTTGCATTCGACTGTACGCAGATGCTAAGCGTGCGCGTCAAAATGAAGTATACTTTGGGCATAAAGGTGATGTAAGCGATTTTAGCGTTCTGAAGCTTTCACATGACTGAGCTGTTGAATTAGCCACACCCCTCAATCCAAAACCCCACTCTCCAAAGATAATTAAAAAAAAAAAAAATGCAAAAGAGGAATTTGTTTCAGTGGCTGTCAAATTCAAAAGAGGCACAATAGCGCCCTCAACTGACAACATTATGAAACATGGCCTCAATGATCAGCTTCAAATGAGAACAAGCTAAATGATTGACAGGTGAAAAGCGTCAATGTCCACGGACACATTTTTGTTGCCTGTTTACAAAGTCTACAGCTGCCACAGAGGTACCGTGAGATATCTCAGCACACTTATTTCATTAATATCTTTAAGGGAGTAAGAATTTTTTGCTTACTTTTCCATGAAAACAAAAATTGCTTACAGCTTTAAGGCTGCACAATTTTCAGTATAATTTATGTCCATGGTTTTATCCTCTCTTATATTATTCTTACATTTGCAAGAACCATTAAATGCATATAAAATCATTTAATAAGGGTTTAACAACAGTTACATAATGAGTATCAAAACTATCCAATAAAAAAGGTCTTTTATTTGTGCCAAATTTGCACTAGGTATAATTAAAGGAATGTGAATCACCTCTGTTGTCCGCAGCCCAAAATCTGCTGTGGTTTTGTCTTCGGCTGACATTCCCTCCATATCATCCCTGACCTTCTTCAGCGTCCCTATGTGCAAAAAGCAAACAAACACATACACAATGCCTCTACAGTAAACTTTCACTACATCTTTCTAAAGGAAGTCCATGAGACTGCTCCAAATCCCCCTAATTTCCATTTAAATCTTTGCTTAATTGCTAATTAAAAACATTTCACGCAGGAAAATCGTATACATCCAGTTAGCTTATGCTTTCACAGTGCCTTTGGAAAATAAATCAATATGTAGACTGCAAGGGTCAGGACAGGCCAACATATTAAAGTCCTCTGTGCAGTGACGACCTATAAAGAACACCGTACATTGCCAAATAAAACTGGAAAAAAGAAAAAGAAAACTAAAAAGCGGATGCAGTAATTGCAACAGTAAGCTTTGTTAAATTCTGAGGATTTAGAGTTGATTTGAACCCCTGATAGCAATGGCTAATCCACGGAAAGGGTTAGAGGGAGGATAAATGTGTGTGCGCACTTGTTGTGGGCAAATTAAAAGTGCATGCATCAAGGCTGCATTTTTCTAATCAGACGCTTCGGAAGTGAGACCCCGGGCAAGGCAATTTAGTTGAAGAAGAGAGTCGAGCAAGGCAAAGGAGGAAAGAAGCAGCCAGCATGTCACTTTTTGACCTTTAAGCCCATCTGATGAATTTCTGGTAATTAAGTCGTTTGATTGTCTGAATTAATGATTTGGATAACTGCCCTTTAAAGGCTGTTTACTTCTCAGTAAATCCAGCCCTTTTCTGCTTGTCCTGTTTTTAATGTAACCTTTACAGAAATTACTATATGCACCAGTCACTTTCATAGCAGAAAAAAAGAAAGAAAAAGAAAATAAGTTTTCGGCCTCCTCAATTTGTGGGTGTGCATATGTGTTTGTGTTGGAATGAGTTTCTATGCGAGCATATGTGCATAAGAAAGAAAAACGATGGAGAACAAGAAAGAGGAAACGGAAAAAAAGAGCTGTATCAAAATACAAGAAAAAATATGTCTTTATGGTAAAGCAACAGGCCATCATTCGGATCACATAATCTGCCTATATAGACATCGTTATTATATGCAGGATTTGGATGCTTGTTGTATTTAAAGGCTTTGTTGAGCACAATACATCTCTAGGTTTTCAGCTCCCATAGTTACAAATAATTTCATATGATAGATTCGGAGACGACTGTAGTCACAAATCTTGATGGACTGCCATTTATTTACACTATGCTAGTATTCATCAGAAAAGAAAAAAACCCAAAAAACATATATCGTGTTGACTGGCATATATCACATTCAGTCTGATAGAGCTGCATACAGTATAACGCTTATTTGTGTACGCTTGCTATGGCATTAAATGCGTGTGCCGTTATATGTTTGAGTGCCGGTAATTCTCCACCTGGTGATCGCCATACATCATAGCACTATCAGCGGTGTTCAACTAGCTCTCTTGGGCCCCCCTCAGTGGCTGGACCCCTGAAAGCTGTCCCCTTTTCCCTCCTTATGGGTGGCCCTGCATCTGTGTGAGATGTTTAGCAATGGTAATTAAATTGTACCTTTGGCACTGCAGACTGATTCTCCAGTGCAGCTAAGAAAACCCAGATGGGTTGTCAGGTCTTCCACATTCTGTTCCAGCTCCAGTAAAGTGGAGGCCAGCTGGGTCAGGCACCTGAGCTGATGGGAAGTGAGGCAGAAGTTCCGCCCTCTTTGGGTAGGTTCCCGAGGAGCTGTAGATGGATACAACAGAGTTGTTTAACCATCACTGTTGGATTCTGGATGTGTGGGATGCTGGTGTGCTGGTTTACAATGCCACAAAAATATTTTTTAACTTGTCAGAATTTATGAAGAGATATCGAATGTCTCATTAATTTTAGTCATATATATTTACCTTATTGTCTCCGAGCATCCAGAGACCTCAGATGAACTAATATAAATTCACCAAGCGTATCCTAACATAAACAAGTCCTCTTTATTCTTACTGCAATGACTGTGTCAAAACAATTATTAGTAGAAATACATGTTTTCTTGGCTGGTAAACTGGGAAAATTGCCCCTCTTTGGTACTATGTGAAATGTTTTCATGTAGAGGTCAAAGTGGTGCTTGATGCAAATCATGTGGAAGGCCCTTAAGAAAACTGAAATATTATGTTTGGCATACATAAAACATGCATTGCTAAAAAAAATTAGCAGAGAAAAAAAATTCTAAATCTTAGCGTTGAGTTTGGCAGTTACTGTAAGGACATTTTCGACAAGGGAATACTGGAATCATGGTGGCACAGTACTCATATAAATAAATTAAAGAATTACAATTTAGAGTTTGTGGATGTGCATTTGACACAAGGATGCTGTGCACCATGGCCTCGTAATCTACACAAATCCCGCAGAGTCCGTAAAGTTCCCTTTCAAATCAACAGTCAAACATTGCTGGGCACAAACTTTCTCCTGTAACCCGCAGATGACCCTCATCTCAGTGCAGCTCACTCATTTCTGCAGCTGCCAAAGCCATCACCCAGGGGATGTTCCGCATTAGGTCTGAAGAATGGGCCGCGCAGAAGAGGGCTGCAGTATTTTCAGACACTTTGACAAATACTTTTGTGTGTGCTCTTAAATGACTTCCTCTGACAGAAAAGGCATTGGGGAGTGGATCAGGAAAGCATTAGTCCCAGCTATGAAAGCTTTGGGAAGATTGAATGGGAAGGGGATGGAGGGACAAGAGAAATAAAATAAAAAAGGAACACCAATAATTGCAACAATATCGCCTCTGGATTCTAATACCATTTTGTTGTATTGTTATTGCAAAGCAGGCAATATAACAACATGGTTATTCTCTTATTTCAGTCTGCTTAATCATGTTTGTATGTGAGCATTGACCATAAATACTGTACATAGACAGAGACTAGTTGTAGACCCTATATATTGTCACTATATCTCAGTAACCATTCTAGCTTACATTCTGGTAAGGGTCAGCTATATTTAATGACGGTAGATTTTTTTTATGTTTTCTGGACAAGTGTAGCTGTCCATAAATGTCAGATTGGGGCAAGTTGTCACCTCTGTTTTAAATGTTTTGAATTTATAAAATGTATCAATTACAATATTTGTTGGCTAAAACAATGGTTTGATATTTTTGTATCAATAGACATTTTTCTTACAGTCTCATAAGTTATTTCATGTTTTAAAACTGTTTTACTGATTAAATTTAGCTGAAAATTTAAAATAGGCTTTTAAATATTCATTGAAAAATCACTGAGACAACTTAACCCATGGAGTGTGACTATTGGGGTACATTGTCACAAAATGTCAACCTGTGTTTAATAAACTGTATCATTTCTCCATGTTCACATGTAACTTGTTTGAAGCCATAACTAAAAGGTAAGTGCCTATACATAAACTGACTTCCAAAAATAAACTTAGCTTGAGAATTTTTCACTGGAGTAACAATTGTAACAATCAGCCCTGATCTTCCCTTTAGACACTATTTATACAGTGTACAGTACATCATTTATCATTATCTGTATATTATAGTGATGCAGAGACTGACCACATGAGGTGGGTTAGTGAGCATCTTGGAATAAATAGTATATTTGTCATCTATAGCTGTGTGGGTGCATGCACATATTTTTACACAGGTGAGCGTGCCATCTCGGCATCTTGGCTCTTCATTAATGGGGTCCAGGGGGAGACTACAGATTGTGAAGCAGCAATGGGAAATGGCTACATGAATGCACTGAGATACACTCCGTTGAGATCCACAACCCCTCAGACAAGCACATCAGCCAGTCAGTAATATCACTCCATACATACTGCATTATTTATAAGACCTGTGCATTAAGTGCCATATTCAGCACACAATAACACGCATATTGGGAATGTAGATGTAAATCTTATAGTACATGTTTGACTATTTAGAGCTCCATAATTTACAACAGACTTTTAATGCTTTGATGATGTCATGTTGGAATAATTATCGTCAGGATTATATTTTTATAGGACTATAAAAATCATTCACGTATGTATATAATATTTATATGATATTTACATATTTATAACATGTATTTGCCTATTTATAACTATTCATTTAATAGTACCGAAAATAAATACTAGCTATAAAATATGGATTACCGTTAGCATAACTAGAACAAGTGTTGGCTAGGCACCCACTACAATGAATAATTTATGGTTTTGAGGACATGAACAAACTTCGAGTACAATCGCAGAGTTTACATTTATGCATTTGGCAGACTTACAGTGCAACTATTACAGGGACAATCCCCCCGGAACAACCTGGAGTTAAGTGCCTTGCTCAAGGACACAATGGTGGTGGACGTGGGGTTAGAACCTGTGACCTTCTGATTAACAGCCCTGTGCTTTAGCCACTACGCCACCACCACATCACCATTATCATCCTGATAATGTATGTAATTCCAAACCTGTATTACTTGCAGAAAACACAAAAGGGAATGTTTTAATGAATATATAATGAAGATCCATCTTTTCAATACAAATGCAGTGGATCGTGTAGCATATCCAAGTCTTCTAAAGCCATGCGATTGGTGAGAAACAGCCTAAAATGTGTAATTTTTCTGTGAAAATCTTAAAAAAACAGCAAGTCACTAATAATTACATGAATGTTTTTCACTAAAACATATTGTATGCTTAAAGTAGACTTGCAATATGATGCGCAATCTTTTTTAAAGATTTTAACATGAGTCAACAACTATCAATAGCCATTGTACTGAAAGACAGACTGCATCTCCTTTTGTGTTCTGTATAAGAAATAAAGTCCTACAGAATTGATAATGAGAATTATAAATAATAACAGAATTAAACATGTTCTCTTCCTTTAACTGTGCTGTACACTGTATGACATGCTCACTGCATATGCTACTTCTTTTCAATGGCACAATTCTTAAAATCTATAGATGACAATAACAGTACATTGTCTTTCTATGAAATTGTCATATCTTTATGACACTTTCTTCTTCATTTAACGCTGTGACGTGTCCTTGAACCCCACTGGCCATGTACACCCCAGCACTAACTCTCTTAGAGCAGGCATCTCACCTTTAAATTTAATGCTTCGCTATCATTCTATCTTGTCTTGTCCCCTGCCCAACCAGCCATTGCGGGGCTATTTATTACCCCACCATTAATGGCTTATTAGGGCCTCTCTCATAGCTAACCATTAGGAGTCTTGTGCGAGAGGATGGCCCAGCCACTGAAGCCATAATGGGGGTTATTACAACACGCTGATGGGGTGGAGGTGTTGAAGGTGCTGAGAGCAGCGATACATGTCGTTTACTGTGAAAAGAGCTGAGAGTCAGGGCCTCGCTGTGGTCGTTAAAAGGGCATCGCACTCATTTCTGATGTAGTAAAAGACGAAGGATGTAGGCAGCGCAGAGGAAGAGAGAGAGGGAACAGCAAATGGAGGTGATGAATAGTTTAACAGCCCATTGCTCAAGTGTTTAAAATACCTATGGAAACCCATTAGGGAATTAAATGATTAAAATAAAATGAAACAATATTAAAAGGCATAATGATAATTGTTTACTCTTGCTCCAAACTGACATTCTGTCTTATGTGGTACTCAAGGGTGAATTTTTAAAGTCTTTTGACTAATATAATAACTTTAATGGTGTTTGCTTCATTGCACAAAGTGATCATATCACTTCAGAACACTAGGAAGGGCAGAACACAATAAGGGCAGCTTTATCGTGTTTTTTTCTTTCATCTTTTTTTTTTAGTCCTTTTCCAAGCTTGACAGGCTCACTGTCATTAAGGCAAATAAACCCTTTGAAGATTAAAAAATTCACAAGAAGAAAGTCATAAGGGTTTGGAGCAACACTAGGGTTTGTAAATAATAATAAAAATCAATATTGTTACTGTAGCGTTACTTTAATTATTCCTTCATTATTAAGATTAAGTTAAAGGTAATATGCAAGAGTGTTGACAATGCACACTGGGTGGTGTAGTCTAGTGATTAAAGATGTTGGACTGGTAACTGAAAGATTGCAAGACTGAACCCTGCATGGGTCAGTGATAAAGATATTTTAAGAAATTGTTCACCCAAAAGGAAAATTCTATCATAATTTACTCACCATTATGTCATTACAAACCTGTATTAATATTATTATTATTTCTTCCATTGAAAAATAAAATCCTGTTTAGCTGAAGCTGTTTCCTTACTAAAAATGTGAAAGGGAACTGGGGCTGTCCACTCCAAAAATGACAAAAAAGCATCATAAAAGAAGTCCATATGACTTGTGTTTTACATTCTAAGTATTCTAAAGTGAAATTCTTCTTGTGAGGAAGAGACCGAAATAGGGCTGTTTGAATTGGACAAAAAAAAAACAATCGAACTGTGATTATTTGGAAAAATATTGTAATTGCTATTTGATCTGCGAAAGAATAATAATAGTAATAATAAAATAAAACATTTATAATAATAAAATTAGAAAGTGTTACCTTTTTGACCAAAATTAAGTCATGGGCAATCATGCTCTACTGCCAATAGAAATACCAAGAAAGAGTGTTCACACCTGAGAATCTTCTAAAGAACCAGACTAAAAAAGAAAATACAGATTCACATCATAGATTGTGTCGGTTCACTGTGTATTTGTTTTTGTCGACTTGGTGATAGGCTCTCAGCTCACTTTTATCATAATTTTTGGGAACCCAGTATTTTCATTCTTTTATCCCTTTTTCTCCCCAATTTGGTGGCGGCGTAGTGACTCGGCTCAATCCGGGTGGTGGAATCTCAGTTGCCTCTGCATCTGAGACAGTCATTCCATGCATCTTATCACGTGACTTGTTGAGCATGTTACGCAGAGACAAAGCGCATGTGGAGGCTTCACGCTATTCTCTGCGGCATCCACACACAACTCACCACATGCCCCACCGAGAGTGAGAACCACATTATAGCAACAATGAGGAGGTTATCCCATGTATTAACTCTTTCCCCGCCAGCATTTTTAAAAAAAGTTGCCAGCCACCGCCATGGTTTTTGACGATTTTCGCTAAAATTTAATGGCCCGCAGAATATTTTCTTCCATGAATATATGAAGATGCTATATATCAAAATAAAGATCTGAGCCTCTGCTTTTAGGCAAAAAATAAACGATTTTATTTTATCTTCATTTGTTCTTTTTTTATTGCCACTTGAACAGAGGTAGGTTTAGTCAAAAACAACATTTCGGACAAAAAGCTGAGAAAAAGGCATTTTTATCAAACAAGTGCTTTAGTATTAGTATGATGTTCCACTTCACGTTTGAGATGATCGCAGTCTGTTTCTTTGATCAAAGAGTTGCGTACTCTTTCAAAACATGCGTGCGGGTCTTCCTTACCGTATACCACCTAAAACACGGATACCCGGAAAATTCCTTGTTTGGCGGGGAAGCGTTTTTTCATAAAACCCGGAAAATTCTGTGTTTGGCGGGGAAAGAGTCAAGTTAAGAAATTATTATGGAAATATTTTATAACATAACAACAACTCCACAATTAATAATAATAATAATATCATTATTATAATAATTATTTTCTCAACCTGCATGCTGCATAGCTATATGGTCCAGTTAAAACCCCCGAAATGATGAATACAAATTTTATCGCAAGACACACAAGAACCAATTGATGACAAAGTCATTGTTGTCTAAACCTGGCAAACACATCATGAGCTTCAAGTGTCAAATGATATGAGGATAAGTAAATAATGACGTGAATGCTTTGAGTCCATGCTGCTCTAAGAGGACTGTTCTGTCACTTCATATGGCAATGTCACATGAAAGTTGCTGAAACAAATTCCATTGGCCCTGATCATGTGAAGAGGAAAACCTATTGCATTGTATACAAATAGAATTATTTGAAAAGATGAATTGTTTTACTCAAATGTGCTCGCTAGAATAAATAAGTATTCATCTCACACTTGCTTTGTCTGAAAAATGGGGGTGGCAGTGAAAAATGTCACAAAGAAAATGATAGAGAGAGAAAGAGAGGGAGAAAGACTGAAAAATGTGGAAACGTAAGGGAGGCTGGGAAATCCCCAAACAGTTGTTATTGATTCCAGTGTTTACCAGCAGATAGTTTAGTGCCGTTTACAAAACAGAACAGATGCAGCCAGTGAGCAAAAAGGTAAACAATTGCTGTGTGGCAGGTTGCCAAATCCCCGGTCTGGAGTATTAAACTCACACTGAAGTGCATTTCCCCTTTGGGTTCCACTTGCTGCCACTTCATCTCATTCATGCCTGCTCCCTCATTCTCCTTCCCTTCGTCTCACACACACATACACATACACAGGTGTGTGGCTCCAGTACTTGCTGGCTGGCTTGTCCTGCTCTGACCCTTGGGGCCATGTTCTACCTAGCTATGCCATTAGTGAAGGGAATTGCATGTGTCTGACATGGCCCTGAAAGCAATTATGAAATGCTTTTCTCCAAATGATGCCTAGCCTCTTTAGGGAACAGCCAATCACGTAACAATTTAGCCACTGATTTAATTTCCGCTCTCTCTCGAATCAGTGTTGATTGGCCTCTGCAGTAAAAAAGTGAGAAAAGAGAGAAGGGCCGATCTTCAAGCGTTAGTTCACCTAAGGGTTAGTTATCATTTACTCACCCTCATGTTATTCCAAAACTTTATAACTTACTTTCTAACGCAGAAAACAAAAGGTGATTTTTTTTAAGGTTATCCTGACAATTCTTTTCCATATAGGCTAATAAACAATAGAAAATAAATCAATAATAAAAATAAAACACCACAAAAGTATCATAAAGTGATCCATATAATTTGAGAGCTATATTCCAAGTCTTCTGAAGCCACAGTGATTGTGAGAGGAAATTAAACAACAATTTAAAACAAGTGTGAAACACAGACATACGTATAGATGCAGATATTGGCGCCGATTGGCCCCGAAGATGTTTATATGAACTGGCATATATTTTACTGTGATATTGGGAAGAATGCTTCACTGCCTTTGAAAAGATAAAAGGAGCAAAGATCAGTTTATTTCACATAACTGGAAGTGAGCTCTGGGTGGTGTTGTGGTTGGCAGGGTTCAGGCCTGATGAAGGGGCCCTGGGCCTGAGCATACCACATGTTGAGCCCCTGATGGCTTATGGGAGGCTAGTTGCTGTGCCGTGCAGTGGGATGTCTGTTGCAGTTCGTTGCTCACCAAGACAGGCGGCACTGTAAGTGACGACGCCACTGACAAGTACACATGCATACATCCACACTCTCTCTACAGGTCCCTTCAATACCAGAGGCACAGTCCAACTGGGATGCAGTAGGGGTTATGCAGCCCTTCTTGGGAATAAAAATGTCAGCTTTTGATGTCTTTATTAAAGGTTTATTGTCATGAGGAATCAAAATTTCAAGGAAATTGGACATATACAGTAAGAGGTCATTGTTCTATAAAAACATATAAGTTTCAGAACTCAAGTGCAAAAAATAGCTTTTATCATGTCTACTCTTTAAAAATGAATCGTTTTGAAATCTGCCACATCAGTACTTGGTGTTCATTTGTATAGCCACATTTCCACAATATTTGTAATCATCACAGTGAAAAAGAGAGCGACTGAGGAACTCTAATACCGAAAGTGGTACTAAAATTACTGTAGTTTGCTTCTAACCAATGAAAAGATTAAGACTGAATAAGAATAAGCTGAGTAAGGTTCCCAGACGTTGTTGTATTCCTGGTTGTGGAACAACTGTATCTCTGCAAAGCCAAAAAATGGGTTCCAACTTTAGAAATGAATGGCTTAAATTTATTTAAGTTCCTCAATGCGTTAATGTGGGATTATACGTTTGTTCTGCACTTTTCTCTATGGATTCTTTTGAGAAACAAAACAGCTTTGCAAAGAAACTTATTTTGAAAGATGGAGCAGTGCCAAATTTATTGGACATGACAGTAATTGTAAAAATGTTTTTCAATTCTATTCAAAATTATTTATAAAGCACTTTAAAAACTACAGCATACACCTAAGCGTTGTACATTAAAAAACAGCTTGCAAGACAAATCTAATTTGCACAAGAATAAAATACAAATAAAAACAGAAATCGACATAAAAACACAAACGAGAAATGCACAAAGGCGGTCTGTTCAGCACACAGTTCCAAAACGCTGTTCAGCACACAGTTCCATTACAATGGTGCATAGGCTAGAGAACAACTGAATCTTAAGACGGCTTTTAAACATATTTGTAGAGGTAGAGGACCTGATGGATAGTGGTAAACTATTCCACCACCTTGGGGCAGCGACAAGGAAAGCACAATCCCCTTTACAGGTGAGTGCCAGATCTAAGAGACCTCTGGGTACAATGGAAGGTAATGAGTTCATAATATATACTGGTGCCATACAGGTAAAGTTTTAAAATCATACAACAACACCTTATATTGTATTCTCAACCTAATCGGTAATCAGTGAAGGGAGGCCAGTACTGGTGATGTATGGTCCCTCTTCCTGGTATTAGTCAAAAGCCTTGCTGCAGCATTCTAGACCAGCTGCAAGCAAGACAACGGATACTGACTTATACCAGAGACTCTTTAGCAAAGATGGGTCACTTCTATTAAAATGAATGGGAGAATCTGGAACACCCAATGGTCAACGGATGTAGAAAATAAGTCCCACCTTACATGTAAACGAGCCAATCACATTTTAGATACAAACATCACCTCTCAATCAACTCGAGAACCCGCATGCACATTAGCTATTCAAGGTGGGAAAATGTGTCTTTTTTTAGCGTAATATGGGATAAAGTAGCACAATTTATGATACCAGTATTGTTAGATTTCACTGCTGATTTGAAATATGTTCTCTGATTGTAATCTTGACCAACCATTTTGGAGATTTCATTCTTTCCCCATTCAAATAGCTGGTACCGGAATGCCGCTTGTTTACCTAGAAAAATAGCTCCCCATGAGCATTCCTAAGATGGTCACCAAGTGAACTGACTTGACTTTAAAAAGACTTTGCTTATACCTAGATAGGCATGATGACACAAAAGCATTAATTACTTTCTCCAGATCATTAAACGAGTGAACAGATTTAAGTTTAACAATAGATCTCAGTTGAAAGAAACTATTCTTAAAGGGCATCTATTATGGAATTTTGAAAATTACCTTTCATGTAGTGTGTAACATAGATTTAAGTGAACAAAAACATCCTGCAAAGTTTTATATATGAAAGTTCACCGTAAAAAAAGTTATTGTCTCTCAAAAGTAGGAGTCGAATCTGAGTCAATGTAATGAATTGTTTTTCCAACGAGTCATTTTCCTTTTCGTTGTGACGTCAAGACGAAAAGTTATCAAATTGGCCGCGCCCACTCATTGCGCGCGCAGACACCAGGGAAAACTTGAAAACATCATGTCGACAACAAGACGCTGTGTTCTGAAGTGCATATCAAAAGCGACCTTTTTTTCACTGCCCAGGGACGAGCATGTGAAGAATCAGTGGCTAGAGTTTATATTTACAACTATACCACACAAGTATAGCCCGAACCTTGTGCTGTGTTCAGCGTCATTTTAATGACGATTGCTTTACGAACATGAATGCTTTCAAGTGTGGATTCGCGAGCCGTTGATACTGAAGGAAGGTTCAGTACCAAGTTTATTTGGATCAGCTTCCTCCTCCGAATCACAACCTGTAAGTATTATTAATAATTGTTGCTTTTATGTGTTTTTTAGCATGCTTAATAAGTATTTGTGTGTGTTGTGTAAGTTACACTCAGCGCAGCTTCTCAAGTCAAGTCAAGTGGTTTTTATTGTCGTTTCAACCATATACAGTTTGTACAGTACACAGCAAAACGAGACAACGTTCCTCCAGGACCATGGTGCTACATAAAAACAACAAAGGACCAACACAGGACCACATGAGACAACACAACGAAATAAAATACCTATATAAAATACCTATATATACCTATATAAAGTGCACGTGCAAACATGTGCAAAAAGTACGGGACAGTACAACACATTTCTGACAATGAACAGGACAATAGACAGTGCAGCGCCGACCAGTACTCAGTAGTGCAAAAAGATGACAGTTTCTAAAAACATAAACATAACATACTATAAGATAGTGTTCTATGCACATAGCAGTTATTGAGGTAGCAGACAGTTATAAAGTGACAGTAATTAAAGTGCAACTCAGGACACGTGTGTGTGTGTGTGTGTGTGTGTGTGTGTGTGTGTGTGTGTGTGTGTGTGTGTGTGTGTGTGTGCGTGTATTTATCACTTTGTGGGGACCAAATTTCCCCATAAGGATAGTAAAACCCGAAATTTTTGACCTTGTGGGGACATTTTGTCGGTCCCCATGAGGAAAACAGCTTATAAATCATACTAAATTATGTTTTTGAAAATGTAAAAATGCAGAAAGTTTTCTGTGAGGGTTAGGTTTAGGGGTAGGGTTAGGTTTAGGGGATAGAATATAAAGTTTGTACAGTATAAAAACCATTATGTCTATGGAAAGTCCCCATAAAACATGGAAACACTACATGAGTGTGTGTGTGTGTGTGTGTGTGTGTGTGTGTGTGTGTGTGTGTGTGTGTGTGTGTGTGTGTGTGTGTGTGTGTGTCAAACCAGTCTCTGAGTATTGAGGAGTCTGATGGCTTGGGGAAGAAGCTGTTTCAACAGTCTGGCCGTGAGGGCCCGAATGCTTCGGTACCTCTTGCCAGACGGCAGGAGGATAAAGAGTTTGTGTGAGGGGTGTGTGGGGTCGTCCACAATGCTGGTTGCTTTGCGGATACAGTGTTTTTGTAAATGTCTTTGATGGAGGGAAGAGAGACCCCAATGATCTTCTCAGCTGTCCTCACTATCCTCTGCAGGGCTTTGCGGTCCGAAACGGTGCAAGTCCCAAACCAGGCAGTGATGCAGCTGCTCAGGATGCTCTCAATAGTCCCTCTATAGAATGTAGTGAGGATGGGGGGTGGGAGATGGGAGATGTGCTTTCCTCAGCCTTCGAAGAAAGTAGAGACGCTGCTGGGCTTTCTTGGTGATAGAGCTGCTGTTGAGGGACCAGGTGAGGTTCTCCGCCAGGTGAACTCCAAGGAATTTGGTGCTCTTGACGATCTCCACAGAGGAGCCGTTGATGTTCAGCGGGGTGTGTTCACCTTGTGCTCTCCTAAAGTCAAAGGTTGTTGGCTCTACACCAGTCCATCAGCCGCTGCACCTCCTCTCTGTATGCTGACTCGTCGTTCTTGCTGATGAGACCCACCACGGTCGTGTCATCGGCGAACTTGATGATGTAGTTCGAGCTGTGCATTTCTGCACAGTCGTGAGTCAGCAGAGTGAACAGCAGTGGACTGAGCACACAGCCCTTCTAGGTCTCCAATGTCAATTTTTTTGAAAATATGTGAAATGTTTGTCAATGTTATTGGAGTTGTCATAAAGAATAGAGCAATAACTTGTAGTAATGCAGTGCTTTACCAATATGTTTATGCGTTGGGCTAACGCAAACAATAACTGATTGGGTGTTTACCACCGAACTTTGGGCTATGATCACTAACATAAATCAACTCAAATTCCTTCTCTGATTTTGATTTTTTTTACTACAAAGCGGTGATGGGCGTTCCGTTTCTAACAATCTCTGCACAGAGTATACCAATCACAACTGACTGGGTCATCTGACCAATCACCGCAGATTAGCGTCACGCAAAGGAGGGGTTTGGAAAAATATGTCGTTGAACGAATCATTTGGGAGTCGGTGAGCAAATCAGGTAAACATAAATGCATATTATAAGACAACAAAAGTGTTTTTTGTCATTGCATGCATGTAAAACTGTTGTTGGGGACTCCCAAAACAATATTAGGAACATTTTAAATGCCATAATAGGTGCCCCTTAACAACAGCATTAATCTGCCTGTCAAATTTAAGTTCTGAGTCAAAGATAACACCCAGATTTTTGACATGGGCATGCATATTATACGAAAAGGGTGCTAAACTGTCTAAAATATCCTTTACGCAGCCTCTTGGGCCAGGAAAGGGGGATGTTTTTATCCATACAATTTTTATTTGTCTTCCAAACACTCAAGAGATATTTTACAGATCATCACCAGACTTCAAAAGGGAAGATTTGTGTATCTGCAGAATAAAAATTATATGAAATGCCATGTTTTTTAAAGATTGATCCAAATAAAGGAAAATAAAACTGGTCCTAAAATAGATCCTTGAGGTACCCAACAAGTGATAAAAGCTGAGGATGATGAGAAATTTCCCATCTTACCTGAAAAAGTTCTTCATGAAATCTATTGAAGACATTATTCTTTGTAAAACAAATAAGCTAAGCAGAGTAAAATCTGCCTTTTCCAAAATCTTTGACAAATTATAATTTAGTAATTGGCCAAAGATATCCAGAGGTTCTAAACTAGACTAGCAGGGGCTGGACAACCGCATGCTTAAAACAATATGGAAAACAACCATTAATGAAACAGAATACTTGGAACATTCATATCAACCAGCTCAATTAACAGGTGAGGAGAAACCACATCACTAGGGGAAGAAATTATCTTCAGATGTGCAACAACATCCTTCATATGTGAAAGTGACACTAGCTCAAACTGACTTAAAATATTAGAAAGAGCAGTCAGAACAAATGAGTCAGACACTGGAGGTGTAATAGTAGATATTATGCTATCAATCTTATAAAGAAAAACTTTAAAAACCTTCCACAAGTATCTGTAGATGGATGAGGAGAGACAGTATCCATTGGATTTAGTATTGTCTTTATAGTGTTAAACAGTCCTCAAGGTCTATGGGAATTTTGTGAAATAATATCAGCTTTTTGATACTTAGACAAACATTCTCTCAGAATCTCATAAGACACATGTAGCGTGTCTTTCTGCCATTCACGTTCTGCTCTCCTACAATCCTATCCTAAAATTTGACCAGGGTTGTGATCTAAGTTTATGTCTCTTCAATTTAAAAGGATCAAAGCAATCAAGAATGTCAGTACAGACAGTTTTAAAAAGAGTCATCAACTCCTCTGGACCCACAGAAGGAAGCAGGGACACAATGGTGCCAGTTACAGAAGCAGCTCTAAATGCAGCTGAGAAATCCCTGGCAGTCAATGATGTAATTACTTAGGAGCAATAAACACGTGACTGTCAATCTGAGAGTTTATATGAAAAAGTAACATTAAACACAACAGGCTTGTGGTCAGAAATATAGTTATCTGCAACCTGCACATTACATACATAAAACCAGATCAATAGCATGACCAAGCTGATGAGTGGAGCAAGTGACACACTGAGAAAAGTTACATTAATCAATAAGGTATAAAAACACTCTGACTAAAGGCTTTGAAGCACAACAAACATGGATATTGAAATCACCAAGAATTTAAATATTGTCAGAGGTAGGCACAATCAATTGTTGCATACAAAATATATTTTATTTAGGGGGTCTATATACAAGGACACAGCACATTTCAAGCTATATCAACCATAAGTAATTGCACCTCAAAACTTAAAAGACCACAGCTACTTAATCAGTTTCTCTTTAAATCGCGCAAAATTTTCAGAATGCCATAATTGCATAAATGCCACAGCTGACAGTATATAAGCTCAGAAAGAGAAATAATTTAGAGAATTGTGGTTTCATTAAATAATAACACTCTTGACAGATTCTGCAGAGAGTTGAGTGTTTCTGCTTAAGATGGCTGCAGAGAACACGTACTGTATAAAGCAGAGACAGATGTCATACAAACATTGTAAACATGTATTTGAAAACGTTGCCCTTTTGAAAAATAGACAGGTCACAATGATTTTCCTATAAGCTTTAGGCCTAAAAGATGAGTTTGATTTCATGCATCATAGCATTTTGAAATGTATAAGGCAATGCAAGAACAGTTTGCATTCTCAGCTGTGCAGCAAGAGGCATTGTAGCAGGAATTATCTTAAATGGGCTTCTTTGATGGTCAGTATCCTATTTCACGTCAACTACTGTCATGGTGGTGGAGAATTCTGCTGAGTATAGTATTTCAATTCTCGACATAATTATAACTAGCTACCCGAAATATAGCATCTGATTTAATGGCACAGACATTTTAAGTCAACTCTATCACCCCCATTGAGCACAAAAGACTTGTTACTTGCTACAGTAACGCCGGAATGCATGTTAACACACTTGATTCTAGCCAAGCATTCATGACTGCATACTTGAGAATGTTTAAATGTGCATGTGGAAATGCCTTGTCTACAAAGGATAGGCTTCACGCAATGCTTGCCAAAACTAGGTTTATCAAAAGAGAACATAGTTTAGTTACCTTTTGGCACTGCCGGTGATGCTTGTGATGAATTTTCCGTTTGTTTCTCTCCAAAACCGTATGCCTTCAGAAGACTCATAATATGACACACATGCCACATGGACATTTTTATGACACTTTTAAGTCCTCTTTTAAGCTTTAAAGTGGGTCACTATCAGCTGCCACTGTACTGAAAAGATCCCTGTAATATTCATTAAAATAACTATTGTGTGGCACTTTAGAAAAAAAGCCAACTGGGTTTGGAACAGCATGAGGGTGAGTAAATTATTACAGAATTATCTTTTTGGGTAAACTATTCTGTAAAAATTGTGTCTAGAGAGGCTCCATAGGTTTTGGAGCACAGCGAATATCAATGATCCTCAAATATAGAATCTCATGTACACATTTAGGCTACTGTAAACAACAATGATCAACCACATCTATCTCTCTCTATATCTACACACACACACACACACACACACACACACACACACACACACACACACACACACACGTTGGTCTACCTATCATTATGAGGACTTTCCATAGACATAATGACTTTTATACTGTACAAACTATAGATTCTATCCTCTAAACCTAACACAACCCCTAAACCTAACCCTCACAGAAAACCTTCTGCATTTTTACATTTTCAATAAAACATTGTTTAGTATGATTTTTAAGCGATTTGAATTATGGGGACACTAGAAATGTCCTCATAAATCACATTTATAGCATAATACCCTTGTAATTACTAATTTGTAACTTACAAAATTGTCCTCGTAAATCACAAAACACACACACACACACACACACACACACACACACACACACACACACACACACACACATTCCAGCCTTTCAGTCCTTCATCCTGTTTGCTACAAATCCACTGAAGTGTGATAGTAAGGGTTTAAAGGTCTTATTGTTCCAGATCAGCTGAACTATATGGCAGTCTCCTGAGCCCAGCCCTCACCCCATTACCTCGAAGCAAAAGTGGGGGAAAAAAAGACAACATGAAGTGAGAGGGATGAAAAGAAAAGGATGGAAGAGGATGGGTACAAAGGGCTGAGACTCCCACATCTGGTGAAAAAAGGGGGGGGACAAAGTCTGCTCATCCCTTTCAGATGGAGGGGTTAAAAGAAAAGGCATATCTGTGCATGAAAAGCTGTTAAATGCTTCAGTGCTTTGACAGTGTGTGATGCCAGGAGTGGCGGAGCTCCCGTGGGACATCGCATCAAGATCCCCCTCTTCTCCCTGACGGGATTTCCGCAAAATATGGAGAATGAATAAAGCACAATAAAGAACACCACTCAAGACAAAGAAAGCAAACGTCAGTGGTTTGACTTCTGTTGCAAATAAAAACATTATTTGTGGTTTACTTAAATTAAGAGTTCACCCAAAAATTTTAATATGCATATTCTTTTATCATGCATAACACAAAAGGAGATGTTTTAATGAATATCCCAGTCTGTCTTTTTAAATACTTTGGTAGTTGAAATTGACTCACTTTAAAGGTAAAAAAAATACCCAAAAGTACCATAAAAATAGTCTATGTGACATGTGCGTAAGTACATTTCTTGTACAGTCACCAGTGTCTGACACAGTCATTTTCTAGCAATACACATTCATCTTCACTCTCGCTGTATCTATGGTTATTCATTTGAAGATTTGTGGGGCACCATGTAAGTTTGCAGCACTGGATCAACCGGCCCTATGAACATAGGGCCTATTTGGCCCTGCTGCTTTCTCATCCTGTCGTTACAGCCAAAAAATAAAAGGAGAGAGTCTGCTGCAAGTAAAACTTTTGAATTGTGGCAGGAAGGTGAATTAAATGGAAGAAAGGCCTTAATAAGTCCATTCAAAATGGATGTGATAACCATTCAAGGAGCTGCAATATATACATCTATTACGGGCCAGTCAGATAATGACTGCTTGGCATAATATAAGTAGAATATGTTTAAAAAAAATGACCAACTGTGAGACTATAATTTATAAATGAACAATGAACAATGGATTTGGTCAAATCAAGATACCAGGAGGAAAGGAATGTTTATATGGTACTAGTTTTGTGTAGACAGACATTTGGCTGTCGGCATAAACTGGTACACTTTCCTGCTTATTCTGACAAAGAACAGTCCAAAGCTTGTCTGCACACTTAATTTTTTTCATGTGAAGTTTAGGGTCGGGAAAATCTGAAATCAGAAACTGAAGAAGAATAGGGATTATGTTGATATACCAAAGGATATCTCGTTTACTTGCTACTAATTATCTCAAACAAAACTCTGAATGTCTTTAAAATAAAAGATTTGAGGCCATGAACCAGTGCGTAATTGCTCCTCATAAGTACTTATTAGCCACTTTTCCACTTTCAATCCGAACCAGGCTTATTGACTTGGTTGCTTTTTTCATAGTGGTGCTGAACAACAGGATTAGACTGGACTGACCGAGCAAGTGATCAATCACGACTCGGCAAAGAACTAATACCATTCCACCAGCGCGGTTGAGTACAGCTTGCTAACAGTGCAGAAAAATATAAGCCAAGAACGGTTTGTAAACATACCAAGTCGTGCTCAAGTGGAAATGCTACTGGAACCATTACTCACCTTGCTCAGAACCATTGGCCCGATGGTTGAAAGGCAGCTATAATATCAAACTAGCACCAACTGATAAAAATGTTGCACCTTGATTCCCGGAAATTACATAGAAGCCAGCCAATCAGATTGGAACTGGAAATTCCAGCTATTTGAAACTTATTCTTGCCTTTTTTTTCTGCATTGTACTTGAATGGGCAGTCAATGCTCCGCGAACCATCTGAGGCTCACACTATATTAAACTTTAAGGACATGAAGACACTGACCCACTGCAGACTTCTTGTTTGACGCCTTTCCTCCCTTGCTGCCGTGTGTGGTGTTGTCTTTCAGTGCTGTTTCAATCTCCTTCTCCATTAGTACGCCCAGTTCCTGTGCCAATGTGCTCAAGTAGACCTTGTTGAGGAATGACAGGATATTATGTGGTTCTGCCACCCCGTTAAGCACCTGGATTTCTTGACTAAGCATACAGCTGAGAGTTGGGGATGCAGTCTGAAAGCTTAGTGCCAGTCTGTCGAAGCCCTTGTCACCCCCTGGGCTGCAGCCCTGGCTGTTTTGGAGAACACAGAGTACAGCCTTGATCTGAATGTGCTGGTACCAGCTGAGGACCTCGGCTTGAGGGTGAAGAAAAAACAGTTCCTGAAGGCAGAGATTCTTCTGAGGAACACCAATGCCCAGTCCACCCTCAATCTGGCTTGGCTCAGCCATCATCTGCAGTCTGCCCAGTAGGTGGTTCCTCAATGAGAAACAAATATCATTCCATGCTTCCTGGATCCCCAGAGCGAGATCATCATGTGGAGTGGATAGAGTAGCGATTGGGGTCTGCTCTTGGGTAGATGCAGGGCACAAAGGAAAAGCAACACCACACTGTGAGGAGATGTTAAGCAGTAACTGTAGAATGGCCTCTTCACAAGCCTCCTCTGTCTTAAGAAAGTTTTGCTGTGGAAATATATGAAATAGAATTTTAACAGAATTAAGAACATGATTTGAGGCAAAAAATATTCATTCATAATACTCTTATAACCAGGGCTGGACAGGGAATAGTAATCAGCCCAGGATTTTACATAGCAACTGGCCCAAAAGTTGAGCGGAGGGGGGGGAGGGGTGTGTTCACTGTCCTTTTCTGTATATCGCAGCAGCATTTTGTGGTCCGTTCTGCATAACGCTGCTGCTCATTTTAGCTTATCGCGGACATTCGGCCCATTTTGCGGCCGACCCACGGGCCCGTTCGGTTCTCCCGATGGCCAGTCCTCCCCTGATCGGCCCCAAAGTGCGTCGGCCCACCGGAAAATACCCGGTATGCCAGATTACCAGTCCAGCCCTGCTTATAAATCATAATAAAATATTAATAAATCTGATTCCTCAGAAGGTTATGATGATGGCATATTGGGTAAATTAAGGCTTTCGTTACCACAGCTCGGAAGAAGTCCAGCAGCTCTTGGTGTCCAGTGGCCACTGGTTTCAGGATGCTGAAATTACGCTGACCAAACCATTGGAGGCATTCTACAGGACTGGGCACTCTCTCTCCAGTCCAGGCCTCGCCAACCTTGGCTTGCAGTTCCTTAAGGTTTTGTTCAATACTACAGTATACACAAATAAACAACAACAACAACAAAAGCATTCTCATGAATGAGTAGATCTTTAGCTATAATTTTGTACATTTTCCTGCACCTCAAACACCATTGATGTAGATTCAATTGCAACCATAATCTTACAGGTCTTGCATTTTATCAATGTTAAAATAATTTTTCCAATTACAACTAATATGCAGAGATAACTCTCTACAACTAGTATGCAATTTGCAGGTTGATTTCCCCACAGATAGTAAACATTGTGGTACAATCAAAACATAGCTCTGTTCATTGGGCCTCCCGACCAGCATGACACAGCAACATTAGGTGTTTTTCTACTTGAGTGGTTCTCTTTGCGGAACAATGGCGGGTGGTTCTATCAGTTTGTAAAATAAATTTAAACACATTCTAGTTTTGTCCTCAAGGGTTCTGTGTAGGCCACAGTACAGTCAGTAAATGGTAAATGGTCTGCACTTATATCGCACCTTTTTAACCGTAACGGTATTTAAAGTGCTTTACACTGGGACTCATTCACCCATTCACACACACACATGCATACACCAATGGTGGCAGAGCTGCAATGCAAGGTGCTAGCCTGCCATTGTGAGCAAGTTGGGGTTCAGTGTCTTGCCCACGGACACTTCGGCATGTGGAGTCGTGTGGGCCGGGGTTCGAACCACCAACCCTGCGATTAGTGGCCGACCCGCTCTACCAACTGAGCCAGAGCCACAGCCACCCCTAAATTCTCATCGATCACTGGTGCAAATCGCATAGCATTTTTAGATGAGAGGCATATTTACACATAAAAAGCACCAATTGCGAGACAAATAACATAAAATTAGACTCGGCGGCCGTAAATTTCACAAAGAACCCTGGCATTGTTCTTTCCCTGTGGAAAACAGGGCCATAGCTAGAGGGATGAAAGGTGGAAATGATTCTAGGGGCCCATGGGTCCAGAAGGGCCCCACAACAAATTCAAAACTTTTTAATAGGAAAGGGGCCCAGACCAATATACAGTCAGGGGGCCCAGAATACATTGCTAAGGCCCTGGTGGCAAACACACAGAAACGTTCTTGAATCCATTCTGCTTTGGCTACATTCAAACAATGTTTGGGATTGACAGCCATATTTACTTGTGTGTACATAGGTGTGAGCCTTGAAATATCCTGATTGTACAGCAGCTTATAATAGCAGCTTGAATGCAGTCTGTATGAATGAATAACCACATTCTAACAGCTGTAACCATAGTAACAGTGACAAAAAGATGGTGACGTCATCACAATTGCTGCCATGTTATTAAATAAATAAGTCCAATCGAGGTGCTAGTTCAACCATCATATCATAATTTAAAAGACAGCAGCTTTGAATGCTTTTTAACCATGTACAGCTCACAGCTTTTGTGTCACGCAGCTCACACCAGTGATCAGCCGGAGTAAAACAGTGGCTGAATCTTCAGATGACATGCAGCTCATTTCTCCATCTCCGTGAGTTAACAAAACCCCACATGAAACACACGAGAAACGTTTATGTACAGACTGAATATTGAGAGCCAAACTGAACTGTACAGTACTCAAAACAGGTCTGACAACCTTATTCTGCTGCAGTGTGAACGTGCCCTTTGTGTCCCCATCTGGTTCCTTCTGTTCTCATTATTTACTGTGATTTTCCTAATTTCACAATCCATAAAATGGCAAAAAGCAATATGCAAATCAGAACACATTTTACTTTCAAAAGTAATGAAAGAATCATTCATGGAATTGTTGAGGAATCAGTAATGTTAAGAGTAATCAGAATCGGAACCATCCTTAAAATAAATCAAAACCCTGATTGTACCCACTCACAATGAAAACATGTCCTACTGTTGGATTACATGTACACTGTCCCCTTAAAATGACAGCTTGCTCCAGATACTGCCACTCTTCACTCAACAACTGATTTCAGAAACATCAGCCCTAATGAACAGAGACATCAATATATCATCAAGCTGTTGGTGTACGCATGTGGCATGTCTCTTTTATCAACACAGGATGAGCAGATAAAACAGTCTCAGCACTTCTGTTCATAAAAAAATTTGTCATGACAAAAAGCCATAAAGCTTGTATGCAGGTACATGCACACATTCACTACACCGCAGCTCTCTTCTGCATAAAACACAGTCTCTTCTCTTGCAGGACAACATTAAAAAACTATAAAGCACTGTTGTAAACACTGAGGCTATGCACAAGGCCAGATGCCTTCAAATGGCAGCTTATTAAATTCCATTTAAACCTGACACAGTTTTACTTCCTGGAAAAAAAGAGAGCAAACATAAAGTGAACATAAAGTGTTGTTAATTTTAACGATATGCAGCTGAATATTGGAGGCGAGAAAGATGAAGAGAGCATTTTTCATTGGTTAAAATGCAAGTTTGCCGACAGAAATTCAACAAATGTGTCTCTTTTTGTAGTAAAAAGGAAATATGTGAGATGAGCGGATGTGAAGGTGCTGACAGACTGTGCTGGAAAAGCAAACCTCCCCATTCTATTTAATGAACAGCCTAAAGCTCGCTGTAAAAACACAACTGCTAACAGGAAACATAAAAATTCAGTTTTACAAACTAAAGATGCTGTCGACAGACATACAAACAAAACTGCCCTTTATTGTGGTGAATTTTCACTTATAGTCATTGAATCTGGCTCTATGTCAATGACTGCACTCGTATTATTAAATTCTATTAAAATGTGATGATGCATACTTCATTTTAGACAGCATTTCTTTTGAAATTTTGTTTATTTCACAAGTTGTTTTGTTTTTTTTTTGTAAACCTGTGTTTATAGGGCATTCTAAACAATTTCTACACCTGTTAGTGCTGGTCAGTGTTCCAAGTATTAATATTTAGTAAACAGCACGGGGACACTTCACTGTTTAAATCACTCCACTTGTCTTTGTTTGCAGAGTTCCAGACACAACAGTTGATCTAGTTTTGTCTTCGTTTCAAACTATTTTTGTTAGCGGACCAAAAATAGACAAAATAACTGCCCATCTTTGGTCTGAAATGTACGTTAATTTTCAACTTATTTTTTATTGAACTATTGTATGAAAAGTATATCACATTTGGAATTGTGTTGGTGTATTTAATATCAAATCACAGCTGAGCTGATATTCAGTCCAACAGCACTCTCGCTCATGTGATATTGCTTAAATATGTTTTCTCTGTGAACATTGTTTACTCAAGAATATCTCTTAGCTTAGCTCTTATACATTAGTTAAATGTAGCCATCCAGAGCAAGCAGAAAGGCAGAGATACTGACTAAGTCAGCTTAATGTTTCTAATAAAACAAGGATTTGCGCTCAGAGCCTGTACTGAGCCAGGCATCACCCCAGGACTCTGCTCCAACAGCAGGGTTTAAACGAGCTTCCATCTGTGCAGGCACACAGCGCTAAAACGTCATAAAACTCCCACCCCTCATCCGTACATACAAATGGCCATGTGATCTGTTGTCTATTAGTGCTGGATGCTGTCACCAATCACTGGAAAGTGAGTCACGGAGTGTCTTGGTCTGGCCACTCGTTTGGACTGGCATCAATCAAAAAAGCAGATGCTGTCAGCTTTAGCCAAAATTCTGCCAGAGTGACAGCAATGACGTTGTCA
This sequence comes from Xyrauchen texanus, assembly GCF_025860055.1. Lineage (NCBI taxonomy): Eukaryota > Metazoa > Chordata > Actinopteri > Cypriniformes > Catostomidae > Xyrauchen > Xyrauchen texanus. Next base: position 36,551,184 of record NC_068279.1, read on the forward strand.
GAGTTTCTCATTGCAATAATTTATATTTGGGGACATGCAGTGAACAAGAAAATATTATCACAACATTCCGTTTGAATTAAATAATGCAAAAAAACAGCATTTTATAAGCCCTGGACAAGCACATAAAACAGCATCCTTGTGCTGTTTAATACCGTAATTTCCGGACTATAAGCTGCAACTTTTTCCCCACGCTTTGAACCTCGCGGCTTATACAATGACGCGGCTAATATATGGATTTTTCCCGCTTTCAAATTTTATTAAAAAAAAAAAAAAACATTCGGTGACGTGCTCAGTTTTTTTGGCAGCGTGAAGCTTTCATTAGACCAATGAAATTGCCGAACGGGTTAAGGTCAAAACAACTTTTTTTGTTTACTGTTTAGATTAAATCGAGCGCGCTCAAACTTCCCATCATTCTGATTACGGTAGTCATTTTGTCACCCTCAAGACACGGAGAAATGCATATGATGCTGCTTTCAAGTTGAAGGCGATTGATCTGGCTGTTGGAATAGCAAATAGAGCTGCTGCACGGGAGCTTGGTCTTAATGAGTCGATGATAAGACGTTGGAAACAGCAGCGTGAGGAATTGACTCAAGTGCAAAAAGACAACTAATCTGAGGCTATTCAACTCCGACACCGAAGGAGATGACTTCAGTGGTTTCAGTGCACAGGACGAGAAAGATAGTGACCAATGACTTTCTTGGTAGGCTACTGTTTACTGCAAATGTTTTATTACAAGCCGTGTGTGGCAGCGGGGGCGTGGTCAAGCGCCCGTCCGGGAGAGAAAAGCTGTAAGTGTCTAATTTCAAGTGCCTTGGGTCACGTGTCCTTCTTGGGAAAACTGTCACACGGTGACAAATTAGACACCAGTGTTAGACATAATTTAGCGCAGGTGTAAGCGCCCTTACCGCTTTTCTCTCCCGGACGGGCGCTTGACCACGCCCCCGCTGCCACACCGTGTTTCGTTAAAGCCTATTTATTTTTGTTACAAGCCGTGTTTCGTTAAAGCCTGAGTAAAGTTTCAATGTACCGGTAGGCACCTGCGGCTTATAGACAGGTGCGGCTTATTTATGTTTAAAATAATATTTTATTTAAAAATCAGTGGGTGCGGCTTATATTCAGGTGCGCTCAATAGTCCGGAAATTACGGTAATCACATATGGCCATATCATTATTTTATCTTATTTTAATTAACTGTGCAGTTCTACTTGTGAATGGGTTGTGAAATTAGTCTAATGATGTGCTCTATAGGAAATGTAGTGGCCAAATAAAACAATTCTTCAAATTCATTGTGATAGTCACAAAATGTCTTATTTTGTGGGGAACTTACATTTCAGTACACTGCGGTCCTTCCAACATCTAATTGGTGCAAAGTTAGACTAAATCAAATGGGTGGTGTCAAATTAAAAGATGATTCTATTGGCTTCTACACATGCATGCAAAAACAGCCTGTGCAAAAGAGATATTAAAAAAACTATTTAATTCAATCTTATGACCTGAGGAGGAAAATGTTCCAACAAAACAAAAATATCTCTGGAAATGTAATTAAATTCTTTTTAATGGCCTTAATTTTTGCCTAATTGACAAATGGATTGGCAATTACATAAATGTTGTGTTTCACAAATTTATTCTGCTTCAGTTGTTGTGGTGTTGCATTGTTTCTAGATTATTGTGCAGAATTGTGCATTTTAAATAATTGCAAAAAGCTTCATTGGCCAAAAAAAATAACTTTATCAGAAAAACCCATATTTCACAGTTTTTTGGTCCTGGCACAAAATGACCAGCTAACATTTCACTAATTATAGCAGCAGCACCTGGGAAAGTGTGAATGAGTACTATTCATGTGATATCAGTCTATCATTCTGATTGGATTATAAGAGCAGACTGATTGCTATAAAAGGAGGGAAGACGTGCTTCCAAACATTGTGTTCTTGTTCGCAATATTTACCTCTAGAAAGACGTGCAGCCATCATCGCTTTGCATCAAAATGGCCTCACATGCAAGGAAATTGCAGCAAAGAATTTTGCACTTGAAAGAACTATTTACCAGATCATAAAGAAGTTCAAGGAGAGAGGTTCAACTGCGGTGAAGAAGGCTTCAGGACGTCCCAGATTGTCCAGCAAGTGCCAGGACCCACTCCTCCTGAGGAGTCATCTACGGAATCGTGTCACCACCAGTGCGTGCATCTGCATGTACAGTGAGGCGAAGACTTTTGAACAATGGCCTGGTGTCAAGAAGGGGAGCAAAGAAGCCACTTCTCTCCGAGAAAAACATCAAGGACAGACTGAAATTCTGCAGGAACTACAAGGATTGGACAGCAGAAGACTGGTGCAAAGTTATTTTCTCTGATGAAGCCCCCTTCCGACTATTTGGGACATTTGGAAAACCGATTGTCTGGAGAAAAAATGGTGAACCCACCCATGAGTCCTGTGTCATGCCAACAGAAGCATCCTGACACCATCCATGCGTGGGGTTGCTTTTTATCCAAAAGTGTGGGCTCTCTCACAATTCTGCCCAAAAACACTGCCATGAATAAAGAATGGTATCAAAACGTCCTGCAAGAACAACTTCTCCCAACGATCCAGTAGCAATTTGGTGATGATCCGTGCATTTTCCAGCATGATGGAGCATCACGTCACAAGGCAAGAGTGATAATGAAGTGGCTCGAAGATCATTACATTGAAATTTTGGATCCGTGGCCAGGCAACTCCCCGGATCTTTATCCCATTGAGAACCTGTGGTCAATCTTCAAAAGGCGAGTGGACAAGCAGAAGCCCACAAATTGTGATCAACTCCGAGCACTAATAAGGCAAGAATGGATTGCCATCAGTCAGGATTTGGGCCAGAAGCGGATATCCAGCATGCCAGAGTGAATTAGAGAGGTTATGATGAACAAGGGTCAACACTGTAAATATATTGACTCTTTGCATAAATTGAATGTTTTTCCAATAAAAGCCTTTCAAACTCATGAAATGCTTATCATTGTTTTCCAGTATACCATAGAAACATGTGAACAAATTATCTACAAATATTCAAGCAGCAAACTTTGCAAAACATTTGTCACTGCCAATACTTTTGGCCATAGCTGTATATATTTTTAATGACAAGTGGGTACCCTCTAATAATCAGTGGATGTAAATGCATGTGCAGGTGTAATTTTCAATGTGTTTTCTTTTGTGATATCACTAAAACAGAGTGGACTGCAAATTAGAGCTATGCAAGAGAACATTGCCACTTTCAGGATCAGTCACTGATGGTGACAACTGCAATGAAGATGCAGAAAGATTCTAATTCCAGCCCAGACCTCATAACATTACACAATAACAAAATGAAAACGAGGAATCCTCTGTTCCTTTAAAAGGTGCACTCAGTAATTTTTTTCACATAAAAAAAAATAAAATAAAAAAGTTTTACTCCTAAAGAAATGAATTGTAAATTTGAAACTTATGAATAAAATCATGACCACTCATGAGATGAGGACTCTAGTCATATCAGTAACCCTATAAAAGCAGTTTAATTATACATGGAGTAGGGGTGCCTTCATGGGGGCTGCCATTATAAAATCACGTGATCAGCTAAATACTACTTGCTTAATTTCAGTAACCGTCTTGTTATTGGAAATTTTCACTCATGGATTAAATTAATCATGGTTTTAAATCCAAGATGACACAAACAAAAATTTAACAAGTGCACCCTTAAGTAAAAGAAGATATTCTTAAAATGTTTACTAAATATTTTTAGTTATTTATTTTTCAAAAAGTTTGACAATTCCAGTGACTCCATGAATATTAGTGGCCTGAAAAAAGCTCTTTTATTTTACATATTGGTGGTACCCATGGTGGGCACCATCTTAATATCGCATTCCAGCCGCATTAATTACACTCATTTTCTGTTTTTGGTTACTGATCATATGTAATAATGCATTTATAATGTATAAATATATATTAATGTATAAAGCTGTATATGTACATATATCTACAGTATATGAGAGCATGCAACTAAGAATAAGATGGTATGTACATGTAGAAAGAGAAAATCAAGATAAATTGTCCTGTTGCCCGACCTCACCTGAAGAGGTGTGCTAAAAACCTCCAGATTATCTGATCCAATAATATCATTTTACCTCACTCTGAAAGACACACAGGAAAAGAGAAAAAGAACAGAGAGAAAGATACAGAAAAAAAAACACAAAAGCCAAAAAGGACTGTCAACTGCCTCAAGCACAAAAACTTCCTGATTAATCTACCCTTTAAATCAAACAACAACAAAAGGGGAAGTTGAAAGGAATTTCAGGGAGACCAGCTTCACACAATACCCAGAACGCAGAGACTAGGAAAGGCTCCCTTAAGCCTCATTCTCTGTTACCTCTCCGTTTGCCAATCACGCTTCCAAAAACTGTAATTGTTTTTCAAATCCGTGCAAACCAGACATGACAGACCAGGTAAAGAGAGAGAGAGCGGGGAGGAACAAGAGAAAAAGACTGAAAGAGAGAGGCGATGGGAGTCTTTTATTAAATATGATGGCATGTTTCACAGCTCTCTGCCTTACAGAAACCCAATACACTGATTAGTCAGCGCTTTGACGTTATCTTAAGTTCCTTGTCAAAATTAATTTAGTGTGGGTGGGCTGTCGCGCTCCAGGAGAGAGAAGCAAAGAAGGAAAGAGAAGGGTGAAAGGGGAGGGGAGGAAAGGAAGAGATCTCTTTCAAAAAAGCCTCAGCTTCACTGAGCACCAAGTCATGTGCCCAGGAAACAAATAGCCTATCTAGGAGCTATCAAAGAAGGGCTCTTTCTCCAGAATAAGCCGGACTGAATGAAGCGTGTGAAAGTGGATCCTGCAGACTCTAGATCTGGCCCGCTTAGCCTCCTCCAGTGCCAAACCCCCACGGGTTATTTGTCAGGACACACACTTACTCGCACAAGGTAAATTGGCATCGTGCTGCAGCTCTCTGCTGTAAGCCATTTCCCGACTGCGGTGAAATCCAAAGCCTGGTCTCCCGTTGCTGGACTATGGCTGACACTTCATTAGGGGCCACATACTACCGGTGGCCTCTCCAAGTGTCTAATTTGATGTAGCTTAATTGGATAACAGCGTTTCAGTTTGGGAGATCCGAGGCTGTTTGACAGGCTATCTTAATCTCCTTCAATTAGGAAGCAGCTCTTAGGCAAATTTCTGACATTCTAGAGCTGAAAGTCGGCCAGCCACACTGACCCATAAATAGGTTATGGCCGTGAATAGAGCAGGGCAGCCGCAATCTCTCTTTCACTTCCTGTTCATTTCTATAATTTATCCACAACATGGATAAGTGGATTAGGTAGCAGGTGTAGAATACAGCTTTAGCCCACCCTGGTGGAGGTCATGGAGAAGGGCGAAGTCACCGCCTACCTCCATCCGAATCGGCTCAAATTAAGCCAGCCAGGGCTGACTGACCACCAGAGCTGAGTTTCTTTCTCTCTATCTATCTATCTCTCTCTCTCTCTCTCTCTCTCTCTCTCTCTCTCTCTCTCTCTCACACACACAATTCCTTATTATCCAGCTTCTTTGTTCTTATAATGGTTCCCCATCTTCCAGCTTTCTCCAAGAACACAAAATAACCCTTTAATGCTTAGAGAGGCAGAAAAACTGTCTTAGCCTTCAGTAATAATCCTTGAATTACCCGCACAAGGGTTTTCGTTTCAAGATGTGGAATCTTTAATTATTACTTTCCCATTTGGAGAGGAGAGAGGCCAGCCGGACAGGAATGAGCACGTGTGTCTAATGGTAGGGGGGTGAGACTGCCTTTGTTCAAGCACAACACATTTAGCGAAGAACCTTCTGTCCTGCGAGTGTCTTCAGTGCAACATAAAGGATAAAAGCATGGCAGAAATAGATTTTTTTGGTGCGGGCGGCACAATGGAGAGAGGTGCCATCAGGGAGAGAGGGAGAGGATGAGGTGGACAGACAAGGATAGAGGGAGAGAAGAGAGGTTAAGGTTGAGAAAGCGAGAAAGACAAAGACAGCTCTGTCCTCCAGAACTACAAATGCAGGTGTGAATCAGCCACCAGATGAGTCTATTTTTAATGCAAATGAAAAAAAAAGAAAAAAAACTATGTTTTACAATAATTATAAAACTCTGTAAATTTGGTCAGTCCAATCAGGTCGGAATTTTGGCAGATCCGACAGTTTGTCATCATCTAAACACCCTAGATGTTGCTTGAAACATGTATGATTTCATTTCCATGGAACAAAATGTCAAAGCTGCTCTTGTCCAATACAAAAAAAATACATGGCTGTCAAGTTCAGTTGCAATTTTGTTTGTATGTTTTTTGCTTTGTATCACAAACAAAGAAATAATGAAGCTCGTTCACTTGTGCACGATACATCCGGAAGTTCTTGCGAGAAAATGTGTACATGTGAACGAGACTCTCTCATCATATTGAGTTAAAAGACATGAATTAAACATTGCATGGACAAATACACCTCATACAGCAATTAAAAAATAAATAAATAAAAAAACACTGTGTTGAACACAAGAAATAAAAAGGGGATGAGTAAATAACGAGAGAAATATCATTTTTGGTGAACTATCACTTAAAGAAAGTCATATGAGTAAATTATAACAAAATAAAAATGTTGGGGTAAACTACTCTTTTACTTTTTATTTTTTTATAATTTATTTATTTGTTTGTTCTTGTCACTGGTCACTGATACCCCTTAAAATAATGTATTAGATGCATGGTTGGTGTAAAAAGATTATGAATTTTAAAAAGGAAAAAAGAGACAGTTTAGAGGAACTCGTCAACATGTCCTTCACCAGCAACAAAACACCAATATCTGATAATGCCTCAACCTTCCATCAAAATGGAAAAAAGGACGTCTAGCTCCAAGCTTGCATTCAGAGCGTGTTTAAGTTCATTGATTTCAGATGAAGTGGCATGATATTCATCAACCCTCAATTAATCATATGGTCTCAATGTTAGGATTACCAAAAGTGGAAAAAGCTTCTAAGGAAATAACAGCTCTCCAAATTAATACCAGAGTACAACGTTCACTCAAGCACTGCACGCATTCTGTGGACTAATACACCTGCAGTTACACCCCTTACAATTTTGAGTCTTCTCAAATAATGCAACTTTTTGGTATTGATGGCAATTTATATAGTGTCCTTGAAGTACAAACATGTAGGTAATTTGTCTGTAAATTCTTGGATCATTTTAGATCATGATACACAATATCCCTCATTAAGAACCACCACCTTTGAGACTGAAACACCCTCTCTATCAGTATTCAGGGAGATATCCTTCTTTTGAAAGGGCCAGCTTGAACAAACCCATTGTATTCATGTGTGTGCGGAGGAGCTGTCATCTTGTTCACTGTTTATCAGTGAATGACACAAAGATATATAATCATATATCTTTCTTTATCTGCAACATTTCTTAGACTTAGGCCATTGTTATTTTTTACTCCTTGTGAGCTGTAACAGGGTTCAATGGAAAGGAGTAGGCGGGAACCAGACGAAGCATCAAAGTAATGTTTTTAATAAATGTTTTTAAACTTAAACAAAAGGACACACAAACGTAAACGCATACAGGGCAGCTACCTGTAGCTCTCTCTCTCTCTCTCTCTCTCTCTCGATCTCATTGCACTTATCCCTCTCCTCGGCTGATTAGCCCGATTGGGGCATATCCTGGCCCGATATGCATGCCTGGCCCCTTTTCTCCTCCTTGTCACTCCTCCCACTCCTCCCTCCTTTGCATCAGGCCAGGGAACCCCCTGCATGGCATGGAGTGGATGGTAGTGGCGAGGACTCTACAACGGCACATCCCTCCTCCTTACAGGGCTTCGGCACCAATGTAACAGGGTTCAATGGAAAGGAGGAGGCAGGAATCGGACAAAGCATTAAAGTAATGTTTTACTCCGTGTCACATGGGCATACAATAGCAAAACAAACACCCACGAGTATCTTAGCAGAAATAGTTGGGTTTAATAAATCCTGAAACACAATTGCAAAAGATTTTATTGTCAACAGATTTCTCAAACAATCCTACCGGCCTGTCTGCCATATTTCGCTCAAAACAGGCAATCCAGTCCAAAACTCACACAATCGTTTGAGCCAGAAATTGTCATGTCAGGCTACTAAAACAATGTTTTGAAAGCCCCACACACATTATAGTTGTTGTGTATGCATATTGGGCTGGGATGGAAGAAAGAATTTTAACATCGAAAAACATGACAAAAAACAACTTAAAGGAAATCTAAGATCAAAGTTTGAGAAAATTGATTCTGACCTGCATGCGTTGAGTCTAAGTTTCTCCTCTGTGTCTCTGATCAAGTTCTGGATGTCCAGCTCACCAGGTGTCCCTTCGACCTGCAGATCCACAAATGCATGGTCGTTTAGGAAGTCACCTCGCCAGTCCATATCTTCTCCTAAAAAACAATGAAATACTGGTGAAACTTTGACAAAGAACCTACACTTCAAATGATCACACAGGAACTTGGAATGATGCTACCAAATACTCCTGTACACTGACCTCGACCCAATTCTGCCAAGTTACTGGCAAGCGCTATCTCCAATCAGACATTTTTGCATCAAATCAAATGTGTTTACCTATTCCACTAACGCTTTTGATTGCACACTGTGTAAGTATCTGAATCACTATTTTTAAACTACCAGTCAAAAGTCTACTCATTCTTAATTGTAAACTTCAAAACTGTGACACAACACATATGAAAGCATGGGAGAGATGTAGTGAGCAAAAATGTTAAACAAATCAAAACTATCTTATAATTTAGCTTCTTTAAAGTAGCCAATAAATTGCTAAATTATTGCTCTAAACCAGGGGTGTCAAACTCAGTTCCAGGAGGGCCTGCAGCCCTGCAGAGGATAGCTCCAGGCCTGCTCCAAAATGCCTTCTTGTAATCTTCAAGCACTCCTGAGGAAATTGATTAGCTGCTTCAGGCGTGTTTAATTAGGGTTGGAGCTAAACTCTGCTGGACTGTGGCCCTCCAGAAACTGAGTTTGAATTGTTGTCTGTTTTTCCCATCAACATCTGTTCCAACAATTCAGTATAAAATTTCAGTCTCGCAAAGAAATTCATATGCTAGCACAATACATATTTTTCTACAAAACAATTTAAGCACAAGACTTTAGTTTTTATTAATATTATTAGGGGCCAAGTGGCTGTAGACCCAATTGCATCCGTTAGTTTTATTATTCTTCCTCCCCAATGGGAGTCTATGGCAGCCCATAGAACTGTACATAGGACAATTATGAACTTTGGTACACTGACAGACGTAGGCATCAATAGCCACCAGGCAAAATTAGGAGTCTCTAGGACAAACTATATAGTGCCACAACATCTTTGGGTGCTATGGGTCCTGTAGGTCAAATAGGATATTTAGGGGGCTTGGCTCCGTAATGGTTGCTTGCAGCTATATTTATTATTATTTTGATATCACGAGAAACATAAATGTTGTCAACTTTTGACTGGTATCATTTTACCTTTCTATCATATTACCTTTCTATCATTAGATAAACACAAAAGAATAAACCAGATACTTTGCTCATGCTAAAATGGACCTGTTTTAAATTAGGGTGAATTAGCACGTAGACTGAATTTTACAGAAGGTCCACACAGGTCCATTTCACAACTATTGTTGGCATGATAACCTACTCTGCAGATAGCTCTAGAAACTGAAATTGTGGCTCGGTTGCCTAGCCACATCTGCTTATGTACTGCATTTGTGCAAAATGGATCGAATGTATTTCTGAAAAGAGAAGACTTTATGTTTGATGAAAAGTGTCCTCGAACACATATGATGGCCCCTTATACAAAATTATTTGATTTCACATCCAACAAGATTCTTATCAGTGGCTGTGCATCAAACCGAAGCTGGAACAAGACACTAGTTATCATCTGCCATAAATATTTCTAGTCTCAATCAATTGCTTTCATCTCTCTGCCTCCCTCTCTGTATCAAGGTGGAGTGCCATTCAATTTACAGTACAACTCGGCAGTAATGCATGCATATCGGAAATGCAGGCCTTGCGGTACTAGACATCATCGCAATATAGAATGACACATCTTTTTGCCCTCGCTTTGAATAAACAATCCATCTGGCCACAGACTGCTATAAAGCCCTCGATGTTCAAGTCTTGCAGACACAAATCCTGCACGAGAGAGAGAGAGAGAGAGAGAGAGAGAGAGAGAGAGAGAGAGACAGAGACTGTATCAACGTCGTCATCACAAGTCAAGTGGAGTGTAATGGAGAGTGTCAGTGTCAATTTGGATTTGCAGCACCCCTCTCCCCTTCATCTGGGCTGATTTTAATAATCCCTGTCAAACACCAAGCAGCTCGCACTTCTTCTCCGACACGACAGCCCTTTCTCCTCACACAGACAGAAATCTCAACATAAATTTTGCCTGCACAAAGGGAAACGCTGTCCAGCTGGACAAATATTATTTCCCTGACTTGACAGACTTTGCAGTTAAGCTCGTGTTTTATTATTTTCTAAACTCTATTCAAGCCTCCACTACTGTCTGAGGGGAAAGAATGAAAAGAGAAAGTGTCTTGTGCAGGTTTTTTAAAGACAGGATTAGGAATTGAACAGTGTAATTACACTGGGACTGACTGCGTCAATGTGTGTCTGCATGTGTGAAAGTGTGTATGTGTGTAGCCAATGTTACAAAGGGATGCGCATCGCCTGTGCCTCATCCACATGAGAGTTGTGGGAAAAGTGTCAAGTTCATGCTGTCACCACATAGGGCCCAATTAGGCAGATGCACCCTCTATTTCCTTTGTCTTGTTATCTATTTTGAACTCAGATGTTGTGGAGTCCCAGAGTAGTTCTGAGAGCTGCCACACAAGGAACAGAGCTGGTGCTGTGTATGTATGTGTGCCTGTTTGTTTGTGTGTGTGTGTGTGTGTGTGTGTGTGTGTGTGTGCACGCGTCTGAGAGCTGGGGCAGATGTATTCTCTCGACACTTAAAGGCACACCAGCAATTCTCCACATGTCTACCCTTACAAACAGCTCCCCACTCAGACTGGAGGTAGTGGTGTGAAATATTTAGGAGCTACTGCCTCAAATGCTTTTTTAAAAAGCTTGTTTTTGTCATGTTCTTGGTCTAAAAACTCTTAAAAATACCATTCAGGCAATAATAAGAGTTGCATTGTTTTACTTGGAAATGAGAAGTTTGTTTGTTTTGTACAATATTCATACAATACCGTTGAACAAAAAAAAAGGAAAAAAGGAAAAAATGTACATAAAAAAGTTCCAGTGAAATAGTCTTGACTTCTTTTTCTGAAACGTGAAAATCCGGGGAGGAGGAATGCGCCATAGAGGAGTTCTCACCGCTAACATCCACCCCATAGGAGCAGCCATGGCCATCCACCGGAGGACGGAGGTGCCTGGCCGCCTGGAACGGAGGAACGGCCGCCGACCACGAGGGGAGGAGGGGCTTCCAACCAACTGCCTGGAGCGGTTACCGCTGCCGGGGGCCGGAGAGTAAGTGTTTTTTTCCTTCTCTCTCTCTCTCTGCCGCTACGCGTTGGCCTTTCCAAATTTTACTTTGGATTTTAGGGGGTACTGCACTGTTACAGGGAGTAGCCCCTGTGTTTTTAATCATTGTTGTTTCCCTCCCCCTGTCCGCTCCCAGATTCAAGAAAAACAGGGATGACATGCCGCCAGACGGGTTGGACGGCATGCGCCCTCCCGGGAAAGGGGGTTTACGTCATGCCAGGGGCTACTCGGCCTGAGAGAACGAGGGAGGAATGTGACAGGGCGGAGGGCCCTAATCAGGCTAATCAGTGTATAAATGTATAAAGGTATAAAGGCCGACTGGAAGCTGCAGTGCGAGAGAGAGATTTACGGACAGCTGTCCGACACCTTTGTGTGTTTGTCTTTTTGTTTCAGTTTATAATTAAAATATTATTTATATTGTCAAGCCGGTTTGCACCTCCTCCTTTCCATCAATCCCTTTAGACTCACAAAGAATGTTTTTTGAAGACACAGCTGGTTGTATTCTCACACACACTTATAAAAAAGGCACCTCGCATCTTCTGTGTCCCACAATGTTCCCCTGCCACTCTTGGTGCACGTGTGTTTGTTTTGGAGCAGCTGATGGTGTCATCATGCTTAAATAAGCAAAAATGCATGTGCAAATTATTTCACAGGATGAACAAGTGCGGACCCGATTACAGGTTGCTTTCTCACTCAAGCAAACCATGCCAGTTCCATTGCAACTGAGCTCAGACCACCTCCCACAGGTAGTCTCAGGTCGGCAAAACAGCTTTCACATTAGCAATTTTTCAAGCGAACAATTTCAAACTAAACTACTAGTGTGAAAGCCCTCTAATTCAACAGCTTAGTCTTGTGGAAGTTCCAGAATGGCTAAAATTGCTTACAAGTACCTTTAAAAAGTTTGAAATGACCACAGTCCACTGTAAAGCACATGAATTCATATCTCCCATTCAATAAATTTCAAATCTAGATGTGTGTTCTTGACAGTAGGACAGTAGATGGTATTTGAAAATGTCTATCTATTATTTTATTTTATGCATCAGCTTGTTACAGTCCTCTAATCTAACTTGACAAGCAACATTCCAAGAGTGCTGATATTAAGCCTAACAGCACTAGGACTTTGTTTCACTCCGCCTGTTTGTGTTTGTTACATTTCAGTTAGGCTTTCAGTCTGTGCATTGCTCTGCAACTAGCTATTTATAATCCTGCATTGGCTTGGTTTGACCATTTTTGGCAACAGAATAACTGGCCATAGTGTGCCTAAAATTTAAGTCATTATTGACCTCTTGTTTAAATAACTGTTGTAGAAAAGAAATATCACAATCACATTTCAATCATGTACTTTCATTGTACTAAATATAAGCTGTTGATATTTATTGTAAATTCCATTAATTCAAATTAATGATTGTGATTATAATAGATAGTGATCAAGGGAAATAATGTCATTTTGTCATAATCATACAGCCATAATTAAACGTTATTAATAATTAGGTTTAAAACTACACATATTACGTGCCTGTGAAAAAGGCCTCACTTTAAATAGTTTAAATATCACCACTGATTGTTGTTTATGTGTTTTGCATTGACCACACATTTCTTTATTTTATTAATAGGCTGTTTTGCCTTTGACCTTCTAAAGAGCACTAGAATGCACCTGTTGCTCTAGTTGTGGCTATACTGTTTTTCAAAGCATTAAACAAAACACATGTTAACATAAATTATTTCACCATACAATGAGAGAGAGAAAAAAGAAAAGAAAAACTCAAAGCTCACTGTACCTTTTCACGCTGTCATAAGCGGCTCTTCATCACATGATATCCAAGAGCAACGGAGGATATTCAGAAATGAAATCAAAGCAAGTTTGTCAGGGCATTTCACTCCCAATCTTTACCTTTCATCATTTCAGCTAAATTATGATCTAAATTATTTGATAAGTGTTTACTATAGCAATCGAATCTATAAGCATGAGTGTAATAGAGGCGGGTAAATTATTAGCAAGTGTACACTGAGTGTTTTCTTCAAATTACAGCTGGCAACACAGAGAGAAACTGGGAGTTTTAATGGGAACGTATGAACGAGCGTTTCAGTCAAATATATCAATGGACAATAACAGATTGTAGACAAAAGTATTGTATGAGATTAAATGGCTTTCATGTGGATACATAGCATGCTATCAAGATCGCTTACGGGCACGACACATAACTGTTCAGCCAGTTCTGCTCAGTCTGAAAGCGAAAGTTGTCTAATGGCACAGACAGGCGCATCCTTTTGTTTTATCAACATGATTGACGATGTGTTGCTGTGTTTTTCAAGCGCAAAGCGTCTCTGACAACCAACCGGAAGTACATCCATTTCAACTTCCGCACTGCGGAACAGTTCAATGTGCGGAGAAAATGGGGGTGTACTTGTTGTTATTTCATTATATTCATCTATGTTGTCGTTTGTTTCTCTGCTTTTATACATTTAATATTTTAAATCTCAATTGATTTCTTTGTTTTTAAATATTTGTCTTTTAAAATAGTGAAAGCTTTTTTTTTTTATACCAGCATGTCTGAAGTTTCACCCCTAACGACCTCGGTCATCAAAATGTTCGCTTGTTTTGAAGTGGTGTAAAACTGAGCAAACTGACAGAAACAACAACGGCGAAAAAGAACCAAATTAAGAAATCTTACAGTTTGTCACATTAAAACCATATACTATGTACTGGAGGGGTCGCTCGATAAAAAGCTATTTCATGTAGATGAATTGTCAGTGATAGTCTTCGCGCGATATTTGGCGCGCAGATTTAATAGTGAAAGCAGCGTGTCTGTAATTCAACATACATCAGAGTGATTTCACTGATTTCTGTTTCAGGTAATGTATATGAAATCCACGCATCTTACAGTTAGAGCAAATATTTGGATTCGCAAAGCGGTCATCTGATTCCGAGTAAATTAAATTATAATGACTTACTGTTTCCACATTTGTATCCGTCATTGAGTGCATCAGTTTATCTCTTGTAATTCTCCCTGAGTCTTCCTTTATGCATTGTTTATATTGCTTATATATACCATCCCAATAATTATAATGATATTATCAGTGTTTTTATTTGCTCATTTATACTTGGTAGGTATCATTCATTATCTCCTTTTTTCCACTATAGGATAATGGACAATAAATATATCTTTCAAATGTCTGGCATCAAGAATCCCACCCAGAAAAGAGAATTACTCCAAGGCATCAGATGGTTAGGGGGGATGTATATTGGGGGTACTGTAAGTATCTGTACAAATGAGACATATTTTACAAACGGTTTAAATATTGTTTAATGCCTTCAGCAGTGCATTCCTTACACTTAACAGTTACCACCATATACTTGATAATGATCAAATTAATCTTAAAATCACTATGAATGAAGGCTGTTTCACATACAGTACTAATATTTGTACACTAAAGCCACACTTAATGGAATGCTATTGCATTAGATAACCCATTATCAAACCGATTGGGACTTATTTGAATGAAAATAAGCACAAGCAAAAAAAACATATTTAACAAAAATAAGTTTGTTAGCTTTTAAATAAATTATTACACAATACAGTCAAAGTTTAAAATTAAGGGGGGAAAAAATTGTCTGGACATTTTCTGGTTTTAAACTTAGCACAGGTGGGAAACTATTGCTTATTTCTGCTAGGACACCTGTGTGAAATTGCCTTAAGGGGAACTGACTTCATACATCCACTAAAAAAAACCTTGGGGCCAGTCAGTTGCTTAGTAATTGTCCCAATTCTTTTTGGGGTCGCTGTATCATGTCACTGCAGCTATCAGTATGCTGGCTTTACATTTATTTAAGGTTTTGCAAGATTTGACCTTTCTGACTCCAGTATACTGCTAGATAAAAAAGCCTTTGTAAAAATCACAAAAACCCACCATTCCTTCCATGACGTTTTACATGTTTTACAGTTCTTGCTGAAAATGATAAAGTGTTGGTGATTAGCCCTGAAAATATACTCTAATTGCTTCCCAAACTTATAGTGTATTTCGGACCTTGTAATTTTGTCCTTGCCCTCAATACTATCTTAATATAGACCCAGATTGCTCTCACTACTAATACGAACCCCTTATGAGAATAAAATCAACCTCAGAGTTGTTGACCTTTGAAATTATCTCATGGATAAGATGAAGACCAGATTAGTAAGGTGACTTTTAATGCCAGGTAATGGAGATCTTCTTTTTCCATTTAAAGTTCACAACATTGTATTCAGGGTATGTTTTACCAACAAGCCACTGTATATAATATACATATATGTGTTATTTTTTGCAGTATAACATATTATACCGTATTATTATCATCAAAATCATTATTTTGCAACAAATGGAGGCTAAAACTAGATAAGCACAGAAGAGAAACTGCTTGTTCAAGCATCTGTACTTAATTATGACAATTCGCCTAATGTCGATGCATGTAATTTGCTATGTACTGAATGGTAACGTATACAGACACATGTATTTGGAATTGAGCTATGTCAAAATGAAGTGAACCTGCAGAGTTGCATTCACAATGCACGCAAACCACAAAATGCTCTGTGAAAATCAATAAATCTAAACTCGGAGCACCTCCTGAGATCATTTGTAGAGTTCTCATAGACAAAATAATTCTTGCAAACTGTTTTCAGATGGCTAAAAAAGTGAGAACTCTATACATGTGTATCTAGAAATGCTCATCTGCTACAACACTCATCTGAACACACAGCGAATCAGACATGCACATGAACGGCTTTTCTTTCGTCTGTTCTTCAAAATATAATCAATTTACCCTTTGCTAAGCTCCACCCCCCTTTGTTACGGTTGCTCGCTTTGACAAGCTCTGTTGAACTCCCCATTGGAATGAATGAGAGATTACCGTGGGTGGCACAGATTTTGGCAAAATATTCTCATAAACAGACTGGATAATATTTTAGCGTGGGCTGGTATGAAGGGTGACATTGTAATTCATATATATCTGTATATATAATTTTTTTTGTGAAAGGAATTGTTAAATTACACAGTAATTTCATAAAAACTGTGAAGACTGTGAATCAGAATCAAGGCAAACAATTTTTACAGTCAATTACAAAAAAATAAAAAATGTACAGTGATTACACACTAACATTAGCATAAGTGAACAGAGCTGTTTATAAAGTCTTGTAACACACTCATTTTGATCCTGTGAACTGTTAAATTATTATCTGTGGAGGCGGAGGTGTAATTTAGGTTCGCGATGGCTGAGTGGTTAAGGATTTGTCTTCCCAATGAGCTGTGATGTGGAGATAAAAGGGGAGGAGACTGAGGCTTGGAAAGATAAGAGACCTGACCTTCCAAAATTCTGAAAAGTATAAAAATAAAGACTGTATCTGGAATGAGACTCGTTATCTCCTGCTTCCTCATTCCAAGAACAGAAAGGGTTTTGTTACAGTGGCGCTGAAACCTAAATGGAAACATCGCCTTCACGCAGTCCTCGCCGCTGGCCGAGATCGTCCAAAACCTTGATGGCATCCACCAGATGCCACATCAGGCACTACTGGAGCTGTGCAGAAATCACGCTGGCAAAAATGGGACCACTGGACAACCTCAAAGCCTTTATAGTTCGGTTTGAACATGCCACGGAGGGGTCGGTGTGGTCCCAAGCCCTGTGGGCAGTCTTTCTGTTGCCGCTGTTGTCTGGGAGGCAAAGCTTGTGGCACAACAGTTACCTGTCGCGAGCCTGCTGGATTACTCAGACCTGAAACGAGCCATCCTGCTAACGGGTTACAGCACCATCAGCATTTCCGGGCGCTGACTTTTGGGGAGTCCGGCAGCCTGTTTGCCTTCGTCCAATAGCTCCGTGAAGCCTGTCAGAGGTGGTTGCTGGCTGAGGACCATGGCGCTGAATGAGTTGTCAACCTGGTGGTGCTGGAGCAGTTCCTCGACCATCTGATAAAGGTAATGGCGGAGTGGGTCCAGTATCACCATACAGCATCACAGGAGAAGGCATCCAGCTGGCAGAGGACCACTTGGCTGTGCATTCGGGATATGGCGATTCCTTTTCTCTCTCTCCATCTCTCTCTTCCACTTCCCCATCCCATATTCTTCCTGTCCCTACCCCTCAGTGATGGGGGGGGGGGCAATTTCACTAAGCCGGCTCCCCAGACCCAGGGGGGTTTCTGTTCCCCCTCCCCACCAGTTTGGTAAATCCAGGGCCGCAGGTGTGGAGGTAAGGTCTGTGTGCTGGCACTGCTTGAAACCAGGATGCATTCAGGATCAATGCCCAGTTATGGATGCGGGTCTGGGTGTCCTATGCATCACAAGCCATCCTGATCGAGCAGGGATGTACCGCATGCCAGTGAGTAACCAAGGGGGTACATACCTATCCTTGGTGGATTCAGGTTGTAATCAAACTTCAATTCACCAAAGCTTGGTTCAAGGTGAGGCTTTGGGTAAAGCACGCTGGAGGAAGGTGAGGTGTGTGCATGGAGATATACACAAATACCTTTTAGTGCCTGTTATGGTTCAATTCCAGGGACAAAACATAGAATTGAGGCGGTGGTTTGTCCCTGCCTCACCCTTCCGCTAATTTTGGGTATGAATTGGACATTATTAAGGGGAATATGTGCAGATGGGTCCTGCAATACGGTAATTCGGTGTGGGATTTGTGCAGTCCTGGCTGGGGAGGCGTTGCCCAAGCCGTCGACGTCAGCTTCACGTCAAGGAAACACAGAGGAAAGTGAGTGCTCTGCCTCTCCAGTCATCCAGGAAAACCCCTTGGGGAATTTTCCTCTGGAGCAGACAAGAGACGAGTATCTCAGACATGCGTTTGACCAAGTGACTAATTCACGGTCAAAAGTTTCAGTCCGGTTTTGCGCTTTCCTATCCATACTTTACAATTATTAAAGATAGTTTGTATCAAGTGATGCAGCAGGCTCAAACAAAAGCAGATACAACTCAGTTGTTAATTCCAAAAGCCGGCAGAGAACCCCTGTTATTTGCAGTACTAGAGGTCCCACAAGCCTCCACAGGGTTTCCCCCTTTGAATTACTTTAGGGCTGCAAGCCTTGGGGCATCCTTGATGATATGAGGGAAAATTTGGAGGAGGGACCATCGGGAAAGTAAGAGCGAAATTCAGTACATTCTGGACCTTAGCAAAACTCCAAACATTGGGACAACTATCACAAGAGAGTTTGTTCCAGGCCCAGGAACTGCAGTCCTGGCTGTATAACGGGCACTCAGTTACGGGTGTTTTCACAGGGAGATAAGGTCCTTGTGTTATTTCCCACAGTGAGCTATAAATTGTTAGCCAAGTGGCAAGGCCTTTTGAGGTCACATGGCAAGTTAGGAATGTCAACTATTATGTAATATGGATGGATAGAGGCAGAGCACAGCAAATTTACCACCTGAATCTCCTAAAACCGTGGAGAGAGGTGTTACCCAGAGAGGGCGGAGTTAGGTCTGGAGGTGGAATAAAAAAAGCCTGTCAAGCCACCCTAGTTCCCTGTGGAGACCATCTCTCACCATCCAAAGTCAATGAGGTTACCAGGTTGCAAAATGAGTTTACCGTCATGTTTTTGCCTCTACCCGTCACTTGTCCATGACACCCTGGGTTTCCACGTGGGTCATGGACAAGTGTGTCCCCAAATTGACAAGACAAGAGCTATTGCGGCTTGTCCTAGACCCAAGACCAAAAAGGAAGTAAGACAGTTCCTGGGACTTGATGGCTATTATCGTAGGTTTGTACCTAAATATGTATAATAATAATAATAAAGTATAATAATGTCTAAAAAGGAAGCACCAGACCCGGCCCAGTGGATGGAAACAGTCATTTACCCAAGTGAAAGCTGCACTCTGGCGGACCACTCTTGCATTCCCCTGACTTCTCTCTCTCTTTTTTATTACAGACGGACACGTTGGACAGGGGGTTGGGGGCTGTATTACCCCAGGTAGTGAAGAGGGAGGAGCGCCCCAATATATAGCATGATAGAGAAAGAGTGCCTGGCCATCAAATGGGTGGTCCTCACCCCAAGTACTACCTGTTTGGGAGGGCTTTCACCCTCTGTTTGGATCATGCCCTGCTCCAATGGGTGATATTTTTATTAATTTTTTCTTGAAGAGGGGCGGGGGGGGGTTGTTGGTGGCAGGCCGGGGAACCTGGCAGTGGGGCTATGCGGAAGCAGGGGTGTGATCGAGTGCTGATCTGTGGAGAGTGAGGTGAGGTCCAGAAAGGCTGAGTGGTTAAGATTACACCTGTGCTAACACCTGTTTGTATTCCCACTGAGCTGTGACATGGAGATAAAAGGGGAGGAGTCGGCACCTTGGAAAGGGAGAGAGAGAGAGCTGAGCTTCCAGAATGTGTGTGCATCAAAGAGCATTCTGCTGAAAAGCAAACCTTGAGTGTATTAAAAAAATATATAAAATACTAAAAGTTTCAAAATAAAGACTGTATTTGGAACGAGACGCGTCATCTCCCGCTTGTTCATTCCGAGAACAGAAAGGGATTTGTTACGCTATTGCTTTTACTATGACTTGAATCAATACAAAAATGAATTAATGTTCAGTTATTCGCTTTAATTTACCTTGAAACAAATGTAGGTGTCATTGCAGATGTTATATGTTCTTTTGAGAATGAGAGCTGACACAGTTTAATCCATTATTTAATCTCCATATTTTTTTAAAGATTATAAAATAAAGAAATAAAAAAACTGCATATATCCTCTCTGGGTAACTTGTGTCACTGTTGCAAATTACCCAGCAACAACTAGTTTTACATTTTGGGGATTATTTTGATGAAATCCCGCTTAAAAGTACTCCAACATACATTACTTCCTTATGCTCTCATTGGAAAATAGCAAACGCATATCAGAGTAATGGCAGCAGGGCAACAGTTTCTAAGACAGAATTGGTCAGAAGCGGTTTTAAGGCGGAACTTTTTAAGGGTTGATTGTGTTTCTTCAAATGTGAATTTTAACCAATGCAAACCCTAATTGCATTGCTTCTGTGTTTCTGTTTCTCAGGTTTATAAGGTGGCAACAACACACCTTATTGTCCAAAGAGCTATAGCCAGTGAAAAGTTTCTCGCAGCCTGTGCTGGAGGTTTGTAATAATTATGTGGGTTATAATAAGATTATCTTGTGCTTCAATAGTGTATTCAATAAGCAATTTACAGATAAGTTAAAGGAGTGTTCCAGGTTCAATACAAGTTAAGCAATTTTTGCTTTATTTTACAGGCAGAGAACAGTCAAACATATTTTCTGTGGTAATAGATAGCATGTCACAAACTTTTTTTTTATTTTACCCCCAAACATTCCTTTAATAAAATAAGTAAACAATATGTTTGATGAGATTTTATTTAGCTAAGTATTTTTCCATTTATATAAATATTGACTTTTTCTGGTTGCTTGTTGTTTCAGGGAAGTGGATAGTCACTCCAGAGTTTGTTCTGGACAGTGTGAAACAGATGGCATGGCTGCCAGAGGCTTCATACGAGTTCAACTTGATAGCTCAGACCCCTGGAATACCCAACCCTCTCACAACATGGAGGGAGAAGGTAACTAACGGCACACTGTCTGGAGCCTTTCAGGTAAGGATGGCTGTATTCTTAGTTCACCAGGAAACAGCTAAATGTGTTGATGCAAGTTTCTCAAAGACATGTCCCATCTCCACCCTCAGGACTGGGTTGTGCTCCTTGACATAGATGACCCAGTGAGGAGGGGTATGTTTGTCAGGTGAGGACCATGTGCACAGTGACACCACTTTGTTTGGACAACATAGATGCTTCAGTGTCAGAGTCATGTCACTTTGTTCTGTCATGTTTATTGTGGTGACAAAATCCTGACACACATTCAGTGTTTTCGTGTGAGTGCACGGTTCTGGATGTTAATTCCTTGCTCTTCTTTCCAGTCTGTGTTTTTATGTTCGGAGCATGGTGTCTGGATCCTGACTCTTCAGTCTTGTTCGGATTTTATTCTGAGTCAGGATCTGGATACTCATGCTCCATGTCTCGTCTTTGTGCATGGCTTTAGATTCGTCTCTTTTGCCATGCGCTCCTCTCTCTTGTCTTTTGTGTTTTGTTTGAGCACATGGTCAGTGATGGTTTCATTTGCCATGTGCTCTACTTGTCATCTGTGTTTGGTGTGAGCACATGGATTCTGTCAGCTTTGTTTGCCATGAGCTCTCCTGTCTCTTCTAGACCCCACCCACTTGTTTCCTTGTTATAAGTTAATTTGCTTTACCTTCCCTCATTACCCTCCTCATTTCCTTCCCTACCTAATCTCCCTGTTCTCTCTGTCCTGTGCCAGTTCGTTGTGTGTGATTTTTTTTTTTTAACCATGTTATGTGTCTGATGTTTCCAGTCAGTCTGTGTCTGGTGCTGTTACCTACAGCCATCCTTTTGGTTCATTTGTTTGCCCTGGACTGTGAAGTTTTCACCTATGTTTTTTTTTTTGTTTGTTTGTTTTTGTTTATTTTCAATTCCTAACATTCAGGACTTTAAGAAATGTCTCTAAGTTGTTGCTGATATTTTGCTGAAAAATTAAGGCTTGTGGTGGAATTTGCTGATGCAAATTTTGTACAATGAATGTTGTTGGCAGGATATTAAAAGCAGGTAATGCTGTTGTCTTCACGGACTGTCCGACGTCACAAGCTGTAACTCATGTGTTAACCAAAGATAACTCCAAAGATGAAGCCAAGAAGCCTGGAGTGTCTTACTATAGGATCAGCTATATAGCTAAACATCTTTTTGGGGTAATGGAACTTTTTGTGTTGTATGCCAGTTGTTTTTATTTATTGATAATTCATCACTTAAATTCTGTCAATGTTCACTTACCTTCATGTTTTTTCAACCCAGTATGACATTCTTTCTTCCATGAACCACAAAAGAAGAAATGTTGAAGAATGTTCATGCTGCTCTTTTCCAAACAGCTTAAGCATATAATGGCCAGCTCCATAAAAGTTTTCCATAAGACTCATGCATGTGCATTTCCAAAGATTTGTTGCGCCAGGTTTGATATCAGTGACTAAATTAAAATTTGGAATATGTAGCGCAAAAGTTGTAAGCACTACTTCTATGGTCCTTTTCTAAACTTGACATCTCCTGGTCACAGTATGCTTTTGTTGAATAGAAAAGGAGCATCATGAACATTATTCAAAACATTTAAGTTTGTGCTCCACCGAAGAAAGAAAATCATTCAGATTTGGAATGGCAAAGGAGAGTAAATGATTCTTAAGTTACTTGCCCAACTCTTTGACTTAGTAGAATATTATTCAGTTAAAGTCTTTAGGGCTGCCTCAGACCAAAGTTATTCCAAGTCGAGTAGTAGGCTTTAAATTAATCCATTAGTCGACGAGTGGCACGTTTATGATATTATATATATATATATATATATATATATATATATATATATATATATATATATATATATATATATATATATATATACACACACTCACCTAAAGGATTATTAGGAACACCATACTAATACTGTGTTTGACCCCCTTTTGCCTTCAGAACTGCCTTAATTCTACGTGGCATTGATTCAACAAGGTGCTGAAAGCATTCTTTAGAAATGTTGGCCCATATTGATAGGATAGCATCTTGCAGTTGATGGAGATTTGTGGGATGCACATCCAGGGTACGAAGCTCCCATTCCACCACATCCCAAAGATGCCCTATTGGGTTGAGATCTGGTGACTGTGGGGGCCATTTTAGTACAGTGAACTCATTGTCATGTTCAAGAAACCAGTTTGAAATGATTCAAGCTTTGTGACATTGTGTATTATCCTGCTGGAAGTAGCCATCAGAGGATGGGTACATGGTGGCCATAAAGGGATGGACATGGTCAGAAACAATGCTCAGATAGGCCGTGGCATTTAACTCTTTCCCCGCCAGCGTTTTTAAAAAAAACCGCCAGGGTTTTTGACGATTTTCGCTAAACTTTAATGGCCCGCAGAATATTTTCTTCCATGAATATATGAAGATGCTATATATCACAATAAAGATCTGAGCCTCTGCTTTTAGGCAAAAAAAAACGATTTTATTTTATCTTCATTTGTTCTTTTTTATTGCGACTTGAACAGAGGTCGGTTTTGTCAAAAAACAACATTTCAGACAAAAAGCTGAGAAAAAGGCATGTTTATGTCTGATATTTTGAGCTTCTCATACTCCACTTCTTCATGTTTGAGACGATCACAGTCTGTTTCTTTGATCAAAGAGTTGCGTACTCTTTCAAAACATGCGGAGGTGTCTTCCTTACCGTATAACACCTAAAACACGGAAACCCAGAAAATTCTGTGTTTGGCGGGGAAGCGTTTTTTCATAAAACACGGAAAATTCCGTGTTTGGCGGGGAAAGAGTTAAAGGATGCCCAACTGGCACTAAGGGGCCTAAAGAGTGCCAAGAAAACATCCCCTACACCATTACACAGTGGTAACAAGGCATGATGGATCCATGTTCTCATTCTGTTTACGCCAAATTCTGACTCTACCATCTGAATGTCTCAACAGAAATCGAGACTCATCAGACCAGGCAACATTTTTCCAGTCTTCAACTGTCCAATTTTGGTGAGCTCTTGCAAATTGTAGCCTCTTTTTCCTATTTTTAGTGGAGATGAGTGGTACCCGGTGGGGTCTTCTGCTGTTGTAGCCCATCCGCCTCAAGGTTGTGCGTGTTGTGGCTTCACAAATGCTTTGCTGCATACCTTGGTTGTAACGAGTGGTTATTTCAGGCAAAGTTGCTCTTCTATCAGCTTGAATCAGTCGGCCCATTCTCCTCTGACCTCTAGCATCAACAAGGCATTTTCAGCCCACAGGACTGCCGCATACTGGATGTTTTTTCCTTTTCACACCATTCTTTGTAAACCCTAGAAATGGTTGTGCGTGAAAATCCCAGTAACTGAGCAGATTGTGAAATACTCAGACTGGCCCGTCTGGCACCAACAACCATGCCACGCTCAAAATTGCTTAAATCACCTTTCTTTCCCATTCTGACATTCAGTTTGGAGTTCAGGAGATTGTCTTGACCAGGACCACACCCCTAAATGCATTGAATGCAACTGCCATGTGATTGGTTGATTAGATAATTGCATTAATGAGAAATTAAACAGGTGTTCCTAATAATCCTTTAGGTGAGTGTATATTGGGGGGCATCAGAAAGTGGTTTGAGTTCCAGGGCTGAGAAAGAATGTTATAAGTAACATTGCTAACACTGTTCTACATTACATAGAAAAACTAAACCATAATAATGAGACTTTAAAATATACATTTTACAAGCACATGCACGAAGCGAGCCACAGTGACACTGGCAAAAGCTGTAATGATCCTGAATTTGTTGGAAAAACCAGCAAGATACTGTTTGAACATTTTGTAAATTTATAGAGAGAAATGCCCATTGGGGTTTTGCCAACAGACGATGATCTCTGGGATCGACGATGGTCAGAGTGATCGCCAATAGCTGATGCCTTTGATGATGTCAAGATGATATTTGGCTTGTTTTCCCATTAATCTATGAAATTATTACTATTAGGCTATTATTAATATCAAATTAATATTACAAATAATTTGCCCGTAGACACAAAATTACTTGACGAAACACTTTATATTATTTAGAACAGATGTCAGAAAAGTCATCTATGCGCATGTATGTTTGTATGGATGCGTGCAGTCTCATGAAGCACACGCACATATAAAAGGTTCCCACTCTTTCTGTTTCTGTCTACTGTCTTTTTTGTTTGTTGCAAGAACAGCATCATCTATGAGTGCTGCAAATTACCTCAGACATCTCAGCTCAGGAGGTGTTTTCTTCAGTTCAGTTCGCTTTATTTCCACAGAGAAGTTCATTGTGACTCTGCAACCTATACATCTGTGATTAAAACATACAATAATACAAAAAACATGTTCACCTCAAACCATGATTTATATTTCAGTGATTATTATTAAAGTTATTATGAGAGAGAGAGAGAGAGAGAGAGAATGAAAGAATGAGAATGAGAATAAACAAATGTATTCACACACATGATGTAATTTCCCAGACAACGAAATACCCGACCGGTAGAGAATGCACAGATTAAGTAGGTTCTTTGCCAGAGAGATGTTCACAACTGTTGTAAAGCCATCTTTCAAAAAGTTGAACAACACACTTTAATTGTACTTATTTTTTTCCAGTTTCATTGGAATTTTTTGTTAAAATAAATAAAAAATAAAGTTAAAAGTTTGAAATCAAAAAGGTGTCTTGCTTTATTGTGTAGGCTTACACCTGCTTAACAAAAATTGCCCCACGGTATCACCTAGGCTCCAACAAGCGGTTCGTCGTATTCCTGTGTAGTTTAGTTTTATTTTTTCTTTGACCAAACGACTAATCAAAACTTGGTCGATCAAGAATCTTCTCATTGACTAATGTTTGGTTGACTATCATGGGGCAGCCCTATATTATAAAGTCCTATTTTAGGCAATAAAGAATGCATTTAATTTTTTACTTCAAATGTTTGAAATAGGTATGTTTTTTTTCTTTCTTTCTTCGTTCTGTTGCAGAATGTTTGCTCAGAGTTAAATTGCTCCTGTAATTTCGAAGAGACCCTGGATGAAGAGAATTCTGTAACAGCCGCCCAGCCCTCCACAGTCACTGATGAGTCTATGGTTGTTACTCATGTATTTTCACATAAAGAATTGGAGGAGAAGCTTAAAGAATACATCATTATAATGGAGGTATAATATATTTGTATCCTCTCCTTTCTGTTCTGGTCATTTTGAAACATAATTATGGCTTGTATAGATTGATATTGTGCACAAATTAGAAATGTGTCAGTTATCATTGACTCTACTTGACGTTTCCTTTCAGCAACGAAAGAAGATGCTTTTGACAGTTCCACAGTTTTACAACTACTACACACCCAGCCTGCCAGTTCAGGTATTCAGATCTGTTTCAGACATATGAACAAGCCTACCTGTCATAGGCAAGTACATATGTTAAAGAGCAAAAATTAGGATTTGACTTATCAATAGGATGGGGTCATTCAATTTCCAACAAGTCACCCACTACAGGGGTAATAAACGAAGGGTTCAGCACAGGCAGGTCACTTGATTTAGGCAAATCTATTTGATTGGTACTCTTGTGATTGGCATACTCATAAAAGAAATCAGGCCCTTCACTCATTTCCCAAGTAGAAATGTCCAAAAGTTCTGTCTGGAGGAGGTTTTTTTATTTTTTGAAACCCTCAGAACACATTATCATCAGTCAGATTATTATGGTCATTCAATAAAATGGGTGCTCTATATATACATATATATATCATTACAGGGTTGGGGAGTAACGGAATACATGTAACAGGATTGCGTATTTAAAAT
This sequence comes from Xyrauchen texanus, assembly GCF_025860055.1. Classification (NCBI taxonomy): domain Eukaryota; kingdom Metazoa; phylum Chordata; class Actinopteri; order Cypriniformes; family Catostomidae; genus Xyrauchen; species Xyrauchen texanus. The sequence continues at coordinate 36,578,004 of NC_068279.1, forward strand.
ACAAAATATAAGTAACTGTATTCCACTACAGTTACAATTTAACTTATTGGTATTTAGAATGAAGTTAGATTCAATGTATTTTGATTACTGAAGAGATTACTTTGCATTTTATTGTCATTTGTTTCATTTAATATTTAGTCCTTTCAGATGCAAAAGATTTATACATATAAATGATGCGATCCAAAGTGCATTTGAACAGCGGTGAAACACTTTCTTATGATGTTACATTCATACGAGCAGACAGAGAAGTAAGTTTGGAGCAGAAGAAATAGAAATAAACCTTGTGTAAATTGTCAGCTTTACAGCATGTTACCAGGCACGATCATATTTTTTTTATCAAGAAAATTCACGTTAGATCATAATTAGTTTTTTTCTAGTAAGACATTCGATATTAGGGAAAACAATCATATTCTTGATAATTTTTTTTACTATATCCCTGTAAAAATATCTAAAACCTTAAAACAAGATCAATTAGATTTATCTTGTATTAGAAACAACACTGCATAAGATATTTTGTTTTTTTAGAGAGTGTATTTTTAACGTGTATTTTGTCTTACTGTACTGGCAGTTTTTATAGTCAAAACAAGTGAAAAAAATCTACCAGTGCTGAAGAAGTAATCCAAAGTGTTTAGAATACATTACTGACCTTGAGTATTCTAACAGAATACATTACAAATTACATTTTACAGCATGTATTCACTAATCTGTAGTGGAATACATTTCAAAAGTAACCCTCCCAACCCGGATTTATATATTTATTTATATATATATATATATATATATAAATATATAAATATATAAATTCAACCAAATATTTATTTTCATGTTGATCTGTGTTCCATGTGCTATGTTGAAGTCATAAAATATTTCATAAATACAAAAAAAAAATACAAAACTTTGTCTTAATGACATCATCATGCTTGAATTATGTACTTCAAAAATCACCATATCAAACTGGAAAAGGTGCCTGTTTATTAGAATGACTTATTTTGCTGCATGTCTTTCTCCGTTTCTCTTCTACCCAGATTCCAGTGTTAGATTTCAGTAATGTGCAGAGCTTGGTGGAGTGTGCTTTCTACCCTCAAGCTCTGGAGGAGATCCTGGGATCCCTGCAGCCCGGAGTGCTCCCCCCAGCCCCACTTCTTCACCAGCTAATGCACCATGCCCTACGTGTATGTACAGTAATAGCATGCTTGAATACCACAGGCCCTTATTTACTTCAGCACCATTCAGCCAATAGTATATATTGTGCTTAAAAAAAAAAACTCAAAGTAGTTTGTTTAGGATGTTTTAATAAGTGAGGTTTCTGTTACATCAAAACATGATTATCCTGTACCAACTAAAGACTAAAGGCCTATTCACACAGAGCACACATTTTTGCCATGACAAGATGTTAAAGCGAAACAATGCATTCTTCAAGGTTCCCACTGCCAAAAAAAAAAGTATTTGTCAAGGAATGTTTAAATTGTAATTTAAAGTCTTAAAGAAATAGTTCACCCAAAAATAAGAATTATCTCATGATTTACTCACTCTCATGCTATCACATGCTATCACAGATTTCTTTCTTCTGTAGAATGTAAAAGAAGATTTTTCCATACAAGTAGTTCCATACAATGCAAGTGATTGGAAATTTGTAGCTCCAAAAAAGCACATATATGCAGCATAAAAGTAATCCAGTATGATTACAGTGGTTAAATCAATGCTTTCAAAAGTGATACGACAGGTGTGGTTGAGAAAATGATCAACATTTAAATCCTTTTTTTACTATAAATTCTCCTCTCTGCCCAGTAGGTGGCAATATGCACAAAGAATGTCAGTCACCAAAAAACAAAAGAAGAAGAATACAGAAATGAAAGTGGAGATTTGTAGTAAAAAAGGACTTAAATATTAATTTGTTTCTCAACCATATCACATCATTTCTGAAGACATGGATTTAACCACTGGATTCATATGGATTCGGATTGTGCTGCTTTTTTATGCTTTTTGGAGCTTCAATGTTCTATTAAAATCATTGAAAAATGTTTTGACGTTTTCTAGTGAAATGTTTAATTGACTAGACGTTCCTCCTCATGAATGCAGTCTCAATAAAGTGATTTTTTTAATCCTGTGACACTATAAAATAAGGTTGCGTTAACATTAGTAAATGTAGTAGGTATCATGAACTAGCAATGAACAATATTTTAACAGCATTTATTAATCATGTTCAATGTTCATTTATAAAAACATAATTGTTTATTATTAGTTCATAATACATTAATTTTAACTTAACAAAAACTTTAATAAATAAATATTAGAACATGTTGAAATTAACATTAATAAATGCAGTAAAAGTATTGCTGGTTCATAAGGAATTTAATTAATGTTATTGAATGTATCCACTTTGTAAAGTTTTACCAAAAATCCGTATCAAGAAATAATGTTCAACTTGAAAAGTTCATTGGTCAAAATGTGTGGGGCCATTATTCTTATGGACCCCTTTAGTGGCTTTTTGTGTCCAGACAATGTACCGGCATTCCAGATAGACATCAAGCTGTTGACATTGTTGAACCTTGAGCTAAAGGAACATATTTACAACAGCTGTCATAACTAGTGTACTTACAGTGCTGTTATTATCATTGTGATATCATTTTGGAGCATCATTTACACCCACCTTGTGCTGAATTGGCCAGATTGCCCATTCTTCCCTGTTGTTCTGTTATTTCTTCAGGGCAATACGAAGCCACTCTACCTCAGCATGTTCATAACAGTTCTCCACAGCATTTTGCGCAACAATCCTACCTGGGGTTCCCCTGTTAGCGTTAAATACTTCCTTCAAGTCCTCCAGTGTCCTGAGTGTAAGGGTGGTCTCTGGTCACTTCTTCAGATGACAGTTGGGTATGATCTCAAATGTACTCTTCACCTCTCTCTGTTTAAAGAAAAATGTGCTCACCTCTAAGAAAAACTCAGAAAAGCAAGCAAAGTTTATTTCAGTTATGCAATTTTGTCTGATTTACTCAAGAGTATGTCTGGGAAGCGAACCCACTTGTCACTCCCTGCCGAACCCACTGTCCACCGAGTTGTTTGGTCTCCATTGTAACCTGCAGGAGTTCTTTCTGAGACTCTTTCAGTTGGAGCTCCACGCTGCTAGCTCAGGGTGAGCATCTGATCTCTGTTCATCTCGAACTCAACAAAAACAATTGTTTGATATTCTATATAAAGACAATGCAGTTTTTTCCCCTTTGCTCTTGTCTGCCGCTCCATGAATAAAACAACTTGACAAGAATAAAGAAAGGAAACACAATCTGTAGCAAGATAAGGTAGACCACTGATACATCAGTTTTAGCTATTAGTTAAAGCCTATACAGTAGTCATTGTCCATCCTCTCTCCAGCTTCATCATTTTTTTATAATAATTAACCTTATTCCTCATTCAATCTCATCTGATTTAATACATATTTACAAATCTAGTGCTGGGGTGACCAACCCTGCTCCTGGAGAGCTACCTTCCTGCAGATTTTAGCTCCAACACACCTGCCTGTCATTTTCAAGTAATTCTAAAGACCTTAATAAGCTGGTTCAGGTGTGTTTGATTAGGGTTGGTTCTAAAATCTGCAGGAAGGTAGCTCTCCAGGACCAGGGTTGGTCACCCCTGATCTAGTGAATATGCAGGCTATAAAAATCTTAATTTGGTTAATACATAATATAGAGCATTGTAATGGAGACAAGTCTCTATTATTTCACAATTAAGAGTCCCTGGTGTGTTTGGTGCATATTTATTGTCAAAAATCCCATGTTATGCACTATTTGTCCATTTTTCCTTTTTTTCTTTTTTATTCATAGAGCTTAATTCATGCACAAGAAAGCGGCATGATTTTTGTGCATGAACTTGTCAAACTGCATCTTACACTTCCAATGAAAAAGAACTATACTTTTCTCCTGGTGGTGACAAGTGAACATTTTTGAGGATTAAAGGGATAGTTCACCCAAAAGGAAAATTCTCTCATTAATGAATCACCCTCATGCCATCCCAGATGTGTATGACAATCTTTCTTCTGCAGAACACAAATTATGGTTTTTAGAAGAATATCTGTGCTCTGTATGTCCTTGTAATGCAAGGGTATGGGTGCCAAAATTTTGACACTCTAAAAATAACAAAGGCATCATAAAAGTAGTCCATACGACCCCAGTGTTTTAATCAAAACTTCAGAAGTAATATGATAAGTGTGGGTGAAAAAAAGATCAATATTTATGTAATTCTTTGCTAGAAATTCTTCTCCCTGCCCAGTAGGGGGCGATATGCATGAAGAATGTGAATCACCAAAAATACAAGAAGAATTTAAATGTTAAAATGGAGATTTACTGAGCAGTGAGGAGAATCTATAATAAAAAAATGACAAATATTTATCTGTTTCTCAACCACACTAATCATATCGCTTCTAAAGACTTTGATGTAACCACTGGAGTCTTACTTTTATGCTGACATTTTGACACCCATTCACTTGCATTGTATGGACCAAAAGAGCTGAGAAATTCATCGCTAATTTGAGTTCAACAGATGAAAGAAGGTCATACACATCTTGGCTGGCACAAAGGTGAGTAAATGATGAGAGAATTTTCATTTTTGGATGAACTATTCCTTTAAGAGTTATTAGTTAGAGCATTGAGTTGCCTTTAATGGAATGGCAATTGTAAAGGAACAGTGGTAACTCTATGCAGGAGGTCACCTGGAAGCAGCCGGGCATCTGTGCTGTACAGTGCATTCTGGAACACGTGGGAGAAGTCAACCCTGAGCTCCAGAGCACTACAACATCTCAGCAAGCTCCTGATAAAGACTGTAATGTGGGCTTTTAACTCCACTCAGGTGGGAGTCCAGTCCTCATGCCACTCTCTGCTTAATAGCATGTATGATTCTGGTGTCTTTCAGTCTGTGATTTTATAATTTTATTTTTGTATTATTTTTTTTTGCCTATGATAATCTAAGCTGTTGTTATGTGCTACATTATATAATTAGCTTTTATAACTTGTCAAGGCACTTAGAGTAACCTTCTCTCAGTAACCTTGAGATATTCCCATGTATTTTCACCTTGCAGGTATGGGTTATAAGTTTTTAAGCTCAGGCTGTGTTTGTGTGTAGGAGTGGAGGCTGGGAATGCTGGTCACTCTGCAGGAGATTCTGTATGTAGTGGTGGAGTACTGGGCTCAGGAACACAGTCCACTCAACAGCAGTCTGGTGGAGAAAGGCTTTAAAGACCTGTCAGAACACATCGCCGTACTGTGCCAAGGTAATCCACAGTGCACCATGTACATGCACATAAATGCAAGAGATAATAGTTGCAGTTTTGTCTGATTTTGCATATGTAATATAAAACCATGTCTATTTTATTGCAATTGCTTAACAAATATTATTATAAGGTGCTAGTGCATCATTTCTGTGCCAGTCATACTTTATTTTGATGTGTTAATAGACTCCTACATTGATACCTAATAACAGCACAATGTTTGACAAAGCAGATGATCACCACAATGTCTTTTTAGATTTTAATTTCATTAAAGCTTTGATTTTGACGCTTAATGGCTTTAAGTAGTGTGATATCTCCTCCCACAGACCTTCATTCTGACGTGCTGAAGGAAGTGATTCCTGCACTCCTTTCCCCGAGACTCCGGATGTTCACTGCAGACGCCATCTACAGGAATATCTGCTGCAGCAGGGGCCTGATCATCCACTCACAACCCCTCTCCCTGCTCAAGATAGTGGGTTTTAACTCATTGTTTTTGTTATAATTACATAGTTAAGTGAATAGTTAAAAAATCATGTCATTCCAAACCCTTATGCTGTTGTTTTTTTCTGGGTAAATCAAAAGTAGAATTTCTTTGAAGAATATTTATGTAGCTCTTTCCAAACAATCACAATAGAATCCTCCCCTTTACCAAAGCTCTGCACCTCTATAAAGCCTCGTTTGAGAGCTCCTGTATCACTCTCTGTTCAAGCTGATGAGCCAAACAACCTATAGTATATACATTTCCCATGTTTATGGCAACATCTTGTGAATATTTGTGGAAACAATTGTGGTTTCAGTGTATATCAGTCTATTTCAAATGGCGGCGGACTTGAACGAAAAGTGACTTTTATGTTGAGATAAATGACAGCTTATTTTAATAAAGTAAAAGTGACAGTAATGATTATAATGTTACTGATATTTTAAATGAGTATTTGCTGACTATAAGCAACTTGTGCTTGGTTAAAATTTGTTTATTATTTTATTGAAAACCCCCCTTTGAAATTCATGTATCAAATATGATACAACAGGCTTTTGAGGTATCTCTCAGTCGCAATTCCATTCATGCCCACCACAAAAAAATTAATCACAGAGCTTTGAAAATTCTGACGTATATATTTTATAAGATAAACCAATCAGCCACAACATTAAAACCACCTGTCTAATATTGTGTAGGTCCCCCTTGTGCCGCCAAAACAGCGCCAACTCACATCTCAGAATAGCATTTGAGATGATATTCTTCTCACTATAATTGTACAGAGCGGTTATCTGAGTTACCGTAGACTTTGTCAGTTCAAACCAGTCTGGCCATTCTCTGTTGAGCTCTTTCATCAACAAGGCATTTCCATCTGCAGAAGTGCCCCTCACTTGAGTTTTTTGTTTTTGGCACCATTCTGAGTAAATTCTAGAGACCGCTGTGTGTGAAAATCCCAGGAGATCAGCAGTTACAGAAATACTCAAACCAGCCCATCTGGCACCAACAATCATCCATGCAATTATCTAATCAGCCAATCGTGTGGTAGTAGTGCACTGTATAAAATCATGCAGATATGGGTCAGGAGCTTCAGTTAATGTTCACATCAACCATCAGAATGGGGAAAAATGTGATCTCAGTGAATTGGACCGTGGTATGATTGTTGGTGCCAGACAGGCTGGTTTGAGTATTTCTGTAACTGCTGATCTCCTGGGATTTTCACACACAACAGTCTCTAGAATTTACTCAGAATTGTGCCAAATACAAAAAAACATCCAGTGAACGGCAGTTCTGCAGATGGAAACACCTTTTTGATGAGAGAGCTAGTATTAGTTGGAATATTTTTTTTTTTTCAGATTGTATATTTATATATTTACATTCATATACCCAAGTATCGGGGCATAGAACCCTTTTGCCTGAGGAATGATGCTGTATAGGGGTTCAGGGGTATCCCCTGAGAAAAAATTTAGAAAATGTAAAAGTCTGAATGGACCATTTTTATATTTTCTTTAAAGTGAGAAAGACCAGGCTACCAACTAGTTATTGTATTTTATTTCCTTGTCACTATGATTCATTTTCACAAAATTAGAATAGAAATCAATTTGTTTATTATTAACGCTTTCCCCGCCAGCGTTTTAAAAAAAAAGTTGCCAGCCACCGGCAGGGTTTTTGATGATTTTCGCTAAACTTTAATGGCGCGCAGAATATTTTCTTCCATGAATATATGAAGATGCTATATATCAAAATAAAGATCTGAGCCTCTGCTTTTAGGCAAAAAAAAATATTTTATTTTATCTTCATTTGTTCTTTTTTTATTGCCACTTGAACAGAGGTAGGTTTTGTCAAAAACAACATTTCGGACAAAAAGCTGAGAAAAGGCATTTTTATCAAACAAGTGCTTTAGTATTAGTATGGTGTTCCACTTCACGTTTGAGACGATCGCAATCTGTTTCTTTGATCAAAGAGTTGCGTACTCTTTCAAAACATGCGCGCGGGTCTTCCTTACCGTATACCACCTAAAACACGGAGACCCGGAAAATTCTGTGTTTGGCGGGGAAGCGTTTTTTCATAAAACCCGGAAAATTCCGTGTTTGGCGGGGAAAGAGTTATAGGCTCGTAACATGCCAAAGCTAAATCAAGAAGGAAAAACGCAGCGCCTCATGTCTTCTCACATGCGGGAAAATTAGGCAACACATGCAGAGTGGGACGGGGCATAAATTATGCATGATTGGTGCTAGAGAAAAATGTTCAAGAATACAGCGCAGAAAGATTAGAGCTGGTGTGTGCAGCATTGTATTGTTGTCACACTGCTCACTAGAGAAGATGAGAAAGCGCAACCATCATCATGAAGTTTTGCGGCCTGGATGGAATTGTTTACTGCTATAGCCTAATCTAGCAAGACAGCTAACGTTAGTAACTTCATACGGTCCAGGAAAGCCGAACTGCTTGCGTTTTTAGCAACATGGACCTGAATGTCTAGGTGTAGAACATAGGCTAAATAATGAAGATTACTCAAAAGCTAGTTTTTGAGTAGAAGAAGAAGCCCATTGGTCACTCGAATTGAACACAATAGCCCGCCCTCGACAGAAGGATTATTTCTCTCATGTTGAGGGTGGTTAAATAATGAAAACTTTCATTTTTAGCTGAGCTACAGTATTGCAGTAAAAAAAAAAAACATACATAGCAAAACCTTTCTGGATCCCAGAAGTCTTTATTCATCTCCCCATACAATGCAGTGAATGGAACATTCAGGCTGAGATTTTAAAAATGATCTGGTCTACTGGCAGGTCTCACACTACCTCAAAGCTCTGGGGCAGCTGTGTAATCGCGAGCCTCTCCAAACCCTGAAGTCCCAGACTGACAAAACGGAGATGAATCAACCTTCTTCCAGCAGTGCTGCCCATATGCCAGACTCTGAGTGAGTTTCACCTCCACCACACGTGTACCTGCTCATCCTGCTGTCCTCCATACTGGCACTATAGAACACAATATGAAAGCAAGAACATGCTTTTTATGACGTAGTTTTATATTTGTATAATTTTGATTTCTCTTTTATATTTGTGTAACTAAACTCGTACAAACAAAATCTGTGATGAATAGAGATGGTGCAAGTGTTTACTTTTGTAAGATTTTTCCCTGTAGACTAACAAGGCTTAATAGATGTAATTTTGTACATATCTGTACCATCAGAGCACATTTTGAGATAACCACTCTACACTTACAATACTATAAGATCCTCTTTATGTCTGCATCCATACGTGTATGACAGAGGGAAAGAGTGGTAGGTGCCTTTAATTGGACAATTTTCCGCTATTATGGGGCATTAGAGGGGTTTAAGATGGCTAATGGAGAGAGACAGGGTGCTCAGAGGCAGCCTGTGACAGCAGCACTGGGCAGTTGGAGACATGAGGGTAATTGGAGCTGCGTATGCTTATATCTGCGTTTCATCCCCACAGGCATCAGCTGTGCCATGATACCTAGTCAGACCTTTCCTGCATTTAAATTCTAGATTATATGAGTTGAAGAAGAATGTCGTTACTTTTGTTCCTTTATAAATATGTAGTAATAATTGGGATCTCGAATAGATAGCAGAGATCTGGTTGTGTTGTATTATTCTGACAACCAGGATATTTTGTTTGAAGTGCAATGCTTGTTTAACACATACTCCAAGATATTTAGCTGTGGCGCTCATGTGGGGTGTTTAAGTTTGAATCTGGCATGCATAATTTCAGTTGATTATAAAGATTTTCCGTAATCAAATTGAGTTGCATGATGTGCTGATTTATTAATCAGATTAACCGCAAAGAATCACACATTTACATTTTTTTTGAAAATCCCCCAAATCCCCCATTTCTTTATCATTATTTGGGGGATTTTCTTAAAAATGTAAATGCATTAAACAGACATTACAAAAAATTTACTTTAGAAGTTTTGTTTATTTCCAAATCATTTAACATGACCCAAGCATAGTATAAGGTAGAGTGGACCTTCTTGCATTTCATCTGCGCAATTTTTTAATTGTTGTACACATTGCTTTACTTTTTTAAATAATTAACTTTGCTGAATTAATATTAAATTGCCTGCCTATTTCACAACCCCATTTCTCCTCCTCTTCCTGTCATTTTGTGTTCTCTCACTATTATCCCTGTCAGTAAATGTGGCAAAAAACTAATGTAAATGTTTATGTTCCACACATGATACTTAGACTAAGCAGTTATACTCTGCATCTTGTTTAAAATTATTTACTGTTTGCTTAAAAATACTCCTCTCACTGAATAATTTAGGTAGGCATTGGTCACACTCTGTTCTTACTCAAACACACATACACCCACACACACACACACTGGGCACAATGATTTTTGCTCCTTACTAATAGGCAACTAAATGATCGTGTGTCTTTGAGAATGTGGGTGGTTGTACTGCGGTGCTGTGTGACATTTTGTCTTAGTTCTGAACAATCCAAAAGCAAGAGATAGCACTGTAATTTAGCACGCTCACTGCAGGGGGATGAGCCGGACTTCTGTCCAAGTCTAGCTATAAAGCCCCGTTCACACGGCCAACGACATTGTCGCTTGGTGTCGCTAGTGGGCGTTCCTACTGATTTATTGGTAACACTTTACAATAATGTTCAATTTCTTAACATTAGTTAACATGATCTAACAATGAACAATACTTTTAAAACATTTATTAATCTAGGTTAATGTTAGTTTCAACCTCTACTAATAATTTTTTTTTAAATCAAAAGTTGTTTTTGTTAACATTAGTTAATGCATCATGAACTAATAATAAACAATTGTATTTTTATTAACTAACATTAACAAAGATTTATAAATGCTGTAAAAAAACTTTGATCATTGTTTGTTCATGATACCTAAGGCATTAAATAATGTTAACGAAAAGAACCTTGTTGTAAAGTGTACCAAGTTCTCTCTAACTTTTTTGGTGGACTGCACATCTGGCCATAATAGCGTTTGAAATGTTGATTACAGATGATATTGCCGGTAAAACTAAGATATCATTCTAGTTTGACAGGTAATTAGTTCTCTTGCCTCTAAAAATAAACATTCTGCAAGTGAGAGTGTTTTAAATAACATGCAGCAGTGCTCGTTGCATCATATCATTAATCAAAATGAATGATATATTAAAATATGAATCTAACTCGGCCTCAATTGGACTAATTTATTTAATAACGTGGTGTCAATTGCTATAAGACACACAATTATGGATGTTGCAATCTTTGACAAATACTGGATATAAAACGTCTACACACCCCTGTTAAAATGGCAGGTTTTTGTGATGTGAAAGAATGAGACAAAGATAAATCATGTCAGAACCTTTTCCATTTTTAATGTGACCTATAATGAGAACAATTCAATTGAAAAATAAACTGAAATCTTCATGGGGGGGGGAAATTTAAATTAAAAACCTTGTGGCTGTGTTCAGAATTAACCAATCACATTCAAACTCATGTTAAATAGAAGTCATTACACACCTGCCATCATTTAAAGTTACTCTGATTAATCACAAATAGAGTTCAGCAGTTCCAGTACGATTTTCCTGACATTTTCTTAGTTGCATCTCAGAGCAAAAGCCATGGTCCATAGAGAGCTTCCAAAGCATCAGAGGGATCTCATTGTTGAAAGATATCAGTCAGGAAAAGGGTGCAAAAGAATTTCCAAGGCATTAGATATACCATGGAACACAGTGAAGACAGTCATCAACAAGTGGAGAAAATATGGCACAACAGAGACATTACCAAGAACTGGACGTCCCTCCAAAATTTATGAAAAGACAAGAGGAAAACTGGTCAGGGAGGCTTCCAAGAGGCCTACAGCAACATTAAAGGAACTGCAGGAATTTCTGGCAAGTACTGGCTGTGTGCTACATTTGACAACAATCTCCTGTATTCTTCATATGAATGGGCTTTGGGGTAGGGTGGCAAGATGGAAGCCTTTTCTTACAAAGAAAAACATCCAAGCCCGGCTGAAGTTTGCAAAAACAAACATCAGGTCTCCCAAAAGCATGTGGGAAAATGTGTTATGGTCTGATGAAACCAAGGTTTAACTTTTTGGCCATAATTCCAAAAGGTATGTTTGCCACACAAACAACACTGCACATCACCCAAAGAACACCATACCCACAGTGAAGCATGGTGGTGGCAGCATCATGCATTGGGCTGTTTTACTTCAGCTGGAACTGGGGCCTTAGTCAGGGTGGAGGGAATTATGAACAGTTCCAAATACCAGGCAATTTTGGCACAAAACCTTCAGGCGTCCGAGGAAGTTCACCTTTCAGCATGACAATGACCCAAAGCACACATCCAAATCCACAAAAGCATGGCTTCACCAGAAGAAGATTAACGTTTTGGAATGGCCCAGCCAGAGCCCAGACCTGAATCCAATTGAACATCTGTGGGGTGATCTGAAGAGGGCTGTGCACAGGAGATGTCCTCGCAATCTGACAGATTTGGAGCGCTTTTGCAAAGAAGAGTGGGCAAATATTGCCACGTCAAGATGTGCCATGCTAATAGACTCCTACCCAAAAAGACAGAGTGCTGCAATAAAATCAAAAGGTGCTTCAACAAAGCATTAGTTTAAGGGTGTGCACACTTAGGCAACCACGTTATTGTGAGTTTTTTTTTTTTTTTTTCTCTCAAAGATTTCAGTTTGTTTTTCAATTGAATTGTTCACGTTATAGGTCACATTAAAGGTTGAAAAAGTTCTGACATGATTTATCTTTGTCTCATTCTTTTACATCACAAGAACCTGGCATTTTAACAGGGGTGTGTAGACTTTTTATATCAACTGTATGCTTAAGTCACCGTCTTGATGGTTACAGCTGTGACATTTCAAGACCCACACCTGTAAGTAAATACGGTTGTCAATCCCAAAGACTGCCTGTGTAAATGTAGCCAGAATGACGTCAGTATCTGGTACAGTTTTCCATGCATCATTGGTTTATTATATCCATACATGTGCTTATAGACAAATTATATAAACCAGTAAAATCCCTCACAACATTATAACCTCTCCGTATTGATTTTTTTCTTATTGTTCGTTATTGACATTTTATAGAGATATACATTTCATACCATTAATGGGAAAGGAATGTCATTCCACGTGTTTGTTAGACCTCAACAATGAGTGTAAACAAGTTGTTTGTTTAAAAGTAAATTCCACAGGGTAATTTAGCTTTTAATCTGAAGTTCAAGTAAACGCCATTATGGATTTAATTCTACATAAGGTGTGTGACCTCTTTTTAACACAATTTCATTGTCTTTAGGGGACATTTGACTCTCCTCATAAATATTTACATTTTTGATAATGTTCCTCTTCCTGGTTTAATGCCCAACATGTGTGTTACGTTACCCTTACATCACGTAATTGCGGTATGCTATAAGTCATAACGTCCTCTGAAAGGCATTCTTGCCTGTGTCAAAAATCAGCGGAAGTGACCTCACAATGGATCGTAATTAGATTTTTTTAACTAAATAGTACATACATAAACTGAAATGGTGTTGATGTTAGAGTTGCTTTTGGGTTCAGTCGATATCTGTATTGCATTGTCTCACACTTCTTTGAAATGAGATTTACTTTTTCCGTAATTAAAGCAAGATATGGCAAGCACAATACATGCATGGTCACTAAACCAAATTTTATCATTCTCTAACAATTATGATAAACAAATAATAAAACAAATTAGCTTATTATGTTAGGATTGTTTCACGTTCTCAAGTAAACAGTCATAAAATAAATAATAAGTCATAAAAGAAGAATAAAGAAACCGTTGATAAAATCAATGTATAGAAACAAATAAAAAATAATAGAATAAAAAATACAAATTAGCTTTGTCTTCACTGTTTGATAAAAATGTATTAATACTTTGTAAAACTACTAAAGTTATCCAGCCAAGAGCAGTGAGTTGTTTTCTTGTTATTGTTGATATTTGAACATTGGCTAATCTATTAGGTTACATTTACACTTCAAGTCAGACATTTTTATACAAATATGCTTTTTGTTCCACTGTTTCATTCACTTCAAACATAAAATGACCTCACCAAGACGAAAAAGATTTTTAAGGGTATTTGACCATTTCGGCAAGTATCCGCAGAGTGAGAGCTATGGGAGCACACACACTTGTAAAGCATTAGCACATAAGCTGCCCTTTCAAGCAAACAAGCTGTACACAGTGGCTGCAAAATCAAAGTATTAAAATATCAATTCTTTTATTTTATTTTTCTCCCAATTTGGAATATCCAATTCCCACTACTTAGGTCCTCGTGGTGGTGCGGTTACTCACCTCGATCCTGGTGGTGGAGGACAAGTCTCAGTTGCCTCCGCTTCTGAGACAGTCAATCCACGCGTCTTATCACGTGGCTCGTTGTGCATGACACAGCAGAGACTCCCAGCATGTGGAGTCTCATGCTACTCTCCTCGATCCACACACAAATTGCCACATGCCCCATTGAGAGCAAGAACCTCTAATCGCAACCACGAGGAGGCTACTCCCTAGCAACCTGGCCAATTTGTTTGCTTATGAGACCTGGCTGGAGTCACTCAGCATGCCATGGATTCGAACTCGCGACTCCAGGGGTGGTAGTCAGCGGCAATACTCGCTGATCTAATCAGGCCCCCTCTAAAATGTAAATCTTTAAGATTTTATTGAGATCAACCAGTGGTTGTCTTGGGATCACGATCGATGTAATGAGCAGCCCTGGTCTAGACTTAGAACATTTAAATAACAAAAATTACTAAAGTTTATTATATCATGGATTTTACCACCTATATTAAACCTAACCTAGTATTATGTAAAAAACGTAATTTTCCTTGGGTAAAATCACTCCAAATGCGCACACAACCCCATTTTTGTATTTTAAGCCCCAATGTTTTACATTGCTTGGTAAACAGCATACAGTTAGGAAAATGAACAATTAATCTGTTTCATTAGATTTTACTGTATGACCGCACAGCCATATTTGTGATTAAAACCGCTGTGGGATGCGACAAAAATCACCAAAAGATTTGTTTCTTTTTATAAGTGGCAGTGGCGTAGTGGGCTAAAGCACATAACTGTTAAGCAGAAGGTTGTCGGTTCGATCCCCACAGCCACCACCATTGTGTCCTTGAGCAAGACACTTAACTCCAGGTTGCTCCGGGGGGATTGTCCCTGTAATAAGGGCTCTGTAAGTCGCTTTGGATAAAAGCGTCTGCCAAATGCATAAATGTAAATGTTATAAAGCTTGTTAAAGCAATACTGCTTTTACTTACCAGAGCAAAAAATATTTATTTTATTTCAATTAAGTTTGATCTTTCAAGTGAAATAGCTCAAATACTTTTTTCTTATTTATTGAGAGAATTTTTAGTCTAATGCTTTTAAACTTTTACCTCAATTACATTTTTAACCTAACTGAGTTAGAAACAGTTAAACTAGAAATGCATGAAGGACTATTTTAAATTCACAACACACATACTGTACAATTTGAAAAGAGGTATGTGAAAATTGCAACAGTAAATAAAATGTATAATGTCAATTTACAGTAATAAATGTGTATATACTAATAATGTAAGCCAATAAAAAAAACTCATTTTAAGATTATGAAGCAAAGACTTTATTCACGCTGCCAGACTAACATGTAAACATATATGTTAACTGCAAGATAATATTAAAAAAAACGGTATATTTTCAAATAAAATTGGAATTAAATTAACTTAGCAATTACGTTTTTTATTGGAAGACAAAATAAGTGAGACACAGCAGTAGTGAAACTCTGCCCTTTTTGGGAGGCTTGTTTATTTACCACCATTGCTTTCCCCCGCAGATGGCCACAAATATGGCGTTTGCGAGGAAAAATGTATGTGACTGAATTCAGTGAATAATATAGCAGAACAATTGTTCATTAGTAAAATTATCAATAATAAATGTAACTATTTATTGAACATTGGTGTCGTCACCATTGGCACCGATACGGTAACAACTGCACATGTTTTTACTTTTACGGTCTATTTGACATTCTCCATTCATATCCTTCCATCGGTCTGATGCTGTCCTCTCTCAGCTATAGGAGATGTCTTAGTCAACAATTAAGCTAGAAGAAAGCACCTCACTCATCCAGAACATCCTGCCTGCATCACTGTAGCACTTACGATGTTATTTAGTGACAGATCCTTAAACACTGGCCAGCTGTCTCCTCGGATAAAAGGATTCAGTAAGTTCAGCTAGCGTTCAGGCAGACTCATATGACAGTCTTTCAACTCTGTCCCAGTGTGAAGATGTAGTGTCAGTGATATAATGATGTTTGTGGTGTAACATGGCCTGTATTTAGCACACAGTTCACCTTGTGGGATTTTCCTCTTGGATCTCTTAAATATTGCAGACTTTTAAAGCACTCCAGTCTATTGGCTAGGGATTCTTAATCTAGCCATTTTAAGCAGTTTTATGATGTGCTGCCATTTAAATACATGATAATTCCTATCTGTTCTCCCACTTTTGCTACAGTGAACTCTCCTGTCTATTGTCCTTCCAAAAACACATGGCATGATGTCTCAATCTCTCTGTTAAATATTGTACTGTGTTCTATTTTCAGAGGTGTGCAAGGCTCGGCAAATTCAGGCAGAGAGAATGTCCCGAGAGGTTACCACAGAGTCAACGCTGCAGGTAAAAGTCGTTTTCAGTTGACGGACCGTTATTATCACTCCCAAAACTCTAGTAGTTTATATCACCAGTAAGCATTATACTGTTCAGTTTCAGCAATGTTCTTTTTGGAATTTCTATTCATTTTTATTAGTTTAAGATGTTTTAATTCAAGTCTTTAATGGAGAAGTGTGTGTAATTTTTCTAATTTTGAAGTATGAATCATTCACATGTACAAAAAAATAAATATAAATTAAACATTTACTAACCCTCATTTTCTACAAAACCTGTATGACTTAGTGTTTTGTCGAGCACAAAACAGCTGGTGGCTAATCACATACATTTTAGTTGCATAGCACACAATTTGGTCTCATATGCAAGTGATTTACTCCCATTGTAGAGAGTTGCTCATAGAGTAAAAGATCGATCTTGAGATTTAAGAATCAAAATCAAGATTGTTCAAGTAAACAAGTCCTACAACTTATTCCAAGTCGTATAAACTGGATACAATAGCTTTGAGTGAAGAATAAATGCAAAGGCAATAAATATTTATATAATTTACATTAGGGATGTGCACGAGTAGTTGAATATTCAAATATTTGTTGTGCAATAATTATTAGAATAGTAAAAATACTATACGTATTTAGCTATACTTAATCACTGTTGAGTGTGGACACAAGTTGATCACATTTGTTGAGCAAACGGTTCCATCAGTACGTTCAGATGGACACCAAAAAAGCAGGTTATTGTGAGAATGTGGCTTACTGTGAGAAAGCTGGGTTCCTGTTTAAATGTACTGGATGAGCGGTGTAAACTTTACTCTTGTTAATGTGTAGCTTGTCAGAAAGCAGCGTCCCCGTTGAAGTGTAATCCCCAAAACGCTTCTGTAAACAACAAACATGGCATTTGAGAAAGACTGTGCTTTATCATTTAAACTGGTGTGTATAAATTAGTATAGTTTACTGAGCACGTGGATATGCTTGTTTTTCTCAACAAAAACATGACATGAGATACAATATAAACAGGATAACTATTATATGCCGAGTGTTTATATTCGTCCTGTACGTTAACTGCATTAGTCATTAGCGGTTTCTTTTCTACTTATGCGTGATCTTAAATGCTTTCATTATGTTCTTTTTTTGTTTTCACGCATTGCTTGTTTAAATATAAAAAACAATACAGGACATGATATAAGTTGTTTTGAATATAATTACAGGGCTTGACAATAAGGACTGCCTGATGGCCCGGGGCCAGTGTGAGAGAACTTTGGGCCAGTTGCTAGAACTGTCACTTGCCCATCAGGCCAGTGCTGAATTTATAATATTGGTGCAAGCAAACAACAAGTGAGAGAGCACAACGATTTCACTGCACGAACGAAGTCTTCTAACCGAGGAGCGAGCACGAGTATATTTTTCTCGCAAAGATACGCGAGCGTGTAATATAGTGGACGCACCAAAGCACAGTCGCGTGCATGCACAAGATCACGCAGACACCGAGTGCACTCTCCTAGCACTCTCCTAACTCTTTTCCAAGTGTCTTAGCAGCAGCTATAACCAATGTGTAGAAAATAGAAGGAAAAATCCCTCTTAATGAATTTTGAAGCAGAATTGCACGTCATACGCAACATGTTAAGTATCCCTGCACAATCAGTGTTCACAGTATGTGAAATCCCCACATTTTTTCGTTTTTACATGTTGGTGAAAAGCTAGGGTGACCATATGTGCTCTTTTTCCAGGACATGTTCTCTTTTTCGGACCTTAAAAAACCGTCCGGCTGGGATTTCTAAATTTGTGAAAATGTCCGGGATTTTGCTTTATTTGCATTATGATGTCTAACACTTAATTGTGTTTGCATGCATATTTGCATTGCTTAAACCACGCTTTTTAAGTCCCGCCTTCTCGCAGACCAATTGGTCGATTATAAGAGGCTTGCAGCAACTATTGGCCAAATTCCTGCCTGTCAATCTCTCCACGAACGCGCGAAATGCGGTTGTGTTCGGCATCAAACTGTTGCTTTACAATAGCAGCAAATGACTGCAGAGTGGAAACAATGCCCAAACGAAAGTGCAAATTTTCAGAAGATTTGCACAAGTAATTCCCATGCTTTTGTCCAGGTCAAGATCCGTGGGAAGCAGAATGTATTACATGTAAAGCTGGTACTTATGTGTCAGTTGCTTATAAAGGTGATTTAGGAGCACACATTAGCTCTGCCAAGCATAAAGGGTCAGCAAAAGGTGAAAGTTCATCAGGTACTTTCCATGGCCATTATTTTCCATGGCCATTCAAAATAATAGTAATAGTAAATTAAGGTACACTCATGCAGGGGAATTGCTAGACATTACAATCTACCATTACTCAAATCGCTTTTTCTTGAAACCCTGCTGCGTGAAAGAAGTGTGCAACACAATGCACTATACAAAACATTGCATAACCCACTATTCCTACACTGCAACAAGTACTGGGAAAGTTAAACATGTAGAGATATTAATCTTTATGAAAATATCTAAGTATATTCAACATACTGTTGTAACACTCTCCAATATATTAAAGAGGAGTATCACACTAATATGGGATCTTACGTACCGTTTCTATTGATAGGTAATAGAGTGGAGAAAATAAATATAACAACACCGATGAAAAATCAATAAACCCAAGTGTATTTACACTACCAATAATATTTACAATAATAATCAAACAAGGTGTATATACATGTAAAGTGAAGTCCAAAGTGCACAGAGATATTAACAGTGTTCAGATCAGCCTCACCGGGTGTTTGTATCGTCCGTGAGCGTGATCAAGTGATGAAGTGATGAGTAGATGACAGACCAATGTCCTCCGATAAAAGTATTCCTGGCAGCGAGCCAACTGAAAAAACTTCCAGAGGAACGGCGTCCCAGCGCTTCCAAGTCAGTCACCAACGTAATTCTCTTATGAATGAGCGGGTTGGTTGTGCGTGAGCGTACTCGCAAATGAGCCCCGAACACCGGCATAGCGGTTCTTTAAATAGACAATTACAGTTAGTTCCTGTTTACGTGGCAGGAAAACATGTAACCTGAATTCACGCGAAGATCTCGCGTGAACAGAGATCGGGGAATAACACACAACAGCTGAGGGGAATCACAGATAACAGGAGAAAGCAATATAACAATTAAGAATAAATGACACACATTTAAAGTCATAGACCTTAATATAAAACCTCCCTTATGTGGCCACGCTACATAGATCCCCCAGCCTTCGGCATAGGAGGAGATCGTCCGTACCAGCGTTTCAGGTTAACCACATTTATAATGTCTGTTTTACATGGGTCTCCCCAGCTGAACGGTGTAATTTATTGGCCCCGCTTTTTTAATACTTCAGCTGGACCCTCCCATTTGGGCTTAGCTTAGCAGAGTATTTATTGGAGGCAGACGAGAGAGGGTGAGTTTTAACCCAGACTAGATCACCCGGCTGAAACTGCGCATCTTTCCGTCGGGCATTATAATACCTAGCTTGTCTGGCTTGTTGCACCCCTACTCGGAGCTTTACCTCCTCTGCCATGATGTTCTGTCTTTCAATTAGGTTATATGAGGTTTGGTCAGGTGTGGGGTTTTTGAAGATTAACCTCTCCAGTGGACCATGTAGCTGTCTGCCCATCATTAATTCCAAAGGTGCTCTACCTGTAGTTTCATGATGTGCGGTGTTGATGGCAAACCTTAATTCAGGCAACCACTGGTCCCATCTATCATGATGTTGTCCCACATATGACGCAATCATTGTTTTTAACGTCCTGTTAATTCTCTCCGTCAGGTTTGTCTGAGGGTGATAACTGGTTGTGAGTTTCTGAATACTTCCCCAGGATTTGCAGAGCTCAGCAAGCACATTGGAGGTGAACTGGGCCCCCCTGTCCGATATGAGATATTTTGGGACCCCCCCAACGGGTGAAGATTTCTTCCCTTAGAATTTTTACGATCTTAGGGGTCTTACTGTCTCGAAGGGGAACATCTCTACCCATTTGGTGTAATAATCCACAAACACCAGTAAGTAAGCGTTTCGTTTCTTACTGGTCGGAAAGGTCCCATGAAATCCATCCCCAAGTGTGACCTGGTTCCGTCACTTGTGTGTGCTGTAAGAAACCGCTGGGTTTTGTATTGTCATGTTTGTATTTTTGACAAGTTTCACATCCTTTTACATACTCCCAGACATCCTTACGGACAGTTGGCCACCACGCCACCTCCAAGAGCCTCAGTAAGGTTTTCAGCCGTCCCAGATGTCCTCCCAGCGGTTATCGTGTACATAGTGCAAGAAACCAGGAATTAATGCCTGAGGAACAACCAGTTGGAATTTATTCCCATTGTTCTTGACAGGAACCCGGCGATATAGCACCCCTGGTGGACCTCAAAGGTAATTTGGTTTTCCTGAACCTTTCTGGTTTTTGGGCCAGTTGGAGGAGAGACACCGTATTGTCATGACTTTGTGCTTGTGAGATTTCCTGTAACGTGTGGGGTATGTCAGAGGCACATTTTGGTTTTATTATGGCTAGACAGGGCACACCTTCACTTTCAGGAGCTTCACAGACTCGTGACAAGGCATCTGGTCCCAGGTTCAGACATCCTCTTCTGTGATGTACTTGGAAGATGAATTGCTGTAACCTAAGAGTCCACCGGGTCAGCCGAGAGGAGGTTTTAGGGCTATTGAAGGCCCACGTTAAGGCAGCATGGTCACTGTAAACGTCGAACTGTCTTCCTTCCAGGTAATGTCTCCATTTTTCCACCGCCCAGACTACAGCTAGACACTCTTTTTCAGCCGTCGAATAATTCAGTTCAGGTCCACGCAATGTTCGTGATGCATATGCTATTACCCGCTCCCCTCAGGAGTTTGCTGGGTAATGATGGCTCCTAAGCCCACATCACTGGCGCCTGTATGAACCTGGAAAGGTTGATTGAGGTCAGGCTGCATCAATACAGGGGGTTTTGTAATAGCTGTTTAATCGTCTCCAGGCTGGTCTGGCACTCAGGCGTCCAATCCCACTTAACTCCTTTCTTTTTTAGGTTGTTTAATGGAGCTGTGATGTCGGCGAAATGGGGAATGAACTTGTGATACCACCGGTTAATCCCAAGAAGCGTTGGAGGGCTTTAATGTCTTTGGGAGGAGGATATTCAGCTACCGCCGGGTCTTTTCAGGGTCGACCTCCACCCCTTTCTCTGAGACTATATGTCCAAGAAACTTCAGCTGCTTCTTAAAGAAGTGACACTTCTTCATGTTCAGTGTAAGTGAAGCTTGGTTTAGTCTCTGTAGAATGGTGTTCAGGTGTTGGACATGTTCTGATAAGGACCTTGAATAGATTATGATGTCATCAATATAGACAAAGCAAAACTTCCCTCTCAACTCTGCTAGGACCTTCTCCATAAGCCTCTGGAAGGTGGCAGCGGCATTCCGTAATCCATATGGCATGGAGCAGAATTGGAATAGTCCTTGGGAGGTGATGAAGGCTGTTTTGGCTTTGCTACTTTCCTCCATTTCAACCTGCCAGTACCCTGACTGCAAATCCAATGTGCTGAACCAGGAGGCGCCTTCCATGGATTCCAAGATGTCGTGGATAATTGGCATTGGATAAGCGTCAGGGATGGTTTTACTATTAAGTCTCCTATAGTCCACACAGAACCTGTAGGAACCATCGGGTTTGGGGACTAGGACAACAGGTGATGACCACGGAGAGAAAGAAGGCTCGATGATATGGTCCCGTAGCATTTGTTCTACCTGCTCATCGATAATCTTATTTTTGAATGGTGAGACCCTATAAGCTCTGGATCTCATGGGTATTTCATCAGACAGTGTAATTTTGTGGTGTTCCACAGATGTTTTTCCCAGGACTTGAGAGGTGGTATGAGGCCAATTTTCCATCAGCTTTCTCAATTCGTCCTGATTGTCAGAGTCCCAGCTGGGAACAATTTGTGTGGGTAAGTCGTAGGTGGCTGGATTCCAGGTTGGAGGTACGGCATAATAGAGAGTCACCGCAGCAGTCATGCCTAGGTTTTCACCCATTAGTCGTGAAGACAGTAGAGGATTTAGAAGTGCATTTAGAAATGGATGATAAACATATCCTTTGCCCATTTTCAGTCCATATCTCCATTGTCCGACATCCACTATGGCTTCAGCGGTTCTCAGGAAGTCCAGACCAGCTATAAGGGGAAATGCCAGGTGAGCATCCTTCATCACATAGGTGTCCAACCTGCATATTTTGTCATGCCACTCATAACAGACTGATCTCTTGTTAATCGCCTGGTGCATCTTTCCATCAGCCATAATGAACCGTTGAAGAGGGGCTGAAGGGTCAGGTTTAGCTTCCCTCCTAACTGTCTCCAGAGGCTCTCCTGCATAAGGGTGTATGTGCTCCCTGTATCCAGTACCGCCTTCACCTCTTGTCCTTTTATCGTCACAGGCACTACTAGAAGAGATGTCATAGGGTGGGGTTGAGCAATGGATACTCCTGCTAGATTTTTAGCAGTATGGCATTCAGGTGGTCTTTTATTTGTGGTTTCTTTGCTGTTCAGTTTACCCACTTTCTGCCAGTAATCTTTTGCTCCCATCCAGTCCTTCTCCACCATAGATCCCACCTTCACCAGCTGTTCCACTGTTTTCACCGTGCCTCTCAGACAGCCCGCAACCCTTGGGTTGATGTTATTGAGAATACGGCTCACCATCTCCTCTTCAGTGATAGCTGGCTTCCATTTGAGGCAGAGGGCTCGATAATCATAGGCGAAATCTCTCAAACGCTGATTGGGTTGCTGCACCAGTGATCTTAACTTGTCTTCTACCTCAGTGAGGTAATCATCTGGGAGAAAAGCAGACATAAAAGCATCTTTGAAGGATTGCCAATCTGTTACCTTGTTTTTTTCTGCCTTCCACCAGCTTAAAGCGGGTCCTTTGAGCACTGTACTCAGGGTGCCAACGAGCTCCACACTAGGTAGTGGTCTAATGGCCAGATAATTTTCGACCTGTTCGACGAAATGGAGTACGTCGGATGTTTCGCTAGACTCACCGAAGGAAGGAAATTCCAGGCAGATAGGGGGTTTCCCACAGAAAGATGACATGCTGGGCATACATGAAGGGTGAGCCAGGTTCGATCTTTGTGCTCCAGCAGTGACGTCATAGGTAGCGTTGCCTCTATTTACAGGAGGGACTTTACGTCTGGTAGCTGGTACGGGAGTATTCAAGACATTAGCTGTAGATGGGGAAGGAGCAGGGTAAAAAGGCTGTACTTGAGATCGAGATGGGGTATTGGTAAATCTTATTTTTTTCATTTGATTTTCCCATCTTGCATCTCTCCGCAGGAAACAATCCACCACCGCTCTCTCCAACTTCTCTATAGACCTCTGGAAGTGATCTCCTAAGTCTGCTAAGCCAGCGTCCACTGACTCCCGGAAACTAGTTTCCCTATTAAGGAACTCTCTACAGACTGTTGTAATTCCTGTTCATTATGTTGTATTTTTGCATTTAGAGCCAATAAATCCACCTTAAGTTTATCGATCTCCATCTGCATTGTCTGTACAACATTTATATTAATCATTTCTTTTCATCATCATCATCATCATCATCAGAATTATATAAAGAACTCAACACAGATGCTATTTCATCTGTAGGGTTCCGCTCTGGTAACAAACGGGCCCGCAGTGAAATCAGCATCCTCATCAGAGCTACACCTTAACTCATTCACATCAGTCTCAATTTCCTCAGTATTTACATTCATTCTTCCTCCATTTACTTAGCGTCATGTCTTCCATATTAATGAACACAATTAACACTATCAATAAATAGAAACAGCACGTCCCCGTACGGGCCACCACTATGTAACACTCTCCAATATATTAAAGAGGAGTATCACACTAATATGGGATCTTACGTACCGTTTCTATTGATAGGTAATAGAGTGGAGAAAATAAATATAACAACACCGATGAAAAATCAATAAACCCAAGTGTATTTACACTACCAATAATATTTACAATAATAATCAAACAAGGTGTATATACATGTAAAGTGAAGTCCAAAGTGCACAGAGATATTAACAGTGTTCAGATCAGCCTCACCGGGTGTTTGTATCGTCCGTGAGCGTGATCACCAGCGAGCCAACCGAAAAAACTTCCAGAGGAACGGCGTCCCAGCGCTTCCAAGTCAGTCACCAATGTAATTCTCTTATGAATGAGCGGGTTGGTTGTGCGTGAGCGTACTCGCAAATGAGCCCCGAACACCGGCATAGCGGTTCTTTAAATAGACAATTACAGTTAGTTCCTGTTTACGTGGCAGGAAAACACGTAACCTGAATTCACGCGAAGATCTCGCGTGAACAGAGATCAGGGAATAACACACAACAGCTGAGGGGAATCACAGATAACAGGAGAAAGCAATATAACAATTAAGAATAAATGACACACATTTAAAGTCATAGACCTTAATATAAAACCTCCCCTTATGTGGCCACGCTACACTGTACATGAACATTTTCAACATGTTTTATGGCATAAAATGCATACACTATATGCAAATAACAAAACCAGAGAAAACTTTCTTGCACATTTGCAATCTTCTATATTACACATTAGGAAAACCTCTGTCAAGTAAGTCTATGGAATTGCATTATCCAATGTCAGGTAGAACGGCCTCAGTTGGTTGCTAGCTTGCAAAACTAGCTGAGCTATCTCTAACTTTATAAATGCAGAAGTGTCGTTTCTATAAATTAATAACTAGCTAGCTAACATAATTGGTGTAAGTTTAAACTGATGTTTGAATCTCATTAAGTTTACTTGCAACAGCAACTCAAATCAAGCCAAACAATAGTCCTTGTGGCAGGGCGGAGGGCGGGGCCGGGTCATGATCATACACACCCGGTCCCTTATCAGGCTAATCAAGCCTCCGAGAGGGATAAATGTCGACTGCGGAGGATTGTGCGGGAGAGAGAGATAGTTTACAGACATGTCCGTCGTGTGTTTGTGTCTTCTGTTTTAAGTTTTATATTAAACTATTATTTGTATCGTCAAGCTGGTTCTCGCCGCCTCCTTTCCATTGACTGCTTTACATCCTTTTTTAGTCGCTAGGTAATTAGCACACAGTAGCCATAGTTACTCCCAACTGTTTATGTAGTGTCCTAAATTAGTGAATTTAATTATTTATTTCATATCCCAAAGATTGATTCATTGTTATCATACACAATAAAAGACAGTACTACAGAACACAAAAAATGTGTTTATTTTCTCTGCAATTCCATAGACTTGACAGAGGTTTACCTGAGACTTGATGCTTTTTCATCTGATGTCTGAGACCTGACTGACGGCTGAGGATGCAGTTTGTTTATCAAGTCTTACCTCCCTCAAACTCATCTCTCCTTTCTGCTTTCCTGTCCCTGCTTTGTCCAAAGTATTTTCTGATGTCCATCTACAGGAGCCAATAATGTTTGAGTCAAAATATGATCGTCTGTATTATTTAGAAACTTCAGTTTCATCATGTTTTCATAGCCTACCTCAATTCTGACTTGCATGCCGACACCTGGGTAGGGTTGCACCAGCTGTTTATAAGTTCTCACGAAAGTTTGGACGTAAAGTTCACACTTAGGGCTTACTAGTTAGTTTGTAACTAAGTTGGTGCTTAATTTGGTTGCACTGCCTGTTCTTAAGGCAAGACTTTAGTAGGTCGTAAACTCTCCATAAAGTAATGCGTAGTCACATAATATTACGTTTACCTGTATTGATCCAATAAACAGCCTTCAAATTTGTACACAGAGTTAAAAAGCCGTGAATTTCAGCCGTTTTATCTCGCTATGGTTGATGTTCAGACCTTGTCTGCTCGTGTAACTGGCCGCTGTAATAAATTATATCCCCATTAAAATACTATTCTCACCATAATATGTAAGGGAATTTGGGGTCTTGAAATATGTGAGCTATGAACTAAATATAACTGTCCTTATTCTACATTATTATTATATTACATTATATTATCTTTGAGTCTACGTCGATTTACTATCGGATTACCCAAAGTATTTAACTAATACACCAGCACTTTGAGCACAGTATTGGAGATGTACTTGCTTGTCTCTTTGGTGTTTCCTTGTGTTCGTGGAAAGGTTCTTGGCGCTTGGTCGAAAGTTTGTTCCATCGATGTTTTGATCTCTTTGTGATCTAATTTATTGTCAGTATGAATGATGTTAGCTGTGAAGCGAGGCCTTCTCGGGATGTCGAGTCCCGAGCTCCCTTGGATCTCACATGGTATGTTTGAGTTTCAAGAGTTTGGTTCCGGCGAAATGCAGTGCTGTTGTCGGAAGAGCAAACACAGTAGGAGAGTGTTCAGAGAGCAGAGTCAAGAGGAAAGCCAAGAGAGCGAGTCCTTCATGTTTGGAACTATTTGAACTGAGAATTGGAGCATCACCCAAGGGTGTCCTGCGCCAATCAGAAGTGACTTTTCAGAGTCAGGTTGTCGACTGGGCTGTCCTTGCCGACAGATGATTTGTGACCCTTTGTTTCTGAGTCTTACAAACTTTCCGGTCAAAAATAGCACATATTTAATCATGAACTCTCATATCTCGAGAATGGTACAAGATACCTGATATTCGTTGTCATCAGATTTTTCTTCATACCCAAATAAAAGTTTACCTACTAAACATGACATGTTTTTATGAATATTGTACATGTAGGTAACAAAACATCCCTTTTTACAGTTTACAGAAACATCTACTGATGCACAACCTTGGACACACCATCAGTGTTGTTTCCAGGTGTCACTGGGTGTTTTGGGTCTTACAACAGACACCCTCGTACAGGCGACCCGACCGAGGCTGATCAGGCCCCGGCCTGTGTCCAAGTGGCATTCTACTGCCCCCACTGCTCTCCCCTCTTTAACCAGTGCCATCTGGATGCTTTTTCTGCTGCCTCTACGTTGTTGCCTATGGCTCTTCTTTGATTAGCACCTTTTATGCCCAGCGTACCGTAGGCCTTGCTCAGGGAGTAACTAGCAAATCCCCTACTGCCCACCTCTACTGGCATACACCTGGTCCTCCATCCGTTCCTCCGACAATCCTCCACCATTTCTTGGTATTTCTCCCTTTTTCTCTCTTGAGCTTCCTCCATCCTCTCCTCCCAGGGCACTGTCAGCTCTAACAAGATCAGATGTTTGGTGACCTCAGAGACCAAGATGATGTCAGGTCTCAATTTGGACTGGGTGATGTGTGTTGGGATTTTCAGCTGCCTTTCCAGGTCGACTGTCATCACCCAGTCTCGGGCCATGGAGAGCAAACCTACAGAGCAGTTTTTTTATGTTTTCTCTGGCTTTTGTCCTTCCTTGATGAAGTGAGTTGTCTTGGCTGAAGCTTGGGTGTATCGGCTGTCCTTGATCCCCTTGCTGATTGCCTCAGCGATGGATTTGAGGACCTGGTCATGCCTCCATCGATACCGGCCCTCACCCAGCACCTTGGAGCAGCTGCTCAGGATGTGTTCTAATGATCCTATTTTGGAACAAAGAGGGCATGCAGGTGTTTCTATTTTGCCCCATGTGCACAGGTTGGATGGACTTGGGAGGACGTCATAGACCCCCTGAATCAAGAACTTGATTCTCTGTGGGTTCCACTTCCAGGTGACTCTCTGCTACATCGCCTGCTCCCGCTTCATCCAGGCGCCTTGCTGCCGCATGGCCACTGCTCTGCTGGATCGCTGTTCCTCGACTGAAGCTCGCACCTCCTCCTGTACCAGCCTCTGCCTCTCCTTTCTACTAGCAGAGTCATATCGGGTCGCTGTTAGACTCCCGAGTCCGGCTCTGCATTGCGCCACTGTTCCAAGGATGGCCTTGTGCTTCAGCCGCGCCTCTGCCAGCTGGACTGCCTCGGCTGCCCTCCACTTCCTCCCTGTCCTCACAACAATCCCTGCACCGAACACTTTGGTATCTCTGGATCCAGAGTACTGCAGGTGTTCTCGTGTCTGTGCAATGATGAACTCCTCCCTGACTGAGCTAAAAGGGAGCCTGAGCTTGTTGGTGTTCCCATATAGCCGATGTTACTCAGGCTACGCGGCAGGCCCAGCCATCTGCGTAGATAGCTGCTCATCTTCTGCTCAAAACCTTCCACCACTGTCATGGGGACCTCATAGATAAGCAGAGGCCAGAGGATTCTTGGGAGGATTCCATGCTGGTAGACCCAGGCCTTGAATCTTCCAGGGTGCCCAGACTTATCCACTGTTCTCAGCCATCCCTCTAGGTCAGCACCGGTTGCCTTGATGGAGTCTCTGTCATTCAGGCTGCAGTTGAAGACCTTCCCAAGGCTCTTCACTGGTCTCTCAGTAACTGACGGGATCTGGTGTTCTCCCAGTCTGAAACGGAATTTGTCTGTAACCTTCCCCTTCTTTAGGAACAGAGACCTGGACTTTGCAGGTTTGAAGCTCATGCGTGCCCATGACATGAGTCTCTCCAACCCCTTGAGGATCCACCTAGCTCCTGGTACCACCGTTGTTGTCACTGTGAGGTCGTCCATGAATGCTCTTATGGGAGGTTGCCTTACTCCAGCCTTGCTGAGGGGGCCTCTGCACTCTGTTTCAGCTGCCTTGACCAGCATGTTCATTACCAGTGCAAAGAGGGTCACTGAGATGGTACAGCCAGTGATTATCCCCACCTCCAGCTGGTGCCAGTCAGATGTTAGCTGGCCAGTGGAGACTCTCAAGCTGAACTTACTGTAATAGTCCAGGATGAGATCTTTCACCTTCTGCGGTACATGGTGTTTCTCCAGTGCAACCTCCACCAGCTTGTGGGGTATTGAGCCATAGGCGTTGGTGAGATCCAGCCACAGTACAGCCAGGTCCCCTCTGCCTTCTCTTGCTTCCCTGATAAGCTGGGTTACCACGCCCGTGTGTTCCAGACAACCAGGAACTCCTGGTATTCCTTCCTTTTGCACAGATGTGTCGATGTACTCATTGCTCAACAGGAAGTTGGAGAGCCTCTTGGCCACGATGTTGAAGAAGATTTTGCTCTCCACACAGATCAAGGAGATGACCCGGAACTGGTCGATGTTCTCAGACTTCTCCTCTTTTGGTATGCACACTCCCTCCGCATACCTCCATGGCTGGGCGATCTTCCCTCTCCTCCAGATCACCTTCAGAGCCCTCCAAAGCCGATGTAATAGCTTTGGGCAGTTCTTGTACACCTTGTAGGGCACTCCACTTGGGCCTGGTGCTGAGCTCGATCTTGCTCTCCTCACCACTTCCTCCACTTCCCTTAGGCGGGGCTCCTTCAGGTCGAAGTCTAATGAAGGCTCTGGTGGTGTTATCAGCGCATTGCATGGACCCAGCGTTTGTTCTCTGATGGAGTCACTATAGGTGGCCTTGAGGTGGTCGTTTATGGCATCCTTGGAGCAGGTGAGGCGGCCAGCCCTCTTTTGGCCAAGGAGCTGCTTGGTCAACTTAAATGGGTTGGCCAAGAATGCTGCCCTCTTCCTGGCTCTCTCCTTCCGCCTCCTTCTGTGGAACTCTGCCATCCGTAAGGTTAACAGTTGTTTTCTTTGGATTGCTCTCAGGTCTGCTAGGCCGGCTCTCTCGACTTCCCCCGCTACTTTGTATTGCCTCTTTAGCAGCCTGAGTTCGTCCCTGAGGCACTGAATTTTCTTTACTCTGTGGCTTGGAGCATATGCAGATGGAGCAGGCTTGGGTGCCTCCGTTCCAAATCACTCAACTGCGATATTCACTATAAGGGTGGTCATCGTTCTCAATTGATTTTCCACGTCACCTTTAGCTGTCACTTCCAGTACCTGGCTTACATCTTCATCAAATTGTTGCCACTCAACTCTCTTGTGGGATTTGGGCCACTGGATCTTTGGTTGGACCGCAGGGGCACAGCCAGTTGTTATGGCTGCAGCTTTCTGGCTTCTGAGGCCATGTGTGTTGTCGGGAGATGCTGACTTTTGGGTTATAGTGGCATGTATAGCTGCTGGCAGCAGGTATTGGTGACACTAGGAGGCTCTGGGCACTGTGGGTTGCCTCCGGGCCTGGCTCCTCCTGCATCTTACCAGAAGTTGCTTCTGTGCGTTGTGTCGTCGTTGCCGTTGTCAAGCATTTCATTCTGCCTTGATGAATTTTTAAACCCCTCTCGTTCTTGCAGATCCTACCGCAGATGCACTGAATTGTCGATGTCGTAATTCCTTTGTGTCGTTGTCCTTGAGTCCGTCCTGTTGGGGTGCTCATCCTCCCCCCCCTCTCGGGCACCCCTGGGGGTATTTTTCTTTTGTAGGTTTAGTAGCTTGCTATTGGGTTCTTCATTACGGAAGAAGTGGTTTGGGCTGCCAACCCTCTCCACCCCGGGTTGCCGTCTCTCCGGCCGTCATCTGTCTCTCCAGATGTCACCACACTCTTCGTGGGTGTCACCCAGTCTGTTCCTGGTTGTCACTGGTGCTCCCAGAGTTTTCAGTTTACAGAAACATCTACTGATGCACAACCTTGGACACATCATCAGTGTTGTTTCCAGGAGTCACTGGGTGTTTCGGGTCTTACAACAGACACCCTCGTCCAGGCGACCCGACCGAGGCTGATCAGGCCCCGGCCTGTGTCCAAGTGGCATTCTACTGCCCCCACTGCTCTCCCCTCTTTAACCAGAGCCATCTGGATGCTTTTTCTGCTGCCTCTACGTTGTTGCCTATGGGTCTTCTTTGATTAGCACCTTTTATGCCCAGCGTACCGTAGGCCTTGCTCAGGGAGTAACTAGCAAATCCCCTACTGCCCACCTCTCCTGGCATACACCTGGTCCTCCATCCGTTCCTCCGACAATCCTCCACCAGTTTTTGGTATTTCTCCCTTTTTCTCTCTTGAGCTTCCTCCATCCTCTCCTCCCAGGGCACTGTCAGCTCTAACAAGATCAGATGTTTGGTGGCCTCAGAGACCAAGATGATGTCAGGTCTCAGTTTGGACTGGGTGATTTGTGTTGGGATTTTCAGCTGCCTTTCCAGGTCGACTGTCATCACCCAGTCTCGGGCCGTGGAGAGCAAACCTACAGAGCAGTTTTTTTATGTTTTCTCTGGCTTTTGTCCTTCCTTGATGAAGTGAATTGTCTTGGCTGAAGCTTGGGTGTATCGGCTGTCCTTAATCCTCTTGCTGATTGCCTCAGCGATGGATTTGAGGACCTGGTCGTGCCTCCATCGATACCGGCCCTCACCCAGCGCCTTGGAGCAGCTGCTCAGGATGTGTTCTAATGTTCCTATTTTGGAACAAAGAGGGCATGCAGGTGTTTCTATTTTGCCTCATGTGCACAGGTTAGATGGACTTGGGAGGACGTCATAGACCCCCTGAATCAAGAACTTGATTCTCTGGGGGTTCCACTTGCTGTTTTTGTTACAAAATCATATTGGTTAGTTCTTTGGTTATATAACATGGATAAACATTACACATATTTTAAAGAGGTGCATCGGCTATAATCCTTAATTTGTCAGGTATGCAATTTACCACAGTTAAAAGCAATAGTCAGAATTACCTAGCAAGACTAGGTATTGTATAAATCATGGATTAAATGCATTCTGTACATTTTAGAAGGTTAATCTGGTAAAGTACTGTGACTTTGTGTAAAATGTTCCAGGATTGAGATGAAATGTGTTAGTATTCGAGTCGTGCAAATCTGATGGACTTTTGGAAGCCTTACAAAGGAAAGTCTGGTTTAACTCTGTGGAAGTTCAGAAGGTCATGATGAGGGGTCTTTCGGACCAAGCTCGATGCTCGAGTCGTTTAATTTACGACAGTGAAGAATTTCAGGATTGCAAAGGTTGGGTTTTCTTAGATTCGAATCATGTCACTGAAATTCTTCTGCATATGTAACCCAACAATACAATATGTAATAAAAGTAGATTTAATAAATAGTATATTTGAACTGTGTAAATATCAATATATATAGGAACTATATCTAAAATAAATAAGGGGTGATTAATAAATACTAATACTACAGGCTGGAAAAATAGACATTTATTAATTTTAATATCTTATGTATTTTGTATATATTGACACTTGATACCGGACGATGCACCCTGAAAACTGCACTGTTAGATGGGTTTCATGCTGAAGAGCTGCTTAAAAGAAAGTTTTTTCTCTCTCTTGTAAACGAGTGTATATGTCAACATCATACTGTATGTCGAAATGATTGATGACTATCACGCAAAACATGAGCACATTAATGTCATTAAATGAGTGCTTTTTTATTCCAACCATTACTCCTGGTCAGAGGCTTCCATAAATATTATGTTTATACATAGGGTTACGTTCTACTTAAGTTTAATGGTGCAACGCTCAACTATTTAGTAGTACGTAAGTTGTGAGTTAGTGGCGTAAATGGGCTAAGTTGTAATGTAGTGAAAACACTACACATGGCATGACAGCATGACTAAATGGGTGACCGAAAACCCATCATCTGCACAGCAGATCTCTTTGCTTAATAACACAAGTGTAAATGGCAGGACGGTTGAGGTTTATTTGATGTATTTATGAATTTATATATGTAAAGCACTTATATGGGATTACATAAGGCATAAATCATATCTTGCTAATTATACAGTAAGTGTGATTCAGTCTGATTTAAGACATTGTCTTAAAAACATAATATATGTTAAAAAAAAAATTGGACACATTTTGAAAGCCATGAAGGTAAAAACAGCTATTTATAATTTTTGTGTTGGGGCCAGTGAAAATGTTGGCAGGGCTAATAAAAATCTGAAGCACTGGCCCGACCAGCTTGTTTTTTTTTAATGGTGACGCAACCTTTATGACTAAAAATAATAATTTTACAATGTCTCTTTCTCATTAATTACCTTCATTGAAATAATTGAATATTCAAAAAAAAATTATGAATGCCCATCCCTAATTTACATGTTATCCTTTGGGCATTTAAGGGAATTAGTGAATACAAGTATAATATCACACATCACTATTCTGTGGTTCAGGTAATGCAATCAGCTTTTTACTATATAAATATCTCTGTCGAAATCAATTGATGCACAGCCCATAGAGGCCTGCCGTCTGTCAGTCTGTCTATACATCTATCTATCTCTCTATCCATCTATCTCTCTATCTATGTTTTGTCACAGTTCTGTATTACATTCAGCTGGCTCAAAACTCTCGACAGAGCTTCTGCATAACCTTAGGCAACAGCATTTACACTCATCCTTTAGTGAGAAAGAGGCATAAATACATACAAACCAAGTGGCACGCACACAGACATAATGCTTGTCAGATCCCCGTTTAAGAATAAACACTGCAATTAGGATTCTACTGTGAGGAAGGAGAGGTGGAAGAGGGGGCGAGAGAGAAAGGTCGAGAGGTAGCCAAACTTGGAAGTTTCTGTAATTAGGAGGTTGGCACTCCACGTGAACCCACCTAGGTTTCAACACTCATCCATCCCCCTGCACCTGATCAGAAAGACCCCCACGCTAGAGCAGAGTGGGTGATGGCATGGAGAGAGAGAGATAGCTCTGCTTCCATGAGTTTCAAGTCTGCTGCTCCCTGCCTTGTGTTGTTTTTGCACTACGTGCTCCCTGTACTGATGTGCAGTTCATACATTTTTGATGAAGCATCCGCAGGCTCTCAGCTGTAGATTTCTGTAGGTAGACACTGCAGTGTATTTCACAGGTTGTGCTGGTCTGTGGTGCCTTGTTAACTTCACTCTGAGCTGTCTGTCTGTATGTTACACTTCATTATTTCTTATGGCTACAGGTAATGATGCTTTAAGCATAATGCAGATGATTTGGGGTTACAGCTCAGATTAGAGCAGAGTTTGATTTACTTTAAAGTGATAGTTTGCAAAAACAAATGAAAATTCTTTCTTCATTTGCTCACCTTTTTGTCTTCCAAACTTGTATGGTTTCTATCTTCCATGGAACACAAAAGGAAGATGTTAAGAGTGCGATGAAGTGATCGTCAATGTTGGGAACGGCAGCACTGGCTTTACACACATACACTCACCTCAACCACGCTCCATTTTTCCCCCCTTCTGCCATCTCCGCTATTGGAGGAGCTGGTGCACACGCAATTCCTTAAGGTGATTGATACTTACCTGATTAGTGGTATGCTCCTAAGGGTGAGGCGTCTGGGCCTATAGGAGGGGAGCCCAGACTCCGTATCGGGGCTTTTTGAGTGAGCCAGGCGAGCATGCAGTAGTACTGCTGTGAGCAACTTTAAAGAGTGAACAGTGTGGATACCCATTTGTATAACTTGTACTTTTTTTTTGTTTGTTTGTTTTGGTATTTTAGTCTGCATTTGTTGTAAATATTACTTCACATTTTGCATTGGCACTCTGTAAATTAAATAAAATTTTGCACCAAAGTGCATCTGCGGGTTAAGCCATAATTTTCCCCCATATTTTTTTTTTCTTGAACATTTCCACATCTCCCAGTAGGCCCGAGTGGACTCATTATTTTGTGAGAATTTGGATCCGCAAAGGCTAACTGCGTCACTGTTGGTGTCAGAAGTGAGATGGCTACCCGCAAGAGAGGGCCGAAGGGAGAAGGACCAGCCTGTGCTCCCAAGAAAAGGCCATAGTTAAGGAGGACATGGACTCTTTGGAGACTTTGGAGGAGGAGGTGATCGCAGACCTCCCAAGGGATCACAGAGAGCCAAGCCCTCCACAGACCAGTACAGTCACTCCAGCGACATCCAGTGAGGGTATGGTGAACCTTATGAGAGACTTTCTCAACACACAGCAGCTAAGGGAGAAGAGGAATCTTCTGGAGCTCCGGGGCAAACTGGTGGTGTTACTCGCTATATTGTTCTAATGTCTTGTTGACCACTAGTCCAACACCTTGCACACACAGTCCCATGGGCTGGTCCCATGGCACAACAGAAAACATACACATGCATTAGTTCACACTTATATTGGCCAACCATGTACACTGACTTTCAGACATAATGCACCACCTGTGTGTCAGACCAGTGCTGTGCGTCAGCGGGGCAGAGCACCATTACATCCACTGCCCGTCATCTCTACCCCTTTACGCTGCATTGCTATGGACATTGTGGGGCCACTGGAAAAGAGCAGCAAGGGACATCCATACATCCTGGTCATCTGCGATTATGGTACACATTTCCCAGAAGCCTTCCCACTCTGCACTATCACCACTATCAGTTCGCAAGGGTAGGCATCCCTGAGGAGATCTTAAGAGATCAGGGAAGGAACTTCACCTCCTGTCTGATGAGGCAACTCCACCAGGAACTGGGTATCACCGCTCTGAATACCAGTCCTTACCACCCTGAGACTGACGAACTGGTGGAGAGATGTAGCGAATCAGCTCTATATTCTTCCACCATTAGGTAGCGAATCAGCTCTATGAAATATTAATAATCAATCATAACTTGTTATAATCAATTATGAATATTTGGATCAGTTAATCGGGTTAACTTGATGTAGCTACATTAACATTACAACCAAATACTCGGTTCATCCCGTGAACACTCAATTTTGGTTATTTATTAATTAATTAATAGAAATGTACATTTCCGGGCAAGGGAAATGTCTTTCTTACTAAGTATTAAGAGCAAGTAGTCAAAATCTATGATTAGTGACTTTAGATATGAGCTTGAGACACAGACAACTTTACATGTGACATGAACAAGACTTTATTAACTAGACTAAACATTTAAACTACTCTAACATACATATACATACATTCATACAGTTTACCAAGGGAAAGAGGGCTGAAGCAGAATACAGGAAGGCAAGAAGTTATAGCATTGTTTGAAGTTCAGCAGATCAACAGCCTGAGCAAACCATCATATTAGTTCTGACACGCCCTTTTTAGAAAGGGGTTAAGGATACTTAATGTATCAAATAATGAGACTAAGTTTGATACTTGCATGTCCCATTTGAATTAAACTGTCCTGATGCAATTTGTTGAGGCTCCAGTTGATCTTTGATGATGTTGTCTTGATGAGAGAGAGAACCAGTGAGAGTCAGAGACAAGGCCGTACGTAGCCTGGCACACGCTTGGGAGTCCTTGGGGCCTTCTAGTTTGGCATGATTCAGCGAGAGAGTGAGAGAGCACAAGGCTCAGAGGACCAGAAAGGCAGGAAGCAAGAGAGGCTAAGAGTGAGCGAGGAAGAGCTAAGAAGAGGAAGTAAGGAAGTGGGCGCAGCAATTTTATACCCTCAGGGAACAGGTCCCACCTCTCATTGGCTCGACCAATAAGAAGGGTTTGAGTTCTAGGCGGGAATTTGGTTTATTGCTCTTTGTTGTAAAATTGCCCATTGCATGTGCAAGAAAGAAAATAGGAAATCTACTTGTAATACTAATATGTTGTTGTTATCGACATATCATGTACACAGTCATTTCAATCTTCAAAATACCAAGTTATAGAGACCAAATATGCCACACATATGATTTTGGTTAACCATAGTATGCAAAGTCTGAAACATTAACCCATTAGTTTGCAAGAAAACATAGATCAAGCACATTTAAGGGAAAATGTGAGATGGCACATTAGATACATGTCAATATTTATCACATGGATATATAGAATATATATATAGGATTAACAGGGTTCATTTCTCTTTCTCAGTAAGAGAATGAAGTGAGGGTCAGCACTTCTCTGAACATTCCTTTGGAGGTCGTAAAAGTCTCCCTTACTCTGGGCATGAGAGAGTTCCTTTGTCAAAGCTCATTTGCATGTTTTATGACAGTAAGAGATTTTGGGCTGAATGACTCAAAAGATAGTAAAACATCGCGTAATATCATTCTACAGAGATCTTATATTCGAATTCAGCTCGGACAAATCGTAAGGTTTAATTTGATACCAAGAAACATGTGTTTAGTACACTTAGAAAGGGAATATACACTGAGGCTATTAAATATGAGGCCTCAGAGTTTAAAACACACAACTAAACAGTTCTAACGAGTTTGATATACCTCAGAAATACACAACATACAGGGATTACACATATTTCATTAGCAATATGCAGTTCTGTGTTTAACTGAAAAACACACACACACACATTTTTACGTTAAAAGTTTCCCCCTTCCTGTCCACACGATAAGCACGTGGTGAGCATGCGGATGTCACATGCGGTTCTCTGTCAATAGTTCATTGTCTCTTTGTCAATACATTTATTGTGCTTGTGGAGACTGGTTGGCGCTATTTCAGTAATTAGGGGAGTTTTTAACAGTAAGTTCTTGTTTGTTCGTGAATCTGTTAAGGCCACTGATCCTCCGCCATACCTTACAGAGATTTAACCAGACCCTGAATACTATGCTGTGGAAAGTCGTTGCAGACACGGGACATGACTGGGATAAATGGCTGGCATTCATTATGTTTGCCTATAGAGAATTCCCCAAGCCTTGTCCGGTTTCTCCCCCTTTGAGTTGCTGTACAGCTTGCATGTCCAAGGACCACTGGACCTACTGCGGAAGGGATGGGAGGCCCCTACAACCCATACAGAGAAGAAAGGCATCATCCAGTTCGTCCTGAAGATGAGGTGCCATCTCGAGTGCTATTAGGACCAAGCGAGGGAGAACCTGTAAAAAGCACAGCAAAAGCAGAAAAGATGGTACGATCAACATGCGAGGCTTCATCAATTCCAGCCAGGGCAGAAAGTACTGTTACCAACCTCTGCAAACAAGTTATTGGCCATGTGGCATGGACAATTCACCATCATGAGGAAGATGGGGCCGTGACATACGAGGTTCACAACCCTGATAATGGAAAGTCTCACCAAGTTTACCATGTCAACCTGCTTAAAGAATGAATGGAACCACCCGTTAAGACCCCAGAGACATCACTGCTGATCAGAGAGGTAGAGGATGACGAGCCAGAGGAAGAGCCATGGAGGCAGTCTTCGTTGGTGACTCTAGAACATCTGGCTGCACCCCTGAGGGCTGAATTACAAGACCTCCTTGACCAGTTCCCTGCCTTGTTCCATCAGAGGCCTGGCCTGACTGAGCTGATCCACCACACTCTCCAACACGAGCCCTTCTAGTGAACCGGGTGACAAAGAGATTGGTAACTTTATTGAATGAATAAATTGAGGAGATGAAATGGCTGGGAGTGGTAGAAGATTCCATGAGCGAATGGAGAAGTCTGCTGGTTTTCGTCACGAAGAAACATGAATCTTTAGGTGTCTGCATTGATTTCCGCAATTGAACGCTCAGTCCAAATTTTATGCCTGTATGCCCGGAATTGATGATCTGCTGAAGAGGATTGGACCATTCTAGTTCATTGCCACACTAAACCCGTGTAAGAGATACTGGCAGGTGCCCCATGATCCTTCCTCCAGAACATACACTGCCTTTAGGATGCCACTGGGGCTATTTCAGTTTACAGTCCTACCCTTTGGACTACATGTGGCACCAGATACCTTCCAGAGGTTAATGGACCGAGTTCTCATGGGCTGCGAATAGTGGTCTGCTGCCTACCTTGATGATGTGGTAATTTACAGCAACACCTGGTCAGACCACCTGAAACATCTGCACCAGACCCTGGTGAAGATCCAAGCAGCAGGCCTGTCCTTAAATGTGATAAAATACAAGTGGGCACAATTGGAGGCCAGCTACTTAGGGTACCATCTAGGCAACATTGAGCTACGACTCCAGGTTGACAAAGTGTAGAGTATTCGATGTAGTCCTCGACCCAGGATGCGATCCTTCCTGAGCCTAATGAGCTGGTACCGCCGATTCATCCCCAATTTTGCCACCATAACCACACCTTTGACTGACTAAATGAGCAAGACTGACAAGAACCCTGTTAGGTTGACCGAGGACTGTGAGATCCACAAGTCCAAATGTCACACAAAGATTCCTGCTACAAGTGGACGGCTCTGAGAAGGTAATTGAAGTGGTACTGCCCTAGGGGTCTGAAGGAACCAAGAAGCCAGTAGTCTACCCAAGTAGAAAGCTGTTACCCAGAGAGAGCAGGTACTCTATGGTTGAGAAGGAATGTCTCACAATCAAGTGGTCCCTAGAGAGTCTCAAGTACATCTCCTAGGGAGGGAGTTTGACATGGAGATGAACCATTGGGCGTTGACCTGGATTCATTCCATGAAAGAACACAACGCTTAGGTGATGAGATGGTACCTGTCCTTCCAACCCTACACCTTCAAGGTTCGGCACCACCTGGGAAGACTGAACCTGGTTGTTGAGTACTTGTCCAGGTTCTTGGAGAGTGGGGAGGCAATGTGACGTAGATTAGTAGTAGTGCTGTGAGCAACTTCAAAGAGTGTATATTGTGGATACCCATTTGTTTATATTTACATTTTTGTTTTGGGTTTTTGATCTGCATTTGTTGTAAATATTTCTTCACATTTTGCATTGGCACTCTAAATAAAATTCCATCTTGCACCAAAGTGCATCTGTGGGTTAAGCCATAATTTTCCCCCATATAATTTTTTCTTGAACATTTCAACATCTCCCAGTAGGCCCAAGTGGGCTCATTCGTTGAGCCAATTTGTGAGAATTTGGATCCGCAAAGGTCAGCTGTGTTACAAATGGAGTGTTCACACTGCTCCTTTCCATATACTCAGTTTGATTTCGGTCTGTTCTTAACACAAAGCTATATTATGACTTCCGAAGACTTTGAAGATAGCACCTTTCCCTTAATAGACTAATTTTATGCTTTTTGGTCGTTTTAGACACTTGACAGCCACTGGTCACTATTGACTGTCATTGTAAAAATAAGAGCAGCATGAACATTCTGCTCAACATCTCCTTTAGTGATCCACAGAAGAAAGGAAATCTGCCACTGTTCCAAAACTTCCAAAAAGTTTGGAACAACATAAAATATGTGAAGTATCCATGTAATGGTATTTCAGAACATTATATGTGACTTATTTATTTTTTAATATACTATATATTTAACAAAACACATGATTATTAGTCTCTCTTAGTTTTGTTATTTGCAATCCCACGAACTAGATGCTTAAACCTTTTTATAACTGCCAGAAATGTGCCTTGAAATTAAAAGTTGGTCAAATTGAGAATGCATCCAGTTTTCCCAGTGTTCAAAATGCACTTTCATGACAAATAGCACCTTATATTAACCATTAGCCTACCTGCAGCGGAGCTGTCATGCCAAACGTCACAACCACCCAAGAAAGTACTCGAGAATAACAGCAAACCCAACATACATTTTGCAATTTATAGAAAAGTACAGGATGGATTTATCCTCTTCGAGCTTGTAAATGCAGAGTATTCAATTACCCTATAATGGAAGCGTTGTGTCCAAATTGGAGCCATTAAAGTGATTTAACAGAGGGAAGATTGGGCCTGGTATTTCTGAGACTGCGTACACATGGGAAGTTAAGAAATCTTTAATCACTGGGTTTTAGGGCCTATTAAGGTGTGTAAAAGGGGCCACAGCATGCCAGAGCTTGCCATAGTTTTGAGGCAGTTATTAAGTCATACTTTTATTGCATTCTGTTACATTTCTCATAATGCACTGCCTATTATTTTAGTTTGTTTTAAGTTTTTGGCCTTTTGCGATTTGCTTTCATGCACTTCAATAGTGAATAGTTAGTATTGTAGAGGCTGTAATTTTCTTACACTGTTGTCCCTACAGTATGTTTATATACACAGTTAATATCAAGTTACAGTCGTACTAGGGAGTGTTAAATACCGATTACCATGTATACATGTTAGACGAAGGCAAGCTATAATTGTATTATCAAGGTCTGTGGTCTGCGATTTCAGTTGTGTCCCAGACTAGTTCTATTACTTGTGCTCTCTGTCTGCAAGGAAAAATGCTTGATTGGTGCAGTTCTTTTTGATAAATCAGTCAAACTATTTACAAAGAGTGAATAGATTACAGGAGTCAACATTCTGAATCTTGGACAAACAACTCTATTCCTCTCTGAGGCTTGGAATATTCACTCACTAACTGAACCGCAAGTTATGTCAGACTTTAAATGAGCTGAGAAATGTGTATGACTTCTGCAGAACAGAAACATAGATTTTTAGGAGAATATATCAGCTCTGTAGGTCCATTCAATGGAAGAGAATTATATCCAATATTATGAAGCTCCAAAAAGCACATAAAGCCAGCGTAAAAGTAATCCATAAGACTCAAGTGTTTTAATCTATGTCTTCTGAAACAATCTAATCAGTTTTGGCTGAGAACAAAATGTATCTCCTTTATCTTGACATCTGCAGTCTCCTTAGTGATCATGATTTCAAGCTTGATCACACTTCGTAGCGCTCTTTGTATGCATCAAGGACTAGGAAGTGTATTGGAACTTGAAGTCATGATAGTGTCTGCAATGGCAAGATTTATAATTAAAAAGGAGTTACATATTGAACTGTTCTTACCCAAAACTGATTAGATTGCCTCAGAAGACATGGATTAAAACACTTGAGTTTTATGGAT
This sequence comes from Xyrauchen texanus, assembly GCF_025860055.1. Taxonomy (NCBI): domain Eukaryota; kingdom Metazoa; phylum Chordata; class Actinopteri; order Cypriniformes; family Catostomidae; genus Xyrauchen; species Xyrauchen texanus. Next base: position 36,619,673 of record NC_068279.1, read on the forward strand.
TAATTGTATCTTCATGTGCTTTTTGGAGCTTCAAAATTTTGGTCAACTTTCACTTTATTTGTGAGGACTTACAGAGCTGATACATTCTTCAAAAAATCCTTTATTGTTATGTTCTGCAGAAGAAAGAAAATCATACACATCTGGAATGGCATGAGGGTGAGTAAATAATAGTAGATAATTTAAATGTTTTTGGGTGAACTATCCCTTTAATTAACAAACAATATGGAAAGAAATATATATATATAATATGATGGAGGGAAAAATTATTATAATTTTTTTTTTTTAATTTTGGAGGACACCCTGGCATCAACATTCCATTTGAACCCCAGCATGGTTTAAAATATTCTAATGTCAGCAGGATTCTTTGCTTTGATTTCAGGAATTGTTAAATTTCAAAGACATTTACAATTAATCAATGGTCATTTAGAATTACTCAATAGCTTCTTAATTTTTAAAAATAAGCTTAAGTACTGGCTACTATCACAACAGATCTGCAGCCACTAATGACTGTGTTGTACTTATCTGTTTTATATTCTGGTTTTAAATTTTATATTCTGTACATGTATGTATTGTGATGTTTTATGTGGGGTATATGTAATGTATGTTATTTTATTTGTTTACCTGCCCAGGGACAGCAGATGTAAACTAGCTATTAGCTAATTCTGGTGCAATAACTTTTAATTGTGCATTGTCCCTGTAAAAATAAACAATAAAAATGAAAAAAAAAAAATGAAATTTACTAATCTTCTTTCTTTGTCTTGTTCACATTTTCTCTCTTTAGCATGACAGGCATCACTCAGGTTGCATACACAGATCAGCCATATCTGATCATTTACGTTTTCTTATAACCTAATTTTCTCTGTTTGATCTGGCTTAAAAAGGGGCTCTTGAAAAAGCAATAAATTATTGATGTGAAAGCTTCTCTCTTTTTCGCTGCCACAAGAAGAAAGAAGACTGTCTGTGCTTTATTGTCCCCTCCTTATCCCTTCTGCCTCTCTCCGCTCTGGCTCTTTGAGCATGCCGAGTTTTATCTAGCCGGCCAAGGCTGCGAAGAAATGGGCGCCCTGGTGAGACCCAATAAAGCATTTATCAGCAGCTTTGCACAGTGCCATTATAATGGCAGTCACAGAGGTACTCAAGTTTGGCCTTTTACTTTCTTGTGAAGTTCAGCCCCACATGAAAAAAGGCAACAGCCTTATATTCTATAATATATTCTTGATTTGATATTGTATCGGAAAAGAGAGGGTTGAAGGCTGGGGGGTAAAAAAGGAGTACAAAAAAGGAAAATGTAAATAAAAGTCCTTGGAGGCTTTGGTGCCTGGCGGTTGTAGTTTGCAAAAGTAAAAATCGTGTGTTCCCATTCATACTGCCCAGTGGAGCTTTTGAACTTTGGCTGAGGCATTGTGTATGGGCTCTGTACCATAACTTTCTCTGGCTGAACAATACCAGACTGCCAGGAAGCCTTTTCCCATAATGTTCTTCAACTTAGGATGCTAGTGCAAGTAAAGAATTCTCACTGTCCGTAAAACGGTGCTGAGCGACAATGAGAGAGGGTGAGCTCTTTTCATCAGCTCTCTTTTTTCTCTCTCCTTCTTGTCCCTCTCCCCAAAAAAAATCTTATGTAGGAATTTCTTTTTAGGTCGGCCCCCTGTATGCATGTAATTTTTACATTTCCCTTGTTCTTTCGCTACGCCCATTTACTTTTATTTGTGCATCGAGCATGAAAAAATTTTATATAACCGGTTACGCGACCATGGGGGGCAGTTGTCAGGACACACCCTGATTTTGGATGTTGCCCACTTCTCTCTTCCACTTGCCCTTTCTCTCTCTCTCAGTTTCTCTCCTCTCCATCCATGTGCAGGCGAGACACTCCTTCATCGAGCCAGCAAGAGGAACCAGGTGGAGACACTGCTGCGTACCCTCAGCCTCCCTGGAACGGATGTCAATGTTAAAGGTAAGTCTATATTCCTCCCCTGCCCTCTGAATCGTCCCTCTTCTGTTTTAATTGTTTTGTGTGACAAGCGGTTAATTCATGAAAAGAAAACTACACATAACACATCTAACCTATTAGATCAAATGTAAGGTTGTGTCTGGAGGCTGAAGATGGCATTTCAGACTCGATTTACCATTGTGTTATTAAGCAAATTTTCTGCACGCCCTTCGCTTTTTGATCCCGGCATAAACGTGGGTAGGTTTGACATAGACCTTGATAAAAATGTTCTATATTGTTGTATAATTATTTTTATGCTTTTTTAGTACTAGCTTTCTGCCGCATTCGCTAAAAGACTGCACATGGGATTTTAAAAAGGGGATCTGTTTGTTTAGGTAAACATAAAATTATCAGCAAACAAATGCACTTTAGAAGATTTTGTCAACATTTTGTGATGTGAAAAATGCTTACAATTGAGGCCTTTGCACTAAAATAGTAAAATACATTTAAAATGTTTTATTTTACTTTTAATGTTATTATGACTCCATTCCAACAAATAAACCATTTTGATAACATATCTACTGTTTATTATTATTATAAGCAGTAGTATGTCTTCCATAACATAACATTAATGTATTGTTAAATGAGAGCCCAAAATTTACAGATTCAGATAAACACGGAACCTGATGATGGTACAAATTCTCTCACTCTTGTGTGATGTTGTATTTGATTATTAATATACAATTTAATGGCACAATTGAAGGTACCTGTTATGCAAATTATGGCAGATATTTGTATTCTGCCATATACGTAACTTTTTTATTTATTGATGTTGTGATATGTTCTTTTTATGAATGGCAGTGTGTTGAAAGATTTGACGTTGTGCAGGAAGGTAAGGCCTTGTCTTTTACGTGTAGACATAGTAACCAACAGAGTTTCTTGTGCGTTACTGTATTTAGATCACGCTGGCTGGACGCCCCTTCATGAAGCCTGTAACCATGGCAGCACCGTATGTGTGCAGGCCCTGCTGCAGCATTGCCCAAACTTGCAGCTGGACAGTCAGGTAGAGGGAGTCAGTCCACTGCATGACTCCCTGCTGAACCAACACACACAAATCGCCAAGATGCTGCTGTGCCGTGGAGGTGAGTGCCCAGTGCACACTTGTGCTTAACTATTAAAATGGGGATTTACTATAGACTTATATATTTATATATATTATATACAGTATATACACCGATCACCAACAACAATAAAACCACCTGCCTTATATTGTGTAGGTCCCCCTCATCCTGCCAAAGCAGTGCAACCCGATTCTCGGAATTGCATTCTAAGATTATATTCTTCTCACCGCAATTGTACAGAGCAGTTATCTGAGTTACCGTAGACTTTGTCAGTTTGAACCAGTCTGGCGATTCTCTGTTGACTTCTCTCATCAACAAGGCTTTTCCATCCACAGAACTGTCACTCACTGGATATTTAAAAAAAAAATTGGCACCATTCTGAGTAAATTCTAGAGACTGTTGTGTGTGAAAATCCTGGGAGATCAGCAGTTACAGAAATACTCAAACCAGCCCATCTGGCACCAACAATCATCCATGCGATTATCTAATCTGCCAATCATGTGGCAGCAGTGCAGTCCATAAAATCATGCAGGTACGGGTCAGGGGCTTCAGTAAATGTTCACATCAACCATCAGAAAGGGGGAAAAAAAATTATCTAAGTGATTTGGAGCGTGGTATGATTGTTGGTGCCATATGGGCTGGTTTTAAGGTTGTTGTTATTTTATCTCAAAAAACTTGCAAGTAATTGGTTAGTCATCATGTATTTTAATTATTTAAATATCTACATGTAAAAAATTATGTTATTTTTTTGTGTTATTTGTATTTATTTAATTATTTTGGATAGAATTAATTAGATACATTTTTACAGGTATTAATCTTTATACAAGTATATGTATACGTGCCATACATTCAGTGGACATGTTATTGTAACAATTTGGTCAAAATCTTCTGCCATTTTCCAGTGGACTTTTAATTATAGGATCAAATCGGTAGATTCAATTCATATCAAACTTTATTGGAAAGAGAAGCTTAAGTGTACATTGCCAATGCATTGTTAGACACCATATTGAATGCTGAACATCTGCTTGTGCATTAAGTCTTAATTCTCCGTACAGTAAATCGGCTCCCATGTTTATTAAACCCGGGGCAAATGTTGCGCATAATGAATAAGCGTGCTCGGCTTCACGCAATCAGTTTCAGTGCTAGGATGTGCAGTTGAGTCAAGCAAGAACCTCCTGAAAAATATATACAGTTTAAGTCAGAAGTTTACATACACTTAGGTTGAAGTTAAGTTTTTTTTTTTTAACCACTCCACAGATTTAATATTAGCAAACTATAGTTTTGGCAATTCGTTTAGGACATCTACTTTGTGCATGACATGAGTAATTTTTCCAACAATTGTTTACAGACAGATTGTTTCACTTGTAATTGACTATCACAATTCCAGTGGGTCAAAAGTTTACATACACTTAGTTAACTGTGCCTTTAATCAGCTTGGAAAAATCCAGAAAAAGAAAAATTAGCTAATTATCTTCTGATAGGAGGTGTACTGAATTGGAGGTGTACCTGTGGATGTATTTTAAGGCTTACCTTCAAACTCAGTGCCTATTTACTTAACAGCATGGGAAAATCAAAAGAAATCAGACAAGACCTCAGAAAAAAAAAATTGTGGACCTTCACAAGTCTAGTTCATCTATGGGCACAATTTCCAAATGCCTGAAAGTACCATGTTCATCTGTATAAACAATATAGTACGCAAGTATAAAAACCATGGGACCATGCAGCCTTCATACCGCTCAGGAAGGAGACTCATTCTGTCTCCTAGAGATGAACGTAGTTTGGTGCAAATCAATCCCAGAACAAACAGCCTTGTGAAGATAATGGAGGAAAAAGGTAGACTCTAAGTATCTATATCCACAGTAAAACGAGTCCTATATCGACATAACCTGAAAGGCTGCTCAGCAAGGAAGAAGACACTGCTCCAAAACTGCCATAAAAAGCCAGACTACAGTTTGCAAATGCACACGGGGACAAAGATCTTCGTTTTTGGAGAAATGTCTTCTAGTCTGTTGGAACAAAAATGGAACTGTTTGGCCATAATGACCATGGTGATGTTTGGAGGGAAAGGGTGAGGCTTGCAAGCCGAAGAACACCATCCCAACCTTGAAGCATGGGGGTGGCAGCATCATGTTGTGGGGGTGCTTTGCTGCAGAAGGTAGTGGTGCACTTCACAAAATAGATGGCATCATGAGGAAGAACAATTATGTGGATATATGGACAGTCAAGTGGAGGGAGTCAGTCACACGCGTTAACACTGGCAGCATAATTCCAACAGACTAACCCCAACACTGTGCCTAAAATAAATATTTTCTAGAATAGATGTATTATTCGTTTTTCCAAGTGAGTATGTGCCCAGATGTCCCCAAAGGGAGGCTGTGTCAGATTTAGCTCACTTTTCATTCTATGTGCAATTAAAACCAAATATGTACATGCAGATATAGGATCTGACACACACACACACATACACTGAGATCACATGCAATACATAGAGATTCACACATACTATGAATACAAATCTTCACATAAGAGGGTAGAAAACACGAGAGCACATGCATACAAACACACTCACATAAACATAAACCCTTCAACGACAACTTTAAAGAAGCTGTTGAATTTCTAAAAAGTGATGAGTTCACTTGTTCCTCCTGGTTCATTCTCAGTCATCTCCCTAGAGTCTCTTCAGAAAAGCTCCAGTCACAATCAAAAAGGCCCTTCTATAGGACCGTGATATGTATTGAATACTATATTATACAGTATTGCTTCAATACTTGTTCTGATTCTATGGGAGCATGATACACATTGAATACTATATTATACAGTAGTGCTTTAATACTTGTTTTGATTCTATAGGAGCATGATATGCATTGAATACTATATTATACAGTAGTGCTTCAATACATGTTCTGATTCTATGGGAGCATGATACGCATTGAATAATATTTTATACAGTAGTGCTTCAATACATGTTCTGATTCTATGGGAGCATGATACGCATTGAATAATATATTATACAGTATTGCTTCAATACTTGTTCTGATTCTATGGGAGCATGATATGCATTGAATACTATATTATACAGTATTTCTTCAATACATGTTCTGATTCTATGGGAGCATGATACGCATTGAATACTATATTATACAGTATTGCTTCAATACTTGTTTTGATTCTATAGGAGCATGATATGTATTGAATACTATGTTATACAGTAGTGCTTCAATACATGTTCTGATTCTATGGGAGCATGATACGCATTGAATACTATATTATACAGTATTGCTTCAATACTTGTTTTGATTCTATGGGAGCATGATATGCATTGAATACTATATTATACAGTAGTGCTTTAATACTTGTTTTGATTCTATAGGAGCATGATATGCATTGAATACTATATTATACAGTAGTGCTTTAATACTTGTTTTGATTTTATAGGAGCATGATATGCATTGAATACTATATTATACAGTATTTCTTCAATACTTGTTTTGATTCTATAGGAGCATGATATGCATTGAATACTATATTATACAGTAGTGCTTCAATACATGTTCTGATTCTATAGGAGCATGATATGCATTGAATAATATATTATACAGTAGTGCTTCAATACATGTTCTGATTCTATGGGAGCATGATATGCATTGAATACTATTTTATACAGTATTGCTTCAATACTTGTTTTGATTCTATAGGAGCAGGATATGCATTGAATACTATATTATACAGTATTGCTTCAATACTTGTTTTGATTCTATAGGAGCATGATATGCATTGAATACTATATTATACAGGAGTGCTTCAATACATGTTCTGATTCTATGGGAGCATGATACGCATTGAATACTATATTATACAGGAGTGCTTTAATACTTGTTTTGATTTTATAGGAGCATGATATGCATTGAATACTATATTATACAGTAGCGCTTCAATACATATTCTGATTCTATAGGAGCATGATATGCATTGAATACTATATTATACAGTATTGCTTCAATACTTGTTTTGATTCTATAGGAGCAGGATATGCATTGAATACTATATTATACAGTAGTGCTTCAATACTTGTTTTGATTCTATAGGAGCATGATATGCATTGAATACTATATTATACAGTAGTGCTTCAATACATGTTCTGATTCTATAGGAGCATGATATGCATTGAATACTATATTATACAGTATTGCTTCAATACTTGTTTTGATTCTATAGGAGCAGGATATGCATTGAATACTATATTATACAGTATTGCTTCAATACTTGTTTTGATTCTGTAGGAGCATGATATGCATTGAATACTATATTATACAGTATTGCTTCAATACTTGTTTTGATTCTATAGGAGCAGGATATGCATTGAATACTATATTATACAGTAGTGCTTCAATGCATGTTCTGATTCTATAGGAGCATGATATGCATTGAATACTATATTATACAGTATTGCTTCAATACTTGTTTTGATTCTATAGGAGCAGGATATGCATTGAATACTATATTATACAGTATTGCTTCAATACTTGTTTTGATTCTGTAGGAGCATGATATGCATTGAATACTATATTATACAGTATTGCTTCAATACTTGTTTTGATTCTATAGGAGTAGGATATGCATTGAATACTATATTATACAGTATTGCTTCAATACTTGTTTTGATTCTATAGGAGCAGGATATGCATTGAATACTATATTATACAGTATTGCTTCAATACTTGTTTTGATTCTATAGGAGCAGGATATGCATTGAATACTATATTATACAGTATTGCTTCAATACTTGTTTTGATTCTGTAGGAGCATGATATGCATTGAATACTATATTATACAGTAGTGCTTCAATACTTGTTCTGATTGTATGGGAGCATGTTACGCATTGAATACTATATTATACAGTATTGCTTCAATACTTGTTCTGATTGTATGGGAGCATGTTACGCATTGAATACTATATTATACAGTATTGCTTCATAACATAATCTGAATCCATCCTTCACTTTTGAGATGACACTGAAGTTTGTTGACTCAAATAAAATTGCACCTCTTACAACTGTAGTAAATAAGAACAAGAGGATAAACACTGTTGCATTTAGTTTTTTCTGTTTTCTTGTGTGATGTCAGTATAAAAAAACAGGCAGGAAGTCATATTACAGCGGCATTACATGTGTAAACAAACAAGTGCTTTATAGAAATCTGTTAAATCCAGTCCTCTCCTGTGGCTTAAAAATCGAGAGCTACCACACACAGACACACACACACACACACACACACACACGATGGTGTCGTTTTCACTTCATGCTTCAACTTTATTCTTTTGCCAAGCTGTTTTATTTTCTTTGTTCTATAAAAGACATCCTTCTACAGGAATAACCCATCAGCGTGAATGACGCTGTTAGCATTCTCCTGAAAAGATTAGACGAGTCAGGTCTGCAGCTCTCGCAAAATCCACACGTTTTTTCCATTGGGGAAATCTGTCAATACAGAAATGTATTTGCATGCCTAGCTGTTTGCATGTCACATGCAATCGATGTTTGTGAGCTTTGAAGTGAGCATGACATGTGTCAATGCGGTAAATGCGGCATGGCTTGATGACAGGGAGGGACCTAAAGAAGAGACGAAACGAGATGGGCTCCTGGTTTCCCACACACCTAACTCACACTCTCTCTCTCTCTCTCTCTCTCTCTCTCTCTCTCTCTCTCTCTCTCTTTTCCATTTTGACTAATTATAGTTAATTTGATTCTGTTCCCCTATTAACTCTTGTAGATATTCTGGCCTCAAAAACTAAATTAGATTGGGATTGTTTGGTCCCGGTGAGAATTTTTCATCTTGCTGACAGAGATTGGCCCAAAACCAATGCATGACAAGAGGTCAGGAAAATGTTTTTTTTTTGTTGTGAAATTAGAATTGTGATGTGTCTGAGTAGCAGACAGCTGCAGAAATCCCTCATAAGACACGAACACACACACGTAGGGGTGCGCACACAACCAGTGGTACGCGGAGTGCCCTCAGGTGGTACGCAACACGACCCAGGATATTTACATTACAAAAATAAACACTTTATTCAAATATTTTCCATGGGTCGTGCTGCATTTTCTAATGTATGATTACAATTGTAATAGAGCTTTAAGATAGCACACCTTTTTTAATTGTTTTACATCGGCAGTGCAGGATGGGAATATGTAACGTTCTCATTGCACGCGGCTGCGCTGATGTCTCTGTGTGCGCACGACAGTATTATTCCCATGCAACAGAACAGAAAAAATGGATGCGATTGAGGCAAGATATCATTCTGTTTACTTCCTTAAAGTCTATGAATCTTAAATAGTGCTTTTGACTCAAAGACACAAGGTTGTATTTGGCTGTATTTTGTTTTTGATTTCACTGGAAGATTGCTCGGATGAGGAACAGACAGCTTTGCACAAGGTAGCGCTATATGACGAACATTGCCTCTAGGTTACCAATGGCCGAGTCCGCCTATGACTAGAGGAAAGGAAATTACTTAGTTTGACAAGTTTTAAAGTTATCGACTGGTAAGGGCACGATTCAGAGTAAAATGAACCTTCAATAGCTTACTACAGATGATGTTTTCATAGATCACATGCACATTATCACATATTTTTAAGGGTGATGCTAGCTGCATAATTTTAGGGTGGCTGAGATGAAAAACAGGTTCTAGCAATGCCTAAGCTCCAAATGTCTAAATATATAGTACTGTGCAAAAGTCTTAGGCACATAATATGTTTCACAAAAGCATTTGTCTTAAGATGGTTATTTATATCTTTAGCTTTAGTGTGTCAAAAGGAAATATAAACATTACTTTTGCAAATAGAAAAGATTAGAATAGAAGAACACAACATCACCTTGCAGCTGGGTCCAACTACAGTTGCGCCTTCCAAAACGGTCAGAAATCTAGGGGTAACCATTGATGATGGGCTAAATTTCACAGACCACATTTCAAAAACTGCAAGATCATGTAGATTTACACTCTACAATATCAGGAAGATAAGACCCTTCCTCTCTGTACATGCCACACAACTGCTCGTTCAGTCCCTTGTCATAACTAGACTGGACTACTGTAACGCTCTCATTGCAGGCCTTCCTGCATGTGCTATTAGACCCCTGCAAATGATCCAGAATGCAGCAGCACGTCTGGTCTTTAATGAGCCTAAGAGAGCACATGTTACACCACTCTTTGTCTCTCTCCACTGGCTGCCGGTTCATGCACGTATTCAATTCAAAGCCCTGATGCTGGCATATAAAACAGTCACTGGGTCTGCTCCAGCATACCTAAAAACATTTATGCAGAGCTACGTTCCCACCAGAAGCCTGCGGTCGGCTAAGGAACGCCGCCTTGTCGTACTCAAAACAAAGAGGCACCAAAACACTTTCCCGGACTTTCAGTTTCACCATACCACGGTGGTGGAATGACCTTCCCAACTCAATCCGGAAGCTAACTCACTCTCTATCTTCAAAAACGGCTAAAAACACATCTTTTCCAAAAGCACTTAACCGGTCACTAAAAAAAAAAAAAATTATTTACATTTCTTGTTGCACTTAAATCTGTTTGGTGTACTATTCTGATGATAGTGAAACTTTGTAATATGGCACTTTTTGTACCACTGTCTCCCTAAGATGATTCGCTGATGTTCTTCCTCTTTTGTAAGTCGCTTTGGATAAAAGCGTCTGCCAAATGAATAAATGTAAATGTAAAGAACAGAGAGCCCTGCAACAAATGGCATGGCCCCAACAAAGCCCCCACTGTCAGTCTGAGATTACATAAAGATACAGAAGCAATTGAGACAGCCTCAATAGATAGAAGAACTGTGGCGAATCCTCCAAGAAGCTTGGAACATCCTATCTGCCAACAACCAAGAAAAACTGTGTCCAGGTATACCTAGAATATTTGGTGCTCTTTTAAATGCAAAGGTGGTCACACCAAATATTGATTTAGCTTGTTTATGTTTACTGGATTTCGTATGACATTAAGTGATAAATGAAAACTATTTATGTCATTATTTTTGAAGACATCCTCACTAGGCAACATTTTTCACAAGTGCCTAAAACCTTTGCACAGTCCTGTATATAGTAGTTTTGTATGAAATGGATTGCAAAATTTCGCACACTCTTGCTGATTGTGTGTAAAGTACAGGAATATTGATATTAATCAAATACGCCATTGTGACTATGATAAAAATGTATATCTGCCGAATACTGAAAAATATTTTGGTGAACATTGGTGGTGACTTGGTGGTACTTGAACATTCTGATTTAATTGAAGGTGGTACTTGGCCTAAAAATTTTGAGAAGCACTGTCTTAGACCATAGAGGTCCATATACGATCAAGTGAATACCAACATTTGTCATGGAATTCTGACCACACTTGTGAATGGTGTTGGTTCACAATGCTCTTTAAAATCAAATGTTCATTATTATTGGATGTAGAAAACCCTGCAATTACAAAAGCATGCAGGAACAAAATTATGACTGTACCAAGGAGGTTTTTACATTCATCTCAATGGCAGTTGTTTGGCTGGCACAGGCACCCCAGGAATTACAGTACGTAATTTGAAATACGTAATCTTGAGCCATGAATGTCATGTGACTAATCATTCTGGAGACAACAATGATTGGCTGATCACATGCACCACATGAAAGCGCACAGTCCCAAGCCCTTCAGTAGCAACTATCCTGAGCTGTTATGACAAAGACAAAACACAATAAAAAAATAAGAATTATTTAATTGCCAATGAAAACAATCATTGCCAAAATGTCTACTGCAATATAATTACATATTAAATGCGTGTGTGTGTGTGTGTGTGTGTGTTGTATTTATATATATATATATATATATATATATATTTATATATATATATATATATATATATATATATATATATATATATTCTTAGAATAATTCTTATTCTTATCTGCCGCCATTGGTGTGTGAATGTGTGAGTGAATGGGACACAGTGTAAAGCGCTTTGGTAACCTCGAAGGTTAAAAAAGGCGCTATATAAGTGCAGACCATTTACCATTTCTTTATTTACAATGGCGAATTCAGGTGAAAGGAGAGCTGTTTCCATCCTTTACTTTGTAACATTGTTTTAACCATTTTCAATAGCCAATGTAAGCATCCTCTCCACCTTGTCGGCAAACATGAAGGGGGAAAATGTTCGGTGAAACTAATATATCGGTCTACCTCTAGTTACAGCATTTACCAGTAGGGGATAACTGGTCAAATCTTGTGTTGTACTTACAGAATAAAAAAATGAGCTCTGAATAAACACACAAAAAAAATAACTCAAAGTGACTACAAAGAATATAGCAGCAGTGTATCTAAAATTGTCAAGAAGTAAAGCTAAGCACTACACACTAATCTGCATAATTTATAACACGAATCATTGCTGAGAACTAGAGCGCGACTTCTTTTCACAGTATTATTAGACAGGAAGGAATTCAGACACTGCCTATATAAAGACACATGAAAACTCACATATAGTGAAAATATGAGCAATTAATCTGGAAAATAACCAAACCATCCTATCTACAAAGACGTCAGCTCTCTACGAGGTATGTGCTTTTCTTTACATTATATATATATATATATATATATATATATATATATATATATATATATATATATATATATATATATATATATATATATATATACATTATATATATTTCGAGGTGTTGGGTTAATAGGCCCTATTTCAACTATGTAATTCTATTTATAAATAATTATACATTGCTGTGGTTACCTTATTTTCCCTGATATTTTTACTTTAAGCACACATTCTGGGCAACATTTTGTTTTCATTAATTTTTTTTTGCTCTAAATAAATATTTCAAACATTTTCAGCAGAATTTCAAGCATTGTCAGCAGTGTCTTATACAATTAAATCTATCTAAAACTATTTTTTAACAGTATTTTCTTATTTAGTGGAACTTTAATCGGTAACAGTTATGGTTGTATTTGTTAACATTATTTAACTACATTAGTTAACATTAGGGATGCACCGACCATGATTTTTCATTTCCGATAGCCAATTTTTTTCTTTGTTTAAGCAACTGACAAGAAAGATTGAAAGAGTTCATCAAATATGTTTATTTGCTCTTTTACAGGCCAAACTGGCCTTAAATGAATATATGTATATATATATATATATGTGTGTGTTGCTATGTGAGGCAACAATTGCATATTAAGCACTGATCAGGAAATTTGAGGCCGATACGATCTCCTATTTTTTAACATTAAGATCGGCCGATGCAATTTTTTTAAAAGTGCCATTTCCCACACTTTTGCAAGTTATATGCTCCAGTTATGTTTATGACCCACACAGTAAAATTACAGTAACAGTTTATAAAAAGGTTCAATTTGTTGATTTATTTAACAACATTACTGTAGTTAACATGAACTAATTAACTTAATGCTAGTTACAACATATACGTATGAATTTTTAAAATCTAAATTTGTATTAGTAACATTAATGCACTATGAACTAACAATGAACAATAGCATTTTTATTAACTAACATTGATTAATAAATGCTGTAAAAATATATAGTTCATTGTATGTTCATGATTCCTAATGACTTAACTAATGTTAAAGAAATGAAACCTTTTATTAAGTTTTACTAAAATTACATTAATTGTGAATTGCTAACATTTATTTGTATTGAAAACATTTTGACATACTGGCAACCAGTAAAAACCATGAGAGCTTCACACACTGCAGGGATACATTCAAAAATAACACAAATAGACCCATTACAAGCTTTAAAACTGCTCCAGTGAGAAATCATTCATATCTAAGATTTGTTTACTGTCATTGGTGTCTTGTTGTAACACAAATAACGAATTAAGCAAATGCGTGAAGACGCGGTGTTGTTGTTGAAGGTTAAATAGTTACATCTGTTATTGGTGGTATTGTGACTAATATTAATCTGATTTAAATCGGGATCCTCACAGAATATGGCACAGAGGATGTCTCGTTTCAGAAAAGAGAGTATGACACTTCAAATACAGCCTTTGAATGCGACCTTCTTTCACGGAAATTCGGAGGATGCATGAGATGTATCCTTCATGGGCACTCACAACTCACAATTCTTCGCTTCAACGGAAATGCCTAAAAAAATAAATTATGCTAATTTAAATATGAGGTTCAAATGCAAGGAAAGTTAATTCCCAAGTTGAAGTACCTCAGTAGATTGGTGCAGAATATATAATATGTATAATTATATGAATATATAATTAAAGTATTAGACTAAAAGTACATCTGTGAAATCTATTTTCTTTTCTCTTTACATCATTATAACTCACCTAAAATGTACCTCATACATTCCCTTCTAAAGGGACTTTGTTACCATCTCACTCAAAGCGCTCGCGCTTGTTAAAGAGTGGCGTGCTGTCATAGCAACCATGTTACATTCTGTTTCCGTTTGTCCTACAAAGGCCGTCTTATTTGAAGGAGGACACTCTGTATACTGCAGCCTTCAAATGACACGTCCTACCTAGCACGCAGCCTTCAAAATGAGACACAGCCATTGAGAACACATGCAGAGCGCATATGATTGATTGACACCGAGAGCACTTATGTTGAAGGGAGTGAAGCTAAAAGCGGTCATGATCGCTCAAACAGTCTCTATTGCTCAACACAAAATCTGATTGTCACGACTCACGTCACGTATCATGTATTTGCATGTTTATTTGTTGTTTAATTAGTTTTATACCTGTTAGCAGCCTATTTATCCTCTTCCTGCTCCAGAAAATGGGCAGCTTAATATTCAAACATGTGTAATTCTTACACATTTTTAAAACCTAACCGGTATATTCATCTGAAAATACAGCATTTTGGAAAGTTTAAATCCGTGAATGCATAGAATTACCAACAACTCACCCTCCAAAAGCCACCCTGTCTTGTATAAAGGGCTGAGCAAGCACTCATTCATTAGAGTAGCCGTGTGTGTGCATGCGCGTGTGTTTGTGAGTCCCTGTGTGGTGCAAAAAAGATCGGCCCTAAATCTAGGCTCGATCGGCCGACCCTAAAATACACATATTCCTTTATGCATGCATGTACATTTTGCATGCATAAAGGGGGGGCATTTTCATAATTTCGCCTAGGGCTGGTTCTGTGAAGTGAAAACACATTTACCTTGCTTTCGCCATTGGTCTCTTGCTTACAAGGTTGTACGCCTGCAATTTTACATCATGCAATACACAGCCCTCACAATCCTGCATCCTCAGCATGATATAATGATGAATGTTAGTGGAAGGGGGGCTGATGTGAAAGACAAGACCCTCCTTATCCTGTCCCGGGGCACTGGCAGTTCGAATCGTGCCATGGCCAAGAGCAGGGATGGGTGTCATCAGCATGCACACACATTCTAAGTTTTGTAGAGTGTAATTTCACTTAGTAATTGTATTTCAAGTAGCTTCCAAACCCGGCAGCTTGAATGGCGAGTGAATGAAAAAGCCTTAAAATTGCTGCTGTGGATTTGAAATGTCCACAAATGGCTCCAAACCTCTATGCCTGTCTTAAATGGAACCGAGAAGATGTTAGGCAGAATGTTAGCCTCAGTCACCATTCACTTTCATTTTAAATGGAAAAAGATGCAATGGAAGTGAATGGTGACTGAAGTTAACAGTCTGTCTAACATCTCATTTGGTGTTCCACGGAAGAAAGAAAGTCATACAAGTTTGGAAGAACAGGAGGATGAATGAATGACAAAATCATTTTTCTTTTTGTGTGACGTATCCCTTCAATGCTTTGAGGTTGCTGTTGGATACAGCTCTGTTTTCAGGGATGGGATGGATTAAGGATGGCTTGCTGGGATGACTCTGGGTCCCTTGCATGAGTGCCTTGCATCTAACAGATTTTTCTGATCCGTCTCTTTCAGAATGTACAGAAAAGAGTTGTTACTCAAAACCCAGTTGAGGTTTCTTGCATAAATACTAGCTGAGTCTTTGGTGAGATCCTGATAAAGTTATGATGCCATTTACTGTATGTACTGTAGCCATTTGTGTATTGCTAGCAAGAGGTGCTTAAGATTGCTGCTTATACATTTGTAAAGGGTGAAGTAGTTTCTGTAAGCCAGGCTTGTGGTCATAAGGAAGACGTTACAGCCATTAGCTACTTTCACACATGAAACCCATAAAATTTCAGTATAACTGTCAGATTGCCTTTAATAGTAAATGTACCCCATCTGCTATTCACTTGCAAAAGCTTCTGTCCAATTTAACAAAAAAATTGAAATCCCAAATCACAGGTGTTCAGCACTGTTTCTTTTCAACAACTTTGTGAATGGCTCAAAGCAGACTTCTTACATGAATCTCACAGCTTTGTTAGCACATACAGTGGATATAAAAAGTCTTCACACCCCTGTTAAAACAGAAGTTTTTTGTGATGTATACAATTAAACAAAGATAAATCATATAAGAATGTTTGCACCTTTTAATGTAAAAATGACAACCTATGCAATGCCACTGAAAAACAAAGTGACACATTTCAGAGAAATAAATAAATAAAAGCTTAGAATAACCTAACTGCATAAGTGTGCACATCCCTGAACTAATTCTTAGTTGAAGCACCCTTTGATTTTATTACAGTACTCAGTCTGTTTGGATAAGAGTCTATTAGCTTGGCACATCTTGACTTGGGAATATTTTCCCACTCTTCTTTACAAAAACATTACAGATCAGTCAAATTGCAAGGGCATCATGTGTACTGCCCTCTTTAGGTCCCCCCACAGATTTTCTATTGGATTCAAGCCTGGGCTCTGACTGGGCCATTCCAAAACATTAATCTTTTTTTGCTGAAGCCATTCTTTAGTTGATTTGGATGTGTGCTTTGGATCATTGTCATGCTGAAAGGTTGGTAAAAAAAAATTGACTGGTACTTGGAGCTATTCATGATTCCCTCCACCTTCACTAAAGCACCAGATCCAGCTGAAGAAAAGAAGCCCCAAAGCATGATGCTGCCACCACCATGCTTCACCATGGGTATGGTGTTCTTTTGCTGATGTGCTGTGTTGTTTTGGCACCAAACATACCTTTTACAATTTTGGGCAGAAAGTTCAATCTTGGTCTCATCAGACCATAACACATTTTTCCACATGGTTTTGGGAGACTGGATATAGGTTTTTGCCAGGCTTGAATTTATTTGATTTTTATTTTATCAGAAAAGGCTTGGTCTGACCACCATGTCCCCATAGCCCAGAGAGATGAAGAATACGGGAGATAGTTGTCACATGTAGGGAGCAACCTGTACTTGCCAGAAAGAGATGCAGCTCCTTTATTGTAGCTGTAGGCCTCTTGACAGCCTCCCTGACCAGTTTTCTCTTTGTCTTATCATCAATTTTGGAGGGACATCCTGTTCTTGATAATGTCACTGTTGTGCCATACTTTCTCCACTTGTTGATGACTGTGTTCACTGTGTTTCATGGTATAGCTAATGCCTTGGAAATGTTTTTGTAGTCCTCACCTGAGCGATACATTTCAACAATCAGATCCCGTTGATGCTTTGTAAGCTCTTTGTGGCCCATGGCTCTTGCAGTTGTATGCATCCAAGGAGATGTCAGAAAAATCCTACAAGAACACCTGAGAGTTAATCAGAGTCACTTCAGGTGAAGACAGGTGTGTACTATTTCACATGAGCTTGATGATTGGTTGATTCTGAACGCAGCCACATACCCAATTATAAAAGGGTGTGCACTCTAATGCATTTAGCCAGATTCCCAATTATAAAAGGGTGTAGTTTTTGAAATGTGTCTCTTTGTTTTTCAGTGGCATTGCATAGGTTGTAATTTTTACATTAAAGGTGCAAAAAGTCTTATAGTGTGTAGACTTTTAAATCCACTGAATAAGCAGAACTTTTCCGCTTCGCATACCAGGAAATTATCAGAGCTGATTTGTCATGGTTTCCTAATTGGTCCTGCTCGTACATAAACTCTTAACGGAAAGTGACACATGAAATGTTATGGGACTCAAATGTTATGGGTAGTTTGTCGATAGGACGTCTATGCTACATCAGTGTGCTAAGGACAATATGAAATCCAAAAATCAACCTTTCATCAAAGTAAGTTTATATCTAAAAATTACTTTTCTGCTGACACAACCAAATCTGAGTGGATGGGGAAATAATGGTAACCAAAAATAATATCAAAGCATAATACGTTGGTTTAGAACGCCCAGTTTTCCTGATTCAATGAAGCCCTAATGAAGTACAACACTGCAAAAATATGTTTCTTTAATAATGTTGGTCTTGTTTTCCAGTAAAAATTAACTTAATTTAAAAATTATAGATATATTTACTTGCCAAGCAAAATGGCATGTCTTGTTTTCAGAGAAATCTGACTTTTTTATTTTTTTATTTGTTAACAAAGAAATAAATATGCTATATAGGTAAGAAAAATAAACTTGTTTTTCTTTTGAAATAAGTTGTTTTCTTACCCCATTGGCAAATAGTTTTTTTCTTGTTTCAAGCATAAACCTCACAAAATGTATTTAGATTCCTTTGAAAGCAAGCAAAGGTTCAAAAGAGAGGGGAAGCTCGCACACAATGTAGAAAAAGTCTTGCAATTCTTTTGTTTATTGAGAGGCAAAAAGTGACTAGTTGATTAGTGAGGTTGACTGGTTTTTCACATTTTGTTTAATCATTTTAGCCTTTAGTGGAGCAATTTTCGGCCTCTCAATAAACAAAAAATTTGTAAAACTTTTTTTTATATATTGTGTGTGAGCGTACGCACCAAAGCTACTTGGAAATATAAGCCCTACAGCTTTTGTTATGCTGTTGGTTTACTACTATTTGAAAGCAAGCAAAAATATCTTAATAGCCATTTTGCTTGTCAAATAAATTTGTCTTGTTTTAAGAATGTTTTGATATTTCTGCTGGAAAAGAAGACAAAAAAATGTAATTTTTTATTTTATTTTTTGTTTTGCTGTGAAATCATTATTTCCCCCTGAATGTTCTGTTTCACTTGAAAGTTAAAACTTAAAATGCATTGCGAATGTCGTTTAATGTTGACTAAATATATCAGTTTTATGTTACCCAAACAACCTTTGTTAGTGAAACAATCCATGTCATTGAACTTGCCCAACATTTTTCTTTTGACTTTCTGAACCCTTCAAAAGTTGAATTGCCTCCATAGTTTACCATGATTTTGTGACTGTATTTCCTTGCCTTTGTCGATATTTACAATATTTGTCACTAATTCACTAAGTAACAAAGGAGCCGTCATTTCTTTTGTTGTGGTATTAGACTATAATACACTTAAAGGCTTAGAGCTCCTCAGTTGCTCCAGCTCTGTTATGACAAACGATGGCTCTATGTCTTTGTTAATAAGGCTGAGTTCAAATGCAGTTGTTTTCCTTTTCTGTGTACATTAATGGGAGTATTTTCCTCTCTCATTTTGCATTGAAGCTGCGTTAGATTAAAGCTCTGGCAAAGCTCTCTATTTAGTCATTACACAACTCCTCATGCTCTGGTTGTTTGTTTGTGCTAGTCACACCAAATACATTAATCAGTTTCTCAGACTCTCTCTCTCTCTCGCTTTCCCTCTTATTGTGAGTGCCTGTGAGCTTCTTCTGCATAATATTTCTCCTATTAAAATGCAAAATTAACTAAGTCACTTCCTCAGACTGAGCTGAGGTTTTATGCTGTGGCAACTGTTAAGATCAATGCTGAATGTGTGCTGAGTTTGGTGTGTGTAATTATTCCTCCAAACTTTTTATCACAAGAATTTGAAATATTTATTAAGGTCCTTGCATATTAATGACAATGCACAGTGTCATAATTGTTTAATACCTTTTTATTTTCTGAACTGTGTTTGTATCTAACAGCAGAATAAAACACATTAGTAATGTTTGAGAGAAATATTGTAAATGCTTTGGATCCTGCTAATCAGTTCTTCAGGTAATGTGAAATAATGGATGAAATAACTGAATGATGAAATTAATTATTAAATTAACTGGCCAAAAAGCTAAATAGTTTTAGAGACAGAGCAAGTTGTTATTAATACTGTGGGAATAGCCTGTTGTTTGTTTGTTTGTTTGTTTGTTTGTTTGTTTGTTTGTTTGTTTGTTTTTGGCCAAGTACCTTGGAATACCATGTAAATACCATAGTACATTAATATGGTACTCATTCTATTCCATGGTATATATCAGAGTGACATGCTATTATTATCTGATACCATCACTGTACCACAGTACCTCCATGGTACCTTTTTTTGGTAGGGTAATAAATAAATAAAAAAATAATGACGCTGTATTATACAAATGTGTGATTCTCTGCCAATGAAATGGACATGCCAACTGTCAAATATCTAATTCTGTAAAAAATGAAATTGACATATTCTTCCCATTTTCCTAACACAATGGAAGTTATGCACTCATAATGCAGTGGAAGATATCATTGATATGTTGATCATTTGTTTGATACAGGTCTGATTGCTGTGGCTCAGAATCAAAATAAACACTATTGAGGAGATGAAATGCTTATCGATACAAGCTGAAATGTTTATACAGCTCCATCTGTGTGCTATAACTGAAACTGTGTTAAGAGCTTGCTCTGATAATCTAGAATGGAGGAATGGCCCCTCTCTTTATCAACCTG
Source organism: Xyrauchen texanus (assembly GCF_025860055.1). Taxonomy (NCBI): domain Eukaryota; kingdom Metazoa; phylum Chordata; class Actinopteri; order Cypriniformes; family Catostomidae; genus Xyrauchen; species Xyrauchen texanus. The sequence continues at coordinate 36,640,338 of NC_068279.1, forward strand.
GCATGGTGGCATCGACAGAACCCAATTATAATAGCCCATTCTGTGCTCATGATGTGATGCATGGGGACTCGTGGTATGGATGAATAGAGAAATGGATGCCAGGGAATTAGGTTACAAAAAGCTCCTGTTGTGTCCCCCATGCCCAGTAATCTGTCCTAATCTGTGCCTGCCTGGTCCATTGTCCTGGTCAATTCCTGTTTGCTCAGTATTATAATGTGATTTCAGACACGCAAACAGACTTCTACTGTGTTGTTGTAATGTTTATTTCTGTGGGTTTGCGGGATGAGAAAGAAATGTTTCAGTGTTTGAGATTTGTTTGCTGTATTTAAAATCAACCGTGAGCTGCCTGAACTAGTCAAATAATCTGTTGTAAGGACACCCTGTATAATAAAACCCAAAGTATACTCCGCACGCTTAGCGTCTGCGTACAGTAGAATGTGAGCATGTCAAAGTATACTCAATCATGACGGTACATGGGCGGTTGGTACATTCGCACTATGACTGCTATAAGACACCAAACTATTTCTCTTCAGGAGTTTTGACCCATAAATATGTCTTTATATTACTTCAGACTAGAGTAATACAAATGTTATGTCAAATATTAATATATCTCCTGACCTCCTCACACACATGCTCTTGACATGCATATCTACTGTTGTTGTTTTTATCTTCATCTGCTGTTATTTACCAGCAATTACATCTTCCTTTAGCATTTCTTTTGGACTGCAAAGGCTCAATTGTGAGTATTGCTACCTTGTGGATCCACTAATTTGTGGAAATAATTCTAGGTGCATTCTGCACGTTCAAAGACTTGCAGTTAGAAAAATCAGTCTGTGAGCGTTCAGTGCTCGAGCACTCTGCTGATGATGATGTGTCACCCTTCTGACCGAAGTATACTTGGGGCTTCAGACGCTCTGTAGCGATGACCAAAGTATACTTGTACTTAATGCCAAAGTCCCTTTCAAGACAAGGCAGTTCACTTTACGGCCATCTTTGGAACACTCCCAGGCAGCTATTTCCATGCGGCATAAAATTACAGCTCTTATGTACTTAGATGGGGAAAGACCAAAATCTCCTAAATGGTTGGTCAAGAGTAGGAAAACATTTAGTATTAAACATACTTCAAACCAGCAGTAAAATCTCACAATAATGATATCATAAATTCATCTTATTTATCTCAGATCGCAGCAAAAATTCTATTTTACAGCCTAGTACAGCTTTAGCTCATGTGGGTTCTCATTTTGACTGACAATGTCTGTATCTAAAAGGTGATTGACACATCTGGCTAAGGTTATCCCAAAACTAGCCTAATTATACAGGCCATTCTTACGACAGATTAGTTGTCTGGTTCAGGCATGATGCAATGGCCAAAGAAATAAGTCTGAATGTGTATGGTTGTAGCGGTGGTGCTTTAAAGGGGATGAATTTAAAGACACAACTTTTCAGAGAGGGTATTTACATTGTAAACTGTCTAAAAGAGGTTGCACACCTGAGGCAGCACAGAGCATCCTAAAATTCAAAACCATTGATTTCTATAAATGTACTCGCACCAGTTCCACAGCTAATCATCTGTGAGTGACACTCACATAGTTTTTCATTAAATTACATTAGATTTTGCCCAAATCATTATCAAGGGCTCATTAACATCACTTTGTTTATTCTGGAAGAAGCTCAAAAACGTTCTTATGTAACTTGTCTTAACGGTGATAAAATTCACTGTTTTGAACTGCCATCTATGCATTTTCCTGTTCATTGTATGACTCATGACCCAGCGTGACACTTCTTGTCCTGTGTGTGACTGGCTTAATACACAGCCTAGTCCATTTTCAGCATGATAATTAAAGCACACAATTATAAGGCTAAAGTTATAAAAAAAATTAAGAAAAACCTATTTAAACTAGTCAACCTTACTAATCAACTAGTCAACTGTTTACCTGCTGTCGACCATTGTGATCTATCCCTAATCAATGTACCCAGTTGCTCATGTATACAGTATAGTCAAGTCTTTTCTCCACATTGTCTCCAGTCTTGTGTGTGGGAATACAGAAGAGATCAAATATTTTTCTCTATGTCTCTGCCTCCCCTCCTCCACCTCTCTATTCCAAGTCTTCGTCTGCCCTCTAAAGGCTAAGGGGCAGCTTGCTTTGCTGTGACTCATGCCTAGTTTATATGCACGTTAGCTGCACCAGCTTGTATGTGGCAGAGGTGCAAATATCTGCAAGGACTGAATTCCCTTGCTTTACGTATGCGTGTGTGAGTGTTGTTGTTGTTGTTGTTGTTGTTGTTGTTGTTGTTGTTGTTGTTGTGTGTGCCCTGTATGGGGTGCATAATTACCAGCACTGGCATTTAATCCCCCCAGATGTTTTATTTATCTACCGAATGCAGTATCTGACACATCACACCAATACCGAGATGCAATTCAATCGTTCGCCTCAACGAGCAAGCCAGTATAATATCAGAACCCCGGCTGACCACTTCAGGCACTGTGTATGTGTGTTGTCTGTGTGGCAAAGCAATGACAGATGTGTATTTCATGGGTCATTGTGAAGAAAAGGTTGTGGCTGTTCCGGGGGGAGGGAGATCTGTCCATAGCTTGCATTCATCTGGAGTTGCTGGTGAGCGTATATTCATGCAAGCTGCTCACTGTACTCGTCAATACCCCGTCCTCCGGCTTTGTCATATTCCAGGTTTCGTCCTGTCAGGTAGTTTGACAGAACTGTGGTAGAACTGGCTTTAAAAGAGCGCTTGCACCTCTGCTGCCACCCGCTCACAGGACTGGCTCTGATGGTGGACCGGTTTGCTCAGCACGTGAGGAGGTTGCAAATCCATTTGACGTGTAGTTGTCCTTCCTGTATTGACTTATTTTGTATTGACTTGACTCAACTTAGGGCGGACCATTTCATAGGGCTTTTTTTTTTCTTTAAATAGAAAATAGGATTTTGTTGTGTTGTGAAAAAAAATTGCTACTTGCTAATTAGTCAAAAATCTGTATATCTGATAAGGGTTAATTTTGTGAGCTTTTTGGGAGTAAAGTAGTATATAGATTGCCACAAAGCTAATAGACATTGACTAAAGGGCACAAAACTCCAATTTGATTTTCATGGGATCTTCTAGCGATTCAGGTCATGATTGAGAATCATTAAATGTTAGCATCTGCATTGTTCTGCTTATGTGGATGAATTCTGTACTAATATACTCTTGAGAACGTGTTTTGCACTGCACACGACAACAAACATACAGCGTGCTGCCACCGTGTAGTCGATTTGTGAACAAATGACTTTTATGAGTCGGTTCTTTTTTATTTTTTATGAATTTGGTCAAAAGGTCTCATCAATTTCAATCTCATGTGATATTATGGTTGCCATGAAGTGTAAATCAAAACAACAAATCTAAAAACACAACGGCAAGTCTGAAAACAAAAGTGCAAATCAGAAAGCACAACACCAAATCCAAAAACAAAACAACAAGTTAGAAAACACAAAGGCAAGACAGAAAACACCACAGCAATTCAGTCGAAACTGAAAGGATAGGTACAGTGCATCCGGAAAGTATTCACAGCGCTTCAATTTTTCCACATTTTGTTATGTTACGGCCTTATTCCAAAATTGATTAAATTCATTATTTTCCTCAAAATTCTACAAACAATACCCCATAATGACAACGTGAAAGAAGTTTGTTTGAAGTCTTTTCAAATGTATTAAAAATAAAAAATCACATGTACATAAGTATTCACAGCCTTTGCCATGACACTCAGTAGTGAGCTCAGGTGCATCCTGTTTCCACTGATCATCCTTGAGATGTTTCTACAACTTGATTGGAGTCCACCTGTGGTAAATTCAGTTGATTGGACATGATTTGGAAAGACACACACCTGTCTATATAAGGTCCCACTGTATCATAGCTTCTCACCTGATTGGCTGTGTGGAGAACACCTTGTTATTTCCTCAGGGCTGGTTCTCTGCCCACTTGTGCGATTAGTAAAAAATTAATTACAAATGCTCAATTACTGAAAATTGTGTTTTGTCACTCAGTAAAACTGTAATGGGACAGTTTATAACACGGGAGAGCAAAAACAGCGAGCGGGAAAATATTTTAGGTACATTGTTCATCTACAGTGTGTAAGGGACCGTCTAAAAAACTTCACAAACTGTTCTAAAACACTGGTGTCCATTGCATATTCTAACATAACAAACACCGTTATTAAAAAAAATAAAAAGTGAAAACGTGAAAGATTTACTTCAAAGAGCTTGAAGACTGGGCATGTGAGAACTTTGGTAGCATTGTGCGTTGAAATGACCAAGGCTCATTTATTTAAAGTGCTATTTTGTATTTGTGGCTAGTGAAGAACATGTTTCTAGAGGGACTATTGAGAGCATCCTGAGCAGCTGCATCACTGCCTGGTTTGGGACTTGCACTGTTTCGGAACACAAAGCCCTGCAGAGGATAGTGAGGACAGCTGAGAAGATCATCGGGGTCTCTCTTCCCTCCTTCAAAGACATTTACAAAAAACACTGTATCCGCAAAGCAGCCAGCATTGTGGACGACCCCACACACCCCTCACACAAACTCTTCACCCTCCTGCCGTCTGGCAAGAGGTACCGAAGCATTCGGGCCCTCACGGCCAGACTGTGTAACAGCTTCTTCCCCCAAGCCATCAGACTCCTCAATACTCAGAGACTGGTTTGACACACACACACGTGTCCTGAGTTGCACTTTAATTATTGTCACTTTATACCTGGCTGCTACCTCTATACCTGCTATGTGCATAGAACACTATCTCATAGTATGTTATGTTTACATTTGGCATTTTTAGAAACTGTCATCTTTATGCCCTACTGTGTACTGGTCGGTGCTGCACTGTCTCTCACTGTGCCTATTTTCCTGTAAATTTTTAGTAATTTATTGTACTGTCTCTGTACTTTTTGCACACGTTTGCACATGCACTTTATACAGGTATGTTATTTAGTCTGTGTAGTCTCATGTGTGTTCTGTGTTTGTCCTATGTTGTTTTATGTAGCACCATGGTCCTGGAGGAACGTTGTCTCATTTCACTGTGTACCGTTCCAACTGTATATGGTTGAACGACAATAAAAACCACTTGACACTTGACTTGGTTTAAACAGAATTAAAAGGGGTGTTTTATAATTTGTGCAGTACAATCTTTGCTTTAACACTTGCATAGTCTAATGCTATTAATTAATGCTACTTTTTCATTATTATCTTAGTGTCATGGTACTTGTGATGCAGAATGAAGCACTTGAGCTTGAATTTAGTGTGTGCGCTAGGAATGAAAGAGATATTTGAAAGTCTTGCATGTTTTGAAGTATGCCAGGATTCCCCATACTAAAGGAAAAAACAATCATTTTCAGAGATCGGGCACCATTTAACTGTGCATAAAACGTGGCCTACTCTCTGTCCAATTTTTATCAGAGTTGTAGAGCATCAAGCAGGAGGAAGCTGGAGGCAACCCAAGGCCTCTGCCTTCAACAAAGAAGACATTTGAAGTTTTATTGAATTGTCACTGTATTTAAAATTCTTATAGTAAGCACCAAAAGGAAAACAGTTTTTTCGTCTTGTCAAACAGCAACACTGTTTTCCCTTAAGGCAGAAGCTTGTTAGGTATTGAATACATCTGTCAAGGATTCAGAGAGGTGCACACTGACCTTAAACTTCTGAAGTTCTGTCTGAGCTCTGGGCAAAGTTTTATCCATGGAGGAGTCATGGTGATGAAGAAATTTGTTCTTGTTCTTCACCACTCTGTCTCTATCGCTCTGATTTTCAGCTACTTGCCCTCAACAATCACTTTGATCCAGGATACAAAGGGTTATCTGTCTGGAAATGCTTACTTTCATTAGTTTTGGTTGTTACCATGGTACACGATAATACTAGTTGGTAATACATTGATGCTTTAATACATACTAGGGTACTACATGATTGCCATATTCTTGTACAGTATGCCACCAGGAATGAACACTGATCATTGTGTGGTTCCAAATATTGATAATCCAAAGAGATTAATAGAAATAGCAACAATTGAAAGGTCTAAAATTGATAATTGTGTAGTTCCAAATTTCATTATTTTGAACAGATTAACTGAAATATCTGCAATGGAAAGATGCAAAAGATGTAACACTGATAATTGTGCTGTTTCAAATATTGTTTATTTAAAGGAATTAATCAAAATATCTGCAATCAGTAGATTGAAAAGTCAGAACATTTGGTGATTGTACAGTTACAAAGATGGGTAATTAAGAGATTATTCAAAATATGGAAAAGATGAAACATGGAGTGTTAATTTAAAAAGAGATCAAAACATCAACAATCGAAAAGATGGAAAAGATAAAGAGGGAAGTATATTTGTGTCTCCCAGTATGTTGTACCTGTAATATAAAGCAGCACATCTTTCTACCTTGATTCTTGCACTTGTGCATATAATGATCCTGCTTTTGATAGTGGGATTTCATCTGAGTATCAACAGCAGCTGGAAACCACAGCAAAGCTTTTAAGAGAGGTGCAGAGTTGTCTGAGCTTTAGCAGAATGGCTGCCACATTAGCACAGGGGTTTAAGAGTCAAGTATTGTCAAGAGCCATTTGCTGTCGGAATGGATAGATCTAAATGCAAACAAAGAGTGTACTTGACACGGCTACCGTTTGCTAAGCCAAAAGTTAGTGTGTGTGGGCTTTACCTTCAGCCAAACTAAAGCCACTTAAACTGCAGTAATGTACAGAGGAAAGGAAAAGTAATTTAACATAAACTCTTGTATCAGTATATACCAGCTCTGTTGTGAATCACCTCCAAAATGTAATGCATTGTTGCCAAGAGTTAGAAGTAGGTTTGTAGAAGATTTGATATATATATATATATACAGTTGAAGTCAGAAGTTTACATACACTTAGATTGAAGTCATTAAAACAGATTTCATATTAGCAAACTATAGTTGTGGCAAGTCGTTTAGGACATCTACTTTGGGCATGACATTGGTCATTTTTCCAACAATTGTTTACTGACAGATTGTTTCATTTTTAATTGATTATATCACAATTCAAGTGGTTCAGAATTTTACATGCACTAAGTTAACTGTGCCTTTAAGCAGCTTTGCAAATTTCAGGAAATTATGTCAAACCTTTAGATAAATAAACAATTAGCTTCTGATAAGAAGTGTACTGAATTGGCAGTGTACCTGTGGATTTATTTTAAGGCCTATCTTCAAACTCAGTGCCTCTTTGCTTGACGTCATGTGTAAATCAAAAGAAAGCAGACAAGACCACAGAAAAAAAATTCTGGTTCATCCTGGGGAGCAATTTCCAAACGCCTGAAGGTACTACGTTCATCTGTACAAACAATAGTACGCAAGTATAAACATCATGGGACCACGCAGCCAACATACCGCTCAGGAAGGGTATGAATTCTTTCTCCTAGAGATGATCATAGTTTGGTGCAAAAAGTGCAAATCAATCCCAGAACAACAGCAAAGGACCTTGTGAAGATGCTGGAGGAAACAGGTAGACAAGTATCTATGTCCACTTATTATAAAATAAGTTTCATTTTGAGATAACCTGAAAGGCTGTTCAGCAAGGGAGAAGCCACTACTCCAAAACCACCATAAAAAAGCCAGACTACAGTTTGCAAGTGCATATGGGGACAAAGTTCTTACTTTTGGAGAAATGTCCTCTGGTCTGATGAAACAAAAATTTTACTGTTTGGCCATAATGACCATTGTTATGTTATGTGCAAGCTGAAGATCACTATTACAACCGTGAAGCATGGGGGTGGCAGCATCATGTTGTGGGAATGCTTTGCTGCTGGAGGGACTGGTGCACTTCACAAAATAGATGGCATCATGAGGAAGGAAAATTATGTGGATATATAGAAGCAATATCTAAAGACATCAGCCAGGAAATTAAAGCTCTGTCACAAACAGGCCTTTCAAATGGACAATGACCCCAAGCCTATCTCCAAAATTGTGTCAAAATGGCTTAAGGACAACAAAGTCATGATATTGGAGTGGCCATCATAAAGCACTGACCTCAATCCGATAGACAATTTGTGGGCAGAACTGAAAAAGCATGCGTGAGAAGGAAGCCTACAAAGACTTAGTTACACCAGATCTGTCTGGAGGAATGGGCCAAAATTCCAGCAACTTATTGTGAGAAGTTTGTGGAAGGCTACCCAAAATATTTCACTCAAGTTAAACAATTTAAAGGCAATGCTGCCTAATACTAACAAAAGTGTATGTAAACTTCTGATTCACTGGGAATGTGATGAAAGAAAATCTGAAATAAATAAAATTATCTACTATTATTCTGACATTTCACATTCTTAAAATAGAGATCCTAACTGACCTAAGACAGGGAATGTTTTCTACAATTAAATGTCAGGAATTGTGAAAAACTGAGTTTAAATTTATTTGACTAAGGTGCATGTAAACTTCTGACTTTAACTGTGTCTAAATATATGTATACAGTATTAAAAAAATAATTCTGATCTGTTTTTGTTCATTTCAATTTGTTTTACAAAAAGACAAGTTAGGTCCCCATTAACTAAAAACGTTAAACTCAAAAGTCTAAAAAACATAAATTTACGGTAAAATATCGGCAGCTGTGGGTGCCAGAAATGTACCATAGACCGGGTTCCTGCGGGTCCTTAAAAAGTCTTAAAAAACATTATATTCAGTTTTCTCAAATTTAAGGACATAAAAAGTCATAAATGTTTTAAATAATATTACAAAAGTCTTAATTTTCATTTAAAGAGGTCTTAAATTTAGGTATGGAAATAAATGAATTGCGATATCCTGGTGTGATTATTTAACTTCAGAAGGATATGATTTCATTCAATAAATGTGTGTGCTGTGTCCTTAAAAGATATAGCACTGTTCCAAGCATGCTGGGAGCTTGTGATACTGTTTCCAGTGGTTGCAGAGCAGTCTGCAATCAGTGAGTACCAGACATTTATGGCAAGGTATCGGTGATGATTCACTGTTTATGAATAATGGCAATCTGTTAGGAGTGTTTAAATTGTAATACATTGTAGTTTATTGCAAGATTGCATATTTTATTTCCCTTATCTGTTTAAATGAGCAGCTGAAAGCAGTGATGCATGGACAGTGGTCATTTCAAGTAAGAGTCTGCGGTGTATTTTGGGCTTGTTTAATGTTAAAAGTCCTGCGTTATGCATCAAATGTTTTTTTTGGGGTATTATTGGTGTTTTGGTTGCACAATAAACTGCATATGGGATTTAATAAATTTTGGACACTTGAAGCCTCTCAGGCTCACCCTGTCACAGGAAGGAAAGTTTTTTTTTTATTATTTACACGTTTAATATAGGCTATTCATTTTAACAAACATTGTCAGATTAATCCATTATTTTTCAACATATCATATTGGCAATGTCCAATATCGGTAGACCTCTAATACATATGTAGTGACACAATGATAAATAAATCAATTTGTGTGTTTGGGCGGGTTAGGGTGGTTTACGAGGACATTATTTTAGGTTACAAACTGGTTATTACATGGGTATTATGCTATAAATGTTGTTTATGTTTAATTATGGGGACATTTCTAATGTCCCCATAATTAAAATCGCTTAAACATACTAAACTATGTTTTGTTTTTTTAAATGTAAAAATGTAGAAAGTTTTTTTGCGAGGTTTAGGGTTAGGGGATAAAATCTATAGTTCGTACAGTTTAAAAATCATTATGTCTATATGAGTCCTCATAAGGGTAGCCACACTAACGCGTGCATGCGTGCGTTTAAACATGTCTTAAGGATTGTAAACTGGCAGATATCTGTCTGAGTAAAAGAATCTGTTATACATAATTTATTTTGAGATTGTGTGGGTTTGTGTTCTGCTATGGACACAAGGCATTACTTTTATTTGCTCAGGTCTTAAAAAGTCTTAAATTTGATCATGTTTCAGACTTCACGGGATGTAATTTTGATGCCTGTATATTTTACGGTTCACTACCGTTTATATTATTAAATGATATAAACTTGATACTAATCTTCTGGAGCTATAAAAGTCTGATTTTCACTTTAGAATGTATTGTTAATCACCATAGTAAGAGAAGGCCACATGATGGCATAAAGTTCATCAAGATTGGCCCTTCCAGGAGCAATAAATAATACACATGTAAAGACAGTGCACAGTGTCGTTCACCTAAACACAATATTATTATTTTTATTATTATTATTATTTGCTATGGTCTCCCATTCACCTCTTTAGAAGTTTACCCTGCTATAGTTTAAGTCTGCACACTCAGAAATGTGAAAAGGGTCCATTGCTGACTTCACTAGGTGATAAATTACTTCCCATGATGTCAATCACCTAAGCAAAAACATTTTACAAAATTGATCTTAATTGATCTGAATGACCCCTGATCATCTCAATTAGTTGAGACTTTCTAAATCAATACAGTAAATTGTTCCTCTGATTTCTTGCCAGGCTCTCTTCTGCTTCAGCTGCGTGACAATAACGGTCAGACCCCTCTGGATCTGGTTTCCTCTGCAGCCCTACGTGAGGAGCTCCGTCGCTGTGCAGAAGAAGGCGACAAAGCTCTTGATGCTCCCTGCTTGGAGGTGAGGGATCTGCCCTTCATAGAGACCTGCTCTTGGGTGCTCAGCTGTCTGCTTCTCACCTACCTCCAAGAACAATACATACCTTCCGACAAAACCTCCCTCACACCACTTGATCTCAGTCCCACTGTATGCCACACCCTGGTCCACCTCAATCCAAACACTCTAGACTCTGCCTGGGGAGATTACCGTGTGGTGACCCTGGCTGAGGACCTGAAAACTCTGTTGAGTATGGAGCAGTACGTGTCACAGGTCAGCCCAGCACTGAGACACTGTGAGGGGGTTCAGGCCAGTCTGTTTGTGCAGCTGCTGGAAGATCTGCAGGCGGAGGGGACAGCACTGCTCACTGGTGAATCTGCATTTTGACCTGATCTAAAATATTCTATATAATGAAACAAAAGAAAGGGGAGTGTATCTTTGGTCCTGTGGTGAAGCTGTGGCTTTTGTTTAACTACTAGTGAAATTGCCAATGTATTGCCTGGTGATGTGGAACAAATATTTGTATACGCATTTAAATCCTAATTGTGAGCAAAGAATTATTACTTAAGAACCTATTCTGACTTTTGAGTTTTACTTCAGTGCTTTGTTGTTAATATGTTAAATCAGAGAGATTTTATTTATCATATTTCATATTTTTGTAGCTAACATGTTTTTTAATGGGTTTTTTACATATTTTGTCATACGTTTATTACTTTTCATAATATCAAACTGTAAAATAAAGTTTTCTTTAGGAAAGTCTTCTTTTATTTGACCCTCTGTTTGCAAGGATATAAGCAAGGACATACAGTATACAGTATGTTCAAAAGGGAAAACTATTTCTGCATACTACTATTTTTTAAATAGCTTGTGGGAGAATTCCAAATGGCATTTTTGTGCTCTTGAAGGGGATGCCACTCGAAGGGTTGTTGCAAACAAAAGTGACCAAGTGACTCCCTTCACGGAGGAAGTAATTTAAAATAATGTGATCCTGCATGGTGCATTACAGTATTTGAGGTAATTTATTTGAAATGTTACCTGGAATTTAAACCCTTTAAAATATTTCTTACAGTATTTCCATGCTTGTCTTTACCAAGTGCCACATAAAGAGACAGTGCACAAGTTATGTATTTGCTACAATGTATTTAGCTTTTATGTTATCATTTAAATAAAGTGTCAGTAGACACACTACCGGTCAAAAGTTTTAAAACACTTGACTCATGATCTTAAAAATCTTTTGATCTGAAGGTGTATGCTTAAATGTTTGAAATGAGTTTTGAAGACAAAAATATAATTTTGCCACCATATTAATTTATTTAATTATATAACTCAAATCTAGTTTGAAATTGATGACTTGGACCAAATAATAAAGAAAAGCAGCCAGTAAGTTTACAACATAGATGGGAACTCCTTCAATACTGTTTAAAAAGCATCCCAGGGTGATACCTCAAGAAGTTGGTTGAGAAAATGTCAAGAGTACATTTCTGCAAATTCTAGGCAAAGGGTGAAACTATGAAGATGCTAAAATACAACAGTTTTTATTTATTTTGGATTTTGTTTAGTCACAACATAATTCCCATAGTTCAATGTATGCTATTTCATAGTTTTGATGACTTAAATATTATTATAAAATGTGTGAAACAAAAATTATAATAACGAACGTGTAAGCATTTCAAAACGTTTGACCGGTAGTGTACCTTCACGTAGGGTGTTCCACATGGACATGCTGTACCCAACCATAATGCCGTGCTCCCTTCCTGAAGGCTTTGCCCTCAGGTGTGAGAAGGGAATGGATGTTTTTAATAGAGTTGCTCAGGTTGTAGTCCACAAACCTGGAACATAATTTGCCATGGGTTCCCTTTGGGTTTTTATAATAGCAATTGTGGATTTATTGTCTGTTATAAACATTACTTGAAGAAATTTAGACGTTTTGATCTACAACATTAATTACACAGATACATCCAATGTGAATTTAAAGCCATATTGAAGCAACAAAGTTTTTTAAAAAAAAAAAGGTAGCTTCAATATTCATGTTTGAGGTATGACTATGTAATTTATGTTATAGAACAAAATGTCCAAGTATCTTAAAGAAATAGTTCACCCATGCCATCCCAGATGTTTATGACTTTCTTTCTTCTGCAGAACACAAATGGAGATTTTTAAAAGAGTATTTCAGCTCTGTTGGTCCATACAATTCAAGTGAATGGTGGCCAAATATCAGAAGGTCCAAAAATGTCAAAGGAGGCATAAAAGTAATCCATTAATTGGTTAAATCCATTCCTTTTGAAGCAATATGATAGGTGTGGGTGAGAATCAGATTAACATTTAAGTCCTTTTTACTATCAATCTCCACCTATGACCAGTCCTGACCAGTAGGTGGCTGAATGTAGATTTACAGTAAAAAAGGACTTAAATATTGATCTGTTTCTCACACACACATATATCGCTTTAGAGGATATGGATTTAACCACTTATGGATTACTTTTAATCTGCCTTTTTGGCCTTAAATATTCTGGTCACAGATGCACATGCACTGTGAGGACCAACTGAGCTGAAATATTCTTTAAAAAAATCTTTGTGTTTTGCAGAAGAAAGAAAGTCTCATACATCTGGCATGGCATGAGGGTGAGTAAATGAGAGATTTTTCATTTTTGGGTGAACTATCCCTTTAATGTAATGTTTACCACAGGCCTTATTTTACTCATAAATCTAAATCTCTCATTATAAGACCTCACAGGAAAATCCAGAGGAACCCATCCTTCCAGGTTCGCCTACAAATTGACGTCATGGCTGAACAGCTCTATTGGAAGTTTCACCCAGTGAAACAATAGTATTGTTGGATGCGAGTGCTGTCCAGTTATCATTGTGGGAAAAATATGATTATTGAATTTCTTTATAAAATGTTGTTCAGATGTCTTCAAGTTCACAATATTCATGAATTCTACACATTATGTTCTGTTGTATACTGCTGATTTTGCCCATTGTAGTAGGTAATCCAGGTATTGGATTATGTTGTAAACACAAGATATTTGTACTTTGAACAGTTTATAATATACACTGCTGAAATAGTAAGAGTAATATACTAGTATGCTATTCTAAACAGCTAAATATACAATATTTACTGAGGATGAAAGCTCAGTTTGTAAGAAAATGGTAAAAAGTTTTTCTTCTATAGTAACCTAGATTGAGTCATAGTCCATGAGACAGGCCTTCCTTCTGTCTCTGAGATGCAGCTCCAAGCCCCTTTTCCAAAGGAACAAAACTATGTTAAGATGAAACACAGCATGGAAGACAGCTCCTCACCCAGTTATCTGATCCAAGACAGAACCATGTGGGTTTAATAATCAATCCCCTCCAAACAACTGATTCCAGAAAGAAATCTACCCAGACCTCTCTGAAGAATGAGCCATTTCCGGATCGCGCCCTTTTCAGCTTCTACGAGAGCTGGCCTCTGGAGGTGACGAGGGTTGCGGCGGGATTGGGATTAGATCCCAAGACGCTGAGGATGGTCTGAACCTGATAGCCCAAGAGTGATGGAGGATGCTGAGGTTAATAAATAACAAGTGTTCCTGCTTTCAGCATAGCCGTGATTATTAGCGTCTGGCAGCACGGTCATTTGTACTGGATCACAGCGTGTGATGCTCTAATGTCATATTGAATAACAGCAGGGATCAGACAGCAAAGGGACAGCCAGACTAACAAATTATGGGGGGCCACAGAGGCTGAGAGCACAGGGGAGCCCTTTTGGCCCCTTTGGAAGAACGCTCAGTCCCTCCATCACTCTGAAAGGGCTTGTTTCATAGACAAGCATGTGAGTTCTCTGGTAAGAACACTTGGCTCAGCTGATGAGCTGTAAGCATAGCGAAAGCATTGAAATATAGCAGGACTGTTGGAGGTCTAAGAAGAACGAAATTAATGTCTGTGTGTATGAAAGAGGAAACTGCGTGTACACACCTGTGTGTTTGTCTACAGAAGACCCACCACTAAGAACTTAAGGAACTGATCTAAAGAACACAAGACCTTGTAGATCCCTTCAGTATCTATTGTGGACGTCTTTGAAATCCAGTTTGAAAGCTATTTTTTATTCATAGATGCAAATAACACCTCAATCTTGTGTTTACATGCTTTGAGAAAAGTATTTTTTATATAACGAAAGCAGGCAGATTAAAAAACTAGTCTTTTGCTTTTCAAAGTAATAGACATTAATCATAAATTATAATTTACAGTGCTAAATACACATTTTAGTGTATATTTTGACACAATTATGTCGACTGTGTTTCAGCCAACCACAAGGAGCAATATGACATCACAGGCAACAGGTTTAAACATCTCTAAAATGGCACACATACATGTTACAATGTCATAAACATTTGAGCATACATACTTTCATATAGCTATGTTCTATATTTCCATTTTTTTACATAAGAATATATATACAAAATGCCATAAATAATTTAAAAATCTGGTACAAATGAAGGTGCATTTTATCTATTTTTCAATGAATGGATACATTACATTCTACATTGTTTTCTCTCTTCAGTAGATATATTTATATACACACACACACACACACACACATACACAAGCGGCCAAAAGTTTGGAATAATGTACATATTTTGCTGTTTAGGAAGGAAATTGGTCCTTTAATTCACCAAAGTGGCATTCAACTGATCACAAAGTATAATCAGGACATTACTGACGTAAAAAACAGCACCTATTTGAAAAAAATATTTTTTATCAAATCTAGACAGCATCCATCACTCCAACACCTTATACTTGAGTAATCATGCTAAATTGATAATTTTGTGCTAGAAAATCACTTGCCATTATATCAAACACAGTTGAAAGCTATTTTGTTTGTTAAATGAAGCTTAACATTGTCTTTGTGTTTGTTTTTGAGTTGCCACAGTGTGCAATAGACTGGCATGTCTTAAGGTCAATATTAGGTAAAAAATGGCAATCTTTAGAAACATGTCAGTCAATCATTGTTTTGAGGAATGAAGGCTATATATACAATGCTTGAAATTGTCAAAAAAACTGAAGATTTCATTCAAAGGTGTACACTACAGTCTTCAAAGACAAAGGACAACTGGCTCTAACAAGGACAGAAAGAGATGTGGAAGGACAGATGTACAACTAAACAAGAGGATAAGTACATCAGAGCCTCTAGTTTGAGAAATAGACACCTCACATGTCCTCAGCTGACAGCTTCATTGAATTCTACCCGCTCAACACCAGTTTCATGTACAACGTGGTGGAGACCCCACAGTCACCACCATTGTGACCTTGAGCAAGGCACTTTACTCCAGTTTGCTCCAGGGGGATTGTCCCTGTAATAAGGACACTGTAAGTCCTTTTGGATAAAAGCATCTGCCAAATGTAAATGTAGAACAGTAAAGAGAAGACTCAGGGATGCAAGCCTTATGGTAAGAATTTCAAAGAAAAAGCCACTTTTGAAACAGAAAAACAAAAAGAAAATGTCAGAGTGGGCAAACAAACAAAGACAGTGGACAGATAATTGGAAAAGAGTGTTATGGATCTTAAAACCATTGAGGTTTTGTGGGATCAGCTAGACTGTAAGGTGCGTTAGATGTGCCCGACAAGACAGCCACATCTATGTCAAGTGCTACAGGAAGTGTGGGGTGAAATGTCACCTGGGTATCTGGACAAACTGACAGATAGAATGCCAAGGATCTGCAAAGCTGTCATTGCTGCACATGGAGGATTTTTTTATGAGAACTCTTTGAAGAGTTCTTGTAAGTTTACCTCCCTCCAGGACATCTATACCAGGCGGTGTATGAAAAAAAGCTTGGAGGATCATCAGAGAATCCAGCCACCCGAGCCATGGGCTGCTCTCACTGCTACCATGAGGCAGGCAGTAGTCATACTGCTATGTTGCTTGGAGCTGCACCCAAGACTTTAACTCACTGTTGCACTTGTGTATATGGTTGAGTGATAATAAAGGGATTTGATTTGGAAGTAGTTTAAGAAGTTCAATTTTTTTATTTATTTCAAATTGTAATAGTAATTTTTCTTGTATCAATGTCCTGACTATACATTGTGATCAGTTGAATGCCACTTTGGTGAATAAAAGTACCAATTTCTTTCCATAAGAGCAAAATCTGTACATTATTCCCAACATTTGGCCACCAGTGTATATATCAGTTATGTAATATATTTTTTATTTTATTTTTTCAAAAAGATCCACTTTGGTTCGCTTGCAAACAGCATATGCACTTTTACAAAACAAAAAGCATTTGGGATGCAAAAACCACACAATAAACCCACCTAACAAATTAAATCAGCATGTACAGTACATGCAAACACACTCAGGCTTGGAATACTATCCATACTGCTATTCAAATCTTCCCTGAGAGTCATAGAAGTACCATCTATGTCCTACTCAGTAGGGATTTTGTTGTCTTTGTAATGGAATTCCCTCAGACAAATCAATGGTCTTTCCATATGATAGATGTGATATGGCAAATGAAAACTCAGGAGGGAGGACTGTTTTTTCTTCATGGCTGAGGGACAGGGGCAAAGTCCTCCCTGATGTATCCTGTGCTGTGATCTTTCAGTGTTCACTGCACTGAGGTCCCTCAAGAGCCCCCCGCAGACCGATCCGTGACCTCCCTCTCATGTGGATGGATGAAGGAGAGGAAATGACAGAAGGAGAGAGAGTGGAATGACAGGAGGAGTTCCAAAAAAGCAGCCCGCATCCTCGTTTTTTGCCTCCATGGTAGCAGCAGTAAACCTCTGCCCTCTGGTACCCCCTAAGGCCCTAAAGCAGCTTGTCACACGCTATCGACTTTTTGTCAAGCAGCCAATCCACAGCAATGAAAACACAAACTGACATTTGCCCTTCAAGTTCGGGATTTTAAAGAAGGATGTGGTAAACACTTTAGCCAGAATCTGAGTGTTTTTCCTCTGTAAAACAAGCACACACACTCCGTTATGCAGTCTTGAGAGAGAGAGAGATCAAAGTTTGAAAGGCGGGTGGGCACAGGAGATGGGGCAGACGGGGAGGCTGATAGCCGTGGGCACAGTGGCAGAGTCGCCGATCCCAATGGAGCAGTGCGTGCCGAGATGACAAGGGAACTCACTTTCAAATTAGACTGTGCCTCTCTTGCCTCTCAATCGACATTCTGCTTCTCTGGACTGATGCCTTTATTAGTGGAGTGGCACTGTGTGGCAATATGTGTGCACTACAGCAGGGCCATTTGAAAAGGAACCGTGTATTCTGATTAAATAACATTTTAGGCAAGCTACATTGCAAAGGGTAACTGCAGTAACTAAACATTTTGTTAAAGCTGAGCTGTGTTTGAAATCGAGTCTCTTGATCTATTATCTGTCCTGTGGGCTTGGCTCAGATTCAGAGAAAACAGATTGTTAAAACTGCAATGACTACAAAGACAACACTAAAACCTAAATAACTTCGATACCGTTTTTCTTAGTTTCAGTGTTAGTGGAGATTGCTTTCAGCATGGGAAGCATGACTTCCCCTAAAATTGTATAAGAAATGTGGTGATGATGCGTGTAATATTATGTACAAATAATCTAAGGAAATTAAATGTAACTATTTAATGTGCATTTAAATATTTTAGCAAATAAAAGTGTAAAATATCACACATCACTGTTGCTCATTTAGGTTGGTCAGTCTGCTTTTTTCTACATGTCCACATAAGACAGTAGATGCATGGCCCATAGAGCCTATGGCAGATACCTGTACCATTCTGTTTTCAAAAGATCAATTTTAATTGGATTAGAGGCTCTACATATGTCATTTTAGTTTGCAACAGCATGCCATGCTTCTCTGGGAATCTATGGGAGAGCTTTTTGCATTGGATCTCCATCTGATTGCCTATTGGCTTTCCATCGATATAATTTTGTCCCACCAGGAAGTCTGGCCTCTCTATATCATGATTGGGTGGGACTTCACAACAAACAGCCAATAATTGAACATGACTAGCAGCATGTTAAATTACTGCTGTCAATTGATAATTGTTAGCTGGCTCTGAGATAGGTATTTGCAATCTGACTTAACGCATTAATTTCAGCTTTCATAATCAGACATTTTGCCTATTTTGATGCAAAAAAACAAAAAACAAATGTAGAGCTTAGTTAATTATTTTTGTTCAGTCACTGCTTGAGAAGTAGTTTGAGATGCTTTTGGGACTAATTGCATACACCAAAAACAATAGTCCCCAATTTTGAAAAGCACCAGCCAGCAGTGGTTTTGTCTTTGTAGAGCAGTGTAGTAGATGTTTATTCCATGGCATGATTATCCTGCAGCTTCAAAGTGATTAGTCACATGGCATTTCCAGCTCAGGTGATTAACTTTAAAAAAATAAATAATTTTGTGCCCATGAGCATACAGGTCGCATACTTTCGGGGTTCAATTCCCAATTTGAGCAACTGCCTTGGATATGAATTTAAATGCAACGGAACAGCTTCACGTTACCTTGTTGGGTGAGAGCAAAGCAGTGAATGACGTGAGGTGTAAATAGCATGTAAACATTCTCTGAAGTACGTCAATCCACACTATGACAACAGCACTGACGTGGGTAGGCTACTATTGGTCAAAGTAAGTTACAATTAATAATCTCAGCATGCATCATTCATACTGCTAAAATAAACAATGTAAAGATAGTGAAAAGCCCTGTGCGCACAGGGCTATCGAGTTGTTTTCACAAACACTTTAGTTACAGCCATAAATCGGACTGTTATAGGCTTAGCTATCAACTCTGATAACTGCTGCTCGACAGCTGTGGATAGCTTTAGATATGGCAGTTACTGTGGCACTCAAATTACAGGGTGCAAACTGTGATTTAACCACCATAGTTTTCCCTTCTGTAGAGATGCAGGTGGGTATATTATCAGCTGATCCTGCTATTTATGGCTAACATGGCTCCTTTTGCTGCCGTAGAAGGACACCTTGGCTTTTTCGAGCTCTCTAGCTTGTGGCAAGCATTGACAAATAAGCCAGACTGTTTGACTCTAAAAGGGGTCAAGAGATTTTTCCGCTTTAGCCGCCGCAAAAAATAAACCCCAAAAAATGGACAGAGAAACAGTCATGATGGTAATTAATAATGATCCCCCTTTTCACTCTGACCACGCTCTTTAAACTTGCAATGTTGTGGAGAGACTGCGGCTAAAACAGAGAGAAAAAGAGTGTGGGAGAAAGACAGAAAAAGAGAGACTTTGAGGCTGGTCAACATCAGTCCTCTCCTTCTCCTTGGTCTAGGGAGAAGAAAGGCACCTTTCCCATGGGAGGAAAGAAGCTATCCTGGGTTATTTTTCTTTCTTTTATTTGGGCTGTAAGTGGGATCCAGTTTCAGTTCTTGGTACTGCACCTGTTAAAACACACAAGCGCACAAACAGTCAGGTTGGCGGTGTTAAAGAATGGAATAATGTCTGAGGAGGGTTGTGAGGATGAGAAGCTTCTGATGAGGGCTCAGCCAAACAAAAAGTGCATAGGTTGCAATTATGTGGGCACTGGGGAAAAGTAATGTTGTCTAAAATATCATATATTTTCTTTTAATGAATGACAACCTTAGTCACCAATAACTTTAATTGCATAAATGTTTCTATACAATGAAAGTAAATGGTGACTGAGAATAACATTCTGCCTAACATCTCCTGTTGTGTTCCATGGAATAAAGCCATGGAAGTGTGTGTGTGTGTGTGTGTGTGTGTGTGTGTGTGTGTGTGTGTGTGTGTGTGTGTGTGTGTGTGTGTGTGTGTGTGTGTACCTGTTATGTCCATTGCTATAAAACAACTTTATCAATATATAATTATAAAAAAATATATATATATATAAATTATGAAATTATATATTTTATCTACTCCAAGCAAAAAATTAGACCCTTTTTTATTAACTATTTTTATTGATTCCATTAAAAAATTATATAAACATAACAGAAAATGCAGAATAAAATTATATAAAATCAAACCTTTCCCTCCCAACACTAAGCATGACATATTCTCCATGAGAGTCACGTCCGCCATTATTACTCGAGTAAGAAAGTATCCAATTAAATTAGTACTCAAGTAGTGAGTAACTCGTTACTTTCACAAATGGAATAATAGACGTTTACTCCTCTATATTCCATTACATAATACACATTGAATATGTATAATAGAATTATTATTATTATTAATGGAAATTCTATCATCATTCACCATCATGTTGTTCCAAACCTGTATGACTTTCTTTCTTCCATGCAACACATTAAGGAGATATTAGACAGAATGTTTGCCTGAGTCACTATTTACTTTCAGTTTAACACATAAGCTTTGCTTTATGAAACAAATCCCACCTTTACATATTTGTTTTGAATTTAGCCTTTTACTGGATAAAAGAAGCCTTTTTGACAGCTAGAGTATTTACTAGATATAAATGCACAGTTAACAAAGATGTAATTTAATGATTCCTCTATGTTTGCGGCAGAACAGATGCCAGTTTGACAGTGAGCAGGGCGGAAGGTCAGTTAACATAATTTTACTATAAAATTATTGGAACCAGAGGTTCCTTTAACCATACATTTTTTGTTATTTACCAATTAATTTATTTTTAACACTAACAGATTATTCCAAAAGGTTGTCTTTTGGAATAATCTGATCAGCACAGCCTTTGATTGAAACATGCATTCCCTATACCACAATGCAGCTGCATTTTGCATAACTGCTGTTTAAATGATAATTAAACATTTCTACCAAGCTCACACATTTCTACTGGTATATTAATTTATCCATTATATCGCCCACCCCAATTTGGAAAAACATGAGGGTGAGTAAATTAATATTCATTCTGTGGTTAACATTTCCTTTAAATATTTACCATCATCTTTCATCCTCACAGTCACATATGACTGCTCAAACTAAGGGTTAAGGATTTTAACAAACCCCTAGTATTAAGTATTAAACTTTGTCAGGTAACTTGTCCCACAGTGTTTGTGTTACGTTGAGAGGATATGTGTTATTACTGTTCTAAGTAATTAGACGTTTCACCTGGCAGACAATAAAATGTGCAAAAAAAAAAGTCCATAGACTTGTGTTGAAAAAGGGAACCGAGCCATATCTCGACAAGTGATCAGAACATCATACAGACTTGGGCTCTTTTGACATGGACCAGAACTTAGAAACTGTAGCAGATGTACACTTATACATAAATATATTGCGGTTCAACTCGCAATGACCATACTGTATTTGGGTTTCCATTTCCACTGTCTCAGACATGCCTACTTTGCTTCTTCCCTGTCTATTGGGGTATTTTCCACTACATGGTTCAACTCGACTTTTGGGGCTTTTCCACTGTGGAAAGTACCAGTTACTTTTTTCGTACCAAGTGAGCAGAGACGATACTAAATGTGACGTCAAAACCCTGCAGATCACTGATTGGTCAGGGAGAATCGTAACTGCCAGCGTTACTGGATTTGCGAAACAGGACATCAACCCGCTAGTTTTAAAGTTAGCAACAGTGATAGCAGTATAATTTGTTCATGTGACTTTCAAGTTGTAAAACGAAATGGCTGTGCGTAAAACCACGCCATGGTCAATAAACGAGGGGCAGACGTTCCTCTCGTTAGCGACGAACGAAACGGCGCGAACGAAAGAGTCTTGGTGGTAGCCGCACCGGAACTACCAACAGTGCAGGGAAAAGTAAAAAAAATGTAAAGTGACTACAGAACTATCAAGGAAATTTGGAAGTGGTTCGACCAAATGGACGCTATCTAAACAGGCGAGCAATGGGAAGGAGATTGCCCAAGACTCAGCCATGGATAGAGTCCACGATGGAGGATGGTACGTTAACTCTATACTCTGCTTGAAAGATTCACTTTATCACCATACAACAACTGCTTTATGCAGCACAATGAGCTAGTAGCTAACAGCTAGTGGTCGTGTTATCGTTTCTGGTCAGTAATGTTTGTGTTGCTTTTAAGGTGATGTCACGGCAGTAGAGGAGCCGCGACTATGACGATCAGCTTAATCCCACCCACGTTGATGTGGCACTAAACTGCAGTGGAAAAGCAAGTTCAGAAAAGTAAAGCGAGTACAGACGAGTCTAGTCGAACCGTAAAGTGTAGTGGAAAAGTGCCATATGTGTGCTTTCGCAGCACTTCAAGCATTGCTGCCAGGTGTTGTTATTTCCTGCAAAAGAGTCTTTATTGCAATGTTTGGCCAGATTTAATAAATGAGAACTTGATGCCAACGTAAATACATTTCCAAAAGAGCACAATGCAGATTACAATCCACTACACAAAAATAGTGTGCTACAAACTACTCAGCACTTCAGCAACCACACAACAATGCCCTGGCAACTCCCAACAAACACCTTAGCATTGTTGTTCCAACATTTGCATGGACAAGCAACTAAAAATCTAGTTAGACATGTATTCCTAAACATGATGGAGATACCAAAGCTTTTTAGAAAGACTGAACAAACAGCACTGTGATACAGCTTCATACCAACAGCTAGACCTTTTTTGCAAAGGTCAGTAAAAGGGCAGTGAGATTCACTCTCCGACATTGTTGATTTTGTCTTTTGAACAGCTCTTTACCTTCAATCCATCCATTGTATAATATTTCCATTACGGTCCACAATAATTGATATACACCAGAAAGGATACTTAATTAGGCATGGATCCTCAATGTGCAAAGGAGGATAATAAAACTCAAACTTCTTGAGAGGTGCAGGATCAAACTGGTTTGGCTGTCTCAAAGCTACATCATGTATGACATCACCTGGCAGTAGCATGCACAAGCAGGAGGCTGGGGATGAACTGTGGGTGACATGCACTCTCTCATCAGCACTTCCTGTCCAGAATAGTTTTCACAGCAGTGCTCAGCACCAGAAGGAAGAGACGGAGAGAAAAAAAAAGACTGAGAGATAATATCTAACTGATATTTAAGAGAAGAACAAGACTAGATAAATGCATATTCATTATAGGTATTTCCATGATAGGTATTTTCCATTTCCAGGCTTAGAAAACAAATACAAAAAAAATCCCCTGTTATTCCCAGGTTTTCCGTGACCATGGGAACCCTGTACATAACAGTGAAGCTACTAAAATACTCCTGAAATAAACAGACAGATGTTGACTGGTGTTCCGTTAGATCTGGTTAACAAAGTGACTGACGTCATATGGAGTCTCCTAAAGAAATGTTGCCCATGTACTGTCAACTCAAAAGAAATATCAAACACCACCTACACTGAGTCTCTGTTTGACAGGGGAAATGTGTCCATTTCACAGCCATATATCTTGTAAATCGTTGCAGTAGCTGAGCTCACATCAGATATCCCTGTTGAAAATACACCAGCATTTGTTGTGATTTGTAGTTGGGTTTATGGTGTTCCTACCAGGCTTCTTAACTAGCTTAAGCAAGCATCCCTTGGTCAACCAACTTAATTTATGCTGTAGAACAACATGGTTAGGCTGATTCACGATTCACCAGCTAGATTGGCACCAAAGCAGCATTAATCAGCATAAACCAGCTTGGACCAGAATGAAATGTAATGCTGGTCTTTTCAGCAGGGAAGACACAAATAACAACAGTTTAATACAGTATCTGGTGTTTTACACTGATGACAAATAATTACCCAGATATGAAGGTTTAAGCTGTTTTCCAATCCTAGCTAGTTTGCACAGTAGTTCCAAATAAATTCACCAAGCCAGAATGGCAAACTGTAAACATAAACAATTGATAGAAGCATCACAATGCTTGCTAAATGGCCACAGATCTGTACAAACAATAAATTACAATAGAGAATTTAGGTGTGATTAAAACATGATCACACGTGAAGTCGGCATGATGTTTCCGATAGTTTCGGTACCCTAGGATCAGCGACTGTATACCGACGTGCTGACATACAGCATTCTTATCAGACATGTTTGCAATAGTTTCAATGTGTTAAACTTTCCACCTGGTGCGATTGGCTGCACGTTGCTTCACCTGCGTGAGAGACTAGGGTTCAAAGCCAGATAGTAACCATGTTTGAATATTCAATGACGAGCATGATTCAGAGGTTTCACTTTTCCCACTAACATTAATTATACACCACTAATGGTTAAGGTAAGGTTTGGGTTGGGGGACAGAATCTTTAAATATATGCTTTTCTCTTCATTGTATATTGTCCTGAAAAGCTGAAAACTTGCTTTTTTGCTTCATTAATAGCATTTGGTGACCTCTCCTGGACAGAAATGGAGCTCACACGTGCCCATATGCCCTTCAACACTCATGCAGTGTTTCGAAATTTTGGTCAACGTATACCGATTTTGACAAAAGAAAAGTCGATCTACTCTTTCCGATTTCACTGAGAGATCAGGCTGGTCACCAAGTGAATGCTACTAGGCGTTTCTACTAGACTGCAGTTTTCCACCACCTTACAGTAAGTAGGCAGATGACATGAGCTCCACTGTCTGCACTCCATCTGATTGTCACACCATCATGACACTGCTCATTTGCATGAAGTTCATAATCTCTACTCAACTTTGTTGTACTGCCAATGATCCCTCATGTCACCTCAGATTGCAAACTCTCATAAAAAAAAAATTATTTCCTGTCACTTTCTGGCTGCAAATCGCTGTCAGTTTTAACGGCATGTTAAATATTTAACTTGATAATGCCTTAAAACTAAATCAAGGCCCACAATTGTGGTCATAACTGTATTAGAGGTTTACTGGAGAATTTCAGAAAGCCCAAGCTTTTGCTTCCACATATATATATATTTTTAAATGCTGCCAAATGGGGTTATTATTTTCATATTCACTTTAAACACATCATGGCCTCGTCTAACTTTAGAAGCCTCCCTTGAACTACAGTACATGTAAAAAGTTTGCGTGTCAAGGTGAGGTGATGAAGACTGACATTAGTGAATATAATGGAAGAAAAGACGTGAAGGCAAACAACAATAAAGCCTAAATCAAAAGTAGTGCTATGAAAGAAACTCGGCAAGAGATCGCATGGCACGTCAGAGGCTCTATTAAACTTAACTGGTGACAGTTATGCCACCCTGTGTGGTTCAGCGAGCACTACAGCATTAATGACAGAGAGCTGTCCCGCCAAAGATAACAGCACACTAGTTAGAGTAAAGAAAAAAGCAGTGAAAGTAAAAAAGGAAACAACAGAAAGAAAGAACTATAGTAGTTGAGATAAGGGGAGTGGGGGGTTAAATTTACTATGGTGAGATAGCAATTTGGAGCAACTGCAGAGCACAAAGAGAACATCCGCCGAGACGACGGGTAAAGACCTTATGTTGCTCAAAGGCTGTTCCACCCTCGCTTCGCTCCCTCGTGTTGACAGTTGCACTACAAAACACACTTTGAAGTGCGCTCTTGTGGAGGGGGCGCCACGTGTAGAGCGCTTCATTTAGTGGTGTCAGACGCCATCCCGGGACCTGCCGCAGCAGAGCGTACGATGTCGTCACGCTGCTAAACGTGGAGCCACATGGGCGGTAGGCAAATATAAATAAGTAAATGAAAGCTGAACAATTTTAATGATACTATGCTATTCTGTTTATAGAGGAGGCAAAAACCGGTGCCTGTTTCATCTCCTGTGACACCTAACCTTGCATTAGGGGCATTACAGAATAAAACAAAAGGACTCACAGACGCCCACAGACAAGACACTCCTGCTGTCATATCCATTGCTGGGGTACACAGAAGCATGTTAAGGTGAAAGCAGGCAAATAGTAGAGGAAAAAGCACTGAGGAAAGTTTTTTAGCAAATTTAGGTAACTATAAGGTGTGCTAATTGCTTGTTTAAACTAAATAGAAACCCCTGGTGCACCAAAGACAGGCCTTTGATATGCACAGTGGAGGAAAATTTGAACACCTAGACTGAAGCCACAGGACATGCTCAAGCCCCTTTATCTCTCCTCAGAAAACAGAAAAAAATTCACTATTGTTTGCCCTCTTTTCTTCCTTGCTCAAGTGTGTGCCCATCGCAGGTGATAAATTGGCTCAGAGCTGAATCGTTTGTATGTCTGCTGCTGCATTTTAATCTCCGCATTTGCATAGGCCATAACGGAACCCTTGGCGTGCTAATTGCTAGCATCCCAGTTACGCACGCAGAGCTTCCATTGGCTAATGGCACCATAAAGCATGCGATAGGACACATCTTAGACACCTGGTGGAGAATGTTAAGTCGGTAATGCAGTTGGCCTCATTTAAGAGACAAAGTATTGCATTATATCAGAATGTGCACTATTTCGACATGATTCAAAGCACTGAGGCAGGCACACAGTAGGAAAAGATATTCTCTGAGGGCGCTATAGGCAGATACATGAAAAGAACACGGAGTGTGTTAACTGGGAAAGTAATTTAAAGAGAAAATGCACCTCACAGGAGGTTTGATATATCACAGGTCTCAAGCAGAGCGGTTAAAAGGGCATGGGATTTGTCATTGTAATCAATAAAAATTGTTAATTGCAACAAAATAAAAAAAAAGGGCACGGGCTCAGTGCACAGGGAGGGTACGTATTAAGGTTACTAACACATCTAAGTATAAGAATACCCAGAGCACTTTCTTATAGTGTGCAGTTAACCTGGGTGCTCTTTAAGACACCTTAAACTCAGGCAATTAATATAACCATAAAGAATTTCTGTATACACTGAAATTCATCACCCTATAATGGCAGCATGCTCAAAATAATTCTAACGAGGTGAGTAAAGATAAACACCCACAGAGGTCTGGGAGTTCTATATTCCCACACAAAAACACTATAGCTGTGTAATCTTATTTAGCCATTTTGTGCAAGTGCAAGACAAGTAGTGCAAATAGTGTGTTCACACTGAAAAATGCTCAGATGATGTACTGTAGTTCTTTGACTGAAATAACAGAGTGTGGAATGCATTCAGCAGTCGCAGCTTGCCCCAATTAACAGAAGGGGTGGGTTACCTGGCCTGACAAAATAATGTGAATGTGGCGACTACCGAAAATTCTGTGAAGACACCTTGCAAATGTGAGTTGAATGCTTTTCCATCACTGACACTGTGTGATCTTTACAATATTTGAGATATACCTGTAAGTGTTGGACTGAGATTTTAGTGCTCCAGAAGACTTGGTTTATAGCACCGCATTAGTTGTATTGACTAGTTTATGTTACTTTTAAGGTGTTTTTTCATCCTTTTAGAGCTTGACAGCACCCAATCTCTACTGTATATGATTTGCTGTATAAAAAGAGTAGCATGAACAATCTTCAATACATCTTATTTTGTGTTACTCAGAAGAAGGTCATTCAAGCATGAAATGACAACAGTGAGCAAATGAATAAAATTAAATGTACCTAATGTACCAGCAGTGCACTCAAAATAATGCAAACAAGTAGAGTCAAAATATACTGTACACTCACAGAGCTGTGGGAATTCTAAGTTCCAGCCCAAAGACACTATGTTAAGTGTCCTTTAAATAAAAAGTCATTAAAAGCTCAATGGCCTTGCAGGGCTTTTATTATGGGACAGTGTGGGAGCTGTGGGTCACTTCAGAACCTCAAAAATAGTGCTCCGTTATTCATTTGTACAGAACGCTCGAGCCCCTGGGCATGGACACTTTGTCTGAGTCTCCAAGGTCCCTGAGAGGCACTGCCTCCACCCCAATCATTGTCTCTAACCCAGAAAACAGAGGTGAATGAACCTCCACAGGCAGTTGTGTGATGCAGAGCAGAACGTCTCACACCCGGAGTTGTAGCACATCTCATTGATGTGCAAGTAGAGTCCGCAAGCTAATACCGCGGCTGCTTTTCTGGATTGTCCTAAATCAAAAGCCATAATAGGGCATAGAAGGCCCATGGCAACTTGGTCTTCTGAGTGTGAAACTTACCGTACATCATTAGCCAGTTCTCCTTCAGGCCTCCTGCATTCAGGGACCTTCTGGGCAGCAGGTGTTTGGGGTAAACGCACCTTCGTGACCTTGCTGAACTGGGCTAATTTACACCAGGCTACCTGCAGCTGCAGGGCCCATGTGAAGAAATGCAGAGGCCAGGGATTACGACTCTGTAAAGATCAAAGCAAGCATGCCGCCCTGAGCCCATCAAAGGCGAGCATGTCTATGCTGAAGTGGCAAACGATTGGTCTTGGATCAGAGCCCCGTGCCACCCCTGCCGTCAGCGCCACAGGGTTTATCCAGACACAGAGGAAGCATGATAACAGTCTGGGCTTGTGTTTATGAGCTCAGGTTTTAATTGCAGTTAAACGGCAGCACCTTGCCGCTCAAACAGAACAGCACTGATTATAAAATGGACAGTGGGGTGGACTGCATAACTCAGATCTCACGGTTAATGTGAAAGCAGACCAGGAGAAGATTACTGCTTTAAACTCATTATACTCAATAACAAAGCATGACTCAGTACAACACAGCAAGAAATCCATAAATCTACTAAGAGACGAGCAGATTGAAAACATCACAACCCATTTACATTCAATGTGACTAACTGGAATTTATGAATCAAATTCCTCAGTAAGACTAATCTGTTGCTAATACCATAATAACACAATTATAAGGAGTTCAATCGATAAAATATTACGTAGAATTACATAATTTGGTGGTAGAAAGTTAGGTGAAGTTTGTGAGTTTAAAAAGTCAAGAACTGGTAATGAATCACAAGGTTGTCTGTGATGACAAGAATAGAATTAGCTGATTCTGCATTTATGCATATTACCATAAGCAGGAAGCATAAATTAAAGGACAAAAATAGAACAGGGAGCTGGAAAACTCCACAAATACATTCTCATACACTGCAACCATCTGATTTCATGTTATTAGTGTTGTTTGCTATGGTATGACTGCACGCATTTGTCGTGGCATTGTTTTGACAACCTTTTGCAATGGCACAGCACTTATTTCCATCCAGAGTTGCATTAATGTTTGGACAAGATCTTGTCTAACAACTCCATAAAGACTTCTCCAGCACATCCCAAAGACTTTCAATGGGGTTAAGGTCAGAACTCTTTGGTGGCCAATTAATGTGTGAAAATGATTCCTCATTATCCCTGAACCCCTCTTTCACAATTTGAGCCTGATGAATCTCTGCATTGTCGTCCTGGAATATGCCTGTGCCATCAGGGAAGAAAAATAAATGGTCATTCAGTACATTCATGTAGTCAGCTGACCAGTTGAAGCAACTCCAGATCATAATACTGCCTTAAATCCAAACGGCGACTTTTTTTGGCCAGGCAGAGTATCATAAATACACTACAACGGCTGCATTGCGCCTAGCATTGTGGATGGTACTACTGTGCAGGGAATCAGCACTCTCGTTTTTTCAGAATACGTGAAAATCTAGTTTCATTTTACACAGCTATGCCAATGACTTCCCTTAATATCAGTGCTTTTTTTTTTACAATAGGATTTGGGGTGTAAAGGAATTTTGGAGTAAAAGGTGTTGTGTATGTTGGTGATGGAGATGTTGTTTGGGTCAGCCCACACTCAGACACTAGAATGGATGAAGTGACGGAAAGGAGGTATGAATGAGTGAAGGAAGACCTACCACTTGAACGTCTGAGGGCACTCGTGACAGGAAGTCCAGCAACTCATTGTTGTCGATGCTGTATGGGTCTCGTAGCTTTTTGGTGAACTTGTTCATTCCTGAAGTTGAAACAACAGCGGCACATTAAAGGGGAAGGAGTGCAGTTCAGAAGTGCTTCAGGCATGAGCCAGGCACGGTTCTGAACCCTTGTCTTTTCTACTTTAAATCAGAGAGTCTTCAACATTTTCAGTCCAAGGACCCCTAGGTGGATATAGATATGGAGCAGTGGCCCCCTGTTAAATATTAAGTAATATTGAGTGTTGCATTTTAAGCCTAGCTAAAAATACCTATAGTGGAGTATTAATGTATTTACTTACAGTACTTTGTTATAATTCTTTTAAAACATTAAAATAATCATTACTGATATATAGAGTCAAGTACTTGTCCATTATATTTTATATGCACTTACAGTCCAATATGGAAGGGAATATGAATCATTTAGCAGAACTTTTGCTTCATAAGGTTTACTTTGTTGCAGTTACCCTAATATTATACCATTTACTTATAACACATTTGTATTTATTTATTTTTTACAAAAATGTGTTTGACATCAAACAATAATTGGTAGACCCCCATTGAAAACCCCTGTTTTAAAGGATCAGCTGCTGTTGTAAGTAAGCTTTCTGACCTTGCAGAGTTCCAGCTCAAGTCTTAAACACTGTATAAAAGAACACACAGGACATCAACTACCAGCAACTTCGCACTGAGCTCTGCAGTTTACTGTCTTCCTGCTGAGCTGTTGTTAAGTGCCTGAGGGACGCACTCTCAAACTGCCAGTAAAATTTGTGCACTACTGATACTGATTAGTCTATTTGCAATTCTTTGTCATTATGAAATATGCTTGCTATATTTAGTGCAACATGATATGCTGTCATATTACATGTTATCTCTACACATATGACAATGTTTCAAAGTAACAATGGCAGCTCACCCCAAGCCAGTATGATGTATCTGAGAGGAATAAAGTATATTACAAGAGTGGCCGCACACAGGGCAACTATGGCCAACCAGCTCAGGAAAGGCACGGTCCAGTTCAAAGTGCTATAAACAGAGAAAAGGTATAAAATCACAGTATACTAATTATTCTTTGTTCATGTAACTTGTTCCTTAAAATCATTTGCCAAAATTTGTGCTATAGTTACTACAATAAACCAGCATTAGCCACCACTTAAAATAGAAAAGAATGATATCATGGTTCCCTATCGATTCAGTTCACTCGAGATTGCCGTAAGCACTATGGTGAGTTTCCTTCTTACACAACCTTATTGAAACCATTATACAATCACGCCAATCCTTTGATTGGCAATGGTGGCTGAGCCCTGCCCCTTTAGGCATGCATTAGGCCTATATAAGCGGGCACTCAATCACCATTTCTTCAGAATATTCTTCTTTCAAGACTGCAAACTTGTCTTCGTCTTGGAACCCTTTCTGCTTCGCCATTGATATGCACTTACAGCGGACTCTTCTGTGTTAAGTCCCGAGGGACCACATGAGGAGGCACAGCGGGCAGTGAGGTTAAGCTTGATGTCTTAGTGGAGGATCTAGTGCTGACGCAAGCCCTGCAAGTCTCCAGAACTACTGAACATACATTCTCGCCCGTGCAATGTGCATGTGATGACATTCGGCACTCTGTTAGAGCGCACAACCTCATTACGTTTGGCGGCTCTGATGATGGGGTTGATGTTGTGTCACTCGCAGCTTCGGGCATGTGCTACTGCCCTCACTAAAGTGGACCAAGCTGATGAAAAATGCTATTCAAAGCTAGAACAGGTGGTTGCAGATCACCTCCATAATACTGCCATAATACTGCCATGGGATGGAAATCCTGCCCACCCTACTAAGCTGTGTCAACTGATGTCCATACTGGCTGGAAGTGGGCCAAGCTGGTTCAGCAATCCACAACATGTCGGTGCTCCAGGTTTTGTAAGCTAAGCTTCTTCAACAAATGAACGAGCAATGCTCCAATCCAGAGCTGTTTA
This sequence comes from Xyrauchen texanus, assembly GCF_025860055.1. Classification (NCBI taxonomy): domain Eukaryota; kingdom Metazoa; phylum Chordata; class Actinopteri; order Cypriniformes; family Catostomidae; genus Xyrauchen; species Xyrauchen texanus. The sequence goes on from NC_068279.1 coordinate 36,672,394, forward strand.
AAGAGCTCTGTTTAAAGAGCTCTGCACCCCTACAAATTTTCCGCTGCAAGCCACGAAAGCTACTGCCATCAGCAAAGTGATGAGCAACCTGGTGGTTTTGGATCCGCATATTTGGCTAACTCTAATGGAGATGTGTGATGCAGAGAATGCCACACTCCTCTACAGCCCTGTGTCACCCATAGGTCTCTTTGGCAACACCGTACACATTTTTTCGGAGAACTTCATCACGGCGTTAAAAAACTTTCTACCAAAGAGAAGTAGCAATTTCCCTTTCCCGGCATACTCACAATCTAATTCTGGTCAGTATCTGGCAAAAAAAAAAAATTCAGACCCCAGTGCAGCCAAAAGCTACAAATGAGCCATCAGGGAAGCCATGCAAGCCGTGGCCTAAGTGTAAGTGTACAATGCCCCAACGAAAAAATTCCGCCCAGGCAACAGAAACATTACTGACAGTGTTTCTCTTCCCCATTAATGTTCATTGGGAACAGTACAATGTTCAAAATGATAAATGTATTACTCAAACAGAGATTGTTCTTGCAAAAGAGAAAAAAGAGCCATTGCATAAACATGGGACGTTTATCACGTTAACAAGTGAATCAATAAGCCCGCTGTCCCGACGCAAGGCAAGTCTTTACTATAGCACAGACATGGCATGGTCTGACCACTGGATGCACCAGTGTTGTGCACAGAGATTCACAGTCTCCTCACAAAAAATACGATGGCAACAGTCCCAGACAGCGACACACGCAGCAGGGTTTACAGAGGTTATTTTCTTGTTCCAAAGAATGATGGCGGGATCTGGCCCATTCTAGATCTGAGACGCTTGAATCACGTGAAGTGCCCATTGAAAATATTAACTCGGAAACAGATCTTATGACACATCCGTCCTCAGGAATGTTTTCCATCAATAGATCTGAAGAATGCATATTTTCATGTACCAATTCACAAGCAGTTTTTGAGATTCACGTTAGAGGAAACTGCGTATCAATTCAAAGTCTGTGTATCGATGTGGAGCTCGCCTTTTTGAAAATGAATGGTGTGCATGTTTTGAATTACCTCAATGATTGACTAGCCAAATCAGAGGCACTACTGACACTTGCTGATTTGCCATCAGAAAACTCTGGGTCTGAATGTCAACTGGGCGAAAAGCACACTTTTCCCTCAGCCAGCAAATCTCCTTTTTAGGGATTTGTCTCAACACTGTGAGCATGCGTGCCCACCTCATGAATGAGCACATACAGACCAATCTTTGGTGTCTGTATCAGTTCAAACTGAGGAATACATTGCCACAGAAGTCATTTCAGGGAATGCCTGGTTTTATGGCATCATACTGTTAGGTCTGTTACACCTGAGACCTCTCAAGCGGCACATTCCACATCGAGCCTTGTGCCTCTGAAGCATGTGCATCACTGTGTCTCGCCGCTGTCTGGCTGCTCTAGCACCATGGATAGTACCGGACTTCTACCAACAGGGTATTATGCTGGGTCAAATTTTCAGAAGATATGTGGTGACCACAGTTGAATCAAACACACAGGTTGGGGTGATGGACTCCCGACTTTCGGCACCTGGAGAATTGCTGGCATGGCACATCAATCGTCTAAAACTACTGGCTGTCTTTCTAGCTTTGAGAGCTTTTCATTCTGACATTGTGAATAACCACATTCTGATTCGTTCGGATAACACAATAGTGGCATACATAAATCGCCAGGGTGGACTCCGATCACCACAACTAAACAGCATGACACAATGACTCCTCCAATCTCCTCTCATTGCGTACAACACATGTCCCGGGCCGTCTGAATTTCAGAGCGGATTTGTTATCACGCCAGGTAGCATTACCAGATGAATGGAGACTTTATCCTCAGAAAGTGAAGAAGATTTTGGAGATTTTCTGCAAAGCAGAAGTTGACCTTTTCATCTCCATGGAGAACAGCTACTGTCCCCATTGTTTTTCAATGTCCCAAGCCTCGCTGGGCGTGGATGCGCTGGCTCACAAATGACTGGTAAAACGACCGTCATGTGTGTGTTTGTGACTTTTGTTTAAGTTTTTCATTAAAATATTATTTGTATTGTCAAGCCGGTTCTCACCTCCTCCTTTCCCTTATGTTCCCTTTACACTATAAAAAGCTACGTGCCTAAGGTTTATCAATGCCCTTCAAGCCTTCTTTTTTCCACCATTTAAATCAGACGAAGAGCAATCTATGCATATGTTATGCCCAGTGAGGGCGTCACATACATGCGTTGAGGGCACCTGTCAGCTTAGGCTGTCAGATCAGCTCTTTATTTGTTATGGAGGACACAAAAAAGGAATGTCCGTCTCTAAAAAAAAAAACCTCTCACTGGATCGTTGATGCGATCACCCTCTCTTACTAATCACATGGTGCGAATTCCCCTATTGGTGTCAAAGCACATTCAAACAGAGGCATGGCCTCTTAGGGCATGCACAAATATGTTTGGCAACAGGATAGTCCTCGCAAAAGACATTCACAAGATTTTATTAACTGGATGTGATGTTCATCCTCACAAGTCCTCTCTGTATAGAGTGTTCTTACATTCAAGCCAGTGAGCCCAAGCCCTTATTATGGGTGGGCTAAAGACTATAATCACCACAGCCACCTGATTACATGCTGTTGAATTGTCCATTGGCCAAACAATCTTGTGCCCCGTTTTAAATGTGGGCTTCCCCATCATTTTACACAACCGCCTGCATACAGACAGTTGTAAATTCAGTCACAAATACATTAAATGAAATAAATCTTCCTTGCCGACTGGACTCGTGAAGGGGTTAATTCATAATAAATATTTCATACATCCATTCTAAGTGCTCCTCTTCTGGCTCACCATGAGAGTCATTCACTTGTGGTATTACTCATGTCGGTCACCGTCCCACAGGACTGTGCCGTCATGCTCTTTCGATAAGTAATCCCATATGAAATAAAACCTACTTTTCCAACTATGTTGTGAGAGGGTTAATAAACCATACTGTGAATGTCTATATGGTTCACAAAGATTCCAGACTGTGTTCATTTCCATTTGGCATCCGCCATGTGGGACTATTCATATACACTTTAATATGACTTATAAGTCATCGGCGTGTGACTCCTTATAATACAAAATCTCTGTTTAGAGTAATGCCACATAGTGCACCGTGATGGGATTCCGTTCTCCATAGTGCTTACGGCAATGTCGAGTCAACTGATTCGATAGGGAATATCTCCGGTTACTCATGTAACCACGGATCCCTGAGATGAAGGGAACGAGACATTGCTAAAGCTGACCGCACTACTACTTCAGAGTTTCATAATTGAGGCACTCTTGTCCCTCAGTCAGAAAATTCGGAAGAAATGGTGATTAAGCGCCCGCTTATATAGGCCTAGTGTGCGCCTAAAGGGGCGTGGCTCAGCCACCATTGCCAATCAGAGGATTGGCATGATTGTATAAGGGTTTCAACAAGGTCATGCATGTAAGGAGGACACTCCCCATAGTGCTTACTTCCCTTCATCTCAGGGAACCGAGGTAACGTGTAACCGGAGATGTAATCCCATGGTATTATTTGAATTACCTTGGCGTACAAGTTAAATACCATGGTATATGAATAAGTTCATCATTCTGTGGCATGGTATATATCAAAGTACCATGGTAATGCCATCTGATTCCGTCACTGTGTGTGCTATAGTATCGTCAAATTACTTTAGTAGAAACAATAATAGAAACTATGATTTCCATTCAAAATCTTTCGAAATACAGTACTACATTTTCTCTAATTCCAGTATAAAAACTGTTGTGTTTGTATTTAACAGGCTGAATAAGATGTGACAGAATGAGAGAGAGGCTGGCACTGTGATGCCAACATGTCTGCTCAGGCATGAGCAGTGAAAGCTGAGACTCACTTCTTTATCCTCTCACCATAGGAAGCCACTTCATCCAGAGCATTCTGCACGCTGATACACACATCCTGAATGGCATACAACTTGTTCATGAAACCTTTTCTCTCAGAGTCCTACAAGAATGAGAGAGAGAGAGAGAGAGAGAGAGAGAGAGAGGCTGGGCAAATGCATTTTCACAGAGCTGAAAGAGCACAAGGAGCATCAAAGCTCTCTCTCAGCTTTTGAAGACTCCACGTTCTCCATGCTGTAATAAACATGTTTGAGATTAATCATGCTGTGTAACAATAAAGAGACAATATTTTTCTCAGAGAGGAATAGCAATGTTTGACCAGGTTTTAGAGTGACATATTGTGGCCGTCACCACCATCATTAGTATGAGCCTGAAAGCCTTTACTTTTTTAACTTTTGATGTCTGACAAATGAAAGAACTCACCACAGAACCCTAAAATGAATCCTCAATTAATTGTTTCCACAGTTAGGATGCTCTGATTTTATTCATAGTACAAAAACAGCCATGCAACAGTTGGACTGACACAAACTGGCTCAACAGAATGTGGTGACTGAGTGTAGACACACACACACACAGAGACTGTTGTAGTGTGTTGATGTGCTGAGACACACACATACATGTAAACTTCCACACTCAACTTAATCCTTAAAAAGTACACAGGATCAAAAATCCAAATTTAAATATGAAATAACATTGAGATTTGCACAATTCGACTATTAATTTTCATGTGACACTAACGAAAACAAGTCGAGGTCATAATTATTAAATAAATACTGTAATCATTACAAATATTTTTTATTAATGATAAATTGTTATTTTCATGACAATAAAGCAGATTTCCCTCTCAAATTGTAATTATCTTAATTTGTTCAGACATTTTACTTTTCAGTTTGTATACTGTAATATGTTGATTTTTTATATATATATATTTAAATCAGCCAAAAAATAAAGATATTACCAATATTACCATGATATATAAATACTTTTTTTGCATTACAGTAATGATTAATGTATTTTACATTATGTAATGAGAACGCTTTTTGCATTACAGTAATGAGATTTTTTTTATTTCATAAATAAAAATTAGAATTGGGGTGAACTGTCATGAAAGTAATGTCACAATACAAAATATATAATATAATATAATATAAGGTCCTAAAAATAGGCTTTAAGCAAGATATAATTTTGTATTTCTTTTGTTTATTTATTTCTTGGCGAAAACCATGTTTCATGAGATTCACTCTTGCTTCCATTGGCAAACCATTTAATGAGAAAACCTAGACTATTAGCAATGTGCAAAATCAACTACAGTTAAGATTCCCAAACCCTCTCTCTAGTGGAGTTACACAAATGGACTGGCAGCATTTAAGAAAAAGTAAGCGACCCGGTGAAATGGACGCAGCGGGAGGGCACTGCTTTGTAGAACTGAGCATTGCTCTCCATTTGCCCCAGGTCTGCTTTATGAGAGTTCCAGGCCTCTGCTCAACCCTGCCCAGCTTTATCTGGAAACACTTCAGTCACCATCCTCTGGCCTTTCATGAAGATCAATTGAAATGTCACTGCAATGGATAATGTCCTCAACGAGCCAACCAGCTACTGACCCTCTGGATCAAAACCCACTGTGCAAATCAAAGTACAAAAAGAGGGATCTGTCTCTACATACAGAGATGCTTACGTAAGACACTTAAAGGTAAAGTGTGTAATTTTTACGATATTAAAATACCTTCTCCTATGCCAGTTTAATATGAAGAGCCAACTACAAGTAAGCCATTTGTATGTTGATTCAATATAATGTAAGTACATATAATTACATATAATGTTTATTGATTTATTAATTAGATTGCCCTGGCTTATCATGCTTCTAGGACAATTAAACATGTAAGTGGTCAGAATTGTGACCAGTGGGAAAGCACAGAGCATAATTGCTGAATAGGTAACTTCTTGAGTCACATTATACATTTGCAGATTTTGTAGTATTGTTACTAAAGATTAAGCAAATTAAAATTAAAACGTATATGCATTAATTCTTAGTTTATCATTTCCACCCACACACACACACACACACACACACACACACACATATATATATACAGTATATACTGCTACTGGATCCTATTGAGCAACAAAGCATAATTTGACTCTGTACTGTAGTTTCCCACTGGTAAAAGTTGTGACCAAGAATACATTTCATACCTTCACTAACTTAAATGGGTTAAATGAGTTTTTAGAAACTTTTATGTGTTTATATTAAAGGTGCAATATGTAAAATGTTTCATGTAATATTTGCCTTTTTTGCCAATGTGTGAATGGCTTGTAATGCAACTTAAAAAATGAGCCCTTTCCGGACTTCCTAGGTTGCCTATTAAAGCCCGTAGACTGATTTTCACGTGAAGGGAGCGGGTCGCTTTTGCCGGGAATATTCAAAGGATGTGACGTTTATGCGTGCTCCCGAGAGACTTGCCTCAGACAGTAGCTTCTCTTCCGCTATTCAACAGCATCAACAGACAGTCTGCAACATTAGGTAACATTATCTTAGAGATGGAATCCTACACAAACTCCAAAGTAAGCCAAAAAACAAACAAAAAAAACCATTTATCTACTGAATTCCCTCTGGCTAAGTGGGAATGTGATCATGGTCGTGTGAAAACTAGAGTGAACATCGGCAGGGCATTTGATTCCTGAAGGGACCTTCATTCGGTTTTGGGGATCAAAACAGACCCTGAATTGGCGTTCTTCTTTTTGGACAGCTAAACTACATAACTGCAAAGCATGTGAAATATAGTGCCATAAGGATTGATCTGTGTAATTTTAGCTAACTTGATCTTGCCTGCTAACACTGATGAATTGCAAGCTACCTTGCTTCATAACTTTCAAATCATTTAAATGATCTTCTCTTTATACTAAAGTCAGGTTAATGTCAATGTTAATCTATAATTATTCTATTGTATTAACTACAATAACACATGAAATGAATACTAAACAATGTTCAAGATAATCCAAAAATCTCCATTCATTAGTGTAACGTAACTTGGTTATACAGAAAATATATACAATCTATTATTATAAAACAATAGTGCATCGATATATCAAAATGACAGTTGTGATGGACTCACATCAATACTGAATTGTCAACATATTTATAATGTAGTCTATTTTATAAACAGATACTGTCATTATCCACCAAATTTAGCTAACAGCTATTGATTAAGCTGGCTAGCTAAATAACGGCGACATATAAATGCAGTCAATGTATCATGCGAGAAAAGTGGTTACTTCAAACTACAGTCTTGCATATTCAGACCTATATCCACACTTTGTTTTAGCCCTGTTCCAGCACTGAGAAGTCAAATATAATATGCAGTCTCAAAGTTTGTAATAAAACAATCATAACTGTGTCATTTTAATTATGCTACCTCATCTATCAGCATGATGCCAGTGAATCACGCTCAGCCTCTTTGTACATTACATCATTGTTTTGGTCGATGCTCACTTGTGTCCCTATTGAGTGTGAGCAGGAGCAACAGGTAGCTGGCTGCTGTTAACTTAACGGCCACAGGTGTCATTAATAACAAGGGTTTTTGAATCTTACATACTGCAGCTTTAACTCATAAGTGGCATTTATATGTTTTTGTATAGTGCGCATGTCCGTATGTGCTCAAGTGTGTCGGGATAACACCGATTTCTGATGAAGTGGGAAACCACATATTGCTTTCGTGACTTTCGAAGAATCAGAATGAGCTTTATTGCCAAGTATGCTTACACAAACAAGGAATTTGTCTTGGTGACAGAAGCTTCCAGTGCACAACAATACAAAACAGCAACAAGACAGAGATAATAATACAATAAAAAATTACAATTTAATAGAAAATAATGTATAAGACAACAATAACAACAAATAAAACAATAAGACAAAAAAAAAAAAATATATATATATATATATATATATATATATATATATATATATATATATATATATATACATACATACATACATACACACATACACACACACATACATACACACACATATACATACATATATATATACACATACATACACATACACACAGACACACACATACACATGCGTAGTGCAAATATAAATACAAATCTGTTATATACAGTGCAAGGGAATGTAATGGCAGAAGAGGTTAGATGTGTTGGATATCTATAAAAAGACTAGACTGTGAATTGCACATCATTATTGCTCAATGGGGCAGTTTTAACTGTTCATGAGATGGATAGCCAGGGAAAAAACTGTTCTTGTGCCTGATGGTTCTGGTGCTCAGAGCTCTGAAGCGTTGGCCAGAAGGCAACAGTTCAAAAAGGTAGTGAGCTGGGTGAGTGGGGTCCAGAGGGATTTTTCCAGCCTTTTTCCTCACTCTGGAAGTGTACAGTTCTTGAAGGGAGGGCAAGGGGCAACCATTAATCCTCTCAGCAGTCCAAACTGTCCTTTGTAGTGTTCTGATATCTGATTTCGTAGCTGAACCAAACCAGACACTTATTATTTATTATTAAACTGCTAAACCGGTGTACGTGAAAATTAACTTTTAGAATTTAATACTTATGAAAGTTATCACTCCATCCTGTGTAACGTCATTAACAACAGTTCTATGTTGTTGAACCAACGTGGTTCGAACGAGGGATGTGCAACATAATTACTTCGGTTTCGGGAAACAGTTGTGACCAGCCAGTTAATTTCTCCAGTGATGCAATAATAATTGCCTAAAGCCAGCAAACAGACCAGCCAGACAAGAGTGGGAGACAAGCTAAGACCAGCAAACCAGCTTTTTTTTTTCAACGATGTCCCAGAAATTTACAATATGCTTATGTCTAGTAAAACTGAGATTGATCTTCAGAAAAATCCCATCACACTGTCCATAGTCCCTCAACGCACATACACACACAGTCTGCACATTTGAAAAATGAACCCCACTATGGCATGCATAACCACACTGCCTTCCCAAAAAGCCACACAAGACAAATAGATATAATTAGACTGCGTCCCAGGGTTTTCTTAGCAAATATTTAACAAGAACCTCTTCTCTGGACTCCCATCTGGCTTGTGTTATCAACCGAAACAAAAGTCTAACATACACTCCATTGTATCAGGCCCTATAAGAGAAAATAGTTTTTTTGAAGGACAAGGCATCGGTGTATGTGTGCATGTGTGTGTTTGTATGAGGGTGGAGGTGCAGGTCATGGGTCTTCTCAGTCTAAACCATTGCCACATGGACCTCAAACTATGAGCTAACACTGATTTCCTGTCTTCAAAAGTGGATTGAGGCAGGCAGGAGGTTGGAATAACACTAGCCTAGGGAGAGGCTTGTTTTCACTGCTCCTCCGCACTTCTCACATACACTTACTCACACTGATCTGAGTGCAGGAGCAACCTGCAACAGAAGGGCCCATGAGCCCAGGCACACCGCCTCAAGCATTTGAAGCAGCTCTGCTGTGGAACCTGCCTGAGCTGTGGGCCGTTAGAGCTGCACATGGGCATTGTATTTCTTCAGGTTCGCTTCCTCACATATGTGGACACTCTTCAAAACACAGCAGGAGGCACAGTGGATGTCAGCGGGCAAAGGGAAATTGATATTTAGTCAAAAATCAGTTCTGTGTAAATTGTCTTCCATCAGTGTCAAAGCTGAGCTCTGTGAAACAACTTAGTATAATTCCAAATCACACAATGTCAACATAAAGGGAGTTCTAATTTGTTACTTAGGTGATAACTTATCCAAACCAACTTACAATAGACTTTTTATATGTTTAGTTACTCTGGAGCTACAGAAATGTTAGTACCTTTATAATGGGAGCCAACTGGTGCGTTATAGCTGTTCAGTGTGAGTAAACCTCACTCCCTGGTCTCAAGAGGCATACAAGTGACTAACACTAGGGGCTGTAGCCTTTAGCCTCCTCGTTAGCAAGCCCGTCTCCCATGCCGGCTGACGCCGTTTTGAGCAGGACCGGTTAAACCTTGCTCAATGAGCTTGATGCTCATATTTCATGGACTGAACCCTGCAGGACTTAAATCTACAACCTTAAGGTTACTAGTTCAGATCTTTAAAGGAATTGTATATGTTCAATGTCAGTTCAGCATACTGTCATACTGTCAGTTATCAAATAAATCATTTTGACTTGTGCCCCAGTGTGTAAAAACAAGCAAAAATAGGGTTTGCAGTACTTGACTTACAATGAAAGTAAATGGGGTAAGGCATTGCATGGGATATACAGTATATTGAAATACACTTTCTTAAGTCTAGCCACAACACCTTTTATAACATTAAAACATTATTGCATGTTAAAATGAGGACTAGAGTGACAAAATGGCTTACTGACCTTGACCTGACAAAGTTATATCCAATATTTCAACATGACCATGTAAATCTGATGAATGTCCAACCCAGTCCAACTGCTATTTGAGGATTTAAACAACTTTACATCGCAAATAAAACATTTTTTGTATAGAAGAATTCATTTAAATACTTTAACAAACATCTAAACTACACATTTCTGCTTTTAAACCCAAAATGCCTTGCTTCATATTCTTCCATTATCCAAGTGCATTACTTTTTGCTTGATTTCACAAACTGAGGTACTGGTCTGAGATATTTTCAGTGGTAATCACAAGCATGTAACAGATTCTGTTAATAGAGCCCAAATTGTTTTGAAGCAGAAACATTCCTTTAACCACCAAGATTTTTAAAACACAGTTCTCTGTTTTAAATTGCAATGCTTACTGTGAAAATTGCTAATGTGAATAATCAAATAACACCTCAATTACATTACACTAAAATCTAATAATTTCTAACATCAATTACTGACAAATTAACAAATAGACATTTTCAGAGTGAAAGCACACAGCCTACACCACAGTGTTATGATTAAACAGTGCACAAGATGAGTGCAGCTGTTCCAGACCCCCTGGCGCATCCCCATTACCAAACTCCTTAGGGCTGCTAGTGCTAACAGCAAGTACAGGCACGTCCCTCCCAGCCAGTTCCCAACATCAGGCTATTCACACCTCACTGTCCCATCAGGAGGCTCCAACTCCTTCACAATGGGCACACAGCATAGCGGGAGCCTGATGAGGTTGGCACAGACCAGGACAGACACTTCGAACAGGGCATATCTTGTTTGTTAACGGCAGCAGGAGGGGGAACGATGTTCCAGGGGCGCCAAACTTCATTTTCACCAAAGCCAGAGCCCCTATGCAAAAAAACGGACCCCCAACCGGGCCTAATCCACACCCACGCCATTCTCTCTGCGTGTTTGGCGGGAGAGAAAACAAGTTTCTTTGATCTACCCAGCACTAAAGGTGAGGCGAACAAAGGAGGTAGATAAGATAGAGTCTAAGATGAAAATGAAATCATTTCACCCGAGCCTGGCTCCTCCCTGGAAACACATATTATTTGTTTGTCTACTCTCATTTCAAGCCAAAGGTGCACTGACCCAGATGGGCTGAAGTAAAGAGTGATATCACCAAGGAGAAGAGCTCCACACATCGGATGACAAATAAAGCCCAAGACGAGTCCAGCAAAAACATGAAAAAGGAAAACAAATTCTTTAAATAGATGAGTGCATTAATTTTCCAAAAGTAGTTCATTAGCACTTTATTCATAATGAATGGGATGGGGAAAGAGACGTACAGGGAAAGGCTTGTCAATTAAATTGTTTCTCGTCTTCATGTCTGAGCACTTTGGGAGGTTAATTAAAATTGCAGTTTAATTAGATTTGAGGTGTGTGTCAGACTAAATGGAAAATCCCTTGACTACTTCCTTGATCCCAATAACTAATACCCCAAATACAGCATGCCAAAAATTACTCCACATCAAAAGGAAAACAGTTCCACATTCGTACACACATTATTGGTTTTTAGGAAGAAAAGAAAATATTTTGACAGAACCTCAACTGCAATATACATTTTTTTTTAATTTACTCTTAAGTAACAATATGAGAGTTATATATATGCTATTTGTGACTACTCTGATCCTCCCATAAAATAATCTAGTTCAAAACAATGCTTTAACACATATTTATTTTAATATGTTTGAAGACATTTTGCATTTTTTATAGGAGAGCAAAAGGAAAGTACAAAGTTAAAGAGACACACGATGGATTCAAACCTCTGACCTTCTGAGAGCACCATGACACAACATGTAATAAGCATGTTTGTGAACCACTGCATCATATCACAGACAACATCTTTAATACATTATTACCGGTTGCCCAAAAACTGTCATGATCAGTATGTTATATAGCACTTTCATTATTACAAGTGTTTACAAAAAGAACAAGAAATACAGTGGGTTTTAAAGATATACGAGTATGAAGTTTGGAGGCACTGTCCTCACTCTTCAAATCCCTAGTGATGCTTTCCAGGAATATGTGTACGGTCAGTTGCAGTAAGCCACACAACAGTATGTGAAAAAGAACCATTTACCTATTCCCTGGAGATCCACATGCCCTCACTCAGGAATTCCCTCTGGAGACAGCATTCTGGGCCAAGGTCTAACAACAGTCATTTTGATTCGTCAGTGGGTCCTCAAAAGCATACTATTCAGATTTGTCCAGTTTGACTTTTCCTTTTCACATTTTAAATCTCTTTTTGAATCATATTTCAATTGTATCTGTGGAGTGTCTTTGTATTCTGCTTCACCAACTGGGTCAAAAAGTTAAAATAGCCAGCATATAATGTGTTTTGAATGCTGGTGTGCTGGTGCCCTCATCAGCTAACTAAACTACCAAGACTTCTTGGTGAACAAGTTTCACCAACTTATTTTTGCTGGTGAACAATATGGCCATGTTAGTCTACCAGCAAGACCAGCATGGACATTTCTGCTGATCTAAGCAGGTCTTTTCGGCAGGGACTACACTGTATAAGGTTGCTTTTGATACACGCAATGCAGATAAACATTCTAAGTATAGTAGATCATACAAATCTTGTCCATCATAGTAGCAAAAAAGCATAAACCAGCCTAAACTGCTGATCTCTGGTATGACCACCTAAAATGTGCCCAAAACCCATAAAACCTGCCAACAAAGCCAGTCTGGGAGACCAGCTAAGACTTGCTAACCAGCGTAGCCTGGTTTTAGAGGTTTGTTTTAGTTTGCTTTTTTTGTTTGTTTGTTTGTTTGTTTTTCTCCAGTCAAAAGAAATGTTGCAGATGCACCTTCTTTCTCTACCCTTCCAATATGAAATTACTCAATTCAGACCTGAAAAGCAGGTTTGATCATGAGGGCACTTATTTTAAGGAAGAAGCCCCATAAAACAACCATAGAGGCCATTGTAACTGCCTCCTGGCATGCCTTGTGTTGTGACGTGCAGATGAATAACACTGTAAACATTTCATCTGAGAGCTGGGGAGAATGAGCTTTATTTTAGGTTCGACCTCTGCTTCCACCCGCTTGCTGTTAAAAACAACAGTATTAGGTCCTAATGGAGCCACTGGAGAGTCAGGTTCACCTTCGCCATTACTCCCCAGGCCACCACATCCAGTGGGCAAAGTACTCCATCAGCCTCAAAGTCAACCTGAGAGTTGCCCTGTTCTCCAGCCTCTACAATGTAGCCCCTCACCCCTGGAGCGACCCCCTCCTCACCCTCAGAATGTTTCCGCTCCCCCTGCTCTCCTTGCCCTGTCCTCTCTGGATCCCTGGATGCCAGCTGATGATGAATGGAGCACAATTAGCTCCATCCGCCACTGCAGTAGAATTGCACTGCCCTCTCCATCTCCCAAAAATTAGGCCGTCAAACTGGGGAAACCATCATCAAGCTGGGCACCAACAGACGAACCAATGTACAGCAGGTACAGACACATTTAACCTTTTGCCTTTCAAATTCTGTGTCCCATAGCACGGTAATACAATCTAAAATGACACCCACTTCTCTATTTCTTGAGAATGTGCTGAGACAACATCTATAGTGAGTGTACGTAGAGATTTTCAATTTCAAAAGTTTCCTTGAGGGATGTGCTTCTCAAACGGATATAAATGGCAACGGCGTTCCTCCACCTTGAAGACAAACATCAAGAATACATCCTCATAATTCATTCATAACCCCTCATATAAAAGCTTCTTGGTGGCTGTTTTTTTGTCTGTGTAGTACAGGTACTGTGTTCTTTTGTTGTGAGCCAAGCTGCAAATTAGTTTTTCTGGGGTGATGTGATAGTGTCGGTCAGTCACGTTCATCACCGCTGGCTTTCAGTGTGCCTGTTTTTAAACGAGATTAGCAATAGTACAAACATACATGCCCCAATTCATCATGGATGCAAAGCCTCTAAGCAAAAAACACATGTAGAGACATACTACTTTCCACCTGGCAAGCAACAGCATCAAGGATATCTCAAGTCTAGGTGACTTAGCATAGCACCCACTGAACAACTAAAAGCAATTTTTAGACGTCTAGGTGTCCAGCTAATACAGAGATCTGCCTTGCTAGTTCTTCAAAGATAAAAGCAGGAGGAGTGACGACTGTGAACAAAGTGAAAGGTGAAAGGGAGCGACACACAACCCAGCTTGGCGTGACAAATGATGAGCCATAGAAGTGAGACACTGGGACATACGGACCACACTTACCACCATCACGCGAATCCACTCAAAGTGCCAGGAAGCCAAAATATCCGCAAGGATATGGCTTTCCGGCAGCCGGCCATCCTGGGAGGGGACTGAGCACGGCACCTTGTGGACCAGAATAAATTGAAATCTTTTTAAAGAAGGGCTACAAAAGGAATAGAGTTAGACAAAAAAAACATTCAGTATACTGCACTTTAAAATTTCAATTTCAGTCAGACAAAAACAATCATTTTTGTTTGTAAATGCTTTTATAGCACTTTTGCAGAGTCAGACTATCAGGCCTAGATTATGTTGTTTGCATGCTCAAAAAGACAGAGGTGATGCACATTGTGTCTCACCAGTACCACTTTAGCAGACATCCTTCCTTCAAATATTCAATCAGTAGCCTGAATATGCAAAAACCTGCTCTAGCTTAATTATAACTGCACATGTAAAGGTTCTGATTGATGGCTACTTAATGGTCTTTAGGGCACCTGAGAGAAAAAAAATCACCTGATGTAAAGGGGGGGGGGGAATCAAACAATGAGGCACATTTTGCTCAACAATACAATGCCCTGGGTGTATGTGAAGAATTTCTAATATCTTTTTATTAGCCAGACATGATTCAAATGCTGTTCCTCAGAGCATCTTCCCTAAAGAACAAAAAAAGAGAGAAGGGAGGAAAAGCCAAGGGAAAAAAATTCAAAAGCATCTTTTACAGCACGAAGCTTTTCATCTTTTAAAGGCGCTGAGAAGAAAAGAGCTCAGAGAAGCACAAACATTCTCCCTCTCTCTGTATTCTCCTTAGCACTGAAAAAAGCCACATTACCTCAGGATACGCACAGCATATCACAAGCTCAATAGCCCCGGAACAAGTTTTCAGTCACAGTTTTTCAAAGTATTTAAAAATAATCCCTAGCACACTCTTTAGTCCAATTACATAGTAGCATGTAGCTATCGCCCAGATCAACCCCCTGCCTCTGCTCTGCTGGGTTTAGCCCTCCATCTGTTATCTACCGATAAGACTCGCTTGCAATGCTAGATTCTAGCTGACATCATTGCGCATGAATCGGGATCAGATTTTTAGCATTTCATGATGCAGAGAGGTTAGCTTGTGTTTCTACCGGCTATTGTGGCCTTGTTGAGGTGTGGTGGAGCAAAGTAGGTCCAGAGAGAGAGAGAGAGATCAAGGAAAGGAGATTTAGCTGTGAAATGATTATTAGGACTGTTGTCAGGGTTGTGAAAATGGGAGTTTGTTGCAATGTCACCCCAGGGCTCCCTGACTGTGATACTGAAGCTGATTTTCCAGCATGAATTTGTCAGGGCATTGATAACCATATTGCTTCTATCAGACGCCCCATCATCTTATTCTTATACTCACCCCTGCCTGATTGCTAACTGTAAATGCCACTGAAACTTGGACTGTAAATATTACAACTTTAGATTAAACTATAGAAGCAGCATTCACAACCTATTTTCATTATGTAATGTGACGTATTTCCAAATAAAACAAGAACAAAATGTAGTGCAGGACTTGCTTCAAACTAGAGGAAACTGATTGAATCCATGGTTACATACAAACATATAGTCAGGTGTTTGGAGGGGTGGATTTAAAAAGATGGTTTGTTGATATCAGCCAAAAATACATTTCAGAGGCGGAGCAAGTTATTCAATTTTTTAATTACATTATTTTTTGTAACAACATGCACTGATCAGTCATGCACAATAAGCCAGGGAACATGCATAAACAAAATAAATAGGGTAAATTTGAATTTCAGGTTGACTTCAGTAAATAAAATGAAGGCCCAAAACAAATGCAGCATTCTAATTTGGACACTTCCAGAGTATGTACAGTACTGCATTTGATGTAGAACATACTATTCAGCCATTAATAAAGTATGTTCTTTAGTTATGCAGGCGAGTAGTATGAAACATTCCCAGACAGACTCCATCTAGGAATGTTGGCATTGTCCCATGACTCAAACATACAGTTTGATGTAGTGGTTGACATTGTAGGAAAAAAAATGCAGGTACTCTCCATGTTAGTATTAAACTAGATTTTTTTTTTGGTAAATAAATTTATAAATAAATAAAAAACATTTTTTTTAAAAGAAACAGGGGGTTTTATACAATACAGAAAGGCTCTTTAACAACCTTTTGCAGGGGCCAGACATCCCAATGGAAATCTAATGGAGAACTGTCATTTTACACAAAGTAAATGTAGCCTAAAACAGCATTTTGTCTGTTTTTCCTTTTTATTTATTATCCTCCCATTCAATGAAGGGAAATTTGCTTTCCTTGTCCTGCACATATAATTCACTTGCAAACAGGAGCCAGATACTTGTGCAGATAATCATTAGAAACGGTGAACAAACTGATTTGATAATGTTCGGGATTGTGAACACTGACACACATCTGTATGTAGAACTAAACACAGGCAGGATATATGTATGATGGTTCAGTGACATTTCACATAATCTTTTTATGAGCACTACAGAAAAAAATGGAGAATAAAAATAAAATTTTCAGTGTATTTTCTTTGACGGTTCGGTGTAACAGCTTTGACATTTTTAAGTCTGTAGTCTTGACTGCACCCAGCAAATAAGCAGATTGCCTAAATGCATTTGACTGAATAAGACGCAATAAAATGTGCTCACCTAAAAGTTCCTGGTTCAAATTTTGGAGAAGGGTGTAACAGAACTCTGCACAGACAAGCTTAAACCGGAACTGGACCACGGATCACTTGACGACCACCGATGTTGTTGCACATGTTGAGTGTTAGTTGTTATGCGCAGAAAGCACTTGGATGTTTGCCACGATTTTATCAAAATCATATGGAAGATCAGATAAACGTGACTGGTGGGTCAAATGTCTTCCAAGGATGCACCTCTAGCCAATGCCCATGAGGATTCCATGCTCCGTGTAGAATGGGCTCGAATACAAAGAGGCAAAGGCAAACCGCGCTCCTCGTAAACACTCAAGATTGCATCCACAATCCAATGAGACTGTGACGAGGAGGAGGGCATGTCCGGGCTGTGACCTCACCGGCACTTCGAGGGAAAGAGAGATGTATGTGGCCGCGCTGCATGCGTGTCTGTGTTCGTTTATGTTTTATGTTGTTCATTTATATCATTAAAGTGTATGTTGACTGTTTAGCCAGTTCCTGCATCCTCCTTTATCTGTTACAGTGGTGCCGAAACCCAGGAGGGAAGAGGGATTCGCTGTTGTGGAGTCCTCACCACTGCTATTCGCCAGAGTGTGGAGGAGCGGTTGAGGACCGGATGACAGCACGTCCGGGAGCTGGCGAGCAAGTTCTTCTCTCTGTCTCTCTCTCTCTCTCTCTCTCTCTCTCTCTCTCTCTCTCTCTCTCTCTCCTCTCTCTCTTTCTGTGGGTCTTGCCATTTCCCTCTACCCACGCATTCCCTCGTCTCTCCCTCAGGTTCACAGGAGGTGGGGTGGACCACTGGCTAACGGAATGGCCGGAAGGGCAGCGTCTCCCCTCCAGAGGTGTGGAGGAGTAAGTCAGTCCGGTTGGCACCCCAGCCTGAATCGGATGGGGGAGGAGTATGACAAGAAGGAGGGTGTGGCCAGGCCATGAGGGTGCACGGGCGGCACTGAATCAGCTGATCAGCAGTAGAGTTAAAGGGGAGCCGGAGACGCCAGTTTGGGAGAGATATGCATGCGGCCACGTTGTGTGTCTGTTTGTCTTATATTTTATGTTGTTTTAAGTTGAGTTTTATCATTAAACTTTACATTGACTGTTCGGCCGGTTCCCACCACTTCCTTGCCTGTCCTTTTAACTGTTACAATTATCCTAAAAATAGCTTAAAAAAACAAGTTACCACATATACGATGGAGTTTCTAGTACAGCTGCTGAGGGAGTACCAGCAAATTTGGCATCTTTCCTCTTTTGTCTCTTTCCTTTTGTGGAAAGTTGTGGAAACAGTAGAACCAGGAAAATAAATATATTTATTATTTTGCAGCTGGAATAAATATATAAGCTAAAATAATTTTTGGTGTGGTCTCCTTTTCACCACTATAAAAGTTTACCCAGCAATTGTTTACTTCTGCGTTCCAAAACCCCAAAATCAGAAAAACGCCTTGTGGTGGTGGGGGCGTGGTTATGAGGCAGTTTGTGAATGGAGAGCGAGATCTGGAGATGAGAACGGTAAGGGTCATCACCTGGCAATGTGTGCCTCTAACAGCTGTTTGTCATTGCAGTCAGAGTAGAGACAGGCTTTTAAAAGCAAGCCAGACGTCAGTGAGAGAGAGAGAGAGCTGCACAAACATGTGTGTTGTGCTGAAAAGCATTATTTGAGTGTATCCACTAAAAAGTGGGATATATATAGACAGTGAAAACTGTTTGAAATAAAGCCCTTTGAGTTGGATCTCTCAGTCTCTCGCTTCCTCCTTGTCACAAAAACTAAGAACTTTAGACATTTGAGGGTAACACGTTAGCCCCAGTGAATACTGAGGTTAACGCACGTTAGCTAACGTATGCACTTGTTTACTTGCGTAACGTATGTTATTGGCCTAAACAATAGATTTTACTTTGTTAAGGCATGGTCAAATTTACCTTTGCAATGCGAAATTCTGTGGGAAAAGAAGGCATGGGAAGATGTTGACCTCGTGTAGAACCAGCAAAAAATTAATTGCCAAGCAGCCTCGTTTATTGCTGCACTTTTTACCCTGGGAGAGTGTTAAAGTGAGAGAGAAGAATAAAAGAAACTTGCTGCTAAAATGATATCCTTGTCCATGGTGAATATTCAGTGTAGCTGTGTATGGAGCACTGCCCAAACCAAGCAACTTCCTATTGGACAACTGTGAATTTGCCTGTCAAAGTTCACCAAACTTGAACTTCCATGAGGGAAAATTCTTTGCCACAGGAAGATCATGCCGAAAAATTCACGATAGTGCAGATTCCAATTGAAATTTCGCTGTGCAAAGGTAATTGTGACTTTGCCTTTAAGCTGCAAAACTGAGACACTCTGAAATCAACATGCCTTCAACAACAAGCAACATTTGACTTTTTCTCTCCATCTTTCTTTCTCTGTCACTGTTTTGCTTCACATGCATATTAAATGGTTGTTTATTTACAAGACGTACAACATGCAGTTATATGCCATCTTCAATATCCAGTCGAGCAGGCAGCACAAAAGCACACACATCCTAACAGCTGTTAGGCATGTAAGGAGGCGTGTGTGAGTTGTGGTAAGCCTGTGAGCATTACATGATTGCAGTGTGTATCTTATCTGGGGTGGCTCCTCCTCGGGCTCTGTGTGTATGTGTGTGTATGTGTAGGACCATTACTTCAGTGCCCAGCCATGCGTACACTCCTAATCTCAGCACTCTTTCACTCTCTCACTGTCACTCCCTGGAGACACGGGAGCTATCATCCAGTCTGGTTCTCAGACGGAGCCCTAGAGCTGATATCCCTTCATACTCTCTGGACACATTTCCACACCGACAATGACATCATCAAAAGCCCAAACAAATAGTATGTACAACAAAAACGTATTAGAATAATGTCTAAAAAAATGTATTGAATGTCTTAATACATGGTGAAGTAATACGTAACCCCAAAAATGAAAATAATTTACTCACTGTCATGTTGTTCCGAACCTGTATAACTTATATTCTTCTGTGGAACAGTCAATTACAGCAGAACATCTAAGCTCCTTTTTCCCATATAATGAAAGTGAATTGTGACTATGGTAACATTTTCAGGGAAATAAGTATTTACATTTCATAAAAATAAAATAAAAAATCATGCAAAAGCTTTCATATGGCTTGAGAATACTTGGAATCATTTGGACTAATTTTACATTGTTTTATCAGTTTTTTTCTTTTTTTGTCTGTGGTTAGTCCCCATTCACTTTTTGTTATATGGAAGAGAGCAGCTCGGACAATCCAATAAACATCTCCCTTTGTTTTCTACAAAAGAAATAAAGTCATACAGGTTAGCAACAACATGTGGGTGAGTAAATTATCACAGAATTTTTATATATGTGTGAACTATTAATTTAATAATAATAATTGTTTTTTTTTACCGTAGTTAATTTCAAAATATTATATTTATAATATTAGAATAATAATATAATATTAAAGATAATCTGCTTTATGGCAGATGTGGATTAGACCTTTAAAAAAATAGTGAACAGTTATGAACACATAAAACCTTCAATCAAACCTTTTTTTGAAGCTGGATGCACACACTGCGTTAGGCATGTTATGGTAGCGTACGCAATGCAACTCCTTAATTCCATGCTAGAGGCTCATTCATTATCACCTGGATAATTACCTGCCATTCTGCCTGTATGTTTACATGTGTTTGGCAGAACAGGTGTTAAAATATTTTGGCTGTTATTGCTGGGGTTGCAGATGAATTTGGTAGAGGCAGTGAGCTCTCTGGAGACACTGTAAACACATACACACACACTGGTACTAGCCTGGCAAAGAGAAAAGGAGAAAATGTGTGGTAAGCATATGGCTTACACTTTTGATGCTTGTGTATAAAGCATCGCTTGTTTGGAAAGGAGACATCTCCATCCAAAGTTCCTTTAACCCAAAATTCATGGTCACAATCAGTGTTGCAAAAGCTAATTTTAGGATGATAATTTTAAGGCATTAAGATACTCAAGAAGTAATTAGCTACACTATAAGTCATTACTGACTTCACTGAAGATACTGTATTTAAGGGCAGAATTTTGTAGATAATTATCAGATAATTATTTAATTATATCATAAAAAAGAATACTATTTTTTGGAACAAAAACAATGAACATGTTCACATGCACGATCTTACATGATTATGCAACATGTAAGGTCATATAAATGCTTTAAACTGTTTCTCTTTATCAGTGTAAGGTTATAAACAGATTAAGCAAAAACTGGTCGGCTAATGTACATTTTTGCCCATTACCCAGATTATGTGTTGCCTTTGCCAACATTCTTACAGGACTATCCAATGTGCGCATTTACATTTTGACATCAAAAGCAGAGAATAACCCGGTGATTTAAAATTTCATGTAAGCACATTTTCTTCGAGGGTTGATCGCTTAGAGGCCAGCTCCACTTAAACGTTGCTACAATAATTTTTTTAAGCAATATTAACCGGTGAGAACCTTTATAGTTTTGGCTCGTGCACAGAGCTCTCGGTCAGCTTCCCTGGGCGGTTTTTAGACCCTGATCTATCCTGGCAAGATTCTTTGTTTTACAAGTGGCAGGGAACGAAAGAAAATTGTGCTGGGAGGACAACAGCATCATGGATTTTCCGGACTTTGATAGAGCTACTCGAGCAAAGCGGGACAGATTCAATGAGTTTAAATGTTTACCGCACCAACAGAAGATAAACTTTGCATTGCTTTATCCTGCTAAGTTGAGAATTGACTCCAAGGATGGATGCAAGACTTTTACATGCCCACAACAAGCTATGGCCTTCATTAAATCAATGGTGTGAGTGAGTAATTTTGCCAGCACTCAATCAACAATACAACTGTATTGTCGATGTAGCGACACTAGGGTTCGCTCTTGGGAGCCCCAAAACACCTCAGATCTTTGAGAAAAGGCCAATGATAATTGGTGAGTGGAATTTGCATGCCTCTCCCCCGGACATACAGGTATAAAAGGGAGCTGGAATGTAAGATTCATTCAGATTTTTTCTTCTGAGCCGAGCAGTTGTGTGTCAGCAAGCTGAATCTCACTGCTGTTCCAATTCACCTCTACGGAAGCATTTGCTGTTGGATATACGGCGCATTCCAGCGGCTTTCTCTCCATATGCACGCCTAGTGGCGAGTACGCCCCTGGGTGCTTCGACAGCACTAAAAGTGTGTATTTCTATTAGAGCAAAAATATTGATGTGAACGTCTTTTTAAAAGATGCCTTTCCGTCTCTGTGTAGTTTCTGGGTGCTGTCGTTACCTCTCTGCCTCTGAAAGCCATGACTGCTGCCTTACGTGTCTGGACCGTAATTACACAGGGACCTGGTGCTCACACACCTCAGCCGTTTAGGGCTTCAGGTCAACTGGGAAAAGAGCAAGCTCACCCCAGTTCAGAGCATCTCTTTTCTCAGCATGAAGTTAGACAATGTCAGCACGCCTCACAAGTGAGCATGCGCAGTTGGTGCTGAACTGCCTGAACTTATTCAGGTGGAGAACGGCGGTTCCAGTGAAATATTTTCAGAGGCTCCTGGGCCATATGGCATCCTTGCATATTAGACCTCTACAGCACTGGCTTCAGACTCGAGTCCCAAGATGGGCATGACACCACGGCACACATCGCATGGCTTTCACGTCGGCCTACTGCCTCTTCTTCAGCCCTTGGACAGACCTTGCATTTCTGTGGGCTGGAGTCCCCCTACAGAAAGTGTCCAGGCATGTCGTGGTTAGGACAGACAACTCCAAGTCAGGTTGTGGCACCATGTGCAACGGGCATGCAGCTGCCGGCTCCTGGACATTACCACGCTTGCGTTGGCACATCAACTGCCTCGAGTTGCTGGCAGTACAGCTCGCCCGTCGGAGGCTATTGCCGTTGATCAAGTGCAAGCTCATGTTGGTTGGTTTCATTGTCCTTTTCTCAAAGATCTGAGGTGTTTTGGGGCTCCCAAGAGCGACCCCTAGTGTCACTACATCGACACAACATCTCCCTCCATCAGGGAACGGAGGTTACGACAGTAACCGAGACGTTTTGTTGTCTGCCCACTGGCTCCTGCCTGGCTCTTTTTTCAGTTTTTTTCCCTCCCTTTGTTGACTTGCTGTTGAGCTCATTCGTTCACTGTGTGGGTTCGATGTTATTGTTTACTTGGGCCTATTTTATTTTTTATTTTATAGTTTAATGGCACTGTTTATGTAAATGGAAAAAAGAACAGACATAAAAAGCAGTATTTCAATACATATCTTTAAACAAATACTATTTGGGAATCTTTTTTTTTTTTAATGAACCATATAAATAAACTAAAAACAACCTTACAAAACTACTGATCCACAAAAATGAATTAAATCTCCTAATGCTACTTGACATTCTAGGAAAGTGTGTTTCATCTAAATAAAAAATGTTACATTATTTTGTCATACTACATTGCTACATGATGACAAAAAAAATATTTTAAAGTAACACTGTTTTTACAGCTGCACTACCATCACACTACTGGAAAAAAGTAATTAGGGTTGCTATGTACCTTTATTTAGTTATTCAAGAACACATATTCAGAACAAAACAAAAAAATTCAGCAACATAAGAACCAAAATGTAATCTAATAAAATCAACATAGAAGTTATAAGAGTGAGAGATTCCTGTAACGGATTTCATTTCACCTATTTCAGTGCATAGCAAAAATACTGCATTCAACAACTTTAATAGTGGTTTGCACCAACCTTGGTTTCACTTGTTGATCTTTCTCTCTCTTTCCTCCTCCCTTTTTTCTCATTTTGGTACCAATTGCGTAATTGTGCAAAGCAACTGAGCCGTTTCCATCAATTAGCCCTGACTTAGGACTTTCAATATGAGTAATTGACTAATATCTGCATAGACTCTGAAGAAAGACACTTTGACTATCGCACAGCAGTTCAATAAGTAAGAACACATGTCTTGGCTCGGGCTACGCCTGGTCCTCAACCCAATGCAAAACAGGTGCTTGCCATGTAATACTACATTTAGCCCTTGGAGCAAAGGTTATCCAGCTAATAGCTGCCTTGTAGAGAATAAAGAAGAGCTGAAGACTAGGCCTAAACATCTGGGACATATTGCACATGCTTGCAACATATGCTTCAGGTTCAATTAAAATGAGGCCATAGCACATTTATCCATTTCTTTTTTTTCTTCCATTCCTTCATCCAGTAAAAGTGGGCCTACCCTGATGTGACCTCAGTATTTTACTGTTAGAACAAACAGAGGAGGTAATGAGTGTGTGAGGTCACCATCATTCTGACATACGTAGAGGAAAAAAGGGGAGAACTGGGGAGAGAGCTGGATAAAGACAGAGAGAAATTTAAACTATAATTTGTTCACCTCGTCCCAATTTAAACTGAACCAGTAATGAAGAAAAAGGAGGGAAAAGGACAAGTAACTTCAGCAAAGAAAAACATTAAATAAAGAGGTACAATAAACCCTTTTCAACTCTCAAACAACTCCAAACATTGGCTGTGAGGAGGTACAAACATCACTGAGAGCTGCATTCACAATCCAGCTTGACAACATCAACAATGATACTTTGTTCATTTTCTTCTAGCTATATCTCATTTAGTGAGAAACATATCTTTATTTTCTCTCAGAGTCCACTATAGATGAATGCACAAAATAATTTAATAAGAATATCGACATCTTAATAACATCTTGCATTGTTGACATTCTTGTTGACCCATTTTCCAGACAAAGTGGATAAATACTGGCATTTCTGAGGGAAATATGAATCTGCCTGCTCGTGAACGTTAACATGCTGTTGGGAAATTTGGCCTTTAGCCATTCAGCCATTTGAATGGTTCATTAATTGCACTTCAAAGGCCTTGAGAAATATCAGAAGCTCAACACAGAGACCCTGAAGCCAAGTTTATTTATGCATGCGTGGATCCCCTTTATTCTGGGTACAAAGAAAAAGTGTACAGTGGGTGCTGGCGGCTTTGACAAACTAGCTGTGGACTCCATGAAATGTGTCCCAAAGCATTAAAAACACAAGAAGAAAAAACTATTGGCCATTGAGAGAGGTCAGATCTAAGTATTACTACATATGCATTACATGTCACTTAAGTGAAAGGCATTTGTGAGCAGTAAATACACATCTGTATTGGAATGCATGTATTTGAGTGTCACTAATTATTACCTTGTCATCTCTGTCAAAATCTTCCTCTTCATCCTCCAGCAAATCCTCCACAGCTTGCTGATATGCATTGTGAAGAGCAGAACAAAAGAGAAGAGACAAAATACAAAACATAGGAAAATCAATATCACATGCACACTTAGGAACATCTCCACATCATCAAGTGAAAACAAATGATAGCACATAGTCCTTTGAAAGAGAACAAACCCTCAGAGTCTGACCCCAGTCTCCAAAGTCATCAGTCGTGTCCTCTTGTCCACAAGGTTAAAACCTCAATAGAGCCTTTGGCAAAGGGAGGCTGATGACATAGAATGTTAACTATGTGCTTCAGTGGACCAAATCCAGGCCAACAATGGTCCCTTCAAACCCCTTCAGGTTTTCATACTTGTCTCAAGCACACAAAGAGCTGTACGCCCATGACCTCGAGAAATGCTACTGGCTACACAATTTTCTCAGAAGAGCATGAACATAGAGCAACAAAACTGATAAAAAATGAGTGATGAAGAGAATACTGAGGTGAAAAGAATAGTTTAAACAGTGTGATTGGAGTTGTTGAACTATAGACGCATTCCTATGAACTACAAATTATACAGTAGCAATACAAGTTGTGCTTCACTTTATAAATCTGACTGTCTGTTTGTACTCTAGTTCACCAGAGGCTAGAGATAGAACATCCTGGACTAATATTGTATAGGCATAATTAAATATTGATTTCCTCATCTGGAAATCTACCAACCTGATTATATTAACCCTTTCCCCGCCAAACACGGAATTTTCCGTGTTTTATGAAAAAACGCTTCCCCGCCAAACACGGAATTTTCCGGGTTTCCGTGTTTTAGGTGTTATACGGTAAGGAAGACCCCTGCGCATGTTTTGAAAGAGTACGCAACTCTTTGATCAAAGAAACAGACTGTGATCGTCTCAAACATGAAGAAGTGGAGTATGAGAAGCTGAAAATATCAGACATAAACATGCCTTTTTCTCAGCTTTTTGTCTGAAATGTTGTTTTTTGACAAAACCTACCTCTGTTCAAGTCGCAATAAAAAAAGAACAAATGAAGATAAAATAAAATCGTTTTTTTGCCTAAAAGCAGAGGCTCAGATCTTTATTGTGATATATAGCATCTTCATATATTCATGGAAGAAAATATTCTGCAGGCCATTAAAGTTTAGAGAAAATCGTCCAAAACCCTGGCGGTGGCTGGCAACTTTTTTTAAAAAACGCTGGCAGGGAAAGAGTTAAAGTAATTGAAATGGCTCTATCATGGGCACTTCTAGACTAGAGTTAACCCTGCATCAGACAATGCCCTGAACTGTTTTCAAGGGGGATTGTCCGTTACAAAGATGTAGAGGATAAATGGAAGGGTTTACGAAAGTGAAGCTGTATCATGCAACCTGAAGTTGGAAAAAGTTACCTTCACTGCAAAGTACTCCGTTCAAAATGGATATTTCACATTACTATCCATCCAATGCTCCATCAGAGCTTTCTATAGTCTGTAAGTGCCTTAACGCCTGAGAGACAAACAACTAATTTGCTTAGTTAGATTTGAGAATAATATAAATGCTTTGGTATTAGGATACAATAACCCAATTGCCAGCTCAATCAGATCACACTCATTCATTCTTTGGAAATCTATTCGGTGCCGTCACTGAGAAAAAGTGTTGTTATTGGAATGTAAAATATGCAACACATTTTTTTACTTTCACAAACAGAAATCCTGTTTTGTGTGAGCTGGTACTTTGGCAGCATTAATTATTCAGATCACATTGGCCCGTTAATCAGAACTGTAGAAAAAAAAAAACATCAGGTGATATGTTGGCACACAAATAAAGAGTTTATCTCGGTCAACTGAAAACATTACATTTGGCCTCTATGGATTGTAGCAGCCCGGGAGGTGTGTGTATCACATGTCTGTTTTTGTTGCCAGAGGTTTGAGAAGACATACATCATTATTTCTCTTCTTGTGGTTCCTCATGTCAATCCCGCATCAAAGCTTCAAGGTCATGTCGTGCTATTAACATACGACAACTCTGTCATGTGAAAATGCCAAAAAAAATCTATCAGGGGAGAAATACATATTTTTGATGATTTTTTTTGGCTCTTGCATTTCATCTTTTTTTTTCTTCTTTTTTTTTTTTTTTGCAACATCCAAAAATTGTTACTTAGCACACAATGGCTTTTGTTCCTTTGTTTTGTCTAAAAGAAAGAGTGTATGTCTGCTATAAGCCTCTTATGTAAATGCAGCCTGAGGCAGAAACAAAAGCAGGGTTCAGGATAGATACACACACTGTTGTGAGGAGACTAGTGATGGTGTTGTGGTAGCTTAGTAGCACATGGATCTTCAAGAGCCGCAATACTGTATCAACTCTAGGTTAGCCAGAGGTTACATGCTAAGACTGAACTTAGTTCAAACCCATGGTAGCATGAACTTAATGTGTCTCACTTGTAGACAGGAATCAAGACTAAAATAGCATCATTGAAATCTTGAGACCATTGTTTGGCCTTTCGGTTAGCTCTAGCACCACCTCCAGACCTCCAAACCAACATTGTGACATCCATCATGGCAAGTAAAAGCTCTTTTTCCTGCCTCTTGCCATCAGTTGAGGAGGAACCCTGCTATCTGTACTCTTAATTCTAACCTTCCCTGTGACAGGTGCGCTGGGAATAGACGCCCTAGCTAGACAACCCATCCAACATGAAGATATGCACTTTCATTTTTTTCCCCTCCTCAGCTCTCTCACTTTTCCCTCCTCCAGCTCTTCTTTGAAATGTGAGACATCTCTAGCGTCTCCAGCTGCTCGGGGGCTGGCCCTGCTTTGTATGTCGCATGTAGACCAAGGGCCCGCGAGAGCCCAGGCCTGGAAGGCTGATAAGGGCTCTCACCGGAGCACATCGAGCCCAAACAGCCTCTTCACAGGCTGTCAGAGACCTGCTGGTCAGAGGGAGGGCTTGAGCCTTTGCCAGCATTGGCTGACTGTGGTCTGACCTCTGCAAGGGCTCAAGTCAAAGAGTACGAACACCAGCAAAAAGATGGTGTACACTCAAAGAAACAATCAATTCTGTTTTGGGATAATATTCAATTTCATTAAGGATGGTCATGACTCAAATATTAGGACAATCAAAAACCTAAAGAAAAACTTGCACACTCACACGTCCTAACCTGATGTGTTGCAATGATTTCAGAGACCAGCAATTAGTCTGTCTACACTGAACGTGAAAATTCTACACGATCAAGCCAATTAGAACATATTTCATGTTTAATGTACAGCTATGAGGAGCAGGATTTTGGACCAATTTAATTTCTCAGTGGGCAGAGCTACCTGGGGTGATGCAGCAGAAATAGAAAAGAAGCAATCAACAAAATGTGTTGTCTCTCAATACAGCTGGTAAAGACAATAAACTCTGATTAACATTTTAGATTTTCATCATGTCGTGTCTGGTTAAGACACAGTGTCATGATTTAATAGACCCGCCAAGTTTTGTGACATTGTGAAACTTGTTTAATAGCTACTGAAAGGTGATTCTTTTCTTAATATATGATTGTCCACAAATACCCACTTACCATTATATGTAAAATTTTCAAAAAGTCAAATGTACCAAAAAACCCATCGTCTGAGTGATTTTAAGATTTTTCAATATAGTACTTCGTATATGTACTTATTCATTCATGTACCCATTTAATTGGGGTCAAGTCAAAGATTCTGACTTTTGGCAAAATATTGGGTGCACTCAAATAATCAAGTAACTCTTAATACTCAGTCCCATCAAGAATGGTCACTAATATGTGAATATGCCAAATATGTGGGCAATAGTCATAAAAATAACAAAGCTAAAGCTAAAGCTATACATGATTTATCACAATCAGCCATTAAATAGACTTACCAAGTTTTATGATAATCGGCCATTCAATTTGTGTAATTGTTGCTAAAATCTGATTAGCTGATGTCAGCCATTTTTTTTTATATGTCATTGTCCTCTAATATTCACCTAACACTTTGGGAAAAAATACAGTATACACAATTTTGCATCAAACATGCCAAAAAAATGCCATAGTTTGAACCACTAAAAAAACAAAATCATTTGTATAGCACCATCAACTGGCCAAACCCAAAAAACAATTTCGCAGTGACGCTTTACTATTCAACTCATAAACCACTATAGGCAGGGGCTCAGCCAAAACTGTACAGATCAGAGAGTACGTCTCTTTGGGGCTGAGTTGTACAGGGCACATGGCCTGATGAGAGGACTCTGGTTTGTGATGCTGCAGTCTGGGGACACGCCAGGGTCATGTGTATTCAGATGGCAGAAGAGTCAGCGGTGTCATTGGTCCCACAGCTTTAGCTCTACTGTAATCTGCAGCAACCCTGAACCCCCAGGACTCAGAAAAACATGCTTGCATTCTGTTCTGTAAATAAAACCAGCGCTTCCAGAGACAAGCGTGAGTCAACAATGGCAGCGGCAGCCGTGACAAAAATCACACAGAGCAGCAGTGTTGTGAGCAAAATCATGGGTACAAAAGTTCACAAAGATGAAGTTCAGGAGCTGCCAAAGTTGCTCCCCGCCTCGCCTCCAACCTCGCCTGCGAGCTGAGATGGCACGGGGGAAATCAGCAGGGCAACAAAAGCTGCCAGTTCAAAGTGACGTGACCTTTTGATTTTGTCACCTGTCAGGGGCTGGCACGGAGGAGCGGAGACGTGTCTGCCAGGCGCGGGTGAAGTGCTGTCTCTGTAACGGGGGCACAGCGCTGGAAGAGGTGGTACCACTGAGGTGGATTAAAGGCCTAGAGCACCTCTCCTCTCTTCTTCTCACTCTTCCTCATCCTCTCCCGGCCCTGCCATCACACTTCTGTCTTTTTTGTTGTCCCTGTTGAGCCGGCAGCTAAAACAGCAGCCTGAGAGTGAGACAAGCTCTACCATGAAGCGCCTCTAGGAGCATAGCTGGCAGACAGACTCTCGCTCCGTTTCTCTTTATGTTGTCGTTTCATGATTGACACTGGAGGTGGGCTTGACAGGCCTTCGTTTCCCCCCACAGCAGCCCACCTGTACCAACGTATCCTTTATTCATGAAGCTCCATCCAAGCTGTTTGTTTTTCAAATTACACACACCAGAAGAAAAAGACAAAACACTACTTGTACCAGACACACACACACACACACACACACACAAAAAAAAAAGGTTGAAAAAAAGTTTATTCGGTAACTTGTTTTCTGTGGCAAGGCAAAAGACTGTGCAGTGTTAGTAGTGAAGGAATGAGCAAACAGAATTAGAACAAGCAAATGTAGGCTGGATCTTCACAGCCGGTAGATGTTTCCAAACCGATTAAATTAAAGGTGAAGAGTGTTGTACCACTAGCGGTGTCAAATAAAATAGCAAAAACAATAACCTCAAACACTAGATTATGTGTATATGGTAAATGGTCTGCACTGCACTTATATAGTGCCTTTTTAACCTTAACGGTATTCAAAGCGTTTTACACTGTGACTCATTCACCCATTCACACACACATTCACACACCAATGATGGCAGAGCTGCCATGCAAGGCGCTAGCCTGCCATTGGGAGCAACTTGGGGTTCAGTTTCATGTTCATGTGGAGCCATGTGGGCCGGGAATCGAACCGCCAACCCTTCGATTGGTGGCCGACCTGCTCTATCATCTGAGCCACAGCCATGTAAGTGGTACTGGCCTGTGCAAATGTTACTGTCATGATGCTAGGGTGTTTTAGGTATATGCCAGGGTATTCTAATGCCATTTCTGAGGCGTTCTGTGTGGTTGCTATGGCATTGCTAGGTGGTTGCTAGGGTGTTCTGAGTGGTTGCCACTGAAGCTAGTCCAAGTCAAAGGGACTTTATCAAATCTTGATAAAATTGTAGGCTGTTGCAAAAAACACCTTAAAGGAATGTTCTGGGTCGAGTACAAGCTCAATAAACAGCAATTGTGGTACAATATTGATTACCACAAAAATTTATTTTGCACCTCCTTTTCCTTTTTACAGTGAGGCACTTACAATGAACGTGAATGGGGCCAAATGTTCAATGTTAAAATACTCACTTTTTCAAAAGTATAAACACAAGACATAAACAATATGCATGTTAACATGATTTTAGTGTGATAAAAATCACTTTCTAACTTTTTCTGTGGAGTTATACCCAGTTTTATAACTTCGTTGCCATGACAATATAATGTTAACAAACACTAAAACCCTAAAATGACTGTAAAACTTATGATTTAAACAACTTTGCGGCTGAAATAATAAATTAGTTTTACCGGAAAAATGTATGTACATTAAGTGCTTTAATAAAATTATAAGCTTCACATTTCTGCCTTTAAACATGCCAAAAGAGTCCACACTCACTTTCATTGTCCCCAATCACTTCCATTGTAAATGCCTCACTATAACATCGATTTTTACTTTTTTAAGGAGGTAAAAGACTAATAAAAATATTTTGGTAATCAACATGATGCCTCAAATGTTGTTGATTGAGCCTAAATTATACTGAACCCGGAATATTACTTTAAGTAAAGAAAACCCTAAGTGACAATACACTTAAAAATAGGGGGTTAGGGTTAACCCTAGCTTAAGGGTTTTCTTGCAACTGGGCCCTAGTCCACAGAAATGGAAATGATCTTTCCTCAGTGTAAGTCTAGCATGTGTCTCGCTCCTGTTCTACCCGTTCTGTACAGGACTCGAACCAGCATCTCCAACATGGGAGGCATGTGCGCTAACAAGAAGGCTAAAGGCTACAGCCTCTAGTGCCAGTCGCTAGTGTAACTCTTGAGGTAAGTAGAGTGAGGTTTAAACACATTGCACAGCTATATATCAGCTGGCTCCCATTACACTCACCCCCCTAAACCTCACTCCCATCCATGTCACGGCACCATTGTGACACTCCTGTTCTAACCATTCCGTACGGGACTCGAACTGGCATCTCCGGCATGGGAGGCGGGTGAGCTAACAAGATGGCTAAAGGCTAAAGCCTCTAGTGTCAGTCGCTAGTGCATCTCTTGAGGACAGTAGAATGAGGTTTATACACATTGCACAGCTATATATCAGCTGGCTCCCATTGCACTCACCCCCCTAAACCTCACTCCCATCCGGGTCACGGCACCATTGTGACGCTCCTGTTCTACTCTTTCCGTACAGGACTCGAAACAGCGTCTCCGGCATGGGAGGCAGGTGAGCTAACAAGAAGTCTAAAGGCTAAAGCCTCTAGCGTCAGTCGCTAGTACATCTCTTGAGGTCAGTAGAGTGAGATTTATACACATTGCACAGCTATATATCAGCTGGCTTCCATTACAGTCAACCCCCTAAACCTCACTCCCATCCGGGTCACGGCACCACTGTGACGCGCCTGCTCTACCCGTTCCATACTTACAATAGTAATAGTACATTTGTTTTTAACAAGCCAAATGATATTAGGTATTATTCCGGTCTGTAGTACAAATGGTTTACAAGCTGAAGTTTAACACTTTTGGATAGATGTTTGTTTAATTCCTAAACCATTATTAAAAACAATTGTTTTAATTGTTTTCCATTAATAAAAACAATGCTTGCCTATTCAAGCACCACTAAAAATAATTGTGTGAAAAAAAATGTAATGTGATTTTGCAAGGGCTATGAAAAAACGATTAACCCTTTCAATTTTGTGAGAGGAAAATGGAGAAACTGTAAGTGTGCTTGAGGACATGTTGAGAGTAACCCTGACCATTAAGAAAGAACCGAGAATGCTTAATTGTGCTCAGGCTGGTGAAAGAGACGTCACATTGTTCCTCCAGCTCTAAGAGTGAATGCTATAATTAACACCTTCAAAACATCTGGTAACCTGTTTTCCAGGCCAGTGAATCTGGCAGCCCAGGTCTTCTAGACCAGCAATGGGCTTTGCTCCCCTCCATTCACACTGAGCAGTCCAATGCTTCATTGAGCCTGAGTGGTCATACTGAAGCCCACCCGAATGCTTCCAGGTCTCCAAACAACCAGAGGTGAGGGCTGGGTGTTGGGGTGGTGAGCACTACAATCCTGCAGGAGGTGGACACTTACAGCTGCTGTCAAAATGGCCTGACAAGCTGCATTGGTGCTCCCTTATCTTACGCTTAGGGTGGGCGAGCTTGCACTACCGGCCAGCAGGGGGCTCTTCTTCTGAAACCAGTGAAATCAGAAGACCAGAAGAAATTGTGTGTCACTTTAGAATTCGTAGCTTTCCATCACCTGCTGATGATTGACAAGCGAAGTTCAGAAGTCACATCTCTTAGACTTGCATGTCACTTCATCTCCATCAAAATTCCTTCTTGTGGATCTCTGTTGTCTGATCTCACCAACATAAAAACAAACACAGTGTAACCACAGGCACCACACAGCAACCCAACTTGCTCCTATTCTGTTGATTTAAAACAACGGTTTTGGAGTGTAGTCTAGTGTTTGGAGCACAGCCGTTCCAGATGGTAAAAAGGATCTTTAACAATAACAGGCCATGACAGCGAGGTCAGGTATCTGGTGGAAGGGTGGCAGGCGGAGAACAGCACAAGAATACACGAGTCAGGGGTCAGCTGACTACAGGTTAAGCGTTAAGCTGGCATGTCACATCTTGAGGTAACAAATCCCTTCAAGAATAGTGACAGATGAAATTGGGTTTTTGTTTTCCTAAAACATTTTAGGCTGTTGATATGGATTGCAATAATCAACAACAACAACAAAAAAAAGGCTATGTAATGAATAATATACAGTCAGTCTGAAGGGGATTGATTTTTGCGAGAATGGCCAGCTTCTATTCTGTGATAATGACATATAACGACATTCTAAGTACATAAATAATTGCATTTGAAATATTGATTTGAGTTGAAATTATTTATTATCTAAAAAAAAGAAAGAGTCCACACAGTCATAGAAAAGATATGAAACATGCATGGCTATTTGGGAAGTCATTGGAAATCAGTTTAGCAATTAGTTTAGTTAGTTTATTAATTATACAAAAATACTCAACCACAGCCACAATTGGCCATTCAGAATCAAATATTCTGGAGAGCCGTGCAAAACAAAAGGCTTATAACTTGTAAAAAATGGTCTATTCTTCATCACCTGAAGACGTCTGCTTGATTAAATGACTGCTTACATCCTCAAGATTGGGTTCATAATTTTTTTAGCATTAGTTTTATTTGAGCCACATTAGTAGCCACAGCTGTCTGGACAATGACCTTTGGCAAATAATATCCGTTTATTTCAAATACGTTTTAATGTAAATTTGTTGTGCTTTAAATCCTATGATATATCTTTCATTTTCATGCTAAATAAATAATACAGTTCTTAGTATTAAGCAATATGTAGGATATATATTTTTATGTGAGGATCGACCTTCTCAAAATACACTGGGAAAAAAAATTACAACTGTCACCTGCAATTGTTCAAAATGATCTATTTATACTCGATTTAACCTATAAAATTACTTTCATGGTGTAACCTAATAATAATTAAATAATTAAATTTAGATATTACAACATGAAACACATTTTTAAGTTTCCACACAAATACCAAACACTGGTATCGGAAGTTTTGATATTTTAAGATTGAACTGCCCATCCCTAGATGTCAAACAAACACTTGGAAAAGTTTCAAAGAAAGTGTTGCCGTGTAGGTTGGGTAACTCATTTCTCATTTCTATCTGTCTCAAAAAAACAGAAGCCTTTGGACTTCTGGAGTGCCACAGCCTGCATTTATGTGTCAGCAGGTTTAGCGGAGAGCTACAGTTAGAGTTATCTGAAATGACATCCCGCCAGGTAGAAGGAAGCTGGCATCTCTACTGTAGTGATGGAAACATGAACGATAGACTTCCACTGGGGGAATATTAGTCTTTTCAAAGCTCTCCAAGTGTGAAGCTTAAAAAATAAAGCAGAAATTGTAAATAAAAAAACATGGATTTATCTAAACCGCAGCATTGTTTGTCGGATAACAAGTCAATAGCAGTGAAACGAGGCAACAAAGAGTGTTTTTATGCTGCCAATTACATATATTGAGTATCTGATCTATTGGTAAAGACAGCACACAGGAACTGAACAGATTAATGAGATAAGATACTAATCAATAAAATGATATTCAGTTAGCACACCAACAAACAAAATCACACAGTTGAATTCAGAAGTTTACATACACTTTGGTTGAAGTCATTAAAACTAATTTTTTAACCAGTCCACAGATTTCATATTAGCAAACTGTAGTTTTGGCAAGTCGTTTAGGACATCAAATTTATGCATGACACAAGTAATTTTTCGAACAGTTCTTTACAGACAGATAGTTTCACTTTTAATTGACTATTAAATTTCAGTTGGTCAGAAGTTTAGATACACTAAATTAACTGTGCCTTTAAGCAGCTTGAAAATTCCAGAAAATAATGTCAAGCCTTTAGACAATTAGCCAATTAACTTCTGATAGGCTAATTGGAGTCACTTGGAGGCCTACCTTCAAACTCAGTGCTCTTGGCTTGACATCAAGGGAAAATCAAAAGAAATCAGCCAAGACCTCAGGTAATAATTGTGGGACTCCACAAGTCTGGTTCATCCTTGGGAGCAATTTCCAAATGCCAGAAGGTACCACGTTCATCTGTACAAACAACAGTTTGTAAGCATAAACACCATGGGACCATGCAACCATTATACCGCTCAGGAAGGAGATGTATTCTGTAAAGTGCAAATCAATCCCAGAACAACCGCAAAGGACCTTGTGAAGATGCTGGAGGAAACACGTAGACAAGTATCTATATCCACAGTAAAACGAGTCCTATATTGACATAACCTGAATGGCTACTCAACAAGGAAGAAGACACTGCTCCAAAAATGACATAAAAAAATCCAGACTACAGTTTGCAAGTGAACATGGAGACAAAGATCTTACTTTTTGGAGAAATGTTCTCTGGTCTAATGAAACAACATTTTTACTGTTTGGACATAATGACCATTGTTATGTTTGGATGGAAAATGGTGAGGCTTGCAAGCCGAAGAACACCATCTCACCCTTGAAGCATGGGGGTGGACGCATCATGTTGTGGGGGTGCTTTGCTGCAGGAGGGACTGGTGCACTTCACAAAATAGATGGCATCATGAGGAAGGAAAATATGTGGATATATATTGAAGCAACATCTCAAGACATCAGCCAGGAAGTCAAAACTCGGCCTCAAATGGGTCTTCCAAATAGTGAATAATGACCCCAAGCATACCTCCAAAATTATGGCAAAATGGCTTAAGGACAATAAAATCAAGTAATTGGAGTAGCCTCCACAAAGCCCTGACCTCAATCCAACTGAAAAAGTGTGTGCATGTAAGGAGGCCTACAAACCTGACTTAGTTACACCAGTTCTGTCTGGAGGAATGGGCAAAATTCCAGCAACTTATTGTGAGAAATTTGTGGAAGGCTACCAAAAATGTTTGACCCAAGTTAAACCATTTAAATGCAATGCTACCACATATTAACAAAGTGTATGTAAACTTCTGACCCATTGGGAATGTGATGAAAATAATAAAAGCTGAAATAAATAATTCTCTCTATTATTATTCTGATATGTCACATTCTTAATATAAAGTAGTGATCCTAACTGACCTAAAATAGGGACTATTTCCTAAAAATAAATGTCAGGAATAGTGAATAACTTGTTTAAATGTATTTGGCTAAGGTGTATGTAAACTTCTGACTTCAACTGTACATGTAGCGAGAACACTTAAGGGGACACTTAAGCCTAATCATCTATCATTATGTTGAAATTCTCCTATTACTTAAAATCATCATCACCAAAAAAGAAAAAGAAAAAACTATAGTATTACAGTAAGTGACATTGATGTAGCCATTTGAATCATCTTTTAAAAACAACGGCGATGACAAATTATGAGTAAGCGTCGCACTTTACCTGTATTCACCCTAAATGTGCCCAGTTTAAGCGCTGGAAAGAGCTGGAGTATCCAAGCTAAAGCTCATCAGTGAGTTTTCAGCTAATGGAAAGCAGACTCCCTGTATGTGTGTGTGTTTAGTATTTCAGGCTCTCTCACGCTCGCCAGCCCCAGCGGTGGCTCATCTGTTGTGGTAACAGTCGTCAAAATGCAGAACAATGGACTGCCAGAGAAAAAAAAATTGTTCTGGAAGGAGGAATAAGGGGTTAAAGGCATTACTCCAAACTCCAGCCCTCTCATGTGTTTTAAATCCACAGATTTGCACATCTGACCCATTACCTAGATCTGAGTCCCTGACTTCTAAACCAACTGGTTCAAAACAAATAAAAAGAAGAAGAAAAAAAACCCAGCAATAAATTCAACCCAGTCTCATGAAAATGTGTGCATTTTTTAAGAGCTGACTATTTCGTATGATTTCATAAGAGTTTGTTCATATCAATTTGTACGATTTCATCACGTGCAAATGCCCAGATGTATAATGCATAAGTAAGTGAGAGTTTTGCGCACGAGGCATTAAGGACATGCTTATTAATATTATATCCTTACACAAACCCCTCATCTAAGCCTAACCGTAATCAGTAGAGTGTTTATACATGATAGAGAGCTGTTGTGTGTGACAGAAGTAATTGTCACGTATTAGATGGAAACGATGTCCAGCGACATTATTGGCTGTAGTGAAAATCATACGACTTAAAACGAGTGCAGTCATAAGATATCTCACATGAAACGAAAATTAGAAAAGTCATAAAAATCATTATAATTTCACTGTGAGAGTTTGTAGAATAAATAGTATTAAGCACTTACCACCACAGGAAACTGTACATGTTTTTCCAAATAAGGTATTTTTATATTGTCTATGCATTTTATTATTAATACTTTTTTTTTAGATCTTTAGATACTTTTGGAAATGTGACATGTCCTGTGTGTGACATGCTACTCCTCCATCCAAAACCATTTTAAACATTTTGCTAATTCTTTTACAATTATTATGCATGCAGCTTAACTTAGCTCATATTAATTGAGAGACAACATTTCAATTGAAAATAGTTTAAAATAAAAAGGTACACTTTCCTTAAATGTTGCCCTACAAACTTGATGTTGATAAAAAACAAGTACATTATTCATCAACAACCTCTCTTATTGTAACCTAAATGAACTACTGCTTCATTTATTGAT
Organism: Xyrauchen texanus; assembly: GCF_025860055.1. Taxonomy (NCBI): domain Eukaryota; kingdom Metazoa; phylum Chordata; class Actinopteri; order Cypriniformes; family Catostomidae; genus Xyrauchen; species Xyrauchen texanus. The sequence goes on from NC_068279.1 coordinate 36,710,747, forward strand.
ATGCATGTTAAATCAAGAGGAAACCAGTTTTATGTAAACAGTACTCATTATATTAAGTTAAACACACCCGTAGAGCCAAATAAATGTACTTTATTATGCAGAGCTCTGGTTCAGAGATTTTTCAAACAATGTCGCCATCTACAGGACAAAATAATGAGCAGACAGTGCGGACAGACACTTTCTTCAGGTTCTTGTCACTTTATTTTACAGTCTCCTTTCTTTGTAAAACTAGAGTAGCTCATAGGGTAAGTGATTTTAAAAGAATTATAAAGACCAGGACACAATTGTATCCAGGACACAAAAGAATTAGTTCATATCCCTGTCCCATTTACTCAAAGCACATCCTAGATACTCCAGTTATATATAAAGGGACTATTCCTGGTAAAACTTATGTACACCCTGAAATAATGATCTACAAATACTTTACTATCTACCTTGGGTGCTGGTAATTTCATTGAAGTCTAATGCATACCAAGTTCACAAACTCCAACTAAAAGATTAATGAAAATGTATATGCATATAAAGTTGATTGAATTTAACTTCAAGATTCATTTTCTTTATACTTTAATAATAAACCAAGGAAACAAAATCATAGCAGTATTGCAATGGAAATGTTGCAGTTTGTAAACACACTTGAGCATGATTAAAAATATATCCTCTTTGGAATTACACATTTGTGACACCATTTAATTAAAACATTTAAATAAATAAACAGCTTGGAAAGTGATACTCAAAGAGAGAATTTCCCACCTACTCCATAGAAAAACTAAAAATTATTCAATTCAGGAAGTGGATCATATTTTAATTTACTGGATATGGATCTGAGTGCATGGATACAGGTGTGCGTCAGTACGTGAGGCAACTCACCATCTCTCCCTGTCTAGTGTCCTTCCCTGAAGCGATGAGAATGCAGTTCCAGGCCAGCAGCATCAGCAGAGCAAGCGGGACCATATAGAGCTCAAAATTCCACACGACTACAACAAAAAACTATAAAAAGAGAAAGAGAGAGGAAGTGAAATGAATGACCAAATAGAAGGATAGAGCTCCATTTCATTCAGCAGATTCCTACATTTATAAAGCAAAAACATAAATTATGACCATATGACTACATTATATTTTCAGAAGCTTTACATGTACGAATTTAATTGAAATAGTTAATAGAACAAAAAGCCGTATTTTTGTGATTTCTTGTCATTTTTGTATTTTTTTCATAATAGAAATCTGCTACAAAATGTCATTGTTCTTTTTTATCTGAATTTACCTTTGATTGGGCACCTGCAGAACACCTGACATCCAATAATACAAGACATATTGTTTTCATGTGAGAGCACAGATGATGCTTTTAAGACTTTAAGTGTGAGAACACAATGAATGAGTCCATCGTTTGCGAGTGTCATTCTCCTAATAAAGCCTGCTTAAAACATGCAGCCTAACATAGATGTTAGTTTTTAATCTAAAGTAATATGTGTAGCCATGTGTGGCACACCAATGCTTTAACTGGACAAATGTTTACATGTGACAACTCCACAGAAGGAGTCAGGACCTGACCATAAAAGGGCAATAGACAGTGTAATTGGCATGCTTTTGTAATAAATAAATAAAATGTGAATTTAAATAAATATACTGTTTATGTATTGAGAAGACTTTCAAATTAATATGTGACCCAACTCTCATAATTTACTACAATATTTTATTTATATAGCACTGCATATGATTTGCATAATTTTTAATATGCCAGTTATAACTAATGTGAAAATAATGAACTATGAAATTTAAGGAAAAGTAATTTAATATATTACATATCATATAATACATGTTCTCATTAATGAATATATTTCATTATATATATATATATATATATATATATATATATATATATATATATATAATGAAATATATTCATTAATGAGAACATGTATTATATATGTAGAGTAGGACCATTGAAGACCCCAAAAACAGTTTTCTTGCAAAAAATAAGATTTTAAAACTCATCACAAATAAAAATCACCATATTTTGTTTCTGCGACACATAGTTACAGAAAAAGCTAATTCACAGCAGGCTATGACAATATCATTCACAGATAATAATAATGAATGTCTCGAATTGAAAAAGCTGTGGAGATTACTGTAATGAATATTAATGTTAACCCAACTGAATACAAAAAGACAACATAATATTAATGTATTCAGATTTCAGGAGATCAAAGTATTCATTTAAAATAAAATTCAGTCACTGGTTATTTGTAAAAAAAGTAAAAAGTCCCATTATTTCTGAAATACACTTAAAACATGCCTGCACAGACAAGCTCAAAAAAAATATGGACAGACACAAAACGCACCCCACAAACACCTACATAACATCCAAAGGATGTACACAACAAAGAAATCAGACATGTGTACCAGACGTGCTCTTACAAACACACACACACACACACGCACTCACACGCACACACACACACACACACAGAGCTATAGCAATTCTCTGGCTTTTGCAGGAATAGGTCAGATGTGTTTCCATGCCCTCCGCACTGTCCATTACAGTACTGTTACAGCAGCAAGCTCACCCTGCGCATTTAAATGAAAACAGACACGGAACACAAATTAAGCACATCTAATGTGCATAATATATTTACAGAGATCCTCTACTATCAACAACACTTGGCTCAAACTTTAGCTGGAGTTCATTAAATGGTCTCTGTCCCAATTATGGTGCATGTCTTGCTAATCAACATAGATCATACTGCCGACAAGAACACTCAAACCTCAAATAACTGGAAAATTAAATACGAATGTGCCATGCTTGGATAAGGTAGAAAATTATGAATTTATATATTTACATATATAACTCTTTGCACTTTTTATGAACTGATCTGACAGCAGTTGCCTAGCATTTGTAGTAAAAGTTATAATATGCCTCAGATGTTCACATTTACCATATGTACATATATACAGTATGTTTTTTAATATTAATATTTTGTATTTGTTTATTCATTAAATCATAACTGATCAGTCGTCAATATACTGTGTTTTTTGGGGGTGGTTTGCCATTGAATCCACCTATAACATTTCTGAATTACAAAACACATTCATAAAAGTTCAAATCCACGCTAAGGGAATCGTTTGTGGACCTATTACTTACAAAGAAATCCCATATCTTTGTCTCTGTACTCCACAGTGTCCATCTTGTTTTCATTTGCCTGGGGGTTACTTAACCTGTAGCTGGACGGCATCTCTTAAGTTTGGTTATTCTAGCTGAGGGCCGAGTTTGATTGACGGCTGGTGTTAGCAGACACTTCGCCTGCTTGAAATGACCCTTCTCTCTTTCACACAGTTCAGTGGCCAAGAGAGGGCCATTCTAGGGCCATTCCCCCCCACCCCCCAACTGACAGCCCTCCTCAGGGAAGGAAGGTCCACAGACCCCCAGAAACCAGAATGAAGGGGAAGAGAAAGGTCCGTGTGAAAGAGAGGAAAGGGGGAAACTGAATCTGCAAATGGGCGACAAGAGGCTTTGTCAGAGCGCATCCAGGTATTCACAATCCCAGACACCAATAGTTCAGCGGCTTTGGCGGTCATTCCGGAGCCACAGCATTCGGTTTCACATTTCTCTGTGTGCATTGCTGTACTTCAGTACTACAGTGTTCTGGATAGGGCACATACTGTAACCTCTCCACCTGCACAGATCCTTCTCTTACAATCATTCAGCCAACCTCAGGACCAACAGTAATCTAATACAAATCATGACATCTACTCATTAAACTGTATCTAAAATGTTATTTTTCTGTTAGTATGTTAATCTGAGAAAGAAAGAAAGAAAGAAAGAAAGAAAGAAAGAAAGAAAGAAAGAAAGAAAGAAAGGAATGAATTTCACTAAATCAAACATTAAAGAACTAAGTAATTTTAATGTTTCAATGCAGGCGACATCCATCTCTGACATCAAGTGCCATGTAAATTTGATGTAATTTTAAATATCTATTCTATTTCATCTGAGCAAAAGCACTTGAGATTAAGTCCCTCAACAAAAGCCATTGCTCTAACTGAGATCTAAATGGAACAAGTGTTTCAGCATCTCGCTGGATTTTTGGAATGGACGACATGCTCGTTTTGGCAGCCAATTTCAATATCATTTTGGCACTTTGTGTAGTGGAGTGCAGGCTTGAGCACTTCAGAGCAGGCATTTGAGAATTAGCACATTAAAAGTGTGTTACCAACACAGCCTCGACACTTGGACTTCTGAAATAAAGTCATCACATTGTGTTGATTATTTTAAATAGTGCCAACGATGGGTAGAAATACGCCAAATGAGAGGCTGATTATGGACGTCAATAACTCATCTGCTTTTTGGCTTGACTCATTAGCTGGAGATGTTTGGAGTGAGTGATGCCACACTGCCATCTTCTGGCTTATTCTAAAGCATTTGCGTTCTTGCTTCATAAAACAGTCTGATTGTATCTATACAGTATATAATGAAAAGAAACCTTCAAAAGCTATTCTGTGCACTAATAACTGTGCTTGGTGGGACATGACTATCACTAATGACTGGTGATTTAATTATAACAGCCTTTTTATAGTTTGTAAAAGGGAAGCTGACATGTAACATGTCAAGGATTTCTTTACCCCATCAACAACAAGACTTAGGTTATTGTATGTATATATATATATATATATATATATATATATATATATATATATATATATATATATATATATGTGTTTAAGGGTCAGTGTATATTTTAGGTGTAGGTTTTTTTCTCTCCTTATTTTGTGCCTTCGGAAGCGATTTTGAAATGGCAATGTGACTTCTTACAAATATTTTCAGTCTCTCAATGAATACAATCTCATAAAAGCTGCATGAATAGTACATATGAAATGATAAGTAATATGTTGTTTAAAACTGAGAATTAGCTGGAGTATCATATGTCACACCGCAGCACTTGTCAACTGCATTCAAATGTATTTCATGTCAACTACCAATAAAACACTAAAACATTATAACAGAAACCTACTTGCAATATTGGGAATGTTGACTTCCACTCCAAGTGTTTTTTTTGTGTGTTTTTTTACAAACTGTGGGGACAAGTCAAAAAAGAAATCTGTGATTATAGAGCTTAGGTTGTAAACCCAGAGCATCCATTTAATCCATGCAATGTCCTCATAATACAGGAAATCATTCTTGTCGCTGTCTACTGACTCAGACCAGAAAGGTGCCACCTTGTATCACACAGCATGTTGTAATGGTAAAGACACACACTGCACCATTTGTTTCTCTCATCCGGTTTTCTTTTTTTTTGTAGGTGTATTTTATCTAAATGCAAAGCAGGTGAAGGCTGCTCCTGTTTCCTGTAGTAGCAGCTCTCTTGTCTGGGTGCTCCTACTGATAAGAGTCCTACTTAACACCACATAAAAGAGCCGGGTATCGTTTCCTTAACTCTCCCCTTCCAATATATCTCCCTCTCCTTACCCTCCACACACACACCACTCTTATTCCCAAAGACACATAATACCTGCTCTATTTGTTCCCAATTCAAGGTCAAATTGCAGGTAGAGTTACGGCAAATTTGTTTGGAGGAAGAGTTGGTGCGGGAGCAGTAAGGAGCTGGGGAGGGCTAGGGTGGCACGGGGGGGGGGGGCTGGCACAGAGCAGCCTTTATGAACAACACTCTGCCAGCCTGAACAATGCCCCACTTTCACCCAGCACAAATGCTCAGCTTACAGGTGTCCGCAGATAAACAAACACTCACGCGGACACCCACACACACTTGAAAGCGCACACACGTATGCATGGATGAGTGCACATACGCACGTGCATACTCTTGACACTTTGTCCATTGTGCAGAATCCGTGAGCTGTGTCATCTTGAATAGCCAGCACACTATCAAATGCATGCCTTTATGTGCGCACGATCGTGAACATACACATGTGCATCAAGGACTTACACACAAGATTACACATATTGAAGGAAAGGCAGTTTGGAGCACCAGATGTTCTAGTTGCACAATTAAAGAAATGATTAAAAAATGATAAATAGGATTTTTGGTTTTTTATTGTAATGTTATCCTAACATAAAAACTTTAAACTCTAAAACGTCACAAGGCACCTAAATATACCAGACTAGCAAATACTGAAATGCTCAAAAGTTTGCACACATTTAAAACTAAAGTGTAAAATGTCTGGAATTTCAAATGTTATATATATAAATAATTATTGTTTCAAACTGGTTTCCCAAACACTCACCCCCAACATCATGCCATTGGTTGAGCCAATGTTAGGCTGGTCGGGATGTTCACACAAACAATGTTTTGAAAGTGCCACAGAGCCACAGTGTTTGCACTTATTTGGGGGCATCAACCTACAAATGGCTTACTTATAGTTAAATATACAGTAAAGCTAGGATAGGAGAAAGCGTTTTAACATGAAAATAAAAATACACACATAACCTTTAAGAAAAAAGGCAGGAGTATTTGGAACACCGGCGTTCAAGGGACAATGTTCTACTTGCACGCTTACAGATAGGAAACAAAAAGCCTTTGGAAGAGTTTCCGCAACAAATTCACAACAACATGAACAAAAACACCAATAAAACCTCAAAACCTAACCTGTAAACAAAAACACTCCAATGTCAAAAAGGCACATACCTAAAAATACCAGAATAGCAAATCACAGCACTTGCTGCACATCGCAGCTGGTTTTATCTGTGCGTTGCGAGCAGCCCTTTTGCTTTGGCTAACCTTTGTACAGCAAGCACTGCCGGTTCTGCAAGTCTTGAATGCAAAATCACCTCTGCCGGCATCTGACTATTGTATTCTTTTGGATTACAACTGTCAGCGGCTGACAGAATGGCACAGATGTGCCTCTCAACGCAGCAGTGAAGACTCACCTGAACCAGATGGCTGGTGATAAAGAAAGAAATCAGCATGATAAGAGATTAAGAGAGCTCTTAAGGAGTGAGATTTAGAATTTAAAAAATAACATTAACAGCTAATGGGGAAACTGCAAAAGTAATACCAATGTTACAAAAGAATCCCACTTGTTTATTTATTTATTTAAATCAATGTGGAAGATATATAAAGCACTTTAAATGTATTCATAATGTATTTTAATGTATACTTAATGCTTTATAATATACTTTATAATCAGCTGAATATTCTTGTGAATAATTGTAACTAGTTACGCTGTAAACATTTCTTCTTTGTTCACATTTAACGTCATTTCTACCCCATTGTATGTGTTTTCAACTTTTTCTAATCAGTAATTCAATTTAAAATGGTTGAATACTAAAAGTGTGAAACTCTTAGCAACACATGTTGTAACTTTATTACCAATTTGATTTTACTTAAATGTTAGTAAAAAAATGCTGTGACTAAATATTTTTAAAGCGATTAATGCATTCAAATATTTAAGTAGTTATTCATAGAGTATAGTGTATTTAAACACATGATCAACAGTACATTTTGTGTCCTTTATCATGTGCTACAATGCATTACGCTCTTTAATTATGAAAAGATATATATTATAATGTTTTATGACTGTGGTTACAATCATTTATGAAAAGATGTAATGCTAACATTGTGTATTATAAGGCATTATGAATACCTTTATTATGCATGAAGAAGTTGTTCAGAATTTATTACAGGGGTCGGCAACCTATGGCGGGGTAATCACTGGCACGCCTGCAACGTCGAGAGAGGAGTAGACTATTTTTTTCATATAAATTCTGCACTTGAATTCCAATCTACATCTTGATGTAATCCTTCCTCATGTTTATGTAGTATGTTTTCATGAGCTGAATGGGAGGCTAAACAAAAAGTACAAATGTGACGAGACTGCAGTATACCTAACAGACTCGTGCAGCGCGTGCAAGCCATTCACGCATCACGAGCCAGCAGCGCTTCACTTTCTGTTAATCACACGAGTAAACGCGCCCGCTTCGCTTCGGTCAGGCAGCGCGGATGACAGTCTACATTCCATGTTTCATTTGTTTCTTTTTGCAGTCAGAACAACACGTGATGTAATGAGGAAAACACCACTATAAATCCTTGAGATTACCAACCCAGCATACATTTACACCGTCCTTAAACTACAGTCACACTCAAAATTACATTAAAGATTAAAAGAGAAAACATAAACCCACATCGTGGTGTTCAAAAATCGGAGTCTATTCAAAATATAAATTAAACCTGGAAATACATTTTTAGGATATTGCAGGTACGATTCACAGAAAGGGGCTGAATAGTTGATCGGCTTGTGATGCACGAATGTCTTTCACGTGCAGCGCGAGTCTTGTCACACTTTAATAGTGTTTAGTCTCCCATTCAGCTGATGAAAACACGCTGCGTCATCAAGAGGAAGGATTTCATCAAGATGCATAATATAAGAACTATTTTTGATTTCACTCAATTTCATGATCAGTAACCAAATGTGCTAATTTGTGACATTAATCAACTCATTTTGTACAAAATGGCAGGTTTTCTTTCATTAAAGCACTTTCATAAGATGCTCTGTGAAAATTCAGTGACAGATGCAGTAACCTCCTCGTGGTCGCGATTAGTGGTTCCCACTCTCAATGGGGCACGTGGTAAGTTGTTCATGGATCGCGGAGGGTAGCATGAGCCTCCACATGCAATCCGCCACCCGGATTGAGGTGAGAAACCCACGAGGACAGAGGGAATTGGCATTCCAAAATTGGGGAGAAAAGGGGATAAAAAAATAACAAGTGAACTCAAACTTTGGAAAATCACATACAAACGTGTCAAAAAGATGCATTTATTGATTTATTATATAAAGGCTTCAAAAAAAAGTATTGACATTTTTCTTTTTACGTTTGGTAGTTCAGGTCAGACGTACAACTGGATGTGGCTAAATAATAATTCCTTATAACAACATCTGAACATTAAGAACAAATTGAACAAGTGTTTTTGTTTTATTCCCCCATTTCTCTTGACATTTCTTTCTGTGACATTTTCTTTTCTTTCCCCAAACAACCATGAAGGAAAGTGTTCAACTAAAATGTTAACCAATCGATACAACTGTCCAACCACTCACGTGTGTCCCCTCGGATTTTGCTTTCTGAAGTGTACCGAAATTAAAATGTGTCAACCAGCAAATGTTAATGGCCTACCCAGTGACACTTAAATACATGAGAGTTCTGTAACAGACAGGCCCTACAGCAAATTATGCAGCATCACAGGCAAAGATTAGCCAGCATGTCCTGTGCTAGCATTTAGTCATCCAGCCCACTTAGGGCAGGTGTCCTTTTCATAAAGGCTCAACTGTCCAAATATAATCTGAAGGCACACTGTGGTATGAAAGAGAGTGCCCTAAATTCCCAAGGTGCTTAAGCATTACGTTTGATCAGAAAGAAGTGCTGGAAGTTGACAATTAGAACAAACAGAACAACGTTGGGCACTAGAACAAACTGAACCAAAACAAAAAAAAGGAAAACAAAACCTAGAATCAAGCAAGTCTATTTACAGTGGCCCCAAGACATATATGAAGTCTGCAGCCACACTTAAAAATGCATGTATGAATGTAATTGCATTACAAATTGCTTTTGCATGATGTTGCATCTATTATGATAGATGTCATTATAAAGAAGACAGACCAGGAATTTTAATTCACAAATGATTTGTTAGAACCATGAACACAGTAGAGTAAATCCTCCATGCATTAAGGATACAATTGGCACCAAAAAGGATTTGGATACTTAAGGCATACTTAAAAATATATGAATGTCAGTGTATTAGATAACAAAATTGCTAATTTATTGGACATCTATTTTAAAAGAAAGATAGCACAATACGGTTTCACAGTAATGATTTAAATTGTAACAATGGATATACTGTTAAACAATAAGACACTTTCTGGTTGTCAAACTTTTAGTGGAACATGTCCATAGTTAATGTGGCGAACTAAAGGTTTAAAGCAACATTTGTTTTGCATATGCCACTTGGTTTGATTTAAAAAAAAAATTATTTAGTGCAATGAAACTCATAGTATATTTGCAGCGTAAGTGTCTGAATACTTTTAGGATTGTGTGTGAATATACATTTTGCTCCTTACCAGAATGGCACAGATGCTCCTCTGAGGAGACTCCCACTCAAAGCAGCTGTTGATATAACAGCCAACATTGAAGAGGAACAGGATACAGCGCCTCACTCTGTTAAAGTTCTGCAGCAGCAGCTGTGTGACAGGAGAACAGACAGCATTTCACTTCCAATGAAATTTACTCTCAGCGAGAAACACACAGTCAAACAATCACTCTCCTCTTTGACTTCTGCTGTCAGTGTAAGGTGACGTTGCGTTAATGTCTTAATGGACTATTCTAGCATAACTTAAACTCGAAAAACATAATCTGAGAAATGCTGTCAATTGCAACAGAAAATGCAGTTTGTTAAAGCAATGTGCATGCAAAAAATGCACTTACAATGGAAGTCTACAGGGCAAGTGTACTGTGGAGTTAAAAGGGCACTCAGTTTTTGTTGGACTTACACTGACACCTGGGGTGTGGATGCAGAATCATTAAAACATATTTTTCAGTAGAAAATTACTATTCACAGTCAGCCATATTTCATTTAACCCTTAAGAGAAAGTGTCCAATAACAGGGCCGTTACTGAGATTAAGCAAGTAATATTTAACTGGTCACGTGATCCAAACATGGCAGCCGCATGAGGGGACCCTCGCCATGTAGAATAAAACAGCTATAAGATTATAAGATTACTGGTATGACTGGAGTCCTTGTTTCCTGAGTCATTATGATTACATAAATGTTTCACAATTGCAATTAATTTATTTAGGAGTAAAACTTTTTAATTAGGAAAGAATTTATGAGTGTACCTAATTAATAACCTGTATTACTCTTTCAGTTAAATGTAACTATTATCAGTCAAAATTCCATATTTTATGCCTGCAGCCTTCTTTCTAAATAATTGTGGAAAGGCCTCAAAGTCAAAAACACTACAGTAATTGAAGATGAGCGTTGAATGCATCACCAACTATGATTAATGTGTTTTTCACAGCATTATTGTCTAGGAATAACACCAACAACCTGATGCTAAAGCTGCATAATTCAGTCAATCAGAAAATAAGAGATAATCCAAACATATTTATTTTCAATTTTGCAGATGTGTGAAAGCAATTAAAGAATATTTTGTCCTGTTTAATAAAATGGTCTTGATGCATGATTCTGAGAATGGGTGAACAACAAATGACCGTTGTCTCTTGTGTTCACAGGAAGATCAAACACTTCCCGTCTTATAATGGCTTTAAAATGGCACGGCTTTGATCATAGCAAATATCCACCTTTACTGTGTAGGATTCAGGCCATTCCTTTAAAGTAGGTAATTTTGTTTGTCATTTGGGACTAATCAGGTGAGAGTAAATTAGAGGTGAAATAGGATATCAAACTACTGAATAATTCACAATGCTCCATAATAAAAGACATCAGAGATGTTCGTAATTCTAGAATGAAAAGTAAATCTTGTTCAGATACATTTGCCCTTGTCTTCCATTTTTGTGTCTTTCATGCTGTCTCCCTCACAAGCACAGAGATAGTTTGGGTCGGGGGCAAATTCACATTGAAAAGTGCAGAGTGTGCACTTTCTTGCGAACATTCAGCAGTGTTTGTGTGAGAGATAGAAAGAGAGAGAGAGAGTGTATGTGTGTTTGGCCCACTGTCTCAGTGACAAGTCTGATTTGGGACAACCCCTACAATTCAGCTCTTTGTCAGGGATGGGAGGGGGGGGCATTGAACAGGGTGACAAAAAGGAGCACAGCAGAAGAACCACCGAGGTCCAAACTAAAGGATGGCCAATCTACTTATGCACCCCCAGCGTTGACAGCTTGACATTTCTATTCACCACCTCCAAACAAGAAGGCTGACACAGAAGGAGTGAGAGCGAGGCATAGAGATGCTGCTGTCTTGAGATGTCCTTTCGACTTGTGTTTTGGGAGATTATTTTAAATGTCTTAGTCAAAGGTGCAAATAAAATAGTTTTGTTACCTGTTTGGACACCCGTGGCTCCTCTTCGATGTATTTCTGTTCGATGGGTATCAAAGTTCTCAGGCCGGCTTTCACCTACAACATATACATTTCATCCATAATTCAGCACAAAATTCATTGTGGGGTTTGAGACTAACAGACGCCCACGTGACTGGGATTACCAGAAGTACTGCAATCATGATGCGTCATTAACGATCTAATCATATATCAAGACATCCCTCCATTTCACACACACCAAAACACACGACCATGTGACGCTCTCACACACTCCTGCCTAAAATGGCGGACAGGACACACACGGCGGTACACAGAAACACAAATAAAAGGCTGAGGAAAGGGAAGTCTTCAGTAATTAAAAGCGAGAACGAGGAAGGGGTCAGACAGCCTGGGTAGGGATGACAAAATTCAAAAGCAGATAAAGAAAGGGAGGGAGAGATGAAAAAGTGAATGACAAAATAAGTGAAAAAGAGAGTGGGACTTACAACATTATAAATCACATCTATTTCGAGAAAGATGACCCCTTTGGTTGGCTCTGTCAGTTCCTTGCTTTTCAAGGCGTAAGCTTTGCGTTCTCCATTTTGGATCTGTGGGAAATAAACATGACAGCCGTCTGTCTGGCAGTACCCAACTGAATACACTCATCATGTGACCTTTGAACCCCAGCTGCTGCATCTGACAGAGAGCCCAAAACAACTGTGGCGGCTCTGACAAGTACCTGTTCATTACGTCCCGACCACTGTCAGCCGCAAATTAACTATCCTGGGGAATCAGCCGGAGAGCACACATAGTGTCGTCCCCCTTATTTATTTTTTTGTCTACTGTTAGCAGATTTTCTATTTTCTCACATTCTCGTCTCGCTCTACGATTACTAAAATCATAAAAAAGTTAGACACATGGCAAAATGTGTCTTAAAAGTTTTTAAAATGTTCTATTTTTACATTTCCCAAATCTTAAACTGTCTCTTTGTTGTACAAACAGTCGGAAGGCTTGCAACTTTTATGTATTCCTCTATTATTGATAAAATCAATAAAAATAGACACATGGCCAAATTCTTTTAATTTTGTGAAAACATTCTTTTTCTTTTTTCAAACCTGGCTCATTGTCAGAAAAGGTCAGTGGGCTGGTGACTCACATATTGCTCTACGATTACGAAATTCACTTTGAGCTAGAAACATGCCAAAATATATTTTTTTATCTCTGTGAAAACTTTCATTTCGTTACATGCCCAATCTCAAACTGGCTTATTATTGTACGAAATTATGTGTTTCTCTATGTTTGTTAAAATCAAATAAAAGTAAGACACATGCCAAAACTTTCTTTTTCATACAGTTCTCAAACCGCCTCATTGAGTTACAAAAAGTCAGTAGACTTGTGACTTTTATACACTGCTTTATAATTACTGACATTTTTTATTTTATTTTTTACTTTGTAAAAACTTACATTTTGTAAATTTCCCCATTCTCAAATGGAATCATTATCATACAAAAAGTCAGTAAGTATTGCTCTATGATGACTAAACTAACTTTAAAGTTACACAATGGACAAATTGGTCTATTATCTTCTAAGTGTTTTCTTTTCTCTTTTTTTTTTTTTTACTTTTTGAAAACTTTTTTTTTTTCTTTTTTGCATTTTCCAGTCTAACTGTCCCATTAGCGATTAGGCTTTGAATTTTCAAATCTTGCTCTATTATTGTAAAAATAAATAAATACTGCTTAACACATGGCATGTTGGTCTTTTTATTCCCCGACATTTTTCTTTTTTTTTTTTTCTTTTTTTGGGGGGGAATTTCCTATGAATTTCCCTAAATCTAAACTGGTCCATTGTTGTACAAAGAGTCAGTTGGCTTGGGACTTACGTTTAACAATGGTATAGAGACTTTGCCCAAGAAGTCTGCACTTCGGTCTCTGTCTTCGTCGTAGACAGTCACCTCTAAGACTGAGTGGATGTCTTTCACATTGCTAGTTGAGGGAAAAAGGGTAGACGAGGAAGTCATTGGCTAATATTAAACACTGAAAAGATCTTTCAAGTCATGACAAAAAAATGTGATTCATCTAAATCCTTGGTGACAATCTCCATTGTGGTGGGGTTAAAAAAAAAAGTTGCTGCAATTCTCCATTTGAAATGCTATCATTGAAAAGTAGGCTAAAGAGGAGAAGTCTAATGAAAGAAAATGAGGTTATTCTTTAAGAGATGAGCGCTCCAAGGAGAGGCTAGATTACCCAGCTTTCCGTGGGAATTCGCAAATCAATTTCCAGCCATGAAGATTGAAAGATTATGAAAAAAAAAACATCAAATGGTACAAACTCTAGATATCAAACTAATATAAGAAATTATAGATGCCACATTATTAAACGGCACAATGGCTGAACTTGCAGTGGGAGTGTAATCTCCAACAAAAGTTAATTTTGTTCTTAAAAAAAAAAGTTTACTTATGTGTCACATTTTCAACTACCAATACAAAGCTTAATTATAGAATCCTGACTACATCTGACTGTAATCCTCAGCTCTCAAATGTACCCTATAAATCAAGTAGCTTATGAATACAATGTTAATCAGAGTTTGTATCTATATACTGACAAAAGTATTTATAATCTTCAATCACAGATCTTTTAAGCTTGACAAAACACCATTTTATTCTAATATCTATAGATTGAAAATTACAAATGAGCTGTAATTTGGAAAACAAAGAATTAAGTTTTTAATGTCAATATTTGTTCCATGTTTAATGCATTCTTAAAAATATTTAGATATATTTATATTTGGTTAAATACTTAAATTAGTATTGTAGTGTATATATAAAAAATGCTCATGCTCAATTTTACAGTCTATAAATATGCTAAAATATGCAAATGTAAGTAAAAACAAATATAAATATGTGCTCTTGACATTTTGACACTTACAATGTAAAGACTTTGTTCCACTCTGGGTTGAGGTTTTTGTACACAGTGTGCGTCTGTAACCGATCGTTGCTGAGCTCCACCACACAGAAGGGGTCACTCTTGCCTGTAGGTATATACATACACACACACACACACACACACACACACACACACACACACACACACACACACACACACACACACACACACACACACATTTACTTTATCAGTTTTATTATATGTACAGCAGTGTAATCCACTGTGTGGTGCACTGGGGGAATAACTACCTGATTAAGGTGAGGGGACAGCAAGCCTGAAGGGCCGGATCATACCACACTGCTGTCTTTACCCAGACTAAATCTTTACCAGCAACTTATCATTGCACAGTTGATTTGATATATTCATTTTGCTCCAGTGTGGTATCATTTACCACAGTTACACTGATACAGTGGTTTGCACACAGGTAGATAAGCATTTCAGCCTCTATGGTGCCCTGGAGCACAGTGAGGACATATCTATCGCTCTCTGCACAAGCAGCTGGACCCAGATAGAGGTCAGATGAGAATAAAAGAAGTCTAAATTGGAGAAATGTAAAAAACATTTCCAAGGTAAAATAACTGGAGATTGGTGCCCATGATTTTGTTTGATAATGTTGGATTTTTATGCAGACAGATGATACCATTCTTTTAATCAATTAAATTACAAGGAGCTGTCCATTGGAAAGGGAATTCAAATTGTACAAAAAAAGTATTAAAAGAATAAAATGCCTTGAAGCAAGGAAGCTGGGTTTTTTTCCCCCCCTAATTCTTTATATCAAATATTTTTAAGATCAAGAAAATATCTCTTGATATGAGTATATTCATGTACTATAGAGATTCATTTTAAGCATTCCACTCTAGAGACATATTTGTCGAATCCACTGTTCTTTATGCTTTGAAATCAACTATTAATACACATATGTAAATAAATGTTCATAATTTAGAGGAATATTGTTCTCCGTCTCAACCAAAACCTAAAAAACTCTTTCTGTTAGCTTTCATCTAAACTTTTAGCCATTAAAAAAATCTCAAAACAAAACAATTGGGAGCGCTTCTGTTGCATAGCATTTTCTTTTAAATAACAATGCAAATCACCATAAAGCTACTTTTGTATATTTTAAAAGGGTTTTGCAAGATAACATGTACAGCAAATTTAAATATTATGAAGTCAGTTCCATGAATAACGACAGAAGCAAAGACATTTAACTGACAAGTTAACTAAATGTCAGATTGATCAATGGAAAGTCCTTTCTGTCACCAGCCATATCAATTTCACAGGCATATCGATCCACTCGATAAGTTCAAATAGATTTTTAATTCACTGGGTAAGGCATTTATTCTGAAATCTATTCAATGCAGTGATTACACTGTTATGTGCCTGAAACGATACAAATATCTGACTAAATGTACCATAGCTGTCTGAACTGTACATTTCAGATCTAAGTCTACAGGAAAATGTGTGTGAAGTACATTGTAAAGCATCCTTTAAATTTAAGGATCATTTAATTATAAAACAACAAAGCAGCACATTTTAGAAACACATTTTAAATAGATAAAGTTATGGATTAGTAATTATATACTAAAAGATTTTGAGTAAAAAATGAAGTATTTGTAAAAAATAAAATGAAAGAAACAAAATCCTGTTACTATTTTCAATTAATAGCAGTCAGCAACTCTCTTTACCATTTATTAATTCACACAGATAATTTGGCATGAATTCTAGTAATCTAAGTATATCTTTATCATTCAAAAATAATTTGCAACTATGTTTAAATTAATGTATATTGATAGGGAGAGGAATGTATCACCCTATTTCATATCCACATGGTGACACTCGGTCATCATCGGTGGCAAACTACGACCGTGTTTGTGAGGCAGCTGTCTGGGCATATTACACGCTTTGCACTGAATGAAACTTTGACTCCCCCAGGTGAGGCCAACCAGACTCTATCTGTGGGTTAATACTGGGCAAATCCTCATAGACCGACGAGATGAGTTCAACCTCATTTCGGCTGCAATTTGATGAACATACAGTTCGCGTACAAAATGGTAATTACATTTTTCAGGTCTGGAAGGCGTTTTAAATGAAATACAGGACTGTGTTAAGGATACATACCAGCATTTGAATGCTTTGCTCAAACCGGCACAGGAAAGGGGCTAATTGTATTCAAAAACACTGACTGGAGTAAGGACAGTACAGTTGTTGCTGTTGTTTGAAAACCGATTGTTTGTGAAATTTGTAATGTTCGTATGTTCTCGTAATGTTCTAACACAGCTGTCAGTGTAATGTCAAACAGAAATAAATTAGAAGTGATCTATGAGCAGCACTGAGTGGGCATATTCAGAAGGAAAGCAGTGTCCTGTCTTTAAATACTTTTAGTTTTACACACTATTCCTATTTATCCGGCCTGTAGTGGAGGCACTCTTCATAAAAGCCTCAATTAATTACAATGGAAAACTGACAAAAAGAAGGGGTGGGAAAAAAAACGCTCAGTGATGCAAGAGGAAAAAAGATGCTAAGATTTCCTTCTTTCCCATCCACATTATCTTTCATGTCCACTTCCCTTCTTTCCCTGGACTCTCCGTGTCTCCAGTGAGCTCTCTATGGGAGGAGGCACTATTCTGTGGCCTGTAACCTTGTTGGCTGACACCTCAGTGCCAGGGCCGATTGAGACGGTGAGTCCGTGAGCGAGCTGGGGCTCTTAGAAAAGCTTTGTGCAATGGCGCTTTGTGGCGCAAAAGGAGTGTGAAATCAGAGCTCACAAGGAGGCTGCGGTTCCCCAGGGAACGCCAGATCGCGCTATGAGGTCAACGTAGTGGGCCGGACCCCCGGAGAGGAAAGAGTAAAGGGGTGATTGCAGAACTGTGCCATGAGCGGAGAGGGGAAGGCTGAAGGGTGTGAGAAGAGAGGGGGGTGTTCTGCCATTGAGCATATCTTAATTAAAGGTGTCGATTAGGCGATTAGAGACGGCGTAGACAGCGAATGCACAGTGGATAGCACAGAGGAACCTCGCAAGATGCTCTACCTTAAGAGTGAGGGTGCTAATGACCTCTACGTCTCTCCCTCTAATGTGTTCGGTCTCTCGCTCTCGCTCTTTGTGGCTCTTGTTTATTTCTAATGCCTCACACCTTGTCTGCAACCGATTGTGTTGGCTGGATTACTCTTCTCATCTTTATTTCCCACACAAGTGGTAGAAGCCAGACTCCAGGGTTCCCACACTTTTTGACCAATTAATTTATATAACTTGCCTTTCCAGTTATATGTGAATACTAGCATTTTAATATTGATTTAGAGTGATTTGATCATTAATCATTCAGATTGATTTGTAAACTGGTTTGACCGATTCAAAACACGTCAGAAAAACGTCAGAAAAACACGTCAGAAAAACGTCTGATCACAAGTCAAACACTGGCTCAAGGGGAAGCTTTACTCTAGTCACACACACAAGTAAATAAATTCAATTTCCATGACTTTTCTTTCCCATGTAAGTGGTCAAACCAAATTCCAGGGATTACAAAATTTTTGACTTCTTGACCTCACTTGTCTTTCCCATTATTTGTGATTTCTGGATAATGATTAAAAAACATTATTTTTTTTTATTAAGATAACAAACTGAATTGTGAACTGGTTTGACCGATTCATTGAAGAAAAAAAGAAAAAAACAGATTCAAAAGAATGATTTGCTCACAAATCAAACATCTTTTAAAAAAAATTAATCCCTAATATTTCAGAGTTTTCCTTAACTTTGGGAATGCCAAATCTCTTCAAAGCCACAACTGATGTTGACCACACAACCGCTAAGCAAAGTGACTGTCAAAAGTTACATAGAAATATGTTCATTTGAATATAAGACGCTCCAACTGAGCAGCATTTAGTCAAATCAGCCCCAAGACAAAAACAAACAACAAAAAGACAAAACTAAAATTATTTGAGGTAAGTGTGTTTGTTAACGTCTCACTCCTACAGAAGCATGAGAAAAAATACATTTAAAAGACAGTGATCTCAGAAGCTAACAATCCATTAGCACTGAAAAGAATGCAATATTATCAGACTCCTGCTGACCATTCCACAGGAAATGATGAAATGTCTTTACTGTATATGTGACTGTGGAAAAACTAAATGTACCCACAAGGATAGTAAAACCTTGAGATCACCTACCTTGTGGGGCCCAGCCAGCAGTCCCCATGAGGTAAATGGCTTATTAAACATACTAAATTATGTTTGTTTTTTTATGTAAAAATGTAAAAAGATTTCTGTGAGGGGTATGGTTAAGGGATAGAAATTATCATTAGATCTGTATAAATTCCATAAAACGCATGGAAGTCTCTGGAGAGTCCCTACAAAGATATAAAAGCAAGTTTGTGTGTGTGTGTGTGTGTGTGTGTGTGTGTGTGTGTGTGTGTGTGTGTGTGTGTGTGTGTGTGTGTGTGTGTGTTTCCTACCTGTAACATCAGCTGCCATCAGTCCCTCTGCCCGGATCACCTTCACCTGCACCATGCCCACGTCTTTAATATTGTGAAAGGATCTGAGTAGACTCTGTTGGGGTTTAAAAAAAAAAAGCATTTAAAAGATTAAAAGACCCCAAATGCATAAAGATAAAATCCATATCCACAAAATGTAAGAATATAGAGTGGCCCCAAAAGTCTTCAAATCACACATTGTGTTACTAATTTAAAACCTTACAAGCTTCTTTTTTTTAAAGGTTATGTTTAATCATGTGCTTGTGCTAGCTTTCTTTCAAATAAAAGATGCTTGGTTTGATACTTTGTTATATAATGCAAAGAAATTCATACATTTTTACCATGGTGTAACTGTCCAAATACTTTTTTGGGCCACTATATTTTATTTGTGAACTTTGAAAATATGCAATATCTGTTAAGCAATGTCATATAAATATTGAGCAATAGACCAGCATTCATCTGTTAGTGCAAGATCTGATTGTATTGTTCTACATTATTTACAGTCTGAACATAATAGTACCACATTTGTGTAGCCAATATAAATCGCCCAAACAATCTAGAGCAATTATAAATGCATATACAAGTCAAAAAACTGTTTCAGAAAAGTGAGAAGAAAAGTAATGGCTACTAAAAATGTATAAAACAGCACAGATGCCAAATCAGAGTCAGGTCAACTTACTCTCAGGGTATGTATGTATCCATACTCAAATCCAACCTTTTTTTTAAAAAAAAAAAACTAACAACAAAACAGCGATTAAATGGTAGAAAACCAAAAATGCTATCGAGACGCCACCAATTTCTAAAACAGTAATTCTTGGGGAGATGGATAAACTGCTCAAAGACAAATGCATCAGCAAAGACACTTAAGCATGATTTATGAGCGAGTCAATTACGCTTATACCGATAAAAGCCTCTCATTCAGACACTATAATACTCCATTACAGTTCCTTTGTGCGTTTTTTGTTGCATTAAACGGGCTGACATTTAGCCATGAAACAAATCACACACTAACTGTGTGGTCACAGCATGAGTCTCTCTTTCTCTTTTTTACATTCAAATTGTGTTCAGTTTTGCCATCCACAAATAACACTGGAAACACTCATAAGAAAGAGAAGTCACAACTGAGATCTGTTTAATATCTCAACAGTCTCAAAATATGCTCAGATTTGCCAAAATACTGAATCAAATGTCAGAGATTTCAATATGAACTCAAACATTTCTCATTAAATGATATAAAAGATCAAATTATCTGAGCTATGTTATCCATTCATTTTATCAGTAAATACTTATTGCGTGCAAACAATTGTCTCATTTGTTTCTATTTTTATTTCTCCTAAGGAATTTTAGGAGAAACATCTTATAGAAACATTACGCTTAAATGAAAAGCTCTATTAAGTCTACTAAGCAGTGAAAAAACAACTCCTGAGCAATTAAATACATGCTGTCGAATACATGCACAATATTCCATATTCCTGATATAACACGCAAATCCAAGCAAAAATAATATGCCCATACATTCCTGCCCTGCATATAAACCAGAGTAAAAATTGAAGAAACTCTTGTAACATTTTTAGAAAGACACCTTCATAGGCAGACAGTGAATAGAGCAGGACTGACAGAGATGACACATTCTCACTGGTTTGCCTTCAAAACCAGTAGAGTCTTCACTTTACAGCAATAAGCCCTACACTTACCCAGAGGAATAATTATCATTTGAATTTTGCAAGTCAGGGCCAGGCTGCAGACTTAATTCATTATAAACTCGAACTGCCTTCGCCTGTTATGCCGATATTATTGTTGAAAAATCCTCTGATAGCAAACAAGTGAAGAGGGGGGTCAAGTGATGGTTTTGGGAGGGGGGTTTCACAAACATTCAATACATGATTTCTTGGTAGATATCTAAGGGTTTGCTATTTATGATTATTGGAGGCTTAAAAAAGTGACAGATGTTTTTTTGGAAGCCATTTCCATAGCAGAGGAATTTCTGATTTGCAAAGGGTGCTGGCTTTTCAGACCCCTCAAAAGACAGGCGGCAACATTGAAAAGCTCAGGAGATGAGGCCTCTTTATTTTTTTAATGAAAGGCTGAAGAATATATTTTCCAACCCCCCTCAGCTTTGGGGCCAGCAAGGCATGGCTAACTCATATGGTACACTGAAGTGTAGAGAGGTTTAGTCCCATTACAGGAACGGGGTAGCACATAGACACACACACACACATACACAGAGAACCCCTTCTAACCCCCAATCAGACTGTAGGGACAGAGAAAGGAGGGAATGGGAGGGGTGATATGGCGGGCTGTGTCTTGAGTGACAGCTTGTCACCGTGACGTCTTATTCCATCTCTGTTGTGGAGAAAATGAATGTCACCGCGCAGAGCCTCATGACTCGCTGTCATCTCGCAGGCACTCACCTTTTATCAATGCTCTAAATAACATTTCAAGCCCACCGTCTCCAACCGGACAATCCGGTCAGGGGACATTAAATCGGATGACTGTGAAATGTCATAATAAAAATGGAATGCTAACAGCTTCCACCACCACCACCCCCCGCCTCCCTCTATCTCTGCTCTCTCACACTCTTCCTCTGACTCTAAACACACACACATTGCAGTACTTGTTCACATTTTCATTTGGAGGCGAGTGACAGGGCCAGAGAGGAACTGTGCGTCTCCACTTCAGCAGAGGTCACCCTGGCTCTGATGCCCATTAACGTCCATTACACACGAGCCGCCCCACGCTTGCCCGGCTACTATTAAAATGCATAATTTCTGTCTGCTTGCAACAACAGCTGTGAAGCACAGATAGAGTCCTTCTTTCTGGGAAATAACTGCTTAAAGACTGGGTCCCATGGGTTTTTTCTCTGCTGCAAATACACTATGCTGTTAGAATCCATTTTAGGCTCATGTTTAAAACCAAGAAAGAGTAATAGAATGTGATTTAAAGCAAATCAGTAAATAGAAAGAGAAATATCCTCTGAAATTTGTATTACGCCTCACACGCATGTTAAAGTTCACATACAGAAAAATCCAACTGATTTAACTCAGCATGGCCTAAAATTCTACCTAATGTGCTTGCAAAAAATGTGTATATGGATTTTTTGGATAAAAATCAAGATCTGAGGAAAATGCATACATTAGGTTCTATTAGTGGTCACCATTTCTTTAAAGATTTGGGCCATTTTTAAACACCTTTTTGCCTTCACTAGTTCACTTCCTTCACTAGTTAATTTTAAATGATCCTTCGGAACAAACATCACATGCAGTCTCAATTAAAGGAACGTTTGGGGTTTAATACAAGTTAAACTAAATTAAGAGGTTTTGGGGCATGATGCTGATTTCCACAAAACATTATTCTGACTCGTCCCTCCTTTAAAAATTAAAGTGGTTACAGTAAGGCACTTACAATGGAAGTCCATACATGTTCAAGTACACATTGTTTTAAAAGAATAACATAGAATAATGTTAATATGATTTACGTATGATAAAATCTTTTACCTTATCTGTGCATAAAAGTACAACTTTACACAGATAAGGCAATTAAGCTATTTTATCACAATAAAATAATGATAACATGTAAAACATTTGTGTCTTGTCACTCTACTTTTGAAATGGTGTGTATTTTAGCATTTATGGACTGGCCCCATTCACTTCCATTGACAATACTTTGTGGTAATCAAGAGTACACCACAAATGCTGTTGATTGAGCTTAAATTGTATTAAACCTGGAATGTTCCTTATAATTTCTCAAATAAAACCTGCATGCATATTCATTATACAAGAATTTGCAAGATGCTGTCCAAAAAAGTTTTAGATCGAGTCTAGCAAGACTCTACCTACTTCCCAAAAATATTTCATGTCAACTGCCCGTACATGAAAAATGTATGTGAATAAATTAAATCTGTCAAACCACTAAGACTCCAAAATTGCCTTGTGTGTATTATCTATTTCATGTTGTAAAACTTATGTAGTAAATGAAAGGGCTTGAGATATAACATGGCATGCTGAATGACAGGTAGACGGTCCTTTAGCAGCAGATGTCTTGATTCTATGTCATTAATGCACCTTGACGAGGCTCTTGGCAGAGACACCCCATTCACCCTATATGCAAACAGTGGTAAGTCATCTGATATGCCTCCTCCAGTTTAATGATGTAACTCAGGCTGGCGCGATGCTGCATTAAAAGACTTAATTGTGTTCTGTGCAACCCCCCACCCCCCAACCCCCATCCCTGCCAAGTGAGGACATCGACAGTTTAAATTGGGAGCATCTGCAGTTTTGCAGCATCCCTATACCTCGCAACCCAGCCCCCCTTGCACACTTAAACAATTTTTTTGTTTGGAGGCGTCAGCAGCCTCCAAGCACTTTATCGGCGAGCGTTGATAACTAGTTACGGGGGCTTTGCTTTGCTATTCGGTTATCCTCAGACAGCTGATCATATGGTGATAGAGAGGTGGGAATCGTTCAAAGCCCACGTGTCCAAACTTGTCCTCCCAACCCCCTTCTCTTGCGCTCACACGGGTGGACAACCACCTTGCCCGAGCTAATCTGTTTAAGACGTATTGTGCTGCACTAACACAGGCACTTTCTGTTATCTACCACGCTTGATAAGGTACGTCTTTATTAAATTCACTCCTTTGAACGGGTGTCAAGCAGGGAAAGGGGAATATGCTAATAGTGGGGACAAATTAAAGTGTCTTTTTTTTAAATCCACTGTCCCATCCTCTATTTCCCCCCTCTCCTCCCTTCCTCCCTGCTTCTCTTGAGCATATCTGTCCCCATCTGACTGCAGGCTAGAGTGCTAATGAATGCCTCGATGCAGAGAACAAGGTGGGGGAGCGGGCGATGAAGGGGGAGCAGAACATCTATCCTTTACCAGTAAAAAAAAAAAAGGCGACTGGTGTTCAGCAAGGTGAAATAGCTTTTCTTTTCATTTTGAACAGCAGCCCCTCCCATCTCAACTAACCATGCTCTGTATTTCCCCCATTCCTTGCTGAACGGTTGTCAGAAGATGCACATTTTCAATTCTGGTCCAAGAGCTCCCCCTTGTGGATGTGGAATAACAAGGTGGCGGTGCAGAGCACGATGCCGCTAGCCTGTGAATCTCTGTGCATGGTTAAGTACAGTAGGTCACCCGTCCGCCGTTTGGCCTGTGGAGTGCTTTCCACAGGTCGAAGATCAAACACTTCTCCCAGCATGAATTCCCAGTTCAATTAGAGCAGAATTTGCACCCACAACATTACCCACAAACAATGTTCTGAATACACCAGGAAGCAGCAAAATACAGTCGGCCAACGAAAGTAAATCTAACACGCACACAGTGCACTTGAGCTCTAAAAATGTAGCAATTCAAGATCATCTTCTGTAGTTTTATCCCAGAGAGCAGCTGTATCACAGGCAGACAGAAGTGTGAACGAAAGCCCTTTTGTTTCAGCACTGTCCCTTGCTATTGGCATGTAAAGATGTGGTGGAGAGCTGCAAATTGCAGCAAACGAAGGGTTAACAGGCTAAAGACAAAGAGAGAGGCTGAGAACATTGTGTTAGAGTGAGGACTGGAGGGCCTCGGGGGCATGATGGGCCAAAGGCTTCCGCAAAGGGACACTGGGCTCCTTTCAGCACGGGCCTTTCAAGAGCACAACCTGCCTGAAAAGAGCCTGTCAGAGCCCCCCACTACTGCTCTCCTTCATAGCTCTCTATCCCAATAAGCTCCTCTTCTCTTTCCTCCGAGAGCAGGGAGGCCCAACGCTTCTCTCTGCAGGCCTGAACCAATCTCTGGCCCCCAGAGGTTGAGCGCGTTTCAAAAGGAGGTCATATCGCTGAGGATCCACCAGGTCTGAGAATTCACCGCCAACCGAGACACAATTCTGTTCGGTGTATGCATATGAGGCGCATATGATTATGCAGAGACAGAATGTTTCAAAGCATTACTTCATTAGTGCACTACATTGCTGATATTGTGACGCAAGGTCTCATGAACTGAGAGCTGTGGTGTCGCTGAGGACTTTGAGTTGGCACACTCTAAAAAGCCTCCTACCTGGCACTACAGTGTCTGTTGTGCACAGTGAAAGCCTATCTTCAAAGTGGTGTAAATTACCAAAACAACATCTAGCTTTATGTAGCCTTCAAGTTCCCCTGGGTAGCTCCTTCATCCGAGTTTGTCAGCATACATTATGTGCGTCTGCATTAGATATTACTAAATATCACAAATTCAAGTCTGATATAAAATATGTAAGAAGCCAAACTAAAGTAAATACATAAATAATGATGGCAAAAGCACATTTTTTCTGTTGTACCAGTGCATAAGCATGGGCGAAGCACTTGCTACTGTATTTGATAAATGAATGCATGGTATCTACCAAATTGTTAATTCATTTGCATAAAACAAACATGCTAATATCCTGAGTGATTAGCAGATTCATTGATTTCTATCATGTTTCATGATGAAACTCCCCATTTCAAATAAGAGTTTGTTACCAAATCAAGGCCTCATTTACATCAAGTCTGAATTTTCTGTCAATAAGATTTGAAAATGAAACAATGCACCCCAATTAACTGCTTCAAGTACAAAACAAATTCCCACTGCAATGATCTAACAAATGATGACAAAAACTCAAAGAACTATATGAAAAAAGCCATAGTGGCAATAATCAAGCAGATCAAAGATGTGAAATGGCAAGCAATTTTTCACAAAATGCTATATCATTATATAAGCTATACTATTATGTATTATTACTAACAGTGGACCACTATTATTACAAATGCCTGTATTAGTACTATTTTACAATCTCACTTCTACTTTACATATTTGTCCCATTCCTGAATATCAAAATAAGGGTTGTATTTTGCATTGAAGCAAGTGAAATGTATTGTATTAAAAGCATCATTGACAAAAAGCTGACAAATAAGCTGTATTGTCATGTGATGTCTTGCATTAAAGCATATAAGCAACTAAAGCTCATTACACTATCATTGTTGATCCTTTTTGTCATATTGACTCATTATGGATAGTTTTGTTAAACTACTGATTTATTATTGTTTTTTTTTTTAAAGGTGCACGCAGTAATTTTTCCCTCATTATAAAAGACAGGAATTGTAATTTTGCAATATATGTAAGAAAATCATGACCATACACATGAAAAATTTAGAATCCAGTCATATCAGTAACCTTATAAAAGATGCTTTATCTTACATTGAGAGTTTCCGCACATGGGGGCTGCTATGTAAGAATCACATGACCAGCCGAATACTAATCGCTTAATCTCAGTAACCGTCCTGTTATTTGACACTTTCACTGATCATGGCTGAGTGTGAGTACTACATTTCTACAATGGCATCTGAAACAGAAAACTATTGATTTTAAATGATGCCAAGCTGCTAGGTGTCAGTGTAAGTCAAAGATGACACAAAGACAAAAGCTACTAAGTCTACATTTAAGATGTAGAAATGAATCTACACAAAGACCACATTAATTTACACTAGAATGCAAAGATTTTGAGCATTGTTGAGACTGTATACACTTCAAAAAGTGACTGTGCATTTGTATATAATATTAATATTAAATATGAATATGAGAGCTTTGTCCTCACATATCTATGTAAAATCTCCTTCCTCTCATTGGGGTCGTCGAGCATGACAGACAGGTCAGCGATGGAGACAGCAGTAGAGGCTGTGAGGGTGACCAGCAGCACCAGTATGCCCTCACCCTCCTCCAGAGGCAGTTCCAGTCTGTGTGTGCACTCCTTTGAGAGAACAGAGAGGTCCACCTGGCACCTGACAAACACACACACATACAGCATCATTATTAGAATCATCAGCATCATCTTCATTACACAAACACATGTGCAAAGTTCAGATAAGAATGTAGAGTAAATATAAGACATAAATTGGCAAAAAACATAAGCGTCATTATGGGTGGGATGGGTGGGACATGTCCCTACCACTTTTTGTCTTTGCAAATTTTGTCACCACCACTTTTTGAAATAGCTTTCATCAGGTAAGTGTCTAATGCAGAAGAAACATCTCCGGTTCTTGAGCAGGAGTTTACATTTAATTTGTGTGTCACAAGAAATGCCTAAACAGCGCTGGAGTTTGCTATTTTGTAATGTTATGACGAGTGCTTGTTTCGTCTGTTATCAGTGGCTTTGAGTGACAGTGGGTGGTTATGTGTTCTTCTGCATCCAGACATGCACTGTACTCACCCACCTTTCCAGTTAAAATGCAAAGCAAAGTGCAAACAGATGTTTCCCTGCTCATGATATACATCCACTGACGTACACATGTAATTTTTGTTCATTAAATGAAAATCCACTGAATTACAAAATCCCTGTACTGACAGTGAGAGATGTATGGATCAGATGTAAGTTATCAAAGTACACTACCGGTCAAATGTTTTGAAACACTTACTCGTTCTTTATTATAATTTTTGTTTCACATTTTAGAATAATATTAAAGTCATCAAAACTATGGAATAATGGAAATGGAACTATGGGAATTATGTTGTGACTATAAAAATCCAAAACAAATCAAAACTGTTTTATATTTTAGCATCTTCCCCTTTGCCTAGAATTTGCAGACATGCACTCTTGACATTTTTTCCAGCAACTTCTTGAGGTTTCACCCTGGGATGCTTTTTAAACAGTATTGAAGGAGTGAAGGAACATTCATGAGTTTTGCCACTTTGTGATGTCACATCCTCGACTCCCCAAACTGTCCACACCACTATTTATTAAAAGTGATGCCCATGAAAAACCAAATCATGTACTAAGAAATATGACTGTACTATGTTATTTTGGTATGTAATGTTGGCCATGCTACATTTTAAATACCACATACATATTGCTTGTTATTTACATGGTACTCCAAGGTACAAAATACCATGGTATTCTTTGTCAGGAAAGTGGAAGAAAAGAAAGTGTATGTGAAAGTGTATGGCAAAATGAAACCACAAAATTGTAAAAGATTGATAATGCTTCTCTACAGGAACATGGCCATCTATCAAGTAATCATGTAAGTACTAACAGTTTAAATTGATCCAAATGGGGTAGCTGATGTGAACATCAATGCTGGGGCAAGCTAGCCAACTGATACTAGGCATAGGACTCAAGCAGATGAGTATTTAAGGGACAAGAAATAGTCAATTACAAGAATGCCACCTCCAGCAATGTGGACATGCCACCTCTGTGTATGGCTATAAGCATGATGCCGGGGGGGATAGGGGACAGACAGGAAACTAAGTCAACTCAGCAACCTTATTTCACTTCCCTTAGCCATTAACTCTACTGTCAATCACTCTATATTGGGTTCTCTCTTCTGCTCTCTCTCTCTCTTATGTGTGTGTGTGTGTGTGTGTGTGTGTGTGTGTGTGAGAGAGAGAGAGAGAGAGAGAGAGAGAGAGAGAGAAACAGAGACAGAGAGAGAGAGAGAGAGAGAGAGAGAGAGAGAGAGAGAGGGAAGCTACACTATACTGTACAGTAAACCTGCACCTTTTCTTTTATAAAATGTTACATGCAGTATGTTCCAAATGTATTGTTATCTTACGCAGTATCTATGTCCTAAGTTTAACGTATTCTATGAAGGGGTTTATGGTCTGTACAATCTGAGCCTCCTCGCAATGGTTTATTTTATTCAACATTCACCTCAACACTTTAGATGCAGTAATGTTAACAACACAATCACGTTCTCCTCCCTTACTGGCAGTAAACATCAGATTATCATGTTGTCAAAAGCTCATTACGAACCAAAATTATCCAGAATGCTTCAATATGAGAGCATGAGAAGATGAGAATAAAAAATGTTATATACAGACATTATATGCATATTGAAAATGGCCAAAATGCAGGACCCACCTGCCCATAAAGTCATCCCTCTTTCCTGCATCTTTGTCCCAGACAGTAATGTCTACAAAACCACCCTGTTCATCATATAGGTGGAAGTCAAACTGTTCTCTCCACTGTGGGTTTAGTGTTTTTGGAATTGTCTGCACAGCCGAAAAGTACACAAGCATCAGACAGAATGAGATTATAAGCAAAAAACATAAAAGTCTCAAATCAACAGTTACCAAAATTAAAAAAAACAACAGTTAATTAACAGATTGAAAATAAAACTCACGCTTGTAGACCATACCTTACTTTTGTACTTTTGATGTCCCATTCTGAATTTGACATAAGGGTCACTGAGGCCATTGGCATCCATAGGCTGGAGGTCATGACCCTCTATAAGACTGATGCTGATGATGCCTCTCCATAGCTGCGCTTTCCTGTGAACATCTGATAACCTCAGGCTCTGATGCTGAGACAAACACAGACACCCAGACACACGCTCAGGTAAGGCAAGATAGTCTACTCACAAATGCAAATAGAAACTAAATTAAGTGCCTCTAAATGAGGCAAACGGCGAAGCATTTTCAAAAACAAGACGTAGAACTGTGCATTATGACTGGAAACATGAAAGACACATCATTTAGGGGCCAGGTACACGAGGAAGACATGTACACATACAGTGTGCACAACATGGCAAGAACAAAGCGACAGGGACAAACAAAAGCAAACACAGGCATCAGTGTGTGAACAGAATTTTTCCCACATGAGCATAAAAAAAAAGAAATCTCCTAAAACTCTTTTAAGATAGAAAACCAGCCCATATTTTTCTAATACTGTAAATCTTACAACGAAATGTTATATTTTACATAAAGAACATTTTAGGACCATTCAAATTTTTGGAAATGTGACTTTAAATAATATCATTATGTATACCTAAAATGTAATTTTACTAATGTAATTATTTATGTTATTAAATTAACATATAATCAACTTAAATATTTAAATAATATACCATTGTTTTAGAAGTAATGTGTAATTATAATTAGATTATCTCAATAACCCCACAGACTCTGCATTGCACAAGCACAACAGCTGGTTAAATGGAAAACAAATGCAGTACTGTTCACTTCTGCAATTGTAAAGTAAGACATTTGCCAAATAAACAATTTTAATGAATATCTCTGCTTAATTTGGAGCCCTTATTAATGTGTCCTTATTAAAGTGTATTTCATTAAACTCAGCGCAAACCCTTTCTGGAAGAACACACAGCTTTGATGTTTAGAGCAGGCAGATAATGGCATTCTCTCCAGATATTAGTGCGACATGCTGACTACAGCACAGCACATTTTTTGTCATTTCTGGAGCTTGACAGAAAGTTTCTCTTTCATTGTATGGGAAAGAGAGCAGCAAACATATTCTGCCTTACATCTCCTTTTGTGTTCTCCAGAAGAAAGACGTACAGTTTCTGATAGACATGAGGTTGAGTAATGATGACAGATTTATTTTTTTAACTGTCCCTTTAAGTTCACATAAGCATTCAGAGCTCTAATGACGCCTGCCAAAAACAACTTGAGCTGCTCATAGGGTTGCCACTTTTGAAGATGTAAAATAAGGGATACTTAAATGGGGGGGATGGGAGAATCATGGTCCCTAACCACATCCTCCACAGTTTTAGCAATAAATGTGTTGAGTTCATAAGCGTTATTACTACAAATTGTTCAGTACTGTGCAAAAGTTTTAGGCACTTGGGAAAATATTGCATAGTGAGGATGTCTTCAAAAATAGTTTATAGTATAACATTTATATTTCCTATTGACACACTGTACAGTCCTGTGCAAAATTCTTAGATTTTTAAAAGCTGAAGATATTTATATATTCAGCTTTAGTGTGTCAATAGGAAATATAAATGTTAGACTTCCAAACATTAATTTGCAAATAGAAAAGATTAGAATAGAAGAACGGGGAGCCCTGCAACAGATGTAATGGCCCCACAGAGACCCCCACTGAACATCGTGTCAGTCTGAGATTACATAAAGAGACAGAAGCAATTGAGACAGACAAAATAGATAGAAGAACTGTGGCGAATCCTCCAAGAAGCCTGGAACATCCTATCTGCCAACAACCAAGAAAAACTGTATCCAGGTATACCTAGGAGAAATGGTGCTGTTTTAAAGGTAAATGTAGTCCCACTTAATATTGATTTAGCTTTTTTATGTTTTATGTTTTATGTATGACATTAAGTGATAAATGAAAACTATTTATGTCATTATATCCTCACTATGCAACATTTTTCACAAGTGCCTATAACTTTTGCACAGTACTTTATATCCTTTTTTATATGCTAAATTTAGAATTTTCCTAACCCATGACTTTAAAAATTGATTTATTTTTCTATTATTTGTCCTTTTTATCTTATTTGTGTATACATTTTGATTGGTTTATACGTATTTTTTAATCATTTTTATTTTATTTGTTTAGTTTGTTCCTTCAACTGTACTTATCTTTATGATTCAATGATTGTATTCATACATTGTTTGATCTTATTGAACATTTATATAGAAAATAATCCACCGTTTTAGCACCATTTGTGGACTTTTCAGATGGTCCCTTACCCACAATAGGCAAACTTTCCAACTTATATCAATGCTTAATTAGCGATCTGGAAAGATTTCACCGTGATGCCATCTGACCAGCTTAAATATGGGACAAATCATGTATTGATTCGATATGGGATGCACCATTTTATCTTTAAATATATGAAGGTCCCATATTTTATGGGATGATGGCAACCCTAGCTGCTCAGTTTACTTCTGACATTCTTCTGATTAGCTGTGTATAGAAAGTCTGCAGCCCTTCAGTGGCATTTTAAATGAGTGAAAAAACGGTTTGGATCAGGTCAAACAAAACAAAGTATAAAATCTTAAAGTATATGTTTTTAAAGAAAGTTGAACTGGATGTAACAACAAAAAAATAAGGATTTTGGCTAACAGCTGTGTTAGCATTAACTTTGTTCTTACATCCACACTGGGGTGGAGTTTTTCTTTATATTCAGATCAGAGAATAAGTCTTAATTTTGGAGATGTATCAATTGCAAATCCCCCTCGGTTTACATCATTTACAGTATTTTAGAAATAAAAGAGATATGTGGAGTATAAATAGAAGAAACACCCAAGTGTACACAGCGTGCGGTGCTAAAGTAGTTATCGTAGCACTGTTACTGTATTCCCGAGTTTCAGCCAACATGGCCCACTTTGGAGCTTCAAAGACTTGGGTGGGTAAGCTTTTCAGCAGGACGTCCATTCTCTCACACGGGAGAGCCACTTTCATGTTTCTGGGCCTCTCGGAAAGTTGGACTTCAACATTAGTCCAAACAAAACAGGAGTTATTTGACCTCTATAGGGAATGTGTAGCTATAGAGCTGTGCTTTTTGTTCTCTTGAGTAGCACAAATCAAAGCAACTAGGGGTGTGTTACAAATGTCTTAAACTAGGACTCCACTTGAAGACCACCAACTTCCACTTAAACTAGGACTTTCACTCAACAGCCAACAGAAAGGCCTGTTTTATAGGCTAGATATGCGGCATGCATATACAAGAGACAAAAAGAGTACATTCTTCCCATCACAGACCAGCATGCCACTTCCATAAACAGCAATCCATTCACAACAGAAGGAAAAACTGACGAGCAAATAAAGATCACAGTACAGCTGTGGCCAAACTAAATGGCAGTGACAAACATTTTGTGTTTTGCAAAGTTTGCTGCTTCAGTATTTGCAGATAATTTTTTCACATGTTTCTATGGTATAATGGAAAACAATGATAAGCGTTTCATAAGTTTTAAAGGCTTTTATTGGCAAAAACATTCAATATATGCAAAGAGTCAATATATTTACAGTGTTGACCCTTGTTCTTCATAACCTCTGCAATTCACTCTGGCATGCTGGATATCCGCTTCTGGCCCAAATCCTGACTGATGGCAATCCATTCTTGCCTTATTAGTGCTCGGAGTTGATCACAATTTGTGGGCTTCTGCTTGTCCACTCGCCTTTTGAGGATTGACCACAGGTTCTCAATGGGATAAAGATCCGGGGAGTTGCTTGGCCACGGATCCCAAATTTCAATGTAATGATCTCCGAGCCACTTCATTATCACTCTTGCCTTGTGACATGGTGCTCCATCATGCTGGAAAATGCACGGATCATCACCAAATTGCTTCTGGACCATTGGGAGAAGTTGCTCTAGCAGGACGTTTTGATACCATCCTTTATTCATGGCAGTGTTTTGGGCAGAATTGTGAGAGTGCCCCCTCCCTTGGAGTGGGCACAGGATGCTCAGGATGCTCAGGATGCTTCACTGTTGGCACGACACCGGACTCATAGTAGCGTTCACCTTTTCTTCTCTGGACTATCGATTTTCCAGATGTCCCAAACAGTCGGAAGGGGGATTCATCAGAGAAAATAACTTTGCACCAGTCTTCTTCTGTCCAATCCTTGTACTTCCTGCAGAATTTCAGTCTGTCCTTGATGTTTTTCTTGGAGAGAAGTGGCTTCTTTGCTGACCCTCTTGACACCAGGCCATTGTCTAAATGTCTTCACCTCACTGTATGTGCAGATGCACTCACACCAACCTGCTGCCAATATTGAGCAAGCTCTGCACTGGTGGTAACATGATTCCATAGCTGACTCCTCAGGAGGAAACAGTCCTGGCACTTGCTGGACAATCTGGGATGTCCTGAAGCCTTCTTTACTGCAGTTGAACCGCTCTCCTTGAAGTTCTTGATGATCTGGTAAATGGTTCTTTCAGGTGCAAAATTCTTTTCAGCAATTTCCTTGAATGTGAGGCCATTTTGATGCAAAGCGATACTGGCTGCACAGCTTTCTAGAGGTAAATATTGCGAACAAGATCACAACGATTGGAAACACATCTTCCCTCCTTTTATAGCAATCAGTCTGCTCTTATGATCCAATCAGAATGATAGAATGATGTCACCTGACTAGTACTCGTTCACACTTTCCCAGGTGCTGCTGATATGATTAGTGAAATGTTAGCTGGTCATTTTGTGCAAGGGCCAAAAAACTGTGAAATTTGGGTTTTTGTGATAAAGTTCATTTTGGTAAATGAAGCTTTTTGCAATTATTTAAAATGCATCTGATCACTCTGCACAATAATCTATAAACAATGTGAATCAACACTACAACAACTGAAGCAGAAACATTTGCGAAACACAACATTTATGCCAATGCTTTTGGCCACGGCTTGTAGAATGACAACTGAAGAGGTTGACAGTAAATAAGCAATTAGGAACACATTTAACAATAATGAATACAATAATTTCCCCCAACCACTGATCTGATTTACATTTACTAACACTTACAAAAAACAACAACAAAAAAATCCCTAGTATTACCATCATTGGTGTATGAATGTGAGTGTGATTATGTGTGTGAATGGGTGAATGGGTAAAAGAGTAAAGCACTTTGGTAACCGCTAAGGTTAAAAAAGGCGCTATATAAGTGCAGACCATACTATGTGTTTTTGGATATAGTTCATGGCACATGAATATGGTAATGCCAAGGTACTTGCTTTGTACAGTACTTTTTTGAAAGGGAAATAAATATATTTGACTGTATCTTTTAAAAACTCGTAAACCCTTTAAACACTTATAAAGAGTTTTAAAGAGGTTATAAATTGTACAACAAGGAAACATACAAGCCACAGTACTGACTGAGAGAGACTCTAGATTTACACACACTTTACATGATTTGGTCCATATAAATAAATTATAATATATATTTATATTAGATATTATTTTAAATTCTCTAATAAATATAAGTTTGATATAAAAATGCACACAAACACATATATAATATTATTATGTTGAAATGTGACATTTTTTGGTGAACTATCACTATAATATTCCTCTAAAGATTTCCTGGCTTTAAATAAACTATATATATATACACACACAACAGTTCGTTCCGGTCCTCGAATCTGATTGGACGGGAGACATTCCATGAGCACTGATGGTCTGACACGCTTCACTGTGTGTGTATCACTCTGCTTGTGTTCATGGTGTTCTAAGCTAAAGTGTAAGAGCAGTGCAGATGTGTTAAGAGCTATGGTTTGTCTTCTTTTTTTTTTTTTTACATTCCATATGTTAGCCAGCAGATGGTGGCAAAAGATCATTTTTGTGTGTAATATGAGCCAGTTAGGTGACGTGAAGTGAATACGCATCAGCGGGTGTTTACATATAACAGCTCTTCGTGATTGCTTGTATTACACTACTAAAGACAGGAAATAGCTTTAAACGGCTTTAAACGAACAACTTCAGCATTAAGGCTCATCACAGCTGAGAGACACAACAGACTGATTAATTACACAATGGGTGCTGTTTAAAATGGCGAAGGACATTGCGGTTTCTATAGTGATGGACTCTTGCACACCGGCTACTGCGAAATAACCCCGCTTGGACTGGTATTTTTCCACTGAGAAAGCTGACAGCATCTCTGCTTGGTAGTGGCAACATGTGATCCCACACACTCCATCTCTCTCTCTCTCTCTCTCTCTCTCTCTCTCACACACACACACACACACACACACACACATCCTTGTTTATCCAATAACTTGTTAGAAACAGCACAATCCGTGATACTATTTCTGAAGTTAAATTTTTTAATTACTAACAGGGGCTTGGATGCATCATTTGGCTTGAACCAGTAACGGCAGATTCTGATCTGTCACGTAAGAAAGTAGTTTCATGCACAAATGCGTTTTTATGACCGTTCTCAGTTTTTTTAAATGTACTTGTTCATCGAACTGTTGTATACAAGCATTATCATACTCACAATCGTGCTATATGGCCCTAAATCAGCACTGCTGTGATTACCTACGGCACTCACAGAATCACAGCAGTGCTGATGTAGGGCCATATCGCACTCTTGCTTATGTGATATTGCTTATATATATATATATATATATATATATATATATATATATATATATATATATATATATATATAAAAATATAAAAAAAATAATAGGTTAAATAAATAAATAATCCAGACATTAACCCTGATCAACTGGTTCACAGTATAAGGCATATAATGAGCAGATCATATGTAGAATTTGCTATAAAACTTTGATTGCATCCAGTGTCTCCACAGTAATCAAATACACTCGTGTTAAAGTGCTTTATCTCCTCTCAGAACAAAAACAGCTCTGCAGTGCATGCCAATGTGTTATCAATGCACAATGAAGATGACAAAAACAGAGAATGCTTTATTTTCTCAGCCAGCTGCTGCAATACACAAAGGAAACTCTGAAAGTCTTCCATTTTAATATAAAGCTTCCTCTTTGATTGCTAATTTGAGTCTTCTTAAAAAACAGGATGCACTCTCCCTTTTATCACACACTAAGTGTTTTTTCTTCTGTATATTGCAGCAAAAAGAAAATAAAGCCAGCAGAAGCCTCTTTGAAAACTGAAATAAAAAAAGTGAATGGGAAAAAAGGTATAAGACAGAGGGTCAATGCTCCCTTCAGTCAAAGCAAAGAATTGCAGGAGGTAGGGATCAGTACAGGTGGAACATGCTGGGATTACCTTACTGGATCGTTTCCAGCTCCTTCTCATAAGCATGGTCTGTGAATGAGACAAAGCATTATGAGGCCACCTATTGCCATGTCTAACAGGCTGAGGTTGTAAGAGGTGGACCTGCAGAGGGATGAAGTCCTGTTTCAATATAGCTAAGATGAACCACGCGGTCAAAAGGGGGCAGCCCGGGGAAGCAATACGGGTCAGCCATTATGAGCTAATAATAATATATATATATATATATATATATTTTTTTTTTTAAAGAAGACGAAAAAGAAATCATACAGAAACAAACTGAATATATTCTTTCAGAGCCCTTTTAGTTCACAAACACACAAATATGCATATGCCCACATACGCACACATATATATATATATACAAAAATATAAGTGTTATAAGTGATTGTATCATAATTAACCTACACATTGAGGTCACCAAGAATGACCCCCAAGTAATAACAGTGTGCTGAACTGCTAAAGTAGTTATGACAGTAAAAACTGTCTAGTGATCAACAATTCAGGCATTCATTCTCTTATAAAAGACTGAGGAATTAGAAATTGGCTCAGTAGCCCAGCAAGCCCATTTGTAATAATAATCACTATTATTATTACTGCCCATTGTGTGTAATTATACATTTGTTTAGAAAAAACATTCATAAAATAATGAAAAATAAATAAATTTAATTAAATTAAATGACAAAAGGTTTAAAAAAGGTGAACAGATTATTTTTCTTTTGTGACTGAAAAAACATAAGAACTCCTTGAAAGTAGAAGAAATATATCTAAATAAATGACTGAAAGAGGTAGATTGTAAAAAAAAGAGTGAAGTTAGACAAAATTAGATACGGAGTTTTCACACATCTTCACCAATTAATTTCAATTATTTATTTTCAGTCGTTTGTGGTTAGTAAATGAGGATCATAAAAATAATTTGATAAAGAATGCACTCCCAAAGGGGATTTTAAGCCAACAAAATATTGTACAGCCATTCTTTTATGTAATGTCCATGATTTTTTAAGATTACAGGCCTGAAAAATCAAAATGTAATACAAATTCCATGATATTATCACCCTTAAGATGCAATTTAAAAATGACATCAGAATTCTTGGATCTCTTGAGAAAGACAAGTTGGAAACAATTGAAAGTTCGGGAATATCCATTTCATTTACTCAACTCAAGTATTCTAGGCACAGCTGATCCATAAAAATGCCACATCACACACCTCTAGCTCATATTATCCGCTAAAAAACACTGATTAGAACAAAGCACATGGAGATATAAAACTCAAAAGGGATGAACTCACTGCTTCCCTGAAGTCTCCCTCTTTTGGAATAAGCGTGACCGCCAGTTCAAGTGAACCCAGGTCATGGTTGGGATAGTGGGGATCTTTGAGGTCAAGGCTCACATCCAGTGTCCTAAACACGCACAAAGAGAATGCACATAATTTAAAGAATAACTTGATACCTGCTGCTATCAATGTGTTTGTACATAGATTAACAGCAGGGGGCAACAGTGACAAAGTAAATGCTTAAGCATGCATTAGCTGTATTGTCACAAAGCATCAGAGGACCTTTGGTGCTCCAGGGACTCTAAATAGAGATATGTAGAACCCATAAAGTCATCCTGCAGCCCAAAGTCATAGTCAAAAACCTGCAGAGAAATGAAAACACCTGATAGTGATTGATTTGAATACCCACAATAAAGAAAAGCATCAGAAGTTGCTTTGGCCATTTAAAAGATCAGTGTTAGTGTATGCAGAATGCAAATGTACTAAATGTGTTTTAATCTGGCAAGCAATGAAGAACATAACAAACAATCAACAATTTCTGAACAACATGATAACATTTGCACATCCTATGTGTCTGAATACAGTTTGTCATAATTATTCACTTTATGTTAGGATAATTGTTCGCCCTTTCAGCTTCAGCATGTCTTCTGTTTGTGTGATTACATGATTC
Organism: Xyrauchen texanus; assembly: GCF_025860055.1. NCBI lineage: Eukaryota > Metazoa > Chordata > Actinopteri > Cypriniformes > Catostomidae > Xyrauchen > Xyrauchen texanus. The sequence goes on from NC_068279.1 coordinate 36,749,479, forward strand.
ATATGACATAACTTTTTTATTTATTATGTTGTGTTGCGTGTGATCATCAATCTAGGACCTGCCTTGAAATATCCAATGAATGAATGTCATCGTGGCTAAATTTGTCATATGAATGTGTTTTATTTGTATCTTTTAAACGAAAACAATTAAGGATTCATTGATTTTTACTACTGCAAATGCAATGCACTCAAGTAATTTATCAAACTTTAATTTTGGCTTGATTAAGATTAAGTTTCATCATGTACCTTCATATAGAGAGGCTCTCTCAAACTCTCCACCAGCAGACTGACTTTCTCATCCCATACCGGGTTCAGGTTCTTGTGTATTGTCTTGCTGCGGAACACCTCCTTCCCTGCGATCTTAAACTTCACATAGGGGTCACTGGTGCCTGCAAACACATAAAAAACAGCACAGTAAGCATGACTGTGTTCAGGGGCATCTTGAGGGGGCACCAGTGGATGTCCTGTGATGATGATGCACAACTCACACAGTCCATACAACTTCAGTGGTTAAATCCTTATCTTCAGAAACAAAATGATAGTTGTGGGTGAGACAGATCAATATTTAAATTTTTTTTTACTGTAAAACACTTTCACTTCCACATTATTCTTCTTTTGTTTTTGTTTTTTTGTTTTTTTGATGATCCGAATTCTTTGTTCATACCGCCACCTGCTGGTCGGGGATGGTTAAAGGTGGAGATTTATAAACATGTAAAAAATAAAAAAATAAAAAAGGACATACATATTTATTTGTTTCTCACCCATATCCAGGGAAGGTTAGGATGATTCTATGTCTGGAGAGAGAGGGGGCCCAGCAACATTTCCAGAGTGATTTTGTTCTAAATGGCCATTTTGCACTGGTTAGCTATTAAGAAGACTGTCCTTAATTTTACTTGACAATAAAAGAAGATCTACTGTGTGGAATGTCCCTTAAGACTTTCAGTGTTTCATACAACAATAAAAAAATGTAAGCGCTAATTGCGCTTCCCAACATTACTGCACACAGTGCATCCGCTTGCTGGACATGTCACAAACCAGGCTTTCATATGACAACTTTATCAATGACATTCATTCATTGGATATTTCAATGCAGGTCCTAGATTGATGATCACACACACCGAAAATAATAAATAAAAAAGTTAAGTCATATGAATCATGTAACTTGATGCTTATTCTTTATAAAACAACTTATTTATTTTTAAATTTAAAAAGATAATAATGTAATTTTTTAATAAAATAAAGTAATATGCATTTTTAAATAGTTTATATATATTTTATTCAATTCAGATTTTATTTAAATACACTTATGGATGAGAGCAGGCTTCTAAAAAAAAAAAGCCTGTATAACAGAAATATGTGCAATTTCCATGTTTGGTGGCAAAATATGAAATATCTCAAAACCTCTACCACCACAAACACATATACTGTAAATACAATTAACTAGGATCAAATTCAATTTAAATTAAACCTAGAAAAAAAAAAGAAAGAAAATCTATGAACATGTAAAATTGCAACCTTATGTACCCTATATTGCCATACTAGATTACTTATAGTACTTACTGAAATGATCTACAATCAATCAATGTTTTTCAAAAAATTTAAGGCGTGAATAACATAGGAAATACATATGGGTTGTATTGGACCCAAAAATTTATTCTAGGGGTTGTCATGGAAATTATCATAGATAGTTTTAAGTTGGTTCTGATGGATGACATGAGGACATTTGTACACTCAGTACAAACATGAAGTATTCATTTTTTGTTTTTAATTAATCAATATGGCATTGCCTCATAATATACCCTGAGAAAATAAAAGAGAACTTAACTGAAAGATTTAATGTGTGCTGCTGATTCTACATTACGAGACCTGCAAAAGTGACTGTGACTTGGCTCTCTGAAACATGGCATAAAAAACATTGTTGCTTAATGTATTGATTAATGTACACATTGTGAGAAAAATATCAATATTAAAGTCCTTTTATACTATCGATCTCCACGTTCACTTTCACATTCTTCATTTAGTTTTTTTGATGATTCATTTACTTTGTGCATATCGCCACCTATTAGGCAGGGATGAGAATTTATAGTCAAAAAGGTCATCCACACCTATGATAATGCTTTGGAAGACATGAATTTAACAACTGGAGTCTTATGGATTATTGCCTTTATGTGCTTTTTGGTTCTTCAAAATGTTGGTGCCCATTCACTTCAATTGGGAGGATCTACAGAGCTGAAATATTCTTCTAAAGACCTTTGTGTTCAGCAGAAGAAAGTCATGCATATGTGGGATAGCATAATGGTGAGAAAATGATGAGAGAATTAAAATTTTTGGGTGAACTATCTCTTTAAAAACTTGACTCCACTGGTGTGCAGTGTAAAAAAAACAGTTCTTATAAGAAATCACTAGATGTCACTGTGTCTTCAGTGTAAAATCTGCTCAGCGCTCCGCATCTGTCACCTGACCTGCTTTAACTGCAGTGGACCAGTTCTTCACAAAGACAGTAAGTGAATAGGACAGGTATTCTCGATTACCAATATGAACATTAGCTGCATCAATAAGACAAGTGTGCATATTAAAATCAAATTATACAGGTCAATATGTCATAACACTATCAAAACAATTTTAGTAACAATTTTACAATTTTAGGAATTCGGAGCAGGTAAGTAGCATTTTGTGCATAAAATGGGGCAATAAACAAAGGGACAATCACAAGTTGGTATTTATTATAGCCTATACATAAGCACAGCCTGTTCTACCAAACCACAAAAATCACTGATAGATGGTCCTGAATAAAGCAATTCCAATATGCAATCCATTATCTGATTATACTCACAAAGAAAAACATCAAAGCCATGAGAAATGTCAGTATTAGTGTTGTATTTGCAGGGAATGAACCTCCTTAATATTTAAATTCAGCTCATGTTCTGCTCTGCAGAAACCTGCAGGTCTGTGAAGATATACATGACACAGTGTCAGCCATAAAACAGTGTGTGCATGTATGTTTGTGCATGATTCTACATGCTTTTCTGATGTGACTACTTGTATGAAACATTGTAAATGTGTCCGTTTACCTTGGAACATACATTACTCTCCTTTATCTGTCATGCAAACTAATTGCAGTCTAGGGTATGTTATATAACTGAAAAAAGTTGTGAGTGGACGGGGCAGCTTCATATTTACTCATATTTTTTTCCTGAAGTCAACATTTAATGTGCATTTAATGGACAGAAAACACTCAGAATTCAGTTGTTAATTATTACAGTACTTTCTACTCTCTTTCTGAAATCAAGTGGGCAATTTTGCTGCTTTTTAATACTTTTACGTTTAAAGATAATTCTATGTTAATGCTGTCTTTGCCTATTAAATGAGCAACAGTAGTGGTCGCTAAGTTTCTAATATCAAATGGGCATTTTTGATGTGTAAATGTTGGCAGCCATATATTCAATATATCAAATGTTTTTGTAAATTTTATTTCAACACTGTAAACCGTAATGTCATTACTGGGAAAATCAAGATGTCTTAATTAAACGTCACTTGAAATTTCAAGCTTTGGGCTCATAACTCCAATATCTATATTCCATTAACTTATTTATCACATAGACTTGGAAAAACAATGCTACAAGAATAGACTTTACCACAAACAATGACTATGTAACATCTGAGGTTGTTACCCATCCTACCAACCACCAGATAGACACCATTCCAGAATACTGATCTTCACCCATTTCATCACTGCTCATTTCTTGCTTACCACATGTCTATTTAGCCATGCAGTTCCATTGTTCATTGCCAGTTTACCTAGTGTTTTTCCACTGCCATTGTTTCTTGATTCATGTTATGACTATTGCCTGTTTTTTCTGGATTTACTGCTTTTTGGATATCCCTTTGTTTTGTTTGCCCAGTTGGACTATCTATTTGGTATATTGGATTTATCTGCCTGCTGTTTTGGATTGTTTGCTTGTGTCTCTTTTAATGAACCTCCTGCACAGTTCGTTACAGACTGCAATGGATTAAGAGATTAGGACTAGGACCTGGATCGGTAACTGCTCTGATACTGAAGGTTTTAGATGCATCGGGTATAGGTCCGATGAGCCAGATCCAAATCCGATACTGTGTGTTAGTCATGTTCATTACTGTCAAGCTCCAAAAATGACATAAAAGAATTAAAACACCATTTAAGTAGTTCATATGACTCATGCATTTTATTCAAAGCCACTTGAAGATGTGAAATAGGTCTGTGAATCACAAAAGGCTGTGTTTAATAAGTAAATAAATAAAATGCACGTGCAGCTCCAGCGTGTCAGTGAATGGCGCTTCTCTGTTTACACACACTCGCAGCTATTTTTAGCCTTCACAGCTGTGTGCAATATTTTAGCGCTACTCACGAACAACATCTCAATAGTTCGGTTCACTTATAATATGCATTTAGAACGGCACTGGAGGTGCATTTTACCAGAATTTGAATAAGAAGCAAATTAAATTAGTGTGAACTTGCCTACAAACAGACACACTTACAGGACTTCCTGGAGAGTTCAGAATGTCAAAATAAAAGTGTGAGGGTTTCAAAGTTAAAGGTGCACTATTGAGATATATTACTATTATAATATATTATTATTATTAGCATTTGTTTACAAATGATAATAATATTTAAGTTGAATGGGTTCCAAAAAATAACCGTGTGAACGAAAAGTGAGCTGATATCTCATAACTAAATTGAACAAAAAAAGAGATCTGAATCCTTTAAAGTCCAGATACAAGTTGAAAAAATGTTGTAAAGAAATTAAAAACGGCTTCTTTTTACTGATGACTTATACTGGAATTACTGTTGATTTTGCTGCTATATTATCCAGTATACTAGTTAACAATAAAGTTTTTTCTTAATAAGCTATACATGCATATTGAAATAATGTGTAGTTAGAGGTTTGTGTTTCTTTACATATTAAAGAGTACACACAATTATTTCCACACAATAATGTAAAGATATTGTAAACAGATTATGCAAAAAACAACACTGGTATTGGATCGGGTTTGGTATTGGACGATACTGAGATTTCCAATATCGGAATCGGAAGAGAAAAAGTGGTATCGGTGCATCCCTAATTATGACTAATCTTTTAATCACTGTTGTTTAAATATAGTTATTTAAACATAGTGCTTTCATGGGTCATATTTACACAATCAGCCCGAGTTATCCGGGATAGGATTCAGTACCCTAATGGATGGATGGATACTTGCACAAGGTTTAGTTGAGAGGCACCAATGATGTCAGTGGTAAATATATTTATTATGCACAGAGGTCTCTGGTCTGCTGTTAGGAAATTAGATAATGGGTCATTAAGCTAAATCAGCCATACTTTTAAACAAGTAAACAAAACCTAAGTTCAGCAAACATCCAGTCACAATCTCCACAGCAATTTAATCTAATAACCATCTAATAACCAAGAAGTATAACATAACACATTTGCATTCACATTCAGTGTCTTTATCTACCACTGAAACCATTTGCTTCATTTAGGAGTGGCATGAATACCACAACAGGATGTTATTTTTCTATTTATCTACCCACAAGACCAAACCTAATGTTCTCTCAACTCTGAGTTATGCATCTAAACAATGCATTCAAAACATTCAAATTCAAGAGGAGTCAATGACTCAAGGAAATGCTTGGCTCTTGGCTCTGTCTTGCCTATGGATGTTGATGGTCAGCTTTTAATTATGTTGAGGGACCATGAGAGATTACTGCAAGAAGACCGATTATTTCTCAACATCACATTAAGGGGAAAAACATTTTATTTTTCCTCCAGAAACAGAACTAAAACAATATTTACAGTAAAACGTGGTTCACGTGCTTACATGGCAGTAGCATCTAAATTAACGGTTTTATTTAACCAAAAATATGATTTAATATGACTGAATAAACCTGATTACGCCAACCAATTAATTTTGAAGGATATGATTTGGAAAGGCACACACCTGTCTATATAAGGTCGCACAGCTGAAAATGCATATTAGAACAAAAACCAAGCCATGAGGTCAAAGGAACAACATGATTGTTTTGAGGCACAGATCTGGGCAAGGCTAACAAAATTGTTTGGTTGCATAGAAGGTTCCCAAGAGCACAGTGGCAACCATAATTCTTAAATGGAAGAGTTTGGAAAAACCAGGACTCTTCCTAGAGCTGGCCGCCTGGCCAAACTGAACAATCAGGGGAGAAGGGCCTTGGTAAGAGTTGTGACCAAGAACAAGATGGTCATTCTGGTTGAGATTTAGAGAACATGTGTGGAGATGGGAGGAACTTGTAGAAGGACAACCATCATTGCGACACTCCACCGATCTACGCTTTATGGCATTGTGGCCAGACAAAGCCTGTCCACAGTGCAAGACACATGCAAGCCTGCATGGAATTTGCAAAAAAGCACTTAAAGGACTCTTTGACTGTGAGAAACAAGATTCTCTGGTCCGATGAAATGAAAATGGAACAATTTGGCCTCGATTTCAAGCATCATGACTGGAGGAAACTAGGCATTGCTAATCACCTCCGCAATACCATCCCAATGGTGAAGCATGGTGATGGTAGCATCATGCTGTGTGGGTGACTTTTAGCGGTTGGGACCAGTCCGGGTTGAAAGAAAGCTGACTGCAGCAAAATACAGGAGATATTCTTAATGAAAACCTGGTACAGCACTCAGGACCTCTGACTGAGTCAAAGGTTCAGCTTTCAACAGGAGAATGACCCTAAGCACACAGCACAAGACAAAACAAGAGTGGCTTAGGGACAACTCTGTGAATGTACTTGAATATCGTAGCCAGAGCCCGGACTTGAACCCAATCGAATATCTCTGGAAAGACCTGAAAATGGCTGTACACGAAGGTCCCCATCCAACCAGACCTAGCTAGAGAGGATCTGCAGAGAAGAATGGCAGAAAATCCCCAAATCCAGGACTGCAAATCTTGTTGCATCATACCCAAAAAGAAATTAGGCTGTAATCGCTGCCAAAGATGCTTCAACTAAGTACTGAGTTAACGATCTGAATATGATATTTCAGTTTTTTCTTTTTAAGAAATTTATCAAAAATCAGTTTTTGCTTTGTCATTATGGGGTATGGAGTGTAGATTGATGTGAAAAAAATTATTATAATAATTTAATGCATTTTAGCATAAGGCTGCAACATTGCAAAATGTGAAAAAAATTAAGGGGTCTGAATACTTTCTAAATGCAATGTATTTTCCCATTTTACAGGCAATGTAAAAAAAGAAGGCACATCAAAAACACAATAAAAACAGTGTAACAATATATGCATGTTAGACCCAATGTATGCAAAACTGGAAAATTAGACTCAGTAAACTGTAAAAAGTGGTAACTTGCTTTTGTGAGCTTTTTCTGCCCTGATCTAACCCTTAAAATTTGTTGATGAAACCTAATGTATTCAGGTTGATTTGGTGATGTAAAATAATATATTTTGGCTTAACAACCCAGTGTATTAAACAGTTTATTGCAAAACAAAAAGAAAGGCAGGAGATCCTTCACTGCAGCACTGTGCTGTATATCTGTGAGGTGTGAATGTGGCGGGACGCTGAGAGATGTGGAAAACTGCTGACACTTAAGCTAAGGCTCTGATGTACACCACATGCCCCTGTCCTTGACAGCTGTCTACACGATGACAGGCAGAATTATAGGTAGTGAAACCCAGTGGGCAGATTCACAGTAGTTTATCATTATGCTGACTAAAACATGTACATCCTGTGGTCAGGAATGATTTCTCTCAGTCAAGGGTAGAGGCTTCACCCAGTTTTCAAGATGGACTGAATGGGAAAACGTTCCAAGCATTCCTACACGAGGATTGAGCACTTTCCCCACTGCATGAAACCACTCAACCAAATACAACAAAAACCTATAGGGGTTAAGGGAGATCCAGTCAAAGTAGGGACCAATAGATGGATTGAGTGAGTGAGATAACTCTGCAGGGTGATAGTGTGGTCACTGGTGGGCTATTCATCCTTTTCTTTTTGATCAATATGAACAGTACATTCCTACTACAACTCTGCGGACCCGCTCTCAAACTGGACATTTTATGGACCAATAAATGTTGAAGAGTGACATTGTCGATCTAAAAACTGGGAAGCATGAAATTGAAGACCACTATCTTGCCCAGAAACCAAGGAACTGTAGTCATTTATCTATTTATTTATTTAATTGTTGGTTTGCTGGCTTGTCTATGAAGTGGCTAATAGTATTCATTTCAAGTCTCATTGAGGCAAAATATTGTGTGGTGGTGGTGCTAATGTAGGCCACCTGAGTTTGAATCCAGCTTGGATCATTCCTACCCCCTACCCCCTTCTCCCAACTGTTTCACATCACCTTTTCAGAGTCCTTTCAATAAAAGAGGCAAAAATTCAGAAGTCAGATTTTATGCATGGATTATGTGCAATAAACAGTATTTATAATTTATCAATAAATATGTAAATAACTGATTAATGAAGAGCCAGTCAGTGCTCTTTTATTGACAGATTTGTACTGACAGATTTTGTTATGCATCGCACAATGTGCCGATGAAAACAAATCAGAGAGGAAAGCAGACCAGTAGAATTTAGCTCAAATAATAATAATCAATATAGTAATTGATATTTATGTTTGAAGTTTCTGTGTTTCTTGAGAACTGTGTCTGTTTCTGTAATGTTTCAGTATTGCTACTGTACTTTACTGTACTTTTGATACTGAGATTGGTTGTCTGTTTGATTGATTGACTGATTGAGCTAACGAATAGCCCTCATTAACCTATTAAAAATAATCACTGGAGGAGTCCCTTTTTAGCTGTATTTAATTTCAGGGCCCAAATTGATTGGTTGTCTTTGTTTGCTTTCTTACTGGTAATTGGTCAGAGCTGTTTTAAATGTATATGTTTTGTACCAAAACTCTACGCATTGAAACGTGTGGCACTCACGGTCCTCAACTACAGAGTGTTATTTGTGGTGACGTGTTAGAGAAGGAGAGCCTTACACCTTCCAAAGTGCTAAAGGCACTTGAAAACTAAGCATGAATCGCCACAGACCAAACCACTTGAATGTTTCCTATGAAAACTAGTAGAGCTACGTAGTCAAAAATCACTCCTGCAGAAAGCTGTTACGGTGAATGAAAGGGTTCAGTATCTCTTGTTCAGTATCTCTCATTGAATTGACAAAACTGTTGAGCCACTCAAATGAGATTATCATAACAGATTCTGTTATGTGTAGACAAAGCGCTGCCAATCAATTAGCATTGATTCCAGTGTCAAACGATACTACTGTATGTCTAATCGTATTGGGCGAATGGCAACAGGTGTGAAAGACCAGATCTTCACAAAAATGTAATCGAGCAAATTATTTTCTCTCCAACTTGATGAGAGCACTGATATTGCCGGAGAAGCACACATTTTGGTTTACATCAGAATTCTTGAAGGACAATTTAAGGATGATTTTTTTGTTCTGTCGCTCACTTCCGAACATGCAAGGGTGGGCAACTTTTTGCCACACTGTATTCATTTTGTATGTGAACATAACTGTGGAGAGCGGGGCAGGCCAAGCGATGATTGTAAGGAGCGAGGCCAGGATGGACACCTGGAGAGAATTATCTCGGCCAGCTGTTGGTGATTGCCGTGTTGGCGGGTGGGAGATAAAGCCACAATGAGAGCTGCAGTCGAGAGAGACTCAGAGAGAGAGAGAGAGAGAGAGCATACAATGAATCTGTGTGTCTATGTAGAGCTGAAAAGCTCCTTGCTGTTGAATGTCTTTGTTACACTGAAAAGTGCTGACAATAAAGTGTCTTATGTTGGATGCTTGATTGGCTCCCATCTCCTTCTGAGTGTCCACTTCTTTGCAATAACATTGAATGGAAGAACTGTGTGGGGATATGCGACGGAGCGCAGGCAATGGCCAGTAAACACAGTGGATTGGTGACAAAAGTACAGGTCATCGCTCCACGTGCAGTGTGGACGCATTGCATGATACATAGAAAATTCCACCTGATTGCAGGGAAATTTGGTAGTGTAAATGTACATGTATGGATTAATGTCATCATAAAACAACGACTAAACAAATTATATTTAAACAAAACATCAATGCACTATGACTGCATAATAATAGTTAGAGGGGTAAAGTTACATTTAAATTTATGGTTCATAACAGATCATCTAAAAGACCACACACTGTGCTAAAACAGCACTGGTGTCCAAGTGTTCAATGCAACTGCCTTGCATGTTCTGTCTTAAACACTGTTATTTAAACATTTACATTCTAAAGATTGTAAATTGTATGTATAACTTACACTTTAATCTAATTAATTAATTAATACTTGGACACTTTTGCTCATACGGTCCCTTACAAGCTTTAGTCGATTAAAGCCCATAGGAGCATTTTCAGGCATAATTCTCAAGCTAAAACAAGCACTGACCATTTGAGTTCAAGGTTTTATGCCTGTATGCTATGTATTTTTATTAACATTAACAAATATTACTAAATGCTGTAAAACATATACTATTAATTGTTTGTTAATTCTAACTGTATTATACCTGTATTCACTAATGTTAACAAATGGAACCTTATTGTAACATGCAACTGAGACCATGGCACTACTTTATTTTTATTTTTGGACATTTTGAGTTATTTGAAGTATATAAATAACATGGTGCATGAATATGGTAATCATTCAGTACTATGGTATATATATATATATATATATATATATATATATATATATATATATATATCAAAGTACAATGGAATTACCATCTGATACACTTAAGATTCAGAAATGCAAGAAAGTAAGGAAAGCTACATTGTTGTCTCAAGATGAAGATCCTCATTATTTTGACTAAACTTGTATATCCAGGATGTTTTAATACTGTATGCACAATGGTTTTCTGTAGAGGTCGACCAATAGTGAAAATTGCCAATACATAGAACTAAGGAGGTGGGAATGATAACTGATTATTACGATGATAGATTTTCAAATGGGTTTTTATAATAAAAAACATTTTTATTATTCTTTCCTTACTATAACAGACACAGACATAGAGGCTACAAGAGTCCAAAAGGAGTAAAATCACAGATGCAGTTCATTCTTCAGCCGAAATCCCAATAATAACCAGAAGAAGGAAAAAAAAAAGGGGAAAAGATGCACTAATAAAATTTGGTGCCTATTGTGGGACTTTTAAATACAAACAAGCTGAAACACTCCTGGGACTCTTATTTTTAAATCACAGATACTTGGCCCAGTTACAATGATCTATATTAAGTATTAACTAAATTAAGCTTTTTGTAGCCTATATTTTCACCAGATTAATGGTTTTGTATATATTTTTCACTAGATGATGTTTCATGTGAAATAAGGTTTAGTGTTATTAAAAGAAATGTTAGTTTTAATTCTAATGTTAGAAGTTGGAGACACGATGTTTGTGCCGATTGGGCACATTTCCACATAGCCGCATTTTTCTTTGCCTACCCTCGCTTAAATTTGAAAACGTAATTATTTTAGAAAAATAACTAAATATAAAGTGAGGATAGAAAAATGGATGAATATTATCAATAATAAAAGATTTAGCAAATCCCAACTAGATGCAGTAATTGTTTTTATTTGTTTTTATTTCACCTCTAGAGGCCTGTAATGTACTGCCAAACCAAGCCGTTCTATCTGTATAATCCTCCTGTGCTGCCCACAGAGAAACACGGAGAAACAAATCAGCAACTATAGGTAACTATCAGCATAGCATTTAGCAGAACTGGTTCTTTTTGGTCCATTTCCTTCAGGCTAACTAGTTTCACTGTGCCTGTGATGAGTCAATGTTGTAATTTGTGGTGGGATACAATATGCTGCAGTAATTTCCTCAAATGAGTCTGGCCACTGATATTGATGAACATCAATAATAAACACCTGTTGATGCCATTAGGAAAGGATGGACTGATAAACAACAGAAAAGACACTGTCTTACTGCATGCAAAAACAACCAAAGCTTATATTATCTAGAAAGAACGCCTCGATCGCATATTCATAATTACCCTCTCAAAAATCACAACGGGCCAAGATAGTTAAAAAAAAGTCATTGAATAATTCACACGGAGTCATAATTAAGCAAAATTATTCAAGCCAATTTCCCAGAGCTCTGACTGATTGCTGTCATTGGCAGGAAATTTGGAAATTGCACTCAGGCACTGGGATGACTCCATTTCCTTTAGAGCAGACCTACTTAACACGGGACCCTCTGGGGCTCCATGATGACACAGACTTTCAGCCCTGTCACTAACTGTACACAATCTGTACAAATTGGGTCCTATAAGTCAGGGGATTTCAAACAGCAGTCTGGGCACCCCCAAGGGGCTGCAAGGAGGTGCTAGGGAGTCTATAGAAAATAGTTTTTTTTATAAAAAGTTAGAAATAATTACTTACTACTGTTCATTCTGTTTTCATTTTATGATTTCAATGAAACAACATATTGTATTTATAATAATAATACAAATTTAAAAAACAGTTGTCAAGGGGGCCCCACACTTGGTAAAAGTGATATAGTGTAGATGTATGGGCAATATATATGGTTCAAAATTTGTCAATTTGTCCAAATTTGCATAATTCGTCAAATACTCTTGAGACAGCAATATGCTTTTTTGAGTAACAAATTAAGATAATGCTTGTTCAAAATAACAATTTTCTGTTCATTTCAATCGCACTTGTCATTTCACATCTCAAGTATTCTATAATTATATGTATTCTAAATGTATCTTCATTGTGATTGGATCAGTCAATAGCTCCTTTTCTACCACTGGGACGAACGGTTCTCATTGCTAAACCATACCATTCCTTGCCGTTCCGGACCAGCTGGCATGGTTAAGGTTTCTTTTTTACAGTGGTACAGTGGTGAAATCAGGAGAGGGTATGTAACAGATCCGTCTTTTGGCGACGCCATTATAAAAAAAACATGGGAGCAGTTTTTAAGACAGTTATTTTCCTGGTTTTGCTCTGCTAACAAACAGCACACAGAAAGGCACAAAGTTTAACAAAATTTGCTGATGACTTGTGTTTACCATTGGACACGAGCATGCAGAGACGTAAAAGTTCCCAGCCTAGCAAAAAAGTATATTTATTGACAAAGTATTATATCAGTATAATAAGAAAATAGAACATGAGAATATATTCACGTATTTTGAGTTTTAATAAGTTAGTAATCAACTTTCCTGACGAAAAAGGTGTGTACAAAAATAAATATAGTCTACAATACAAGTTCAATACATCATAATAAATTCATGAAGATACACTAAACGAGTCACCATGTACTAAACCCATGAGAACAGTTGAGTACGGTTAGCTAACCATGCTGAGAATTCTGGGCCAAGAACGGTTTATAATAGTGCCATGCCAAACAGTGGTCCAGTGGAAATGCTACTGTAATAGTTCCGTACCGTGCTCAGAACAGTTCGGTCCAATGGTGGAAAAGTGGCTAATGTGAGCCACTTTGAAAAAAATGTATAACAAATTTATTTGTGATGAAACAAATACGATTTTTAAAAAAATACTTTTTCCCTTAAACACGGTTTCTGTGAGACTTTGTATTATTTCTAGGTTTTCTCTTTTTCATGGTTAAGACAGCTGAACAGTAGTCAAACCTTTTATCGCAAAGCAATATACAGAGATTCCCATAAGATAAGTTAACATATCTCTATAACTCTTCTGTCATTCCTAATAAATCAAATCAAATCAAATGTTTGAGGTGTTTTCTGAAATATATATTTTTCAATTTTCTCTCCCTGAGATATATGTTGTCCACAGACAGGCTTCAGATTGGCTGTCAGGCATCTGGATATTTAAGAGAGAGGCAGAGAAGAGAAGCACAATGAAAATATAGAGAGGGATGCAGCCAACTCCCTATGCATCTCCCGCACACTCCATTACCCAGCATGCCTCATGAGATTGATGACTGCAGCAGTTCTTACAGTTATTCAGTCTAGTGATCCCTTGGCTGAGCGTGTATGCATGTGGGTGTGTGTGTGAGTTGCAAGAAATGGATAAATGAATTGCTAAAACAGAATTCAGCCCATAGTAAAGCATTGTGCAGTTGTGAACGGATAATGTGTTTACATAATTTAATGGAAAAATAATAGAGAAAATGTATACTTGAAAACATATGCTAAATAAACAATATATAAATATAAAATAAAATGTACCTAGTTTCATTGAAGTCAATATTTAAATATATTCGCAAGCCATTTTAAGTGGAACATGAGGAATACGCCAGATTAAATGAAAATGTAAGCTCTGTCAGCAAACTTTTTTTAAATATCTCTGGCATTATTATGCAAAACACAAAAAAGTGTGTGTGTGTGTGTGTGTGTGTATGTGTGTGTGTGATTTACGAGGACAATTTTGTAAGTTACAAACTGGTAATTACAAGGGTATTATGCTATAAATGTGATTTATGAGGACATTTATAGTGTCCCCATAATTCAAATCGCTTAAAAATCATACTAAACAATGTTTTATTGAAAATGTAAAAATGCAGAAGGTTTTCTGTGAGGGTTAGGTTTAGGGGTTGTCAAGTCAAGTCAAGTCAAGTGGTTTTTATTGTCGTTTCAACCATATACAGTTAGTACAGTACACAGCAAAACGAGACAACGTTCCTCCAGGACCATGGTGTTACATAAAAACAACAAAGGACCAACATAGGACCACATGAGACTACACAACGAAATAAAATACCTATATAAACTACCTATATATACCTATATAAAGTGCACGTGCAAACATGTGCAAAAAGTACAGGACAGTACAACAAATTACTGACAATGAACAGGACAATAGACAGTTCATTGTCTATTGGTTAGGTTTAGAGGATAGAATCTATAGTTTATACAGTATAAAAGTCATTATGTCTATGGAAAGTCCTCATAATGATAGGTAGACCAACATGTATGTGTGTGTGTGTGTGTGTGTGTGTGTGTGTGTGTGTGTGTGTGTGTGTGTGTGTGTGTGTGTGTGTGTGTGTGTGTGTGTGTGTGCGTTCTTCAGAGACTAGAGCAGACAGACTGCAAAGATGGAAAATGCTAATATTAAATTACAAAATGAAGCTGTTTAATGAGCAATAATGGTAAAAGGCAGTATGTGAGTAAATTTTACCACACACGCATACATTGCAGCATTTTATTTCAGGAAACTAAGCTTGGTCATTGTTTGAATCATCATCCATCCAGCTGTCTCGGACCGAAGGCAGAAAAACACCTTGGACAGGTGGCCAGTCCATCACTGGGCAACACATACAGACATACACATTCACACTCTCACTGTCACCTATGGGAAATGTAGGGTCTCCAATTAACTTAACCTGCATGTCTTTTTGGACTGTGGGGGATACCAGAACACCCGGAGGAATCCCAAGCAAACACAGGGAGAACATGCAAACTCCACACAGAAACGCCCAGTTGAGTCAGGACTCAAACCTGGGACATTCTTGCTGTGAGGCTACAGTGCTACCAACTGAGCCACTGTACCATCCCAAACTCCACCAGATCATTAATGAAAGGTGAAAGATAGATTTCAGTACCAGAGACAGACAACAGAAAACAGTGAGACATCATCCCTGATGCTCCAATCAGGCAACCAATCCTGGATTGGTTACAGCCAAGCTGTCAACATTAACCTAACAAACAAAAATAAGTTCATTATTAATCATTACTAATGGTTATGAAGGAGGTTAATAAACACAGAACACCCTGCCTTATGACAGAGTCTGTCAACAAAAAAGCAAGAGCAGAAATAACATTCATCACTGCTGCCACGATTTGTCTTATTTTACACATTATTATCCCAACTATTTGGGAAAACTGTCAGTTTACACCAGGTGCAAACGACAGAATCAAAATTTGTGTTTTGTGGCTTTTAGTCTATCAATTACAAACCTAAATTCCAAGTTATAGGGAAAAAATGCAAAAATCAATCGATCCCTGTTAAAAAAAATACAGCATTGCTAATAACCAGCTTGTGTTTTGTGTACTGGCCCCCCTGCATGGCATGCAGGTGACCCTACCAGTCTTTTTAATTAGCCGGAGGCGGCAGTTCGGCAGAGAGAGAGCTACAGGCAGCTGTGCTGTATGCGTTTGTGGTAATTGTCTTTTGCTTTAAGTTAATCATTAAATTATTATTTATATTGTCAAGCCGGTTCTCACCACCTCCTCTCCCTTTTACCCCATTACAGAAGGTTAGACAGACTAAAAGTCACATGTGCATGTCTGTTTATTTTTTTAAGTTAAAAGCATAGAATAAACTGATGATATACAATCTCGTCTATAGTTATGTTGCATTGTCAGATTTTTTTAATAAGGTGATTTTAGATTGTTATCAGCATATCGGTGTGCATACAAACACACTCAATGATTTATAAATGTCAATGTTCGTAAATGCACACTCACTCAAATGATGCCTGAAAAATGCTTCCCAAAATTATTTGGAACAGGTGCATGTTTACCTGGAGTGTGTTATATATCACCTTTCCTTTAAACAACACTGAGCAATCAATTGGGAACTAAGGACACTAATTTTTAAAGTAGCTTTTGCTGAAAATAATTTAGCTGCTCAGTCCTAAAAGTCTTGGAGAAATAATTTTTTGACACTCTTATGTGAGTGTAAAAGGAAAATTACAACAAGAAAAGGAAAATGTATGCAGAAGTCAGTGCAGAATGGATCAAGAGTGTAGGGAAGAATATTTGTTTTTTTAAATAAAACTATGCCAAATTTATGCAAAAAAGTCATTTTAGCTATTCAAACTTCAAATGCAGCAGAAAATATTAACCTTTGTGTATTCTATTAGCAAGAGGAGTGAAATGTTAGATTTTAAGAATTACCCTAGTTTCCTCTCAAGGGAGTGTATGACTGACTGCATGACTTACACAGACAGAGCAGAAGCTTGTGTCTCGAGGGCAGGTGAGCTGCCGACGTCTGCGCTCATTATTTGAGCATGTGACTGTCTATTTGTGTGATTCAAAAAGGGAGAGAGAGAGACAGAAAGGGTGTACAGATCTGCTGCACCATTCATCAGACCCTAATGAGGCCATTACTGCTGGATCCTGTCATTCAAAAATACACTAATGCCCTTCCTCACACATGACACCAGAGCAGCTCAGAACAGGTCCAGATTAATGGGCAGAAATGTATGTCATCTTTTCATGGACTCAGGGCTCTGTTGCTGTCTGTTGAGATACACACGAGTCAAGGTGACCAGAGCAGGAGATCTTTAATGCCTGGGCTATTTATTTTAAGTAGAGAACCATCAATTTGAATATCTCTCATATTGAGAAAAAGCCAAATCATGTTAGAGTAGCAAACAGGGTGTAGCCTACTAAAGATTCAACCATGATTCAAACACCAACAGGTGGGAGCAGAGAGTGTGGGACTCTGGGAACCAAATACAAAACCTTCAGCTTAACTGAAATAGGGATGCTTGATTATGGCAAAAATCATAATCACTATTATTTTGTTCAATATTGAGATCATGTTATTGCAGCAAGATCTACCACGGACAATAAATTCTATATTATCACAATCCCAAAATTTCAGTAGTCGGTAGAGAAATTTGATGATTCTCAATACCAGCTTCAAAACCACAATAAATAATAACACTAACTAATATGTTAATTATGGAAGAATGTTTCAAGTTCTTATTTATTCAAGACTAGAAAAGAGTCAGTAATAAAATAACAATTAAAAACAGCAATGAATAGAAATAGATCAAAAATAATAGATAAAAAAAAATAGCTTAAAGTTTTTAACAGCAGTATCAAATATTCAAGTAAACAATCAGAATGAAATGCAACATAAATCGACTTCTGGTCTTCACTGTATGATTATAACATTAATACTTTTTAAAGCTACTAAAGTTTTTCAGTCAAGAGCAGTGAGTGTTTTCTCGGTTTCTTTTCCTTTATAATAATGACATACTAGACGGCAACAGGTCTATTAGCTTACATTTATACTTACAAGTCTGACATTTTAATACAAATCTGCTTTTTTCTCCGCTGTTTATGTTCACTTTAGACATCACTTTCTGTGTTTGCATGAATATCTCACCAAGATGGGCATTTTGGCGGAATTTTTAAATGTATTTGAGCATTTTCGGACCACGGATGTTCAGCACACACACATACACCACCTGTCAATCAAACTGGCTGCTGCTGTTACTAGATCGCTAGCGAATAATACAATTATGTGCTCTGGATGACTTTCAACAGCAGAATAAGAATATGAACTTTCTAATAAAACTATTTTTTTGTTATTGATGTTTTAATCAGTCTGCTTGTCCGGTTGGCTAAGTAAAATTCTCTTTCATTTGCCCCTTCAAAAATCCACTTGTCCCGGACAAGCAGACAAGCCTTAATGTCGAGCCCTGATTAAATATTGTTTTCAACATTCTCTGATAACAATTTTTTTGTCTGCAGTATACAGTAGTTCCAAAAGTAAATGTACTTTGTTTTAAAGGAGTTTGACATATTATTTTGGAAAACAAGCCAAAAAAGACTAAAAACATATTTTGTTCCAGTGTATAACAGTCTAAGACTACACTCTATCACCTTTATGCTCACTTTGATCAATCTTTAACTCTTTAATAAAATAAAACTTTCTCTTCTTAATAGAGCTATGTATAGCTGATTTTCTTCATGATAAGCAACACACAGTGAACGTGACATATATATTCTGATTCACTACATTGCGAGACATCACGTTATAATCTAGCTGCAGCAATCTTGCACGAATGATGAGCGTCCCTGAACCAGAGTGTGCATTAGCCAGGAGAAGATACATTCTCTTCCCCTGTCACTCCACGCAACTCATAGATGTGGCGCTGACTGCACAGAGAATTGCCATGTTCAGAGTTTATTTTCAAAACCCGCTTCCTTTTTATTTTAACTTTCACAGGGCATAGCACTGTGCTTAGTGTGTTCATGAAAATAAAGCCCTAAATGTGGCAGTTTATGTCCCAAAAAAACAGCTGCAACCAGAAAGAATCTCAGAAATGTGGAAAATGTAAGAACACAGAAGTTCAGGTAAAGCTAAATAAATGTCTAGAAGTAGTAAGAACTGGTTCCTACCTCCTCTGTCCCTGATGGCCAGTTTATTGCCCTTCTTCAGCACGATATCCAATTGATACATTCCTGGCTTTGATGGGGGACGAAGTCCTTCATTACTTGGCTCCACAATGTTGATGCCCTGCAGGGAGAGAGGAGCACAATAAGGGATTCAGACAGAAGTACAAATTGCACTTGGATCTTCAGCACATATTTCAGAGAATCTATTCCTAGTTTACTGGGTATGATTTGAAGACTCTGGATGTCTAAATCTCAGTAGAAAACAGCTTCTTCCTACCAATACAATGCAGTACATTAGACTGAAATAGCTCTGCTTCAAATGCATTTTTCTTAACTGTAAGTTACAGGGGCACAAAAAGAAGAGAGAACATTTGCATATCACCGCTGGGAGAAATCCTTGCTCTTACAGTTACATAATCAGTCTGCCTCTGTTAAAAATTCAGGCCTCAAAACCTTGAGATGTTCAAAAGGGCCACACTCCTTGACTTGCTTCTCCTTCTGAGAAAATCAATGAAAATCTCTTTGAGGGTCTGGAAATATTAATGCATGGTTAATATTGTGATAATGAAAGTACTTAAGATTGCCTCTGGGCAGGTCAAAAGACCTGTGCAAGATTAGAGACAGTCTATCTCTATCCATTGTTATCATGGTATACATATCCTACAGTTTATATCATCTGCTCCTTTGAATTAACAAAACAATAATTCTGCATCACCAGATTCTTTTAAAAAGAGATTTGTGGTGTACTGTACCATAACAGTTTTTCAAAATATCCATAGCATCAGCCGAGCAAATGTCATTATTAGGATTAATGGGAATGCTAATGGATAAGTATTCCAGGTATTAAAGACCTCCTTGAGTGTATATTTTATTATATTAGAACAAGTCCCCAAAAAGGGCAGTCTCATGACAATCTGGCTCCCATCGGCCTTTCTTGCCTTATCTTACTGATAAGATACTAGTCTTGGCACACTAGATCGACTACGCTGTTGCTGCTGCAGAGCAAAGTACAGAGACTTGCTCTCTGATAGAAAATACACAGACATCCAGAGTGAAGTATGAGGACATGCTGCTGCTGCTGCTGCTGCTGCTGCAGCTGCACAGTTAGACAAAATGCAAGACATGCTGCTGCACAAATAGACATTACAAACAATCCCCATGTAGCAGATTTAGAATGTGGAGTTGGGGTGGAGATGGGTTTCAGAGAAATAACTCTCACAGGGTGCTGCAGTGACGGAAGTTGATTGGCTAAACGATTACATGCCAAAGTGCCAATCAGCTTACACCATGTGAGCCGATTGACTTGATGTGTTTACATGTGAGTGAGCCTATTGGCAATCAGATAACAAGCTCGAAGAACTGATCAGATTGCGCCACACAGAGTATGGTTAAATTGTAGTCATTGTAATTACTCTATAATATAGATTTTATTAAACACCTAACCCCTACTCTTAAACCTATAACAACAATATAACCTTCCAACATTCTAAGGAGCAAAACAGAGCATTACACCAGAACACTTGAGTCATTTGGGTCAGACTACATCTAGTTCTTTATGGAACTAAGTGAGCCTCAACTGTGACTAATTAACTAAAGAGCAGGCTAAAGTTTAAAACCCAGGAGTAACAAAAAATACTAAATAAAAAAATAAAACCCAGGAGTAACAAGACTTAAAATATGATAAACATGTTTATTGCTTTTACAGTATACATGAATAATGTATGCATGAGATCATATGAATAAACAAAGTACTAACATACAGTGCAACACAAATCTTTTTATAGGAATTAAATACTGAGAAGAGGCATTTAACTTTTGAAAGCATATAATTATTAAGAAACAAGCCACCTGGTGGCAATCAATGTATTTAAGGTTGTTGAAGTTTATATTGCTTGTCATGCTTTTATTAATCAAACATTTCTCATTTGTTAACCAATCGCGATGTATCTACGTTGTCCGGTGAAGTTACTGTGACATGTTTAATATGGATGACTTCTGAAAATTATGGTCTGTTTATTAGCAATTTCTTCATGGAAACCTTTTTTTTTTTTTTTTTAGGTAAAACCAACTCCAATATATATGGTATATTATTTTAATTTGTTTCTATGTTGACCTGATCCCTGCACCATATCTAAGGTCCGTCTCAATTAATGGCTGACCCACTTGTGTGGGTTTCAGCTGAGAGTGCAGTTTAATACAGACTAATGAATGCAGTTTAATCTTTGGAAGATTCAACTATTCATGAGTAAGACCCTTAATAAGCATCTCTCATGACACAGGAGAGACTCCAATGTGCATAGAAAATTAGAAAACTTTCCCCATTTAATCAACTGCCTTAAACTGTGTACTGTTAGGTTAGGAAAAAAAATAAAATGCAGGCTTTAGTAATTGGTCTATATCTCCCATCCCTCAGTGATTTCTGTCCTGTATACACAACACTTTAAAAAAAATGTTTTCACCTTTGTTTCCATTTTTCTGCTGTCAAATAATTAGTCATTTCTACTCAGTTTTATGAGTTTCAACTATTTTCTTTGTCAGTAATTAAATTGAAAGTGGTTGAAAAAGTGTGATTAACGTAATGCCTCAGGTTGTAACTTTGGCTTGATTTCACATATGGCAGCAATTAAATTGAAGTTTAGGTTTGCCTGGAATATACATAAATACAATGCTCTACCGATCCCAAATTTACACATGGTGACACTGTTGTTTCCATTTGTAAGTAAGAATGAGTTCCTTTTTTTCTATATTAGAGTAACCTGAACTGACCATCATTTGCAATTGAATTTGAAACAATTCCTGTCATGTTCTCTATTGTCTTTTGTTTTTGTACTGTTATTTTGAAGTTTAGTTTAGTTCCTGTTTTCTGTTTGTTTTTTTGTAGTCCTTTGTAGTTTCTTTTTATGATTGGTTTCCCCCTGATTAGTTCTCCTTCCCTGATTGTTCCCCAGGTGTTCCTTATTCCCTTGTTTGTTCCTTTTTGTATATAAGCCCTTTTAGTTTCCTTGTTCCCTGTTAGTTCTTGCATGTGTTATGCTCTGTACTAGGTTTCCTTGTTTTTTTCCCCTTTGTCCTGAGTTTTCCCGTTTTGTTAATAAAGCTGCAGATAGATCCACAACCTCTGCCTGCCTACGTCACAATTCCTTTGAAATCAAAACCGTGTGTGTGTGTGTGTGTGTGTGTGTGTGTGTGTGTGTGTGTGTGTGTGTGTGTGTGCGCGCGCGCGCCAGAACAAACTCTATACTAAAGACTTTGTTATAGAAAACACTTATTGATTGTTTCTCCACCCAGCTCGTCACCAGCAGCACCTGCCTCCAATTACCAGCTCCTATATATTCTCTCCTTTAGGATTGATGCTCTGTTAACGTGTTCTGGTTTGTTTCTATTTATTTGGTTGATTTAGTCTGTTATGTTTTCAGTGGTTTATTCCTCTCCCTCGTGGCAGTTTTGATTTTGTTTATTTAATAAAAGCCCTATTCTGCCTTTCTGCATTTGGGTCCTTCTCTCAGCACCATGTACCGTGACGATAAGCAGCTGTCATGAATAAAAGATGACTGTAATGAAGTTTCAGTCTCTGGAGTCTTACATACAGTAAAGAACATATAATTAATGGAGTACAGGATCTTCCACTCATTTACTGGGCAGATGGCCCAGGTAAGAGGGAGGACAGTATGGTAGAATGATAAAATAAAAGGACAGTCAGTGGTGAACAGTTGTGTTTAGAATTACACTTGGTAAGAGCCATATATCTCTGAGTCTGTGGTATTCTAAAAAAAAATAATCTATATTTAGAAGCTCTAGGTAGAAGCACTGCAAAATGTGACTTGGTATAGATTGAGAAAATGGTTTATACCAACAAAACATTAGTTTATAAAAGCACTTTGACTTGGCATTTGGCCTGTAGGTTGTGTTTTGATCTGGTTCTGGTCATCCTGGCATTGTTTTTTAAAGCTGAAGTGTAGCATATTTGTGCCACGAGTCACCAAAAGGAATTGCATGAATAAACATTGTTTTCATACATGCCATTGTTTGAAAACATAGTCCGACTCCAAACTAAAAGCATTGGTTGGGCCCATGTTGCTGTGTAGGGATGAACAGGATCCTCAAACAGAGCAATGTTTAATAGCCCCAAAGAACCACAGTGTTTCCACATTTTGTGGGGAAAAGCATTTTAGCACTGAACTGTAATTCAACCATCACCTTTAAAATTCACTGGGTCATAAAGTCCTGTAGCACGTTAAAGTAAATGGAATTGGTGTGCTGTCCATAATGGTAGTGCTCAAACACAGGACTTGGCTTGAGCTCTGAGAACAACTTTAGGACAGTCCAACATAAAAGTCTTCACCCATGACATGACATTTACCATCCCTTTGAAATGAAAATGCTTGTGAAGTCATCACCCCCTACTGCCAGAGCCAACTATATTTCATGCTTTTTATAACAATACCAGCTCAGTTTTACAACATGTCTATGCAATGGTTCTCACACAAACACATTTCAATGTGTGACTGTTCAAATTTTAATAGTATTGATGACCGGAGAACGCTCACAATCTAAAATCATATTTGAAATAAAACTAAAGTACCTACTCATTCTATGTTATTACTATTTTCCGCATTTTAGAAATACGGCAACATTGTAAATTCTATTAAATATCACTATTGGAAGTATGGGAATAAAGCAGTGATCGAAAAATGCTAAACAAATAAAACATTTTAGCCTCTTTGAAGTGGACACCGTGTCCCTGGTTTACAACTCTGCGTACTCGGATTTCAAATAAATTCATGAGGTATCCACCGGAGATGCTTTGTAAACAGTATTGAGGGAGTTTCCATGTTTGCTGCATTACCTTAACTACAGGCTCGTCTATTTAGAAAAAAATACTTTTTTTATTTAAATTTGAGATCTGTAAGACATTCATATGTAGTCACAGTCTCTTAATTGTGTCCTAAACCTTTGGCTGGTATTGTGTATATTGCTTCACAAAGGTAAGTTGTATTGTATGCTAGATTGGCAAAGTATCTGGACACTTCTGTTGGGTTGTGTATAGGTGCAGCAGTGTGAAATCATTGATGTGTTCTTATTTGTTATGTCCACACACTGCAGGTGGCAAGAGATGCAGAGTCTTTGCACTAATGTCTTTTTGAAAAGTTCTAGCCAGGAGAGGTTCAGATATGGGTCAGGCTAATGGCACAGTAGAGAACTGCAATTCAGAGTAATCAAAACAAAGTCCATAAAACAGTTCACACATTAAAAAAAATAATGCATTAAATAATGTTAATATCCTGAAAATGATATTACACTGAAAAACATAACAAAGAGGATCCATACTTTTCAATTTCTTACATAAATAAATTACTGAAGTTTAAAAAAAAATTGATGTTAAAATGCTTTCTCCTATCCCATCTCAATAAGTAAGCTATTTATTTATAGGTTGATTTTCTCCAAAACCGTAAGCACTGTAACTATCTAAACAATGCTCTATTTATTTGAGTGTCCTTGACTAGCTTGAAACAGCAACATTGACTCAACCTGTGCATTGACTGTGAGTTTGAGGCAGGACTGTCTGCTTGTTAAACCAATGGCAGACAAGAGAGTATTTGGGAAAACAGTGTAGATTTTTGCAGTTCTGGTTCACACAAAAATTACACACTTTAGCATTTAAACACAATGCAGAGAGAGCGTAATCAAGCAATAGTCAGAAGTTTACAAACACATTAGCCAAATACAGTTAAACTCAGTTTTTCACAATTCGTGACATTTGATCATAGAAAACATTCCCTGTCATAGGTTAGTGAGGATCACTACTTTTATTTTAAGAATGTGAAATGTCAGAATAATAGTAGAGAGAATTGTCATTAACAAACATAACAATGGTCATTATGGCCAAACAGTTACATTTATGTTTCATCAGACCAGAGGACATTTCTCCAAAAAGTAAGATCTTTGTCCCCGTGTGCACTTGCAAACTGTAGTCTGGCTTTTTTATGGCAGTTTTTGAGCAGTGTCTTCTTCCTTGCTGAACAGCCTTTCAGGTTATGCCGATATAGGACATGATTTACTGTAGATATAGATATTTATCTACCCGTTTCCTCCAGAATCTTCACAAGGTCCTTTGCTGTTGTTCTGGGATTAATTTGCAATTTTTGCACCAAACTATGATCATCTCTAGGAGACAGAATGCGTCTCCTTTCTGAGCGGTATGATGGCTGCATGGTCCCATGGTGTATTTACTTGCATACTATTGTTTGTACAGATGAACGTGGTACCTTCAGGCATTTGGAAATTGCTCCCAAGGATGACCCAGACTTGTGGAGGTCCACAATAGTTTTTGGCTGATTTCTTTTGATTTTCCCATGATGTCAAGCAATGAGGCACTGAGTTTGAAGGTAGGCCTTAAAATACAACCACAGGTAAACCTCCAATTCAGTACACCTCCTATCAGAAGCTAATTGCCTAAAGGCTTGAAATCATTTCCTGGAATTTTCATAGCTGCTTATAGGTACAGTTAACTTATACTGAGTTTACACTACACGATTTTAATGGCGTTTTTTGCTCACCAACAGTTTTGTGGAGATCGCCGACAAAAGTCCAAAATCATTGGCAAATCAGAGCTCGCTCCCATGAGTGACGATCGCACTGTATGAATTATCAAAGACACGATTTGAGAGAAGCGCCAATGCGTCTCCGATGTCAGCGAGATATATTAAATATAGAATATTATATATCTGGACCTGTCTGCAATTCCAAATCGTGCAATGTGAAATATGTTTTGACTGAATACAACTGCAGCGTTGACCTATAGCCAATGAGAGAGCAATAAACGGGGCACAGGATGTTTCAGTGTGAGGAGTCCTGATGTAACTGCAACAGAACATCAACTAGCATGGCTGCGGTATCAAGAAACTCTAATTGGACCCAAGAAATGGGCAATTAGTGGAACATTGGCAGGAGCACCAGTGCCTATTTTAGAAGAGTTGGAGAGAAATTTCTAATTTTTTGGACAGTCAAGTAAGCAAAAATAGGTAGATTTTTTTGTAGGAGGTACTGTTTCATATTGTAACCAATAAAATATTTGATTAAAAACATACACATCATGATCATGCATTTGTTTTTGTATCTCGTATCACTTTTCACGTGTCCTCTGTTGTGAAACGTAATTTGGAGTCCAGACAGAGTCGTCGGGGATTCGTCAATAGTGAAATGTTTTGTAATATGTTCACCCCTGTCGCCGATTCCTCGTGTAATTTGAAAACGCTACGACTTCCATGACAAGACAGACAGTTGTGTAATATGAACATTACCATAATCCGACGTCTTTGATTATGTAGTGTGTAGTAGGCATTAGTGTATGTAACCTTCCCATAAAATCCCATAAAAAAATGGGATTTGTTTAATGGAATTGTGTCAATTAAAAGTGAAACAATATGTTTGTAAACAATTGTTGGAAAGATTACTCATGTCATGCACGAAGTAGATGTCCTAAATGACTTGCCAAAACTAAAGTTTGCTAATATGAAATCTGTGGAGTGGTTAAAAAAGTTGTTTTAATGACTTCAACCTAAGTGTACAGTATTAAGTCTGGGTTTCAAATTGTAAATCCTGGATTTCTAGTACAGCTGACATATGACCCATAATCCTCTGTAACTGGCTATTTTACATACAAACACGAGTAAAAGGACGGATTATCAGTTCGTAAACACTTTTTTGCACTGTTCCTCACAAAATACTATCTCAAGATATAAAACAATTTTGCTATAGCACATGACTTGTATGACAATACATTTTAATATTTGCATTACATAACCAACTACATGAATGAGCTTGTTCAAGCACGATCCGAGGACCAGGTTATGAGTCCTGAGGAACATACAAGCTCGGTTTAGGTTTAGGGTAGGGAGGTAGGTTTTGTTGATTTAAAATCAATAGGGCATTAGCTTTAAAAAACATCTATCACCAGAGAAATTTACATATCTTGGAATTGAAGATATGTTACCAATAAATATTCTTCTCTTCTAAAGGCTACAAGCTAATATACCGTTCTGGAGAACCCTTCCTATTTCTCTGATTGGCAGAATAAATGCAATTAAAATGATATTCCTGCCACAGCTATTGTATTTATTTACAATTATTCTCCTATTCTTGTGGGACTATAAAAATCATAGTTAAGAAAGCACATCTTTGTAAATCCAAACGAGAGGGAGGGCTGGCACTCCCAGATATCCGCCTTTATTATTGGGCCTCTCACATGAGAATCATCTCATTGTGGTTGGATGATCTTGTTGACCCTGCAAAATGGCTACAGATAGATTCAGTGTGATCAGTGTTATCCCTACATTCCTGGACCGACGATTCTCTCTACTGTGACTAGATCAACCTATATTCAGTAGCAGCAATGTAATACGGAATACACTTCGTATCTGGAAGCAGATCAAATTATATTTTAAGATAAAGTCCCTATCATTTTTAACTTCTGTTGCTAGGAATCCATCATTTCCACCTTCAAGGTTGATGGGGCTTTTATACAGTGAGGAGAATTGGGTATTCATACTATAGAGAACCGTTTCATTGATGGGGTTCTTCCCTTTACACAAAAATGTATGAAACAAAACAAAAGCACACAGGCCACAGGGATATGAGCCACAACTCCTCTGCCAAATTATTTTCTTGTAATACCTTATTTACAATAAATTACAACATTACCTGAAAGCAAAACCAGGCTGATGGGAAAATGGTCTAATTGCTCTGCAGTAACCCCCTGGATGCCTTTGTGTAATTATAATGAACATATGCAGAATGTCCCAGGCAGCATTGGAGTGAGATCCACTCCAGAAACTACCCAGAATTTCTGAGCTATGGGGAGCTATAATCCACCCTCTGCCCACTCAGCCTGAACACATTGGGGCTGGTGCACTTGTTCCATCAGCTGATATTTTTGTTGGAGCAATGTCATCAGAGACAAGCTGGGCTGACAGACACTGTGGAGTTTGATATACACTGTACAGTGTAAACAAATCTACAGGGCCTTTTATCATGCTGCTTTGGCTTGCTAGAACAAAAGTGCTACAATTACAGAACAGATAATAAAAGTGGCACCAAACATAGTAGGGGTCTACAGAAATCTATACATTTCAAGTGATTTTTAGTGATTGGAGGATTAGAATGGTACATGGTAACTGTACAGTAGATTCTGAAATTCACCCACAGAGGATGACTCTGAGGAGAATATGTACACACAGCAGTTGTCAAATATGGTTGTCATTCCTCACTAAAATTTAAATAAAAAATAAATAGTAACATGCAATAGTTACCTTAAAGCTGATGTATGTATCTTTTTCTGTTAAAATACTTTCTCATGTTACAGCTTAATAAGCAGAGACAACGTAAGTAAGCATTCATAGGTTAATTTTCTCAAAAACTGTAAGCATAGAGCAATTACTTTAAAAATATTTTGTGCCAGTATCAATTAATATCTTAAACAGTAGTTTATAGAGCATTACAAGGTAAACAGGTGATTTTTTTTTTATGTATATACTCTATGTGTGTATGTATACTGAATAAAGTATACGTTTTTTTTTTTTTGTTTGTTTTGTTTTTATCTATGTGACATGGATTCTGTTGTTGTGTATGGTACATGTACACTCACCTAAAGGATTATTAGGAACACCTGTTCAATTTCTCATTAATGCAATTATCTAATCAACCAATCACATGGCAGTTGCTTCAATGCATTTAGGGGTGTGGTCCTGGTCAAGACAATCTCCTGAACTCCAAACTGAATGTCAGAATGGGAAAGAAAGGTGATTTAAGCAATTTTGAGCGTGGGATGGTTGTTGGTGCCAGACGGGCCAGTCGGAGTATTTCACAATCTGCTCAGTTACTGGGATTTTCACGCACAACCATTTCTAGGGTTTACAAAGAATGGTGTGAAAAGGGAAAAACATCCAATATGCGGCAGTCCTGTGGGCAAAAATGCCTTGTTGATGCTAGAGGTCAGAGGAGAATGGGCCGACTGATTCAAGCTGATAGAAGAGCAACTTTGCCTGAAATAACCACTCGTTACAACCGAGGTATGCAGCAAAGCATTTGTGAAGCCACAACACGCACAACCTTGAGTCGGATAGGCTACAACAGCAGAAGACCCCACCGGGTACCACTCATCTCCACTACAAATAGGAAAAAGAGGCTACAATTTGTAGCCTCTTCGTTACAGAACGAGTAAGCAGCGAGGCAGACGAGGAGGTGCGGATCCAAAAGCAGTTAACTTTAGTCGTTAAACAAACACAATAGGAAAAACCCTCAATGGGGAAATAAACATAAAGCTGAAAACATACAAGCTAACAACACTCAACGATAGACAAGGACTGAACCAAAAACCAGGGTTAAAATACATGAACATAGGAAAAAGGGACCAATGAACAAACAGAACTCAAACAAGATGATAAGGTGATAAACAGAAACCAAAGGGAAACTAAAAGAGGGCAGGTGAAAACAATGAACAGTGAACACGAGGGCTGACAGGAAGACTATGGAGGTACAAGGGTGACAAAAGTGAAAACTAAGGAATAACAAAAGTGACAAAAATGACAAACAAAAGGGCAACAGTGAAACAAGACAAGGTAAACATAACAGTTACCACTGTGCAGGCTGGTGGTGGTGGTGGTAGTGTAATGGTGTGGGGGATGTTTTCTTGGCACACTTTAGGCCCCTTAGTGCCAATTGGGCATCGTTTAAATGCCACGGCCTACCTGAGCATTGTTTCTGACCATGTCCATCCCTTTATGGCCCCATGTACCCATCCTCTGATGGCTACTTCCAGCAGGATAATGCACTATGTCACAAAGCTCGAATCATTTCAAATTGGTTTCTTGAACATGACAATGAGTTCACTGTACTAAAATGGCCCCCACAGTCACCAGATCTCAACCCAATAGAGCATCTTTGGGATGTGGTGAAACGGGAGCTTCGTGCCCTGGATGTGCATCCCACAAATCTCCATCAACTGCAAGATGCTGTCCTATCAATATTGGCCAACATTTCTAAAGAATGCTTTCAGCACCTTGTTGAATCGTTTGTTGAATTTTGATAAACCATACCATTTTTGAATGGCGCTTCGACGAAGAGCATGCCAAAATGGACCTGAGGGTATATCTCCTTAACGCTTTCGCGCATTCATACCAAACGTATTAATTGTCATAGGAACCATGACTTGAGGGTGCCTGCTCATTTTTGGAACAGTGCCACCTAGTGGTCACGAGATATGAAAAAAAGCTATCGCCCATTTTGGACGTTGGCTATTTTGAATTTAGTCATAAAATGATGTATTTTAAGAACAACTTGGCGTATCATTACTAAACTCTGTATGTGTCTTTGGCACCATGCTCTGAAGGGACTCGAAAAGTTTCGGGACAGCACCACCTTGCGGTCAAAAATTATAATACTATTTCTATAAATGCTAATAGCTGTTGACTCCTTTTGCCTACTGTCATTAGACTGGTCTTGATAGATTCTGTAGTTCATGCCAAGAACAATGATACCAATTATGTCATGATCGAGCAAACTTCCTGTCCGCCATTTTTAAATGGTTTGAAAACCTACTTTTTCCAACTCCTTCAAGACTGTTTGTCCGATATGCATGACAATTGGCCTGCATCATCTAGAGGCACTAACAACAAAAATTTAGTCACAGAATTTTTATAAACCTTCACGTTTTCGAATGGTGCTTCAACAAATTCGACGAAGAATGTGCAAAATTGAAAATTGAGGCAGTATGAGGGATTGGGGCAAAACTTGGTACATGTCATTACCATTAGGCCCTGAGGTTACCTGCAGCGTTTTGCTGCACTGTCCCCTACTGGTCAGGAGAAAGAAAAATGGCTATTTTGGCTTATAACTCTTGAGCGCTTTCCTTCATGATGATCATCATGCCCAGATACTACCAGAGCAGTTTCAGGACAGCACCATATACTGGACAAACATTCTAAGAAGTAGCTATTTTTAGTTATTTTTAAAATACATGGTTTTTTTATGATTGAAAGTTTATTTTTTCTAACTCCTCCTACACTGTTCAATGGACTCTAACCAAAAACATGTCACAAAGCTTCTTTTGCTGCTCATGGTGCCGATAGTTGGCTTGACCCTGATATCGCTGCTTGCAGCTATATTTATTATTATTTTTATATTGACCACTTTGAATTTAATTAAATAAACTCTGAGGTGAATCTCTGACAAGTCATAAATTCAAGTAGAATTGACAGAAATTATTGTAATATGTTAAATGTATGGAAAAAAAGATGATGCAACAGTACATGTCCAAAGTGAGTCAAATTATGTTACGATTTTATGAACTGATGATTAATATTAAACTCACATAAAATTCAGAAAAATATTCTCTCATCTGCTACTAAAAAGCAATAACACCAGTAACATCAACAATAATGTGTAATATACTTTCACACTTATTCTACCATTTCCTGAACCCTGAGGAATAAGGGAATGATTTTGTGATAAAGCGAGTGAGTCATGCTCCAGAATGAATCTGTGTGAAGGTTGTTTTCCTTCATCTGAAGAAGTGAAGGGTTGCAGTCTCTTCTCTTGATCATAAACTCACTGCCGTTAACATTCTGACTGCAAACACTTACTCTGATACTACAACAGAAATGCCACCTCACTGTTACTTATATGCTAAAAACTAAGAAATAATACTTTTTGACTGATGAATAGCCTGAACTAGTATGGCATGAAGAATGTACACTGTATGTACTTCAAAAAAGAACATCAGTTCCACAAAAAAAATAAAAATCCTGAATATTTTGCAACTAATTTCTCAGTAAGCACGACCAATCTCTCCTGAAAAAGTCAATGCTGGTTTACTGGTCTTAGCAGGTCTCCCAGTCTAGTCTGGTTTGTTGGTTTTTAAAGGGGTTTTGGGTAGGTACTTGTCAGCTGGACAGGCTGGGAGACCAGCTGGCCAACAGGCTGAAGACCAGCTTGGTCAGGCTGGGAGACCGACTAGACCAGCTGACAGCTAGACCTTCTTAAACTAGTTAAGACAAGCAAAATATCTTAGGCTGGATCATTATGTTCAAGATTCCCGTCACAATTTAAGAACATTGTAAGCTAAACTTGTTTCCCTTTAATGGTTGTATTAAAGAAGTTAATTTAACCAGTAAATTGAAGAAACACACTTGACCCTTTGGAGCCAAATGCTAAATTCCAAAGTGATATGCAGAGACAAGTCTTGTAATGAGGTTAAGGATGGAGTCAGACCCTCCACCACACTAATGGCCAAGAAAAAAAAAACTGTGAAAAAACAACCTCTCTCTTTACAAGCGAACAGAATTAGTTCCCTTTAGAAAGCTTCTAGTAACCTACAGCCATGCATTATTAATCTGTGGTTCTTAATACAAAATTTGTCAAGCTGTGTTTTCAGTCCCAGGAAATAAAAAATACTTTTGCTTCACAAAATTGTTGACTACTGGCATAAAGTTTGTTCCCAATGCAGCTTATTCTGGCCAAGACCCATCTGACAGGTAGGAGACAACAAACTCTCCCTGTGTCTCAATTAGCCTACTTATAGTACCCCCTTAGAGTATCTACTTTTTTTGTTATGTAAAATTGCACACATTTCAGTGTGTAGCTAGAGAGTGTGCAAGTATTGAGACATACTATCGATTCATAAAATTGCGTCTTGAAACCACAGACCGGTTGGTCACATTTTCAGGGCAATTTGATAGTGGAATATTGATTCACATTCAAAAAATGATTGCCATATCCATAGCCTATTATACTTTATAAGTATAATCTAAAATCTAAATATGTCCAACTAATATAATTTCCAGCTAAATTAACTGATTCAAAATTAAAATAAGGGGTTAACTGACAAATACGAATTTCCTTTGAACAGTAGAGGTGTTATTTTTATTTTCACTTTGCCGTCTGATTCAGGTGAGCTGCTCAGTGAATATGACTGAGGATGAAGAATGATCATAAAGAAGCCTGAATGTTGCACGCTGAGAGAAGCACAAGACATCTAATCAATGATTCACTCAGAGAGCCTAGAGAATAACATGACACTAATGAAAAGCATGACACACTGCAAGAAATATTAAGAGTGAAAGATGTGACTGAACAGATTCACAATATAATGGTTACAGGGAGGGATGATTGGGAAGATGCAGGTATGATTTATATGAGTTCCAATCTTAATGTATATATTGAGAACTTGCATCTGCTGTGAGAGGAGTGTGTAATTGTTGTGCAACTAGAGTCAAACGGAATTGCTAAATATATTCACTGCTTTCAAACAGATTCCAGAAACCTCAGCCAGTCTTCCATTGATTGTACAAACAGACGATCCAACCCCAAACTCGCACCATTGTTCGAGCCAATGCAATGTTGCTGCTCAAACAAACAAAGGAATGTTTTGACAGAGCCAAAGTGTTATACATTTAGGAAAATCAACCTACAAATGGCTTGCTTAAAAGTACACTCTGCATTAAGCTAAGATACAAGAAAGACTTTTAACTTACATTAGCTTTAAAGATTTAAGTCAAAATCATTGTGCTAAAACTGTCTAAACAAAAACACTTTAGTGTAGTATACAGTTCTATGTATAGGGTCAAAATATGGCTAACAGTGCTGAAATAACCCTTAACAGCATTCTGGTAATTTATCTGACATGTGGTTGCAGTGCTTCAGAAGTTCAATTTTACAAGTGAATTTTAGCACTTTAGACTCTATTGGAACTATTGTGTAGAGCTATTTTTCTACCACCAGAAACAGCAAACAGCAAACTAAAGCTGGCTCTGCACTAGCAGACTCAGAGCAGCTGGATTTGGCTGGGGGCAATCACAGCCAATCAACCAAAAGCTTTTCAATATACAGGTATTTTTCAATATTACTCCCAAGAGTTTGGAGCATCTGCTCTGTTTAGTTGTTTGTTAAAGACATGTGCTATTGAGAATGCATAGCAAAGATAATTTATTTTTATTTTTGTCATATTGTGCAAAGAGCTGGGAAACAAACATGTGGCATTTGGTAGAAAGTGAACAATTCAAAAGTAAATTAAAGCACCATGAACTAAAACAAAACAAAAGTACATCTGTAAGGTGTGCATATTTATACATAATGTTATATACATTTAGACTATAATAAATGTAAATAATCGAAAGCTGTATACAAATATAATGCTTATGTTTATGTTATATAACATTATATAAGACCCAAGTATTAAAAGTACAAGGTTTTACACATTTGTAGTCACGTTGTGCAAAGATGTGGGCAGCAGAAGTGTTTTTCTTTTAATAGTCTGTCATGATATGAAATTTAGACATAAAACCAGACTGTTGTGGCTCATTTAGTGCAAGAAAAAAGCTTGGTGACAGAATCTGAGCGCAATGAAAACATTCACATCAGCTTGAAATCTTGTCCTTGCTTCAGTAGAAGTAGCTCATTGGTCACTTGACGAGAACACAAGACCCCACCTCAAACAAAGCAAATGTGTTTTTTCAGTCTTTAAGCCATTAACTCAGCAGGTTCCAACAGTCAAGTGATTAACACCTCCCACTGAGAGATGCTTATGCACTCGATCTCTCTCTGCCTGCCTGGCCGTCATTGGAAAAATCAGCTAGTGAGATGCCACCACAAGCAGCAAAGCAGTAAACTACTCATTTAACATTATGTCCTTTGGAATAGGCCAAGCAACATCAATATGTGGACTTGGTTTAGCCTTGTAATTAGGATAATTATTCATAATATTTAATGTATTAGACAGGCGTAAACACATTTAAAACACTTATTACATTTTAAAGAATTTTTCCCAATCAAAGAGTTTGCTGTGCATGCACTTCCTTGTAAGATCTGACCAAGATCTCATCTCTGCATCAACTGCAAGAAAGGAGCTAAGCTATGAAATTCTGTGAGAAAACTTAAAGAACATTCATAACAGAATACAACGGAATACATTAAGATGTGTGTGAAATAACTCAAGCCAAAAATTGGACTAAGACAAATCCCTTTCAAGGCAAGTCAGTTCACTCTGTGGCCATCTTTGGAATGCTCTCGGGCAAGCAGGGCAACTATTTTCATGTACACAATCAGCATAAAAGAACAGCTCCTATTTACTTGAACAGGAAAAGACAGAAATCTCCAAAATGGTTGGTCAAGATTACAATCAAAGAATATATTTAATATCAGCAGAAAAATCTGACTACATGGTATTAGAAATTGTAATTCTTTCACGCTCAAATCCTGCTAAAAAAAAAAATTCATGCTGGTTCAGCAAATGTGCATGCACAATTCTCAAGTTGACTGGCAGGCAATGTATCTAAAAGGTGATTGGCTGTTTTACCTGTAAGCCGGGACTTACTTTTCAACATCCGCTGGCCATCGGGTGTCCCAATTTCTCCCATTCATTTTAATACCAGTGGTCTGCCTGACTTAGGCTAAATATTCTCTGTGATCAGCTCTGTGTTTTTAAAGCATATTGCTGAAATCACAGCTAAGAGGTTGATCTTGTGATTAAGATGACCAATTGGCAAGGCTTTGTAGAGCAAAAACCTTTAAGACAATGCACAGCATTCCCAGGCCTTTTGACCAATGAATTCCCATGACTTTTCAGTTATACATGTCAAGGATGTTTTAAAACATTTAATAGTGTTTGTAATTAAAAAAGATACATTTTTAGTCTTTAGAGCTGAGCACAACCAGAAAAATGTCCATTCATTATAACAATTTTCATTACTTTTTAAGATAATAAAATGTCTTTCCATGCATGAATACCGTAATTTAAAAATTATCTTAGGGTTTTCAGGACCTTGGGAACCCTGAATGTCCAACAGTTGTTAAATACCAAGCAATGATATTGATAATTCCAAGATCCAGTGTCAAATTAAGAAATCTGCATCATCTGAAATCAACAGCAAATCTGATTGTCTAAATTACATTTGAACTAGTTACTGTAATTGTGGAAATCGGTTTCTACAGTACATACAAACGCTAAATGACCGGATGATTGAGTTTGTAATCACAGTCGGTGGAGAGAACAGAAAGCCAATTAACTCCATCAGGTCTCTGAACTGATTTCTACTAGGATCTGAATCTTTCTGCCCACCTACAACCCATCAAATATTGGTGCCAACAAGCTCTTATGTAATCTCACACTGTTTCTTTTTAAGCACAGTCTGGTTGTGTAACCTCATGCAAACAATAAATATTCAGTAATAAAATATCTAGGACAGTGAATTAAAAAATATAATACAATAGCACAGCTTGGAAACTGAATTCCAAAAATAATGTACAATATGACTTAGGCTATTAATGGCAAATCAACTACAGAAGGGAGCTGGACTATAAGCCCACCATGCTGAGTTTGTCAAGTTCCATCTTTCCATTTCAATTCATTTCTGCCCAAAAATGTTAGTTCCATAGATATCAGGCAGGATCCTGGAGCAGTTCCTAAGAGAGCAGATACCTTAAATAGACTTCTGCCTTTTGCTACTGTAACTATTAAAAATCTCCATTAACCCATTCGAATCCTCCTCTATCCACCCTGTCCCAGAGGCTCAAAGCACATGCCTAACCCAGTTTCCTCCTGCAAGAGCCAACTGTGGTGAGGAAGGCAAGGAGCCATGCCAAGTAGGGTAGCAGTTGGTGCTGGGGCGAGAGGGCAGGGCTGCCTAATCCTGAGATGGACAGGCTCCAGATGGACAGACAGGGGTCAGTGTGTGTTTGACCTGTGCCTGTGCCGATTCAGAGCAAAGAGGACAGCTTATATGACATTCTTTGTTTTTTATCAGTATGAAAAAAATATTGAAGTTGGAGAGGGTGTAGCTTTTCATTGGAGGATTGCTTAAAAAACACTTTAACAGATGTTATTGTCTATGGTGAGCAGAATTGTAATTTATTGTATTTTGTGTGTGTGTGTGTGTTGTGTGTGTGTGTGTGTGTGTGTGTGTGTGTGTGTGTGTGTGTGTGTGTGTGTGTGTGTGTGTGTGAGAGAGAGCATGTATTTATCACTTTGTGGGGACCACAAAGGATAGTAAATGATAGTAAAACCCGAATTTTTTGACCTTGCGGTGACATTTTGTCGGTCCCCATGAGGAAAACAGGCCCTTTAGTTTGAATGAATCATACTAAATTATGTTTTTTGAAAATGTAAAAATGCAGAAAGTTTTCTGTGAGGGTAGGGTTAGGGGATAGAATATATAGTTTGTACAGTATAAAAATCAGTATGTCTATGGAAAGTCCCCATAAAACATGGAAATACAACATGTGTGTGCGTGTGTGTGTGTGTGTGTGTGTGTGTGTGTGTGTGTGTGTGTGTGTACTGGTCGATGATATCTCTCATCGACTACCCTGCTGTCTATATATATGGCATCGTTAATTTCATAATAATCCAGGAGGTACAGTATGTGATACCTGAAAAAGCTTTCCATTAGCTTTCTTTATTCATCTCAAAGGAAGTTGTTTGGCTGGTGCGAGAATAACCATACACCAGAATTATTATTTTTTGAATTCTGCCATCTTTGCTCATGGGCATCCAGTTCTTGGCAAGGAAGTTTTTGAACCAATCACCTAAGCTGCAAATACCATGTGATTGATCACACTGGAGCCACAGCAAAATGATCACATGCTGTTTGGCTGATTGCATCATCACAAGATCACGCACAGTCGCAAACCTTAAATCTAAGTCATTAAGCTTGCAGACATGGAAAAATATTCATTCATTTCATACTAATATGAGATTTATATGTTGCTTGAAAACTTTTTTACATAGCTATAATACATTTGAAAGATGCCATTTGGCAGCAGAATAGTGTAGTTGCATTGCTTCATGTTTTGCTGTTTGCCCATGTAATGGGAGCCAGTTTGTACGTGATATCTGTGCAGTGCGTGTAAACCTCACTCTTCTGGCCTCAAGAGGTGCAATAGCGACTGACGCTACAAGCTGTAATCTTTAGCCTCCTCATTAGCACACCTGCCTTGGCTAACGCCAGTTGGAATCCCTCTCGGAGTGGGTCAAGCAGGACCGGTTATACCCAAAAATTGAAAATTCTGTCATAATTTACTCTCTCATATTGTTCCAAACCTGTATGATTTTCTTGCTTATGCAGAACACAAAATATGTTTGGAAGCATATTGTGGACAGTCTGCAGTTGATAGCAAGTTGAAACACTTTTAAGTTAAAAAAACGGTCCCAAAAGTATCATAAAAGCAGTCTATACGAATTCTCCTGAAGGCATACAATAGGTTTTGGTGAGAAACAACCCACTTTTCAGTGAAAATCTTACATGTTCATGCAAGAAGATGAATGTTAAGCACTAAAAACAATGCAAGTTCTCTCATTATCATGTGTGAAACTGTAAAGTGAGAAACTATCTACTGACTAGATGATCTATTAAAAAGACAGCCTGTTTTTCAAAATTACATTAGTCGGGGGGCCTGGGTAGATCAGCGAGAATTGATGCTGACTACCACTCCTGGAGTTGCGAGTTCGAATCCAGGGCATGCTGAGTGACTCCAGCCAGGTCTCCTAAGCAACCAAATTGGCCCGGTTGCCAGGGATGGAAGAATCACATGGGGTAATCTCCTCGCTATAATGTGGTTTGCTCTCGGTGGGGTGTATGGTGTATGGTGGGTGGATGCTGCGGAGAATTGCGTTAAGCCTCCACACCCGCTATGTCTCCATGGTAAAACACTCATCCAGCCATGTTAGAAGATGCGCTGATTGATGTTCTCAGACACGGAGGCAACTGAGATTTGTCCTCCGCCACCCGGATTGAGGTGAGTCACTACGCCATCAAGAGGACTTAGAGCACATAGGGAATTAGGTATTCCAAAATGGGGAAAAAATGGAAAGCAAAAAAAAAATGACATAAGTCAGCAGTACATAAAAAAATAAAAAAAACAGCATGTTACACAATAACAAGGAATTAAAAGCATGATGATGAGAATAATACGAGTGAATAAGGTTGCTGTGACCAAAGCCAAGCAGCATGGAAACATCAATTGAGGCAATCTGTCCCACAGGCTAACACAGCACTACTGAAGACACACGGCTGTATCTGACACACATACTGGGCACATGAATACACACAAAGAGAGAGTGTTTGTGTAGTAAAAGGGATTTTGAACGAAAGAGGTACGAGGTGTGAGAAAGAGGGGAGAAAAAATAGATCAAGGAAATGTGTGAGTACATCTATGATTGGTGAGCATGAAAGAGAGATAAAGAGAAAGAGAGTCTGTCAATATGTCAAGACTAAATGTCCAACACAAGAGCAGAGCAAAGGTGTAAAGGAGTCAGATTGAAAATAAGGTATAGAAATAATGACCTGGCATAATGCGGGGAAAAAACAAATAACAATGTTTCAGAGGTAACACAGGAATTGAGAGAAGAAATATATTGCAGGAAGATTAATACAACACAGCATTTAGACAGATTTAGGGACAGCAAGGGATGTTGCAGAGTGACAGGTGAAACTGTACAGCCAAGAAAGGTGACCAGAGAGAGAGTGACCGGAGAGATGAGAAGAGATAGACAGACAGAGAAGGAGAGAAAGAGAGAAAGAGAGAGAGAGAGAGAGAGTGAGAGAGAGAGAGAGAGAGAGAGATAGCGTGCAGGCATGTGACTGGCAACATGGCATTGTTGCATGGTTGGGGGGGGGGGGGTTGCCAAATGCAGACAATTGAGAATATGCCTTTAAAGAAAACAGACTGATCAAACATTAAACTAAATATTGGAAGGTGAAACTTGTCCTTCTACATGTTGTTTCTATAAGAAAATATTTTAATTGCCATTTATACAAATGGCCCAACAATGTTTTCAGAATTTTCAGATATGTGTTAATGTTATACAAGGGTGTCATGTGCTGCTGATATTGCACAAAAAGGACCTGGGACTGCACTGGACACTATTATGTAAGACATAAAGTATAACCAAATCTAAACACTGTTGAGTTGCACACCTAGTTTACCTAAGGCTTTAAATCTGTGTTTGTGCAGACTGATCTTACAGAGAAGTTTTCTTTAGCTAAAATTGGACTTTCTGTGTGATCATATTGGTTTGCAGGAGAAATTGCTCTGCGTTCCATTGAATTTCAGAGTCTTTATCTTAATATAATAACCAGTAATGGCCAAATATATTTGATCTTGTGTGAATGTAAAAACAATAGCATGTTCACAAAGCATATTTACGTAAGTGAACCGCATGCAAGACTTCTGAGGTGGTCTTAGTTTGTTTGAAGTATTTGCATTCGGTACAAAACAAAATTTTTGTAAATCTTGCAGAGACCATTGAAACAAAGAAAGTATCGACAAAGTATTTTTAAGGCAAGCAAGCGCACTTTGCAGGCATATACGAAATGCCTCCAAGTACCTATTTTGTAATCATGCAAGCACAGCTTTTCTACTCGTAAGGAGCAAGACAAAAATTACCAAAATGGTTGGGCAGGTTATGATCAAAGCACACATTTCAAATAAGCAGTCAAACCTGACAACAAAAGTATCATAAATATCATAAAAAGATCCTAAAAAATGTATCATGCAGTAAATGCAATAGTTCAAATCACATAAATTCAAATAAATTGCCATGGGCCAACCTTTCCTACCCCCACAGCAATCAACAGCCTCACACTAATCATAGAATGGACTCTCATCTGATTGGCTGCAGCATGCTGTGAGAAAGACCAATTTTGCCGCCATATTGCCACACAAAATATACTGAAGAAGCCATTGCAATACTTCAGTAAATCATTTACATCAGCAAATGTTATTATCACACTGTGGGATATTGCTTTTATACATCAGTTCTATAAACAAGAAGTTAATCTTGAGTAACTGACGATATGTCCAGCTATTTTGTTTATGTTTGCTCTGCATATGAAAATAATTTGGTTACAGAGTTGTGAACCATAGGATTGAAATTCTATGAGGCGAAGACAGATAAGTGGAGCAAAACAAACAGTAAAAAGTTCCAGTACACTTGGCATTTATTAAATATCCGCACTATTGGAGGGCCACTTGTCCAATCAAATTAGTGTACTAGACCTACATGTATATGTTTATTTCAAGCATTAGACATACAGTAGGCTACTAGAAAACACTGTCCAAATGTCAGAATGATACTTCTCTATGCACATACAGGCTAACAAGAAGAGAGAAAGGACAGGATAAAAATAATCCACCTGCTGAGTAGCTATTAAACACATTAATTAATATTTTTAATGACGAATCTATTTATGAGACTCATTCTATGTGAGACAGAGATTAATTTAGCAAATTAATTAATTAAGCAGGGCATCATTTAAATGAAAGTAGCAATCCCATTTGCATTCTCTCTCCCACCCATGCTTTCACCAAACACCAGACCACAAATAAACACGCTCCCTTGCACAATATATTCAAACCCTTTCACATCCACGATTTATAAGCAGGAAACCCTAAACAAAAACCCTCAATAGAAGTATGATCAGATCAAAGATCAGCCCTAAAATAAACACATTCCCTTATGCAAATAACACATTTGTTTTAGAAGAAACCTTTTTTTATACCCTCAAAAGGAATAGCAAAACATCAAACACTTCTCCACAAATAAACTGTCAATAGAGCAAAAAACACATTCAAACATTTTCACAACCATAAACACAATCAATAAGGTATGACAAGATCAAACACCTCCCCACAAATAAACAAAATCCCTTGTGCAAACAATATTAAAATATTTTCACAACCACGTTTTTTAAAGCAGAATCAATAAATATTGTTAACTACCCTCAAAATAAGTAGGATAACACCAAACACCAGACAAAAAATAACCACAGTGTTCCTACCCGGCTTCTAAATGTCAAAATTCCCCTGGTCATAGAGCTTCATTAGAAAGACTTGATGGTGAATAACAAAGCTAGCAGCACCAACACAGCATAAACCAGCTTGGTAATTCATACTGGTCTAAGCTGGTCTTTCTAACAGGATACCACAAATAATAAAAGAGAAACACTAAAATGATTCACATACTCAAAATAAAAATGATGACAGAATCTAATATTCTGCTGCTAAAGCAATAAAGCATCTATCTCAACCTGACTTTTACATTCTCTCACACAGCTGAACACACAAGCTGTAACATAGAAGATTAAAGTCCCCATTAACACACAAGTCACAGAGCAGTTCATCTGCAGTACATTCATTACCAGCAAAGTTGAGGCATAAAAGCTACAGAGAAGGATGCAGAAGAAGATACGTACCATAAGGCTTTGTCCCACGGTTGAGAGTGAGAATCCTAACAGCCAGGTACAGAGATGAAGTCTCCATGCACACGCTCTAACTCACACACACTCCCCTCACACTGCTGCCGCTGCTACTGCTGTGTCTGCCACTGGTTTACTGTCCACTATGAACAGAAGCCTCACTCACACATACACTCACATATGCATACAATGCACGTAGCAACCAGCTGTGAAGCGAGACGAGGAGGTTTTCTGCTGAAGATCTAACATATATCCCAATGGCAGACTGCAGAGGTTTTCACAAGGCATAGACACACATGACAGCAACACAAACATATACACCTACATGAAGACGAGTATGCTGTTTTTGATACAGTGGGAACCAAAAGTCTGAGACCATATGGAATATCTGGGAATCTAAACCTGGAAAGCCTAAATCATAAACTTTAGTACCTTTAAAAAGTTTAAAAAAAGAGATGTAACATCAATGAAACAGATTAAAATATCTAAGTTTCTGCACTAGTTCCAGGTCACTAATGGTTTAAGCAAATATGGGACATTGATCATGTTAACGCCTCTGTAAGGGTCAGATTTCCTTGCTTCCATTGAAGCACACATGTTGATTCATGAAACATTATTATCATGGTGGGATAACATGGATCACCAGGTTTTGCATAAACTTGTGGAGTCAATGCCAGCTCAAGTGCATGCTTCCATTAAACAAGGTGGGACATCCCAAATATTAAGAAAGACATACAAATTTTCACTCAAATTGTCATGCTAATAACTCATAGCTTCATTTTGACTTTTTACCATAGATGGAATGCACTGAATGACCTCTTCCTACTGTTTGAATTGCAATGACCCATGAAAAGATGTTTAATCAGGCTATCTGTTTAACAAGTATCTCCATTAGCCTTTGAGACGTGTCCATCAAAGCCACGTATGTTCCGCCCTTATATTTTGAAGAACCCCAACTATTACCTCAGCTGTCTGGCTGACACATGAATCTAGAGTTGGTCTGCTCATCTATAACACCACCACCAAGGTAAAGTATCTCCTCTCCTCTTGTTCTCATCCTTGAAAGAAGTTCCAAAGCATTTTTTTGTTTGAAGTGTAATAAGAGATTGTCTACATCACGCTGGCTCTGTGATTTCCCTGACAACCAAAGCCATTCATGCCCACACAATGTAAGGTAGCTTTAAAAAGTAGACTATACCTGCCATATACGGTTGCCAGATGTCCATCTTTACGAAACCGTGAGTGAAAGCTAATTCTGACAGGCAATTTATACTCTGAACCTGAAAAACGCATCTCGAAACTGACACTGAACAACCGGACTAGAAACTCTAGTCATAAAACTGATTTCATGTGGAAGTGAAAACTCGATAACTTATCAACTGATTTCTGGGAAAATGAACAGTTAATCGAGTCTGTAACTGAACAAGCACCATTGGAACCCAAGAAAACTGTGTATGTCCACATTCGCTAACAAATATCCATGCAAGTCCAATTAAAATATAGAACAATTCACTAACAGATGTGTAATGATAGAATTCTATTTATGGTGCTAAAGGTGACTAATTATGTTATTTTAGATTCACTATGTAAGACTTTTTATGAGAAAAAGAGTTTTTCCATGCTCTTGAAAAAGGAAATACGTGCCTATCAAATAGATCAGAAGATATACAAAGCTTAACACATTCTAAGTACACACAGTCATAGCCAGACATTCACTTTTTAAAGTGCAAATTCTCTGTGCTCTTGAGATGAAGTTTCATGAGCTACTGTGGCCATTCAATGGTCAGAGAGCCACTCTGCAGGATCTCTGAGGACAACTGCCACTGTTTTACCACTCCTGTCTTCTGTCAGCCCTCATCACTCTGCCTTTTTCCATGACCACATCCTTGTGTCCTTCTGTTTCTCCTCACAACCTTTGAAACCCCTACGTTATACTCTGCATGTACAGTATGTGCCATATGTGTTTGAGTGTCAGTGAATGATGACAGAATATTCATTTTTGGTTCCAAATTAATGCACCGTCCAGATGAATCTGTAGCTTATCACTGTCTGCCCTCCCAGTTGTAGTCACAGCAGCTCATTTGCATAGTCAAACTCTACTGTTTCTCATCGCTAATGGTCGCTATTGCTCATGTCTCCGGAAATCACGAACGGTCATTGAAAACGAATGGTTTCCATATGATTTGTCGCTGCAAGCCGCTGTATGTGTGAACGCCCCTTTAGAAAGATTTTTCTCTTCACTCCACTCTCTTTCTCTCCTTCTCCTTTCTCTTTTAACTCCTGTCACTGGCACTCTTTTGCACTCTGCTCCTGTTCTCTCCCTCACCCTTATTGAAATGCTAAAAAAAAGACCACATATGCGCTATTTGTGGAAATGAAGCTCTGTGCAGGTGCATAATGGCGCTGAGAATTGCCAAATCTGAGCCAAAATGGTTCTTCGAAATGAAGCTAAGAGAGATTTTGTTTAATTTTGTATGATTCATCTCATTCTACTAAGACCGGTAACTATAAGGTTTAACTTGATAAAATACAATGATGTGTAAAACCAATA
The DNA here is from genome assembly GCF_025860055.1 of Xyrauchen texanus. Taxonomy (NCBI): domain Eukaryota; kingdom Metazoa; phylum Chordata; class Actinopteri; order Cypriniformes; family Catostomidae; genus Xyrauchen; species Xyrauchen texanus. Next base: position 36,794,367 of record NC_068279.1, read on the forward strand.
TGATTTTGTAACCAGAGATTTTCATGTTTTATTACCTACATGTATAACATCCATAAAAACATGTCATGTTTAGTATGTAAGCATTTGTTTGTGTATGAAGAAAAATCTGATGACAACGAATATCATGTCTCTTGTACCATTCTAAAGATAGAAATGCTCATGATTACATATGCACAATTTTTTGAGTGGGAGATTTGTAAGACTCCGAGACAAAGGGTCACAAATCAGCTGTCGGAAAGGACAGCCCAGTCGACCATGTGATTCTGAAAATTCACTTCTGATTGGCGCAGGACACCTTTGGGGGATGCGGCCAATCTCAGTTCAAATAGTTCCAAACAGGAAGAAGTCTGTCTCTTGAGTCTTCGTGCTCTTGTCTCTTGTCTCTTCGTCCTCTTGCTCTTGCTTCTTCATCTCGGCTCTTCGCTCTTTGCTTCAGTGCTGTACCTAAATACATGTGATATTATTTTCAATAAGCCGTGAGAATAATATCACTCCAATAAGTGAATGAATCATAATTCACTTATTAAAGCTAATTCCTTACAGTAGAAATTGTGAGCTGATAGAATTAGACGTTGTATTATGTTTTCAATGGTGGAGAATCTATTAAGACAAATAATCTAGTTATTTGTCATTTATCTAATTTATAATGGTTGTCGAACGTGACTAATTCCATTATACATTTCATTACCTAATAAGGACAGTTTAATTTAGTTCATAGCTGACATATTTCGAGACTCTAAATTCCCTTCTAAATTTAGCATGTGTGCAAATTACCCTACATATTATGATGGTAAAATGTGTGCAAAATACCCATTTAAACTGATTGAGTCCACGTTTCTAAATTATATATGTAAATACCCTACAGATGGATTTATCATGGCATCTATCAGCAGGGATTCACAGGGCCATGCAATCCCAGACTGATATCACAGTGAAATTGGAAACAGTTGGTTGAGTTTTATCAGTCTGTGCTTCAGAAATTCAAAATACTGTCCTCACTGGCCAAAGCGGTAAGTGTTGTTGGGTATACAGGCACGTGTGGGCCCATTTTCCTGGTGTAATGTTGTAACTGATCCAGATTCATGTCAGTGTGTTTACATTCAATTACAGAATTCCCCAGCCACGCAACTTTTATGTGTATATGTAATTAACTACAGCTATTTGGAAGCTTGATCAATAGTTGTAATCCCACTACCTGCAGTACACTCATTCTCAGTAAACTAATGCCACTGTAATTACACAGATTGTGTAAGCTCTGTAAGAACATTAATCACAATTAATCTCTCCGATCTTCTGCCCAGGTGTTCTTGAGGAAATGGATTCTTGTAGAATGACTCCACAGAGAGATAGTGTGGGTCTCCCACATAATGAAAATTGGTCAAGCCTGATGGATGAAAAAAAGCACACCTTTGACTGACTGCTGAGGATAAGATGAAAAAAAAATGAAGCAACTGTGCTGTATGAAGGTGGGTTGGTAAATAGCATTAAGCATACTCAGTTGCAGATCTCACTCCATCCATCCATCCATCTCATCTCTCTCTCTCTCTCTCTCTCTCTCTCTCTCTCTCTCTCTCTCTCTCTCTCTCTCTCTCTCTCTCCAGCTGTCTGTCTGTCTTTCCACCAAACCCTTAATATTGTATAAAATGTGTACAGTGATGCTATATAAAGTTATAACTTCAAAGCTTTGAAGGTTTTTTTTACTTTACACCAACCGACTTTGTCTAAGGATTCTCTCTCACTCCAGGCTGCAACTTCAGAACAACAGCCCATCTCTACTGAAGTGCTCTTATATAAAGTAATCACATTTTTATCATGTCCAACGCAAGTGTCCTCACCAATACTCTCCTGGTGAGTTGATTCACATGGTGAATAATGAAAGAGCTCTGAATTCTGGTTGTGTTTGGCCCCTCAAAAAAGAAGCTTTCAGCTGTGAGAGCCACACCCACAGAGTGAAAGCCAGCCATGTGGATGTCAACCCATCTGAGAGACATACCGAGTGAGAAAGAGAACACTGGACAAAGAATATGTAAGTTAAACAAGGGCCAGAAACAGACAGAAAGGGAGGCAGGAATAAAGAGAGAGAGAGAGAGAGAGAGAGAGAGAGAGAGAGAGAGAGAGAGAGAGAGAAGCCCCATAAGTCAAAGACATGGTAGTGCACACATACTCTCACACATGGTGCTTACTGTATGTGTGGACAGAACAAGTTTGAATCCAGCTCAGGTGGAAGGTGTCCAAGCTGCTATTGTAAATGAGATCTACGGCTGAAGAATACAGATGAAGAACATCCTGCAGACAAAATCCACCTCTGCACCACAGAGAGTGAAAGAGGGAGAAAGGAGCACAGAGGAAATTGGCTGCTTTTAGATGTTTTTGGAGGAAATGCACCTTGACCATGTCAGCCTATCCAGTATAATGTTACTAACTTATTGCCAAATCAACTGATGTCTAGATCAGTTGTTTTGGCAATAAATTGTTTTGGCAATAAGGAGGTAGTTTAATTTTGTATGCAAACATGTCCTAATTCATATCTTGTATCTCATTTAGCCAATGAGTCCTTTCATTTTCTCAGACAAACCAGTCAATAATTCAAATAAATACACTCACATATGTGAACAGGGACAGACAGCATATCCCATTGCTAGACATTACCACTGGAATTTACTTTGAACAGTAATGTAACAAAGTAATATGAAATTAGACTAAAAACTGGGTACTTCTACAATTTTCTAGAATGTTTGGTCTGTTTCCCTATAAGACTACATTTTAATGGAGTTTAATTGACAAAGTTTGGGAGGAGCTAGTTCATTTAATCTGGCCAATCACATTGCCAGAACAAGTGTATATAAACAGGTGACTACCTCTACATGGCATCGAGCATTCCGGCATTTGGCCCCACCCATTTACCCATGAACAGACCCGAGCGAGAGACTCGGATCGTCAGATGAATTTGCCCTCATCAGAACATCTCATCTGACTAAATAATCTTGTTTTTCACAGGAACTGCCACAGCAGCTCTTTTATTTTGGCAGCTTTTGACCACTACCACTTTAAGTGCTATGTTTACTCTGTTTTTGTTTTTAATTTCCATTTGCTAAAGCAGATAATAGCTTGAAGCTGCTTCCGCAAACTGGCTGCTTCAGCTCTGTATACATATCAAACACCTCCCTATGACTGTTTACATGTTCTCTGATCTAAACTTTCCACCTGGAGCGTTCCGACATGTGAGCCTGCCAACGCGAATTAGCGAATTTGAGCTCCATTACAGCCTCACCCATATCCGATCTGACCCTGCCTATATACAGCTTCTGTCCAAACAGACACAAGCCAAATTCGGCTCCACAAGAGATGGGTCGTGCATTGTGTCACAACTTGTTCATGAATCATTCTGCAAACATGTCTTTCCTCCTCGCAACATTCAAGCTCACCTTGCCGCGCAGCCCTGATAACCATGAAGCAAGCACTTCTAAAATCTTCTATTCATCTCTAGACCACAACATGACTTTCTCAACTCCCACCCAGGCCAAACTATCCATGGGCCACTGGAATGGATTCCCATGTGAGACTGCCTCCGCTGGAGAACCCCAAATCAGACCCATTCCCACCTTCACTTTATCCCCTTCTTTTTAATATTCTAATCTCCCCCACTCTGGAACCGCTCCCTGCGTGAGGCTGCCTCCGCAAGCAAACATGGTCCTGAATCCTTTCTCGTGCTCGCCTCACCGTGGAGCCCCAATAACCACAAAGCAAGCGCTTCTACAAACTTCTGCTCATCTCTAAACTATATTATGAATTTCTCTTCTCCCACCCAGGACAAACGTTCACACAGTTAAAATCCAACCATTATTTTAATTTTACAGTCAAGTCTTTTCTACTTCAGGGGCGTGGGTAGCTCAGTGAGTATTGATGCTGATTACCAGACACAAGTTCGAATCCAGTGTGTGCTGATTGACTCCAGCCAGGTCACCTAAGCAACCAAATTGGCCCGGTTTCAGGATCATCACTTTTAGGGGAATAAGAGGCATCGTAAACACAACTTTGTACTACAAGGCTCTGTAGCTAACGGTTCGCTGTCACGTTTCCTGGCTTCTTTTTGGGGGGTATTCATGCTCGGGTTAAGTCTCCAGCTTCGAGCCTTTCACCCTGAACAGTGAGCCAAACACGTTTACATTATCCTTAAATGCAGGATTACAATGACTTGTTCAAGTTCAGGAGGAGCAAGTTAATTTAATCTGACCAATCACACAGCCAGTGCAAGCGTATATAAACAACTGCTATCCATTAGGAGAAATGGAGAAAGCTATCCATAAGCATTCCCATTCATCTCAATCGCAGTTGCTAGGCTGGCGCAAGAACCCCCAGAAGTATGCAATTCTAAATCTGTCAAGTTTCCTCTTTGGAATTTAGTTCAGGGCAAGGTTTTTTTAACCAATCACCTGAGCCATTAATGTCATGTGACTAATAGAGCGCAGCTCATCCTGAAAGCTGGCCTAATAGCTGGCAAGTCTGCAGGGTTCACTTAAATGTTTGCTGAAGCATTAAGTTCGTGGTGCCCAAATCCTTGTCCTTGTAGCACCTATTGTGCCACAAGTCCAAAGGCACAGGCCATGTAATTAGCTGGGAGCACAGCCAATGAAACTGAATAAATTGTGTGATGGTCGCACAAGAGAGAGGATCTGAAAGAAGGTCAGGGATAGGGCTGAACGAATGATCTAAATAAAATCAAATTTCGATATGACTTAGTGCAACAATCAAAGAGCAATGGCTCTTTTTAATATAATTAAATAAGATTTAAATAAAATAAATAAAATGTTAAGATTTAATTAAATAAATAAATAAATAAGCCCCTATCAAAGAGTGGACAACAAAATGTACACAGTGAACAGCTACAATGAAAAGATTTTGTGAATGTATAGGCAGTAGAGCAGGTTTGCCCATGACTTAATTTTCGTCAAAAGGAGAGACTTTTTTTTTTTAAAATCATGTTAATGCAATGTTATTCATGTCACAATATTTTTCTAAATAATTGCAATCCAATTTTCACAATCATTCAGCCCTAGTGAAGAGAATCAAAAGAAAGATTTGTGTCAAACAATGGGTCTCGGTCAAACTCAAAGAAAAAAGATAAATATAATCACAGGATTCTGGAAGAAGGTGGTTTAATCAAAACTACTGCAATATAAAATAATGTTTCCACACCCAGCGTGAGGTTTTCTCTGTCCCTTTGATTCAGCATGACATTTTTTCAGAGATCAGGGTCACAAAAATGTCACCACCATAAGACAAAATAAACTTTTATTCACATATTATACACACTTAAAATGTACTGTGTTTCTCTTCCAAGATACAGACCAAGATATTGATGACTCATTCAATATAATGAGATTTTCCAATAAAATGCTCTTTATATTGAATGCCCTTAAACCTAATACCACCTGCCGCTAACTAGCAATAGCAAGTAGCAAATCATGGGTTTTCCCAGGATGTGACTCTACTGTAGGCTACAGTATGTAAAAGAAAATGTACATGGAGCCCGAGGATTATAACCAAATAAACCCAGATAGGGTGCTCAGAACCTCGACAAAAAGAATGGGACTTGTATCACCCTCAAGGAGTTTATTTTGTAATGTATATTTGATGATTATTTCAATGTACATTATGCCACTTATCACACTGCTAAATAATAAATAATGATTATGTGAGAAGAAAGAGACCACAGAAACAACTGAATTCAACCTCCGGTTTGCGTCAGAGGTCTGTTGGTTTATTTAGCAAAAATAAATTATCTTGCTTATTACACAACTACTTGCCAATGCCAAATAAATACATAAATGGTCATGAAATAAGAAATTATTTGATTAGCACACACAGCCACAGCCACATACACACTAAAACACAAACTATCCTATTCCTATATGACCAAAAATATTGAATGCATTTATATGCACACCCACACACACATCAATGAGTGCTTGTCTGGAATTTCACTGTAGGCGAATGTTTGCCTGGAATATCATATCAAGTGGGAGTGAGCAGTTAATCTCCAAAACCTCTGCAGTAATGCAAAGCCAACCCAGTATGTGAGACACTTAATTACAAACAACTTCCCAAACCCCTAAAGAACAAACACACCCATTTTTTTTTTTACTCAACATCTATATCAGAGTCTCTATCTACACAACTACTGTCTCTGTTTGCAGTTCTTGAAAATATGGTGTTAAACGTCTCGGTTACTGTCGTAACCTCCGTTCCCTGTTGGAGAGAACAAGACGTTGTGTTGATGTACTGACACTAGGGGTCGCTCTTGAGAGCCCCGAACACCTCTCATTCTTTGAAAAACGGCCAATGAGAATCGGCAAGTGGAATTTGCATGCCACTCCCCTGGACATACGGGTATAAAAGGAGCTGGAATGCCACTCCATTCAAGTTTTGTGCTGAGGAGCCGAGACAGAGTCCCGGCCATTTCAGCGGCAAGAACAGCGTTATGACAAGAGGGACACAAGGTCACATTCCATCCATCAGGGAACGGAGGTTACGACAGTAATGTTCCTTTTCGACAGAGATGTTCCTTTTCTGTAACTCACTCAATGTTGTGTTGATGTAGTGACACTAGGGGTCCCAATGGAAAAATGCCTCAACAGCTGACATGTGTTAAGTGAACTGCTGATGCAGGTGCAAACAAGCTGCTGCGTGTGTGCATAATAGCAAGTGCATCAGGCTGCACGTAACATCCCACAACACCCCAAAAGACGTCATGTAGTTCCCCACACCCCTGGCCGTACCAGCCACTGCGTTTTCTCTCTATGTTTTCTCTCCACAGAGTATTAGATTCGGCTGGCACCATCTAACACTATTATATGCATCGGGGAAGGTGTGTTCTTTTCCTTTCCAATTTTTTCAGGTGGAAAAGACCAACGCAGAGTCCACATCCTGCCCAAAAGTGGAGGTCAACATGTGGCAATACAACACATGGGCTCAGCAGCCGCACATGGAAGAGGTGCGGTGGTAGGTCCTGCACCGAAAAGGTGGGAGGGGGGAGGGGGTCTCTACTAACACCTGCCTAAGGGAGACCGTACCACGGAATATACATCACAGGGATTACTGGAGTAATCGGCACCTGTGGAGTACCTATCCCAGTACAGGGCATATTAGAACCCATAAGGGAGCTGGCTGCAAACTCCTCCCGGGGCAGCGCTTGCAGGTTCACCACCTGATCCCTGAAGGGGGTCGTGGGAACCTTTGGCACATAGCCTAGTCAGGGTCTCAGGATCACATGAGAATCTGCCGGACCGAACTCCAGGCAAGAGTCACTGACAGAGAATGCTTGCAGATCTCCCAACATCTTGATGGAGGTGAGCGCAATCAGGAGGGCCATCTATAAGTAGTGGGCTTTCAGCTCGCCTGACTCTAGCACCCAAATGGGAATCTCCAAAACCCAGGAGGACCACGGAGAGAACCCATGAGGGGAAGAGGCATGGCCTAGGAGGATTTAGCCTCTGAGCACCTCTGAGGAATCTGATGATCAGGTTGTGTTTCCCTACTGTCCACTGTGTCGTGGTGTGCTGCTATAGCGGCTATGTATGCTTTCAAGGTGGAGGGACAGCCGCCCTACCAGTCTCTCCTGCAGGAAGGAAAGCACTGACCTTACTGTGCATCTCTGGGGGTCTTCGGGTCGGGAACAATACCAATTCGAGAAAAAACGCCACTTCAGGGCATAGAGCTGCCTGGTAGAGGGAGCTCTGACTTGAGTGATCGTGTCTATGACTGCTGGTGATAGGCCACTTAGATCTTCCACGTCCCGTCCAAGGGCCAGATTTTCAGAGGTTTCAGAGGTCCGGACGTGGATGCCAGATGGTGCCCCGTCCCTGAGAAAGAAGGTCCTTCCTCAGGGGAATCTGCCAAGGAGGTGCAAGGAGCTTGAGGTCCGAGAACCAAGTCTGGGTGGGCCAATATTGGGTCTGACTTTGCATAGGGTCTGTGAAAGTAGGCTCACTGAGGGGAACCACATTTGCACAGCCCCCGGGGCCAGCTCTGTGCCGGCGCGTCTGTCCCGAGGGGGGCTCCCATCAGGAAATACCAGAGCAGACAGTGGGAGGATCAACAGAACATAAACCATCCACAAACACAAGAGGCAGCGCCCGTGGCCGTCGGAAGCGGAGAGATAATGACCGCATCCAGGAATGACACAAAGACGGAAAGGCATCTTTATAAATACGCATCTATAAAAAGATGTTCAATGTCAATTTGTGTGCTCTATCAGAGAAAATACACTCTTTAGCAGGAATATACACTTTTTTGGTGCTGTTGAAGCGCACAGGGGCGAAATCTGCACTCGTCGTGGAGAAGGAGAGAAAGCCGCAGGAAATGCACCGTATATCCAACATCATAAGCTTCTTAAGAGGTGAATAGAACAGCAGTAGTATTCAGCTCACTGATAGTACAACCGCTCGGCTACGATGAAATAATCTGAATGGAGTGGGCATTTCAGCTCCTTTTATACCCTTATGTCTGGGGGAGTGGCATGCAAATTCCACAGGTCAATTCTCATTGGCCTTTTCTCAAAGAATGAGAGGTGTTCTCAAGAGCAACCCCTGGTGTCTTGAGAACGTCGAGTGAGTGCAGAAGGAGAACATTATTTAACCTAAAATTTAGAATAGAAAAAACACACACACAAAAAACAGGTAACAGCCTTTATTTGAATTCTAATACACAGTAAAGAATGCAGTAATACTTCCTGTGGTCCACCTCCCGCAGATAGTTGATAATATCAGTGTACTCAGAGATAACGACGGTTTCATTCACTATGGATGGTGCAAAGAGGACTGACAGACCTAGCACACCATGTACTCAGCAGAAGATATGGAGCCTCTAATCTTTATACTTATGATCTGTAGGGACTTATAGACCTAAATGGATATGTCAGATATAAAACAGCAGCTCTTTTATCACCATATTTAAGACCCAATGAAGTGGATTGAAGAGAACAGTATTTCATCCTGTGCTGACGTATTTCCTATTGAAACAGGAAGTCTGGGTGGGTCATATTGATGGTCTCATCCTTAATTTTAGTAATAACAAGTAGAAAGTAGTTATGTCAAAGCCATAAACCATTGCTATACCTATATATTCAGGGTTGGGGAGTTACGGAATACATGTAACAGGATTACCTATTTAAAATACAAAATATTTGGTGAGTAGCGAGCTGGCATATGCCAGAGGCCGGAGGAGCAGCTGAGGACCAGGCGACAGCATGTCTGGGAGCCGGAGAGCAAGATCTTCTCTGTCTCTCTCCTTTCTCTCTCTCTTTGTGTGTCTCTGCTCACCTTTTCCCTCTGCTCATGCCTCCCCTCATCTCTCCCCCAGGTTCATAGGAGGTGGGGTGGACCATCGGCTGACAGAACGGCCGGAAGGGCATCGTCTCCCCCCAGAGATGGGGAGGAGTTAGTCAGACCGGTGGCGGCGAGGAGGAGGCCTGAGATAAGGGACAGGCGGAGACACCGGTTCGGGAGAGAGAGAGACACATGTCATGGCCACACTGTGTGTGTTCGTCTTATGTTTTATGTTGTTTTAAGTTTATGTTTGACATTAAAAGTTATGTTCACTGTTATGTTATGTTATGTTATGTTATGTTATGTTATGTTATGTTCTCCTGCCTCCTCCTTGCCCGTCCTTAACCTGTTACAGCAAACAACAATATTAGCCTTCATATATTTTTACTAACACATTATATCTGTATATATATATATATGTATATATGGCACTTAAAATGCCATGTATAAAATGCCACTGCCAAATGCTGACTTTCTTGAACATTTTTGAGTGATGACCTGTTGAATCTGAACTGTTGAAATAGTTTGATGTGATTCTTGGAAATTAATCAAACAACAATAGTAACATTATTTTTGCTACTTAAGTTTAAATCAGAGATGCAATTAAAACATCTCTCTCTTAACGCTCTCATACTTGTGCGTCTCAAATCAGGGAAGAATTGTGAAACTAGTGTAATGACCAGGGCGCAACGGGAGAAAGGCGCCTCAGGTTCTTCCTCACAGGGTACTCAGCCTTGTAAAATGGGCAGATGACACACTCTTTAGGAAATATAATAGCCAAAAAAGCACATTAAATTTATTATAATTTTCACAATTTTATATCGCCAGCAAAATCATCGCAAATATATTGTTTACATTGAAATATTAAAATGAGTGCCCCAGCCTTTTTTAAGCGTATACTACCATATAGATTGCCTCAAAGTGAACACATGTGTACTTGCTTCATTGTTTATGCTGCATGAGCATGCATTTGTTTGCGTGTGTGTAAGTGTACTGCTTAATGATGAAGAACAGGAGAGAGTCTCTCGCTAATTCAGCAGGGAAGCATCAGATACTGTATCATCCAGACAGCCAACAAAAACCCTGCAGCGGTGCATGTGTTTAGTGGACTGTGAGTGAGCATTAAAACACTGCCCCTGCACCCTCTCTTTACCATATACTAATTAAAGTGACACAACAAATAACATGTATCTGTCAACTGTGCGACCTCCACTTCTGCAACCCGCCGTCTCCGTCATTGCGTGTACAATACGACAGGAATTTGCTCTCCGCTCTTGACTGACCTGCTCTCTCGTTGCCATCTCACTGCTACTGAGTGGGCTACGGAAGTGAAATGCAAATGTCTATCATAGTATGACATCACAATGCGGAGAGTGTAGACAAGTCTGTTTGTACCTTGGTTTCAACAAATGCTCTTTTTGTAGTGAGGAGGAAGTTCTGAAAATTAAACAGTATGTTTTTATAGTACAATTAACTCTTACATGTGAAAAGATCAAGGAAACTGTAATTCCTTGTGCCAGGACCCCTTTAATGTCTGTGTTTCCACCAGACTATTTGAGTGCAAATAGCCGCACTGTGTGGTATGTGCTATATTTACACCTAGAGCAAATAGTCACTCATTTTTAATTTCACGAGAGACATGAGAGAGCACATTTAACATACATTTTTAGAGAGACCTACACAAAGAAGAACGCAAGACTGAGTGTGACTGCAAACATGGTAGCTGCCAGCTTTATGTTTTTGGTTTGCAAATGAGAGCATGTGATTAGTACACAAGTATGTCATGGCTGTAGTTAGTGCTTTTAATAGGAATAAATTGAATGCATTATTTCTAGATGATATTAAAAAATTATACCACGCAAGTAAGTATTTAAGAGACACTTTCATCCAAAACAACTTACCACTTCCATTTGCAGCGTTTGAACCAACAACGTTTCGGTTATAAGCCCAGATATTTAACCATTATGCAACACCACCGTCTTTTAGCATGTGACAAATTAAAGCCATCTGAATGGATTTACTACAGTATGTTAACATGTGAAACTGCTGTTTGTACCAGAGCTAACTTATCCCAAACTTGCATGCTCTGCTTCAATTTAACTCAATCTACAGTAGAAAGGCACAGAGACTTTTCTTTCTAACTTATTATACACCTAAAATTAATCAGTCTCAGTTTTTCTCTACAAAGTTAGAGAGTGACTCCAAGAAAATGTGTTTTGTTCTGTGTATGATTTGTTTCATGCAGGAAGTTTGCTCACACTCACACTAGTCATTAGAGACGATTGTGCCGGGGACTGAAACACAACCATAACGAGGCTAATTACTGCATCCCTCTCAACAGTCACGACCACATAATAGGCACGTATTTATAGATCTGAGCAGCTTCTACAGCACAAACACTACTATTGTTATCAGAACAGGTTTGAGCTAAACCATTGTCTGAGCCAGTGTCTGGCTAATCAGACTTAAAACAAGCTGTCAATGTGAATGAATTTACTGTATATACAGCGCATCGTCTCCACTAGTGGGTTCTGTGCTGTCGCCATCAGCTTCATCCACTGGCAGAGTTCCACAGGAGTTTTAATACTCCTTATATCGCCTAAAACCCTTGCACATCTGTCTACAAAATAAAATGAAGGGCAACATTTTTTTATCAAATTAAAATTGTATTTGTAACACAATTGACAACAGAACAGAAGCTATAATTGAATAGATATAAAGAGAAATTCCTTGACAAATGAAGAGCACATTTGCAGCACCAGTAAAGGGAGGTCAAAAAGATAAAAATGTGAATAACTGAGTATATTGTAAAATTTTGTATAAGACGCATCACTGTTTAACTATAAGTGTTCTTTGTGAGTGAAATACCCTATCATTTATTTACATGTAGATTTAAAAATTATTATTAAAACTTGCATAATACTAAGCGTACAATATAAAGATTATACATAAAAATCATGGCAATCTAGTAGGTTCTTGCTCCTTTTTAAATTATTACAGCGATGCAGCCCCCAGCACATTATGTTTTTTTGACAGAGAGATAGCACTTGTGGAGGCTTCACGCCATCCACCGTGGCATCCATGCACAACTCATGCAGTGCCACGCAGTGAGTGAACCACATTATAGAAACCATGAGGAGGTTACCCCATGTGACTCTACCCTCCCTAGCAACTGGGCCAATTTGGTTGCGTAGGAGACCTGGCTGGAGTCACTCAGCATGCCCTGGGACTCGAACTTGTGAACTCCAGTGGTGGTAGACAGCGTATTTACTCGCTGAGCTACCCAGCCCCCCTAAGAAGTCAATTTTTAATCTAAACAATATAGTCCACGAACCACCAGTTTCTCTTTTCAGAAGATCTCCTGAGATCTTGCTGTATATTTTCATTCTTTCTACCACTGTTCTAATGAATAAATGAGCATGAACCCATGATTCACACTCACTTTGACGGTATATGAATGTAAGCTCATCTCCTGCTCACCTGAATTTTGTTAAAAGACAACCTAAGGCTTTTGTTCTCCCTGCGCTTGTTTCACTAATTATATTAAAAAGATTGTGAAAAGTAAAAGATTGTGGGGGGGGGGGGTATGCACTGTTTGTTATATGGGTCAATTGACAGTCTGTGGAAAAGAGGTATTTTGATGGCATAAGTTGTCTATATCAGTTTTTAGAGTAGTCGACTGATATTCTTTGATAACAATCAAAATGTGCATTACACACAATATGAGGGTGTGGCCAGGCCATAACAATGGATGCCCAATGCTGAATCAGCCTAATCAGCTGGAAGTGGGATACAGAGGAGCAGGGGGTGCCAGTTTGAGAGAAAGAGAGAGAGACGCACAAAGTTAAATGTGCGTCAGATTTATGTTATGTTTAAATTCCTTTGTGTTATTAAAAGTTTACACTGACTGCTTGGCCGGTTCCTGCATCCTCCTTTCCCATCTTGTGAATCCGTAAGATTGGTGCCGAAACCCGGGAGGGAGCAGGGATGCTCTGTTGTAGAGCCCTCAGCCACTGATGGAGGGTGGGTCGCCGAGAAGGTATGGTCTGGTGGTCCTGGAGTGGTTTGGCAGAAGGCAGAGGAGCCTGCTGCCATCTGCCAGGAGATGAAGGAGCCGCTGCCATCCACCAGGAAGCGGAGGAGATGCTGCCATTCGCCAGGAGGTGGAGGAGCCACTAACGTCTGCCGGGAGCCTGCTGCCATCCACTAGGAGGCGAGGTCCAGCATGCTTGGGGACCACATAGAACGGTCAGCTGCCCGTAAACGATCTCTCTCTCTGTCGCACCACCATCCGCAGTCAGCCTTTATCCCCCTCTGAGGTTTAATTAGCCTGATAAGGGACCGGGTGCTTATAATCACGACCCGGCCCCACCCTCCGCCCTGTCACAGGCAGCTATGTCAATATCATCAAACCTTATTAGTTCTCATCGCATCTCATAACTAAACATCATGAGGTCATGTAGCAAATTAAGATAGATCCACAAGAATTATGTAAAATAACGGAAATTTTGTGGTCAGAACTTCCAGCTACCCACAAGTACCTAATTAAGTCAGAATCGTGTTTAATTGCTAAAAAAGGCTTTGAACAAAATGTAACCGATATTAAAAATATTTCAAAGGTTTGATACCATAAACTAGTTCTTGCTTTAAAGTGCTAATTATTGCAGCCGAATAAACAAAACTTCCCAGCTGACTAATAAACCAGCCTGATATCCCAGTGAAATCTTAAAGAGCAGGTCAACTTTTCTTAAGCAAAAATCGGTAAATGCTTCTGAATTTTAAAACACTGCCCCCAGTGGCCAAAACGGTAAGTGTTGTAGGGTGTATAGGCTCATGTGTGCTCCATTTATGTCCAGTAGAGGTTGCCAAAAGCTAGTTGTGAAGTGAGTTCTTTTCAGCCATACAGGATGTGTAATACAGTGAAGAGGAATGAATATTTTATGAACTCTACACCCCAACCCAACTAAACCAAACCATTAGTAGAGTAAAAAAAAAATGTTAGGGTGAAAAATGCAACCTCTGAATCAAGCGATTACTTCCTGGTTTTAACGTGGATTAGATTGCAAAAATGTCTGGTGGGAAATGTTGCGAATCATGTTTCAGCATACTGTCAGCGATCCTAGGGTACCATAACTTTCGGAAACAGCAGGCTGACTTCTTGTGTGATCATGTTGTATAAACACCTTTGCAGCTCCTGGAATTTGCATAATAGCCAGCCAGTCATATATGAGCTGATGACTTTCGCCAGCTCATACCATTTTTGTGTGCAATATAAGACCATTGCTAAAACAGTGACTATTCCAGTCTATCTCTTCAATTTAGCCTACCTGTAATGACACCATTTAGGTTGCTTAAAAGTGTAACATTACTAGCATGATATTGGCCCATACAGTCTACAGGCTAATAAACAACTGAATCAAACGTTCTTTCTTTTTGTTAAATTACTCCCATGCAAACGGATAGTATTAGCATGCTTTCTAGTTAGCAAGCAAACTGCAAGAGACCCTAGGGCAGCAATAAGTCATAAACAAAGCATCAGTCATTTTTGCCTACCATTTTCTTTGTTTTCAATTATTGAATAGTTCTGACAAAATGTATTGGTTATTGTTAATTATTAATTTATTAATTAATTAATTATTAAATTATTGTTTACATTCCTGAGCTCATTTGTCAACTGAGCATCAATTTGAAGTGTCAGGTTGTGCATGCTGATCTTATCATCTGTCACAACAAACTCCATGAGCAATGTTAAGTTCTCTATAGAACCAGAATATTAATTATACTCTGATACAAATATGCTCTAGCAGAGCACAACTTGGGTAGCACAACTTCTGTAATGCCCTTTTAATCAAAGGATCAAGGCCACAAATCGAGGTGAAACCCTTATAAAATTAGAGGTGAATCATTATGGGTACAATCATAATGTTGACTTAAAAAGCAACTTTCACGCACCAGTATCTGCACTCTCACACAGCACATCTTTACTCTCCATTTGGAGAAAGTGACAACTGAAGAGAATGTGCGAACCCTCTGTCCTTTAGAACTCTGCTGACTCACTGCCAAAAAGCGTATTATTCTGATGAATGGCACACAGTTGTAGAACTCACGCAGTGCTGGCCTAATTACATCCCATGCCTCGAAGAGTTAGTTAGTACATTAGTGTACAGTATTATTCTACAAAGCAATACTCTTTTGGTCACAAGGAGAAAGACTTATATTAATGTTATTCTCTAGTAGAAATTAAAGAAATAAAAAGTAGAAAGAAAGTTAGATGCTTGCCTGTACAAAACCATGGAGCTAATACAGCAAATGTTGTGTTGTAGGTGGTTGTCAGGGTGTTGCTAAAGTGTACTGAGTGGTCAAAAACACAAGTCAAACGAGCCCACCCCAAGTCTCTATGATATTCTTGTGCTGAGAAATAGCTGGACTCTTTCCCTCAATGTAAGTCTATGGGGTTTGTTGTGTATCATCAACCAGGTGAAATTGTAAGACTGATTGCTTAGAAAAGTAATGATGTGACTCTCCTAAACAAGTCACACAATTTGATGTGATTCTGTAGCACAAATGTTACAGGAATAGTTAAGGTTAGTGGCTTGTTCAAATCACCCCAAGTATGATCAACAGTAATTGGGATTGCCTTAGCAAAAAAAGGAAAAACTGAAAGAAACTATACTCAAAACATTAAAAAAATAAAAGAGATATTTAGCCAAATGGCCAAACAGCTAATTTCCATACAATTAAATCGGATTGATAAAAGGACAAAAAAGTACCATAAAAGTTGTCAATATGACTTGTCCACTAACTCATCTACAGCTGTACGATAACTTTGTGTAAGGAACAGATCTTTTTTAGTCCCAGTTACATTCAGACATAACATAACTAATAAAGACAGATCACCTGCGAGGGGCAAAAATAATAATGTGAATGACAGATGGTGATTAAATGCACATCAGTTCTTAGTTGAGTATCATCCCAAACAAATCAGCACTAAACCCTCTTCTCCTCATCTGGTCTGATTGACATTTCCGCAGCAATCAGAGAGGGGATAAAACTTGAACATTATTAGTTGGGTTTAATACGACAGCTTTCAGGTGTGACTAGCACTAACTAAAGCTCTCAGCAATCGGTCACTCGCTTGTCACAACCAAATTACCAACCATAGTAATGATTGGCATGAATTTTTCAATTTGCATGTTCAGCATGACAGCGTAACAACCAGAGCATGTGTCTTAGATAAATAATAAGAGGCTGCATTCTTAAAGGAAGGGCAGATTATATAATTGTTTCCTTAATTGAATCAGAGTCACTGAAAATGTTTGTTGATGAAGTAATGCTCCTCTCCCTTTTAATTCTTCAATAAATGCATTAAAAAACAAGTGATATCTCTATAGTAAGTCAGCAATATATACTGATCTTGCCCAATATGCATCTTTTTTACTTTATGATTACTTTTATGCTGACTTTATGTTCTTTTGGGGGCTTCAAAATTATGGTACCCATTCACTTGCATTGTATGGACCTACACAGCTGAAATATTCTTCTAAAAATCTTCGTTTGTGTTCTGCTGAAGAAAGAAAGTCATACACATCTGGGATGCCAGGAGAGTATGTGAAAGATGAGAGAATTTTTCATTTTTGGGCGAATTATTCCTTTAAGGAGCATATTATATACGTTCATCAGATATCATAAAATATCGTCTTAAAATTATCCCATTTATCTTCTCCTCTCATCCTCTCAAATGACTTTCATGAGACTTGTGAGACTTCAGAACATATATACTGTGAACTAACTGTCATTGTTTGACTTTAACATCACAGCCACTTGCACTTGGCCTCATGTGCCACTGTACAATGTAGAGGCAATGTTACTACTGTTCTCGTTTAAAGCTGATAGTCATACCTTAATGACTGCCAGCTGGCTGTGTGCGACCACATTCATGCAAACATAATCGGATCCATTAACCAGCTGTGTTATTGCAAAATACTGACAGCATGTAACAAATTATTACTGACACACACAACCTTGTGCTGCAATTATGAAATCACAATGTAATCAGATCTCTACACCAACATTGTCTCTGATATAATGCATTTTGGCTTGTGGTGATACTGATTGACTGATAATGATTATTAATGTTCTTTTCAGCAGCCAAAAGGTAAAGTATAGAGAACTGTCATATTCCCTGTTGTCTTTTGTTTTTGTGCTTTTATGTTGGAATTCTTTAGTTGCTTGTTTCCTGTGTTAGATTTGTAGTCCTTGTAGTTTTATTCCTTGATTGATTGATTCTCCCTGATTGTTTCCCCAGGTTTTCCTTGTTTTCCCTTGTGTATTTAAGCCATTTGTTTTCCTTGTTTCTTTTGTCAGTTTTTGCATCTTTTGTGTATGCTCTTTGCTAGGTTCCCTGTGTTTTGCTTTTCATTTTATTCTGAGTTAGCTTGTTTATTTTTATGCAGCGTGTAGATCCTCATTCCTTGCCTGCCTCGTTACAGGAACATATAGTACATGTTCATAGAAAAAGTCTGACTGTTTTTTCCTTATGAAAAGTAATAACAAATGCATTACTCAAGCAATGATTTGCAAAACACTTTCACAGATCTGATTGTATGATTCCTGATTATTCAATTCCAACAGTTCAACAAAGGGTTGAGTGTCAATAACACTTTGCTTTGCATGCTGTCAATACTTTGCATTAACACGCATGTGATCTTGGATAAGATTGTGTTTGTGTGCACACTCAGCTGGCAGTCAATACAGTATAAGGGCATAATAAGTTCTAAATGAGAAAACATTTGGGCTCTTGGAAGACTGTGCCAGAAGGAATATTTGGCATCTTGAGATTGAAGCTGATAGTGTAAATGAGATATCCTGCTGAATAATACAAATGAAGGACATCCTGCATCATGTACTACAGAGAGTGAAAAAGAGAGAAAAGAGCACTGAGGAAACTGGTTGCTCTTAGATGTTTTCTGAGGAAATGCACCTTGATCGTGTCAGTCTGTCTGGGATATGTATAAGTCCCAAACTCTTTTTGATGGCCATTTAAAGGGATAGTTCACCTAATGAGAATTCTATCATAAAGGCACAAACGTTTATGACTTTCCTTTCCTTTGTGGAACACAAAAATTGAATTTCTGAAGAATATCCAGGTCACTGTTTTCCATCGGTCTTGAAACACAAATTGTCATGTCATAGCATCAATGTGCTATTTTTGTAGTCCATATGACTACATTTTCTTGTCCATTTTAGAGCTTTGTTGGAGGGGAAGGTGATCAGTGAATAGGCAAATTATTTGAATATTATTTCAATATTAAAACTATTTGAATTTTCTTTTTTAAATGATTTAAAGCAAGTGTGTGGTTATTCACAGTTTTCCATAAGAAGCAATGTAAAAACAATTTATACAAGAACTCCAGATGAAGAACAACAACCATTTGAAGTTTTCACTGGAGTAATATTTAATTGAACATGTGGCTTGATCATGTGCAATTGTTGGCTGTCATTACAACTCAAAGTGGTTAATGATTTCAACATAACTAACCTCAGTTTATAGCTTTACATCCTTCACCCTCTCCTTAAATTTTGATTGGTAAGGACTGTCATAAAACAGTCATCACGACTCTCTGAAGTATCGGCACTATGGAACCACATGCTTTTATGACAATTATAACACATTTAATACAGTAAACATGCGAGTTAAAACAACGCAGAACGGAAAACAAAAATAGGCTTCCGTTATGAATCATGGAACACTTCCGTGTTCACAAAAAACTGTAAAGCATACTAGCATATTTGGTCCAATTCTGCTTTTTTGTCCATTTTGAAGCTTGAAAGCCCCAGTTCAATATGATTACATGGAAAGAGCAGCCAAGATATTCCACAAATTTTCATCTTTAGTGTTCCACAATAAAGAGACAGTCAAATCTGGAAAACAAGAGGTTGAGTAAATAAAGACTGAATTTAATTTTTTTGATCAACTATTCCTTGGATCATGTTTAACCAATGAGCCCACGACACCTTTTTTAGACAAACCAATCAATAATTCAAACAAACACACTCATAATGCATTCAGAAAGCATAAAGCATTTCTGAACATTATTAGTGGGATTTCCTAAGGACATTACTGCAACAAATTCATATGTAAGGCTCTGCTTTAGGATTATCACTCCACAAGCAAACATTACACAAAGCACTGTATGAGCATGACAAGCTGCAGTTTAAAATGTGACCCAAAAGGTGGTGCCAGATCTATTCACACAGAGCATCTTGACTTCTCTCTCATCCAGAACACAGTCCTAGAGCTCCACATGATGAAACAAGAAGAATGTGTGATGAAAAGCACATTAAAGTTGTGGTAAGAGACGCTACCCAACACAGTAAACTTATATATGCTCTCAGTATGTGAGACAACAGAATTCATTTTTTATAGTCACGTGAATGATCCTACTTCACTCTTCTACTCTGATAGGCTGATATCGTGCATGAAGAATTTGGACAACCTCTGAATGCCGATTTCCTGAGGGTTTTTTCCTGAGGATTACATATGAATATATTATATAATGTTATATTTTTTCTTATATAAATAATGTATTTCTTGCTGAACCTTAAGCCTGATTATTTTCACGTATCAAACACTTATTTTACTTTTTTATGTGGAGCCACCAAGCAAACTGCACCTCATTTACAATTCAAATCTGCGAGAAATATGGAGTTAAGAGGGGCTGACTAAAACAGATAAAAAATAGGTTACTTTCTAATAAAATAACTTGTGCAACCTTGCACTTCAAACAGCAGCGATTAGACATGTATAACAACCCTGCTTCACAGCGTTTATTCAGTGAAGCTCTAATTACAGGTTATCAGAGAAAAGCAGGCTTAAAGTCTTATGGGACTTGACTACATAGGTTTATTTGACTAAAGGCTGAAGAAAGGTATTATGAAGAAAGGGACTCCGTTTATACGATTATACTGGATATATTTTTGGATACATGTAATTTTAAACAAACAAGCAAAACAAAAGAATACAGAGGAGAAAAAAAAGGTGCACATATATTTAGCAGCAAGTGTCATCCACACAAATGTATAAATCCTAAAATATCATTGGTTATTCCCTTTTCCCGGAATTCAGTTGTTTTTGGCTCCCTTCCATACCAACTCACCTGTTCTTCGTGAGAGACATTACTTAATCAAGCGACCCTCTGCATGTGAGACATTATTACTTTATTTGTTTGCTAATTCATCATATAATAAAAGGGCTAATTTAATGTTATATAATGTATGCAAGTACTGTGTATCTTTGACAGACACTTTAAAAACAGAAAGTTTACTAGCTAGTTGTTGCATTCTTGTAATGTTACTATAGAACTTTAAGAACTGTTATTTATATACAGTATATATAATATAATGTACAATCTGACTTTTGTCATTGCAGTTTATAATTAATTGAAAGGTTGCGACCCCCGAAAAATCAATCATAGCCTTTGTAACAAGAGGTTGCAATGTGTCTGCGTCGCCACTGGTGACTTTAACCACTGATTTCAAAGTTGCTGTAAGGGGACCATCTTTAATTTGCATAATGTATGTCAATTTAGATTAAAAAAAAAGTAAATTAACTGTGCATATAAATAAGCATGCAATATGAACATTTTGGAGAAAGCATTTTTTGTTGGTTGTTGTTGTAGAAAGCAGAGAGAGGCACATGGAGATAGAAACACGATGGAAATTGTGCCCAAGACAAAAAATTACCAAAATGTTCAAAGAGGTGTCCAGGTTTCGGTCCAAAGATTTTTACATGTATTTCTAGGTCAGTGGCCTTCTCACAGTATCCATGATGCAAGATGAAGGTGGTGAAGTAATGCCAGAGCTTTAAAACTATTCACTTGACCTGAGTAATTGCAGATCTCTTTTGAATGTTTTTGTAAGATATTTGGCCCACTCCCCCGGCCTCTCAAATATATGTTGCCCCCATAGGAAACGCGGTTACTCACCTCAATCTCAGTTGCCTTCTGAGACCGTCAATCTGCTGATTTTAGCACTTGGCTTATTGTGCATGACGCCACGGAGACACCGCATGTGGAGGCTCATGCTACACTCCGTGATCCACACACAACTTACCACGCGCCCCATTGAGCACCACTAATCGTGATCACGAGGAGGTTACCCCATGTGACTTTACCCTCCCTAGCAACCGGGCCAATTTGGTTGCTTAGGGGACCAAGCTAGAGTCACTCAGCATGCCCTGGATTCAAACTTATGACTCCAGGGGTGGTAGTCAGCATTAATTCTCGCTGAGATACCAATCAACCAATGACGATGTCTGGTGTGGTTCAACCCCAAACTGTTGTTCCACTGCTGGAGGGTCCTGTGGTGGAGCAAGCCCAGTGGTATCACAGAAGTGGCAGCAGTCAGCATCCCCATATGCTGTAGTAACACTCTATATGGCAACATCGTTCCCAACTGAAAATGAGCAAGGAGCTGCAGAATATTGTCTGCCCGAGCATGTGATAGAGTGGCAAACATTGCACGAAAGTCCAGATTTAGATGCCTTAAATCGAGAATTGGAAGAAAACCACCATCTTTTCTCAGAACTAGAAATAAGATGAATAAAAGCCCTCCCTTTGAACGAGGGGATGAACCTTTACTATGGCTCCCTTCTCCAACAGAGATCGAATTTGCAGAGAGAGAGCCACTGAATGAACTGCATCCCTGACCACCATAGGGACAATCCTCGAGAACTTTGGGGGCCGGTGTCAAAACTGTAAAGCATACCCCCTGCTCAGAGGAGTCAAAACCCAGGGATCTACTGTAGTGGGGGAGGTGGGGGGGGGCATGGTCCCCAGGCAACTGCCGATGATGAGGTTGAAACCTCGAGCATTGTCAGCAGCACAGGGCCTCTGAGGGCTCTGAGGCTGTAGAGTAGGATGCTGGCAGAAGCGTTGTTCTGTATAGTGATGGCGAGCTTGAGCTGCCTACACCTTAAAGGCAGGATTGCGCTGCACCTGTGTCAGCTGGCAAGTGGCCTCAGACAAATCTAGAATGTTAGGCCCAAAGAGGTGCCCAGGAACAATTGGGAGGTCCCACAGAGTCTTCTTACAATCCTCAGGCAGTTGCACCTGAGCAAGCCACACTTGGCGACAGGCTGCCAGTGTGACAGTGTGGCGGTAAGAGTACCTAGTTCATGGGTCACATGGCCCATAGTCAGAAGAGCTGTCAGCATGATCTGAGAAACTGAGGGGTCAACGTTTGCCGATTCCAATATACTGGTGGTAGTGAGGAGTAATTGACAGGTTGTATTCTCAGTGCAGGTTATATAGTCAGCAGATTCGTATGCCTTTTTCAGCAGAGAGTCTGTGTGACCACATTGGGCACTTGGGCTTCTGTAATACAATTTATAGAAGATAAATTGTTATATGTAGTTCTATCTAAAATCACAAGAATGCAACAGCTAGCAAGCAAACTGTAGTAAACATTTTATTGTATGAAATCAGCCCTGTTAAATAAAAAAATAGCAACATATAAAGTAATAATGATTCGCATGCAGAGGGTCCCTTGATGAAGCAATGTCTCTCACGAAGAACAGGTGAGTTTCTTCGTTAAAAAATAGGGAGCCAATCACAACTGACTCCTGGGGAAAGGGAAAAACGTTTGGTTACATATGTAACCTCCGTTCCCCGAGGGAGGGAACGACACGTTGTGTCGGAGAAGCGACACTAGGGGTCTCTCTTGAGCGCCGATATTCACCTCTGATCTTATTGAAAAGGGCCAATGGGAGTTGGCAGTCGGTATTTGCATATCCGCCCCGGACATACGGGTATTTAAGCGGCGCAAATACGGGAGTTCATTCAGGATTTTTCTGAGGGCGGAAATGGTCCGGCCACAACAGTGGCTCGGTTCAGTGACATGGCGGAGGAAAGACACAGCGTGTCGTTCCCTCCCTCGAGGAACGGAGGTTACATACGTAACCAAACATTCCCCTTCTGTCGCTCTCTCCACGTTGTGTCGGAGAAGCGACACTAGAGGACCCATTCCAATCTTGCCATGCGCTGAACCTTGTACGTGGACCGCCCGATACAGAGGCGGGCAGGGATTTCATCCAGTGCCACGCATCGTCTGTACCTGGCTGCACGTACCCTTCCCCAATGCCCCATAAGAACATCGAGTCCTTCTAGTTACCCTGGGAGGGAACAAGGCGATGTTTGCCAACATGGGAACGGGCCAGCCTGGCTGGGCCTCTTTTCTCTCTATGTTTCTCGCATAGAGCAATCACGGCAGGGGCCCTTACACGTATATAGGGAAGGGGTCTTACCCAGACCCTGCGGAGACCACACCTGCCCTTTTTCTTGGGGAGGAAAAGTGGTAGACACGTCACTACGGCCGTCTTAGGGCTGCGTGTGGAAAGTATGGTCGCGGTGGTAGATCCAGCCTTGAAAGGGGAGTTGCTACAGCACGGCGACCGAGGCAGCTGTAACTGCCTAAGGGAGACACGGAGTCGCTTCGTAAGGGGACAGAACCGTGGAATTACACACAGGGGAGTCCGAACAGGAGGCCTTCTTATTTTACCTGTGGAGCCCCTATACCAGTACGGGGTGGCCATCAGGGTACCCGCAGTGGCTTGGGTCGGCGAGTTCCTCCGCTGAACCCGCGGACCCAGAGGGCTGGGGAGGAATCGACCAGGGGCCCGACTTCGGAGTGGAAGCCCTGGGAAGAAGGCGCACTACTTTACCTTGGCGTCAGGAAAAGAGGCTGAGCATAGCGATCCACCGGCCGGTCGGTCTATGTGTTACCGAGTTCTCACGGGCTCGGACCTGAGAAAACACGAGGCGCTAACCGACTCAAGCGGAGGTTGTAAAACCTCGCGAAGGTGTTGGGTGTTGCCCAACCCACGGCTCTACAGATGTCTGCTAGGGAGGTGCCCTTGGCCAGTGCCCACGAGGACACAACACCCCTTGTTGAGTGAGCTCGGACCCGTAGGGGTAGGGGCACGACCTGGGTGTGATAAGCCAGTGTGATGGCATCGACAACCCAGTGGGCGAGCCTCTGTTTGGAGACGGCATTCCCTTCTGCCGTCCCCAAAGCAGACAAAGAGCTGCTCAGAGCGTCTGGGGCTCTGTGTGCGGTCCAGGTAAATGCATGGGCGCACTGGACACAGCAACGAAAGGGCTGGGTCTGCCCCTTCGGGGCAGCGCTTGCAGGTTCACTACCTGATCTCGGAATGGTGTGGTAGGAACCTTGGGCACATAGCCCGGTCGCGGTCTTAGGATCACAGGCGTATCTGCCGGACCGAACTCCAGGCAAGTGTAAGCTGACAGAGAGCGCTTGCAGGTCCCGACCCTCTTAATGGAGGCGGCTGATCAGCAGGGCCATCTTAAGAGAGGGCCCTGAGTCCAACTGATTTGAGCGGCTCGAAGGGAGGTCTCTGGAGTCCTGCCAAGACTACCGAGAGATCCCAGGAGGGAACTAGGCCTGGCGGGAGAGATTCAACCTCCGAGCCTCTCAGGAACCTGAGGATCAGGTTGTGCTTACCCAAAGACTTGCCGTCTACAGGATGCGTGGTGGTGGCGATAGCGGCAACATACACCTTGAGGGTGGGCGGGGACAGCCTCCTGTCCAGCCTCTTCTGTAGGAACAGAAGCACTGACCCTAATCAGCGCATCTCTGCGGGTCTTCGACTCGGGAAGAACACCAATCTGCGAACAAAGCGCCACTTTAGGGCATAAAGGTGCCTGGTAGAGGGGCTCTGGCTTGGTTGATGGTATTCTAGCGAGTGGCCGGTAAGCCGGCTAGCTCTTCAGCGTCCGTCCAGGGACCAGACATGGAGGTTCCAGAGGTCTGGGCGCGGGTGCCAGAGCGTGCCCCATCCCTGAGAGGAGGTCCTTTCTCAGGGGAGTTCAGCCAGGGAGGAGCTGGCTCACTGGGGGAAATCTGCGTGACTTACGCGATGCGCCCGAGTGACCAGCTGTGTGCCAGCAGCGTCTGTCGAGGGAGCCTCTGTTAGGAGCGTACCAGAGCGGGCAGTGGGAGGTTTCCTGGGCGTGAACAGGTCTACCTGGGCCTTGCCAAACCGTTCCCAAATCAGCTGGACCGACTGGGGTGAAGCCTCCACTCCCGCTGGGCAGGCGTTGTCGTGATAAGCGGCGTCCGCTCTGACGTTGAGCTTGCGGGGATGTGAGTGGCACGTAGCGACTTGAGTCGCTGCTGGCTCCATAGGAGGAGGCGGCGGGCGAGTTGTGACATGTGGCGGGGCGTCGCGCGCCTTGGCGTTATGTGCGCCACCACCGTGGTGCTGTCCGATCTCCGCGAGGACATGTTTGTCCCGAACTAGCGGGAGGAACTTCCTGAGAGCAAGAAGGGCGGTCAGCAACTCCAGGCAATTGATGTGCCAACACAGCGGGGCCCCTTTCCAGCGGCCGCTGCTGTGTGCCCGCTGCACCACGGCACCCCACCGGACCGGGGCGTCGGTTGTGACCAGGGCGCGTCGGGACACCTGCTGCAGGGGCACTCCTGCCCGTAAAAAGCAGAGGTCTGTCCAGGGTCGGAGTGTTTTGAGGCAGGCGGGGGTGATCCTTACCCGATGCGTGCCGCGGTGCCATGCTTGTCTCGGGACTCGAGTCTGGAGCCAGTGCTGGAGTGGTCTCATATGCATCAACCCCAGCGGCGCGACGCCTGTGGAGGGCGCCATATGCCCCAGGAGCCTCTGGAAAAGTTTTAGAGGGACCACTGTGCCTGGCTTGAAGGAGGCGAGGCAGTCCAGCACCGACTGAGCACGCTTCGCTCGTGAGGCGTGCTGTCATTGAGACTGAGTCTAACTCCAACCCGAGAAAGAGATGCTCTGAACGGAGTGAGCTTGCTCTTTCCCAGTTGACCTGAAGCCCCAAGCGGCTGAGGTGCGGAGCACCTGGTCTCTGTGTGTGCATAGTAACTCTCGAGAGTGTGCTAGGATGAGCCAGTCGTCGAGGTAGTTGAGAATGCAGATGCTGGCTACTCGTGGCGGGGCAAGGGCCGCCTCTGCGACTTTCGTGAAGGCGATGGGGACAGAGACAGGCGAAGGGGAGGACTTTGTACTGAAACGCCTGGCCGTCGAGCGCGAACCGTAGGAAGGGTGGGTGTCGTGGCAAAATTCAGGCGTGGAAGTACGCATCCTTCAGGTCCACCGCTGCGAACCAATCTAGATGCTGAGCGCCAGCCAGAATATTTCTCTGCGTAAGCATTTTGAGCGGGAGTTTTAACAAGGCCCGATTGAAAACTTCGCAAGTCCAGGATTGGTAAGTAAGCCGCCGCCTTTCTTGGGTACAATGAAGTAAGGGCTGTAGAAACCCTTCCTCATTTCGTTTGGAGGGCCGGGCTCTACAGCGCCCTTGGCTAAGAGGGTCGCAATTTCTGTGCGCAGGGAACTGGCGTGCTCGCCGTGTACTGCTGGAAGCGGGCGCCCTGAAGGGCGGGGAGCGAGCAAACTGAATTGCGTAACCGAGTCGAATGGTCGGTGCAGCCAGCGTGATGCGTTGGGAAGCGAAGCCACGCTTCCCAGCTCTGCGCTAGGGGCACCAAAGGGACGAGTATTTTGGGCGTACCGGCGGGGCCTGCAGCGAGCGGAACAGGTAATGCAGCGTCGGGCGGCCGTTGCGGCCTGAGGCTGAGGTGCTGAGAATAGACTCAAAGCACTTACCTTGCTCCAGCGCCCGGCAGGCGGGTTCTTGACTGAGGAGGAGGTCTGATGTTGGCGTCCTCTGGACTCATCTGAACCGGCCAGCCGAGGGACAGTCGTGGGCAGGCGGAAGGCGGGATCGCCGGCGTCCGGTGTACCGGGACTGTTGTGATCTGAAAGCACATTGCCGTGAGAGCGGCATTTGCGAGCCAGGTGACCCAGAGGCAAAGGAAATAGCTCTTTTATTGAGAATATGGGTACCACAGCCCCGTCAGGGGTGTGGCAAATGAAAAAACAAAGGATTCTCCTCCCGGCCCTCCACCGGGGGCGGGCAGTCTTACCACCTCCGGAGCTAGCGTCTTGGCTCTGGGTCGGCTGTCTCAGGAGCGGCTAGGAGCCTTCCGGGTCCTGGAGGGGTTACGTGAGACAGGGGTGTGCGCCACCTGCGGAGTGCTCAGCAGCTGGGGCTAAGAGCTGGGCCCGGGTTGAGGCGGAGCAGGAGCTGGTTTCCTCGCAGGGGGCGCCCTCAGCGGGCAGGCGGGGCAGGGCCCGTGGCGGCAGGTCTGCGGCGGGGCATGATGTGCTGAAATGGCCTCCGTCTGCTTCTTCACCGCGGAGAACTGTTGGGCGAAGTCCTCGGCGGTGTCACCGAAAAGGCCAATCTGGGAGACAGGTGCGTCCAGGAAGCGGTTTTTGTCAGCCTCACGCATCTCGACCAGGTTGAGCCAAAGATGGTGTTCCTGGACCACTAGGGTGGCCATCGTCTGTCCGAGTGCCTGCGCTGTGGCCTTCGTCAGCTCTCAGGGCGAGGTCGAGTCAGCTGGCGCAGTTCCTGCAGCACATCAGGATCAGGTCCACCCCGTGCATGTTTCTGAGAGCTTTGGCCTGGTGGACTTGCAGGAGGGCCATTGCATGCAGGGCAGAGGCAGCGCGTCCAGCCGTAGTGTAGGCCTTCGCGTTAGCGAGGATGTTGTCCTACAGGGCTTGGATGGGAGTGCAGGCGACCCGCCAGGAGGTAGGGCTACCGGGGCATAGATGGTGCGCAACTGCCCTATCAACCTGGGGAATCAGCGTCGTACCCGTGGGCTCTCCGCCGTCGAGGGTGGAGAGAGTGGAGCGGGTGGCACCTAGATGAGCAGAGAGCAGGGCTCTCCACGTGAGCGTCAGCTCATCATGCACCTCCGGGAAGAAAGGGACCGGGGGATCGCGAGGCATGAACGGCGCTGCCCCAGGAACCAATCATCCAACCGAGAAGGCTGTGGGGAGGATGGAGGGTTCCAGTCCAACCCCACGCTCAAGGCGGCCGGGCAAGCATGTCGGACATCTGCGCGTCGGCCTCAGCCTGGGCCTGCTGGCCCGAGGCGGCAGTCCAGGGAGTCCTCAGCATCAGACACCGCACTCTCCGATGCAGCGGCGAGCTCATCTGCTTCGGACTCGGGAGGATAGACAGCCGGGCCGTGAGGCAAGCCGCTATCGCCGCTGGCGTGGGCGGAGACCAGCGGCGTGTCGAGAGCGGGAGGTTCGCGGGGGTTACCGGCGAAACTGCACCCGCTGCCTCCCCAAATCGCCCCCAGCGCCAACCGCACCGTCCTTAATCCCGTGGGAAGAAGGAGCAATGCGAGGTGCAGCTGGGGTGGCTTGCTTTCTGTTGAAGCGAGCAGCGACACTAGCGTGGTCATGGTCATGTTCTCGCAGTGAGAACATGAACCATCCTAAGCGCCGCCTCGGTGTGATCGCGGCCCAAACACACGAGACAGCGCCTGTGGCCGTCTGAAGCAGAGAGCACTCTACGCATCCAGGAGCGACACAGGGGCGGAAAGGCATCTTGAAAAGACGGCGTCCTTAAAAGGGCGTTCAACGCCGCTGTGTTTGCTCTTTTGAGAAAATTACTCTTTTAGTAAAAACTCTTTTAATACACAGTGTGTGTGTATGCGTGTCTGCGCTGTCGAGCGCTCAGGGGCAACAGTGCATGCCGTGCACTGAGAAGGAGAAAGCCGCTGTTGTGCGCCGTCAAGATCCAACAGCATGCAGATCGTCAGCGGAAAACAGGAAGGTTTAAGTGGCGTGTAACTCGCAGCAAACTGCAGACAGACCATCGGCTCCGAAGAAATTTTCTGAATGAACTCCCGTATTTGCGCCGCTTAAATACCCGTATGTCCGGGGGCGGGATATGCAAATCTCCCATTGGCCCTTTTCAATAAGATCAGAGGTGAATATCGGCGCTCAAGAGAGACCCCTAGTGTCGCTTCTCCGACACAACGTGGAGAGAGCGACAGAAGGGGAACCAATGATATTTGAGGTTACACACAAAACAACGCCCCACGACCGACAAAATTAAATGCTGTTTGTGTGAGCAAAGCAAGTACAATGATCTTGCTTGCATGACAGAGGTTTCTGTGCGTGTGAGTGCTTGCTTTGCATGCGCAGGATATTTTGTGCACACAAGGGTTTAAAATTTGCTTCTCTCGGCAATGAACCGTGTGCGACTGTCAATAATGTGTGCGGATTGTTGGCATTGATTTGCCACTGAACTTTCTTTATCAGTGATAGTTTGCCAGAAATACTCACCCTCAAGTTGTTCCAAGCACTTTCATGGAACACAAAATAGGAGATGTTATGCTGAATGTCATTCTAATAAATTTCTCCATACAATGAAAGTGAATGTTGACTGGGGCTAACATTTCTGCCTTATATCTCCTTTTGTCAGCCTGATCACATGAAAATTATGTGATTGAAATTATGTGAAATTAAATTACATTTTTCAACATTGCTGCAGTTTCATGGTGAAGCGCCCACTGAGGGACGCTAAAAATAAGCTGAATGTTCTCCCAATTTGGAATGCCCAATTCCCAATGCACTCTAAGTCCTTGTGGTGGCGTAGTGACTAGCCTCAATCCAGGTGGAGTAGGACGAATCTCAGTTGCCTCCGCGTCTGAGACTGTTAATCTGCGCATCTTATTGCATGGCTTGTTGAGTGCATTACCTCGGAGACGTAGAGAGTGTGGGGGTTTCACAATTTTCTCTGTGGCATCCACGCACCATACACCATACACCCCACCGAGAGCAACAACCACACATTATAGCAACCACGATGAGGTTACCCCATGTCAAACTACCCTCCCTAGCAACCGGACCAATTTGGTTGCTTAGGAGATCTGGCTGGAGTCACTCAGCATGCCTTGGATTCAAACTCGTGACTCCCGGGGTGGTAGTCAGCGTCAATTCTTGCTGAGCTACCCAGGCCCCTAAAAATTTTGTTTTTTAGGGTTAATGCTCTATGGAGATTTGATTGAACTACCTAACCTAAACCTCAAATCTAAGCCAAACCAATAGTGTCATACAAAGTAAATGTGCACAGAGCATTAACCTTAAAAACCTGTTTTTCTAGTTTTAAATAAACAAATCCGAAATCTATACCCTAAATCATACACCTAAACCTGATTGAAAATGTCATAAAAGCAAATTCGAGGTGACCGAAACAGAAATCATGATATTAGTCATGACCAGTTATATAAAAATTTATTTATTTATTTTTTATTTATTTTTTTAGTTTAACAAAGCAAAATCAAAATGTCTCCAAGTACCCACTGGTTGGGAAGACTAGTTTTTGTTTGTTGCTGGTGTCTTTTATGTTGTGTCTTTATGTCATTACTTATATGTGAAAGTAGGGTGCTGTACAAGATACGCAGTGACTTTGGTTGAGATCCTTCTAGGACATGACAATGAACGGTGCTCTTATTTCTCCAGAAGGTCTGCTTCAAAGCCTGTCTCATTAAAGCCACATAAGGCAGGCCTGTCAGATTGCTTTGTTTGTCGTATAAAAATAGAGGTCAATGGCATGCACTAGTGGGCATAGTTATGCATATTACAAATGCTAATATGTAAATTAGCATCAACACAAACATGTTATAATGGTTTGTAACAGATTGCACATATGAGTTGACCTACTTGTGCACTTAAAACAACCACAAGCATTTTACTTTCCTTCTCCCTCTTGCACACACACACAATCATTCACAAATATAGGGCATAGGAGACAGAATGAACCCTGAAAATAATCTTAATATGTCCAACTGCTCTTTAAAGCTGAAGTGTGTAATTTCTGTGTTACTAGCATTACCAAACACAACTGCAAAAATAATCACTGTTTTCAAACATATTTCCCAAACACTTTCCAAATCTTCCATTGGTCAGTTAAGCACACTGCTAACATTTCTAGTGTCTAAATTGGCCTATATCATCATCTAAAAAAGCTTGGATGTGTTCTGACATGAAGCCCAGTGGAGCGCCTTATCTATCCACAAAACTGGTAATTGATGTCCAGCCGTCCTGAAGAGTGAACATGAATCAATTGTGTGTGTGTGTGTGTGTGTGTGTGTGTGTGTGTGTGTGTATGTGTGCGTGTATTTATCACTTTGTGGGGACCAAATTTCCCCATAAGGATAGTAAAACCCGAAATTTTTGACCTTGTGGGGACATTTTGTTGGTCCCCATGAGGAAAACTGCTTATAAATCATACTAAATTATGTTTTTTGAAAATGTAAAAATGCAGAAAGTTTTCTGTGAGGGTTAGGTTTAGGGGTAGGGTTAGGATTAGTGGATAGAATATAAAGTTTGTACAGTATAAAAACCATTATGTCTATGGAAAGTCCCCATAAAACATGGAAACACAACATGTGTGTATGTGTGTGTGTGTGTGTGTGTGTGTGTGTGTGTGTGTGTGTGTGTGTGTGTGTGTAAAAGGCCTGTTCACAGCCAACAGAAGAGTTTCATTTAATTAAACAGAAATATGTAGTATTTAGTTTCAATAGCACCATCCACTGGATGTACATCCCCTGATTTTCAGGTCTGGTTATGAAATAGACCGCACATTACTTAGTGAGGAAGGAGGAAGATTAAAGTGATAGTTCACCCAGAAAATAAAATTCTGTCATTATTCAGTCATGTGAATGAGAAATGTTGCTTCACTCCAAACCTGTATGACTTTCTCCCGTGGAGAAAGGAGAAACACAAAAGGAGACAATTGAAGAAACTTCACACTGTTTTTAGACATATAATAAAAGTGAATAGGGACACATAAAAAGACTGTATGGCTTCAAAAGACTGAGAATATTGTGCATTATCAACTACTTTTAGAGTGGTTTTAATGCATTTTTGTCTAACTCTAAGTGAACCTTTGTTTCATTTTATGTTAAAAAAGCAGTGTGACAATTTTTGTATTTTTCCTTTTGGGCTCCGCTAAAGAAGTTATTTGTTTTTGTTTTTTGATAACATAAGGAATTAGAATTTTTGGGTGAATTATTCTTTTAAAGGGGTCATGACATGGGTTTTTTTATTGTATTATTATGTTCCCTTAGGTGCAATTATAGTATTAATATATTTTTTTTTAAGAAAAACTTTTAAAATCTAGTGATTTATGACCTTTTCCCACCCTGTTTCTCATCCTCTGATTCAAACAGTCTGTTTTGGGGCGTTTTCCATTTAAGACTTCAGTGTTAACGCCCACTGTTATGATTGGCTAACGTCAGTGCCTATGTATCAATTATTGACGCCCCAGCCAGAACAATATGCAAGTAAACTAAGTAAAAACACTGTGATTATTCATAATGAATGAAATTGAGCTTTAAAAAGTAGTTTAAAGTTTAAAATAGATTACTTACAGTTTATGCGTCGTCGTTGTTCCCAGAATAGTCGGCACGGACTTATCTTTGAGCAACAGTTTTCTGGCAAAGCCAGCATCATATTGAGATTTGTTCTCAAAACAGTCATCCTTAAAATGTACAGAACAAACGCTTAAGTTAACACTGCCGTGACTGGGACGTCCGCAAAAAATAAACTGCATCCATTTTTCCCTGACGTCTGGATCTTTCGGCAGCTTATTCAGAGGTTTTGTTTGACCACAGCCAGGAACAGCACATCTGTGTGGCATCGTAATTTTCCTGTGCACAAGTAGTCTCTGTCAGAGCTCGCTGTCCATCGACTGAACACTTGTGAGGCGCACGGCGATACTGAAATGAGCGTAGTTGTCTTGGCGCTTAAAGCGTAGTTATCTTGTGCTGGAGGCGGTCATATGCAAACGCTGGTACGTCACTTCTAACCGACACGTCACTTCTAACCATGAATCCAGAACGAGCTGTATTTTGAGCTTGATTAAATAAATGATTTGTTTAGAATGGGGAGGACGTCTTAAAATATTAAACTTGCAGGACGTTTTAATGATACAAAGACCTCTTATATACCAAAAGATCAAGGCAAATTTGGTTTCTCATGTCATGACCCCTTTAATTGGTGCAGGCTTGTGAAGGTGCAAATAAACACTCCAACAATATAATTTAACCGACAACCACATTATTATTACTACCATTAAACGTATACTATCAGTATCAGTCTGTTGTCACTTCTGAAAGAAATGAACAGAACAAAATGATTATGCCACAACTTCCTGTTTCCTCATAGTCCTTCCTGCCTGCATTAAGCTGTGCAACATAAGAAATGTCAAACAGAATAAAAAAAATAAAAAAAAACGAATTCACTCAAAAACAACTCTTCAAAAATCAGAAATACAATACAATAAGAAAATGATTCTGTAAAGCTGCTTTAGAACAATATGTATTGTAAAAGCACTATAATAATAATTGAATGGGTTTACTTCCTACCGAGAACTTCACAATGAATTACTGATGTACACAGAACAGAACAAATCAGCAGTGCAACACCCTTCACCAAACTTAATCCAGTCAGACTTCATAAAACTCACTGAACCTTCAGACACCTCTGCCCTTTAGCATAAAGCTCATACAAATTCATTAGCCCTTTTAATAGACATATAGCAACAAATCCACATGAGAAGCAGAGGTGTGTTTTCATACAGGTTCATTTGCAAGTGCATTTAGATCTCATTTTGATAACTGCCATTGAGCTGCAAATGTATATGCTGGATTACCATGTTAAAATGTTTAATAAAGAGATGCCTTTATCTAGTGAATATTCACTGTCCACCTGTTCCATTCTAAACATGTTGCTCAGCCGACTACAACCAACATCAGAGTTGTAGGGTTAAATTACAGTTTGCCTCATTCTAAAATAAACCTACAAAGGCCTTTCATCATCTAATGTGTTAGATTCTGTTTGATAGAAATTAAATAAAAGAAGAATTTTTTTTTTATATAGTGCAGCCACTCCATATGCTTTTAAGAGGCCGACAGAAGCAAGCATAGTCTAATGAACATAATATATGTATCATACATATATATATATATATATATATATATATATATATATATATATATATATATATATATATATATATATATTACCTAGACACAGATTGAGTGTACTGATTTACTGATTGCTTTGAACAAAGAACGGTTCTTACTTAATAATGTACAAATAATTAATTATGGAAATTGCTTGCAATTAAGTATTAAACTTTCAATAATATTCCAATAACAATATTTACAATATTTACCATATTTCAATACCAATACCGATTAAATACCGATACATAAACAAATACATTATTGTGTTATTAAATACAAGCACAACAACATTGAGAGCTGCAAAACAGTCACCTCTGCGGAGAGGCGGCACTGAGCACCCACAGGTAAACAGAGCAAAACACATAAGTGAGAAGACCGATGGCAAACGCAAAGTAATCTTGGGATTCTTAAGTTGTCCTTTTTTTGAATAAGCCTTGTTGTGCATGTCACGCTCAGCTTTGAGAACAACACTTGTTCGTATTGGATAAGCCGGTAATAACGCAGTAAAATTTTTATTTTGAAACCGGGGGAAGAGGGCAAAATAATTACACATTCCAATCGGTTTTTGCTGCTTAATAATATTGGATTATGTACTAATTAGTAAAGCCAGTATTTAACTAGCTCTTTCCCTGAATGACATTGCATTTCAGATAAAATCACCAAGCTGTCTTATTTTTCAACACCTCTCCTCTATATAACCAACTCTTCCAGTATGTAGAGACTATGTCCAGCTAGCTGTGCTTGTCCATTCTGGTATAATGGGTAGCATGAAGACTATACATTTTTCTTGTTAAAAATCCTGTTTCTTGTGGAAATATGACACTTTACAAAAGTCAAATTGTTGTGTACCATGATGCAGGAATTGTAGTAGCAGTACAGTGAATCTAATCAAGGTATAGACAAAAGTTACAAACTAATGCTTTTATGCTTCTTCAAGAATTAATCAAATGAGTTTGCAGGTTGCTGCCAACACGATCACATGGAAAGTCAGCATGTTGTTTCTGAGAGATCTAGTACCCTAGGATTGGGCACATTATACAGACTTACTGACAAGCGGCATCTGCCATCATACATTATTGCATCAGCTCCAGCTTTTTTACCTTCCCTTGTAACATGAACAGAACCGCTTTGAATCAGCAGCATGGGAGACCTGTGTCCATATCCCACATTGACACCAGGAAGAAATCATGTTCAATTAATCGATTCAGAGGTTGCATTTTCTCCCTAACATTATATTTGTACTCCACTAATGGTTAGGTTTTAGTTTGAGGTTTACGTTTATTAAATAGCATTCCTCTTCACTGTATTACATCCCGTATAGCTGAAAACGTCATGGTTACTGTTGTAACTTTTGTTCCCGAGGGAAGGAACGAGACGTTGTGTCGAATGAAGTGACACAAGAGGTCTTCCTGTGATGCCAAACGTACCTCTGAACCTGAGAAAAGGCCAATGTCAAGTTGGCAGACAGAATTTGCATGCCCCGACCCGGACATATGGGTATAAAGGGAAGCTGGGCAGCGAGTGCCAGTCAGGATTTTGCACTGAGGAGCAGAAAATAAGGTATGACCGTTTACAGTGGTAGGTCTAGTGCTGTTCCCTCGGGGTACAGAGGTTACAACAGTAACCATGACGTTCCCCTTCTGTCACTCACTTGACGTTGTGTCGAATGAAGTGATACAAGGGGTCCCATATAAAAATGCCACGCACTGACCATATTAAGTGAACTGCCGAGACAGGTGCAAGCAGGCTACTGCATGCTAGAGGCAACTGTGTCCTCCCCAACGCCCCCAAAAAGGTGTCATATACAGATCTTAGGTTCCCCGTACCCCTGAGTGGGGGAACAGGTACTACATGACTAGCATGGGAGCAAGCCCAGCAGCCGTGCCTTTTCACTCACTATGTCTCTCACATAGGACATCTTAATGCTATGAAATAGGTCGAGGAAGGCGGTCTTTCCTGGTCCTATTCTTTCAGGGGGAAAAGACCCTGCGTAGGCCACATCCTGCCCAGTCTAGGGGGAGGTAACATGTGGCAAATACACCACAAGGGTTGTGAAGCCGTACGTGGGAAATGGCACTACAAGCACGGCGACCGGGGCAGACCCGCCGACAGGGGGACCGTACCGTTGGAAATACATCACGGCGAGTTTGCCTGAAAGGGGAACTAAGCCAGTGGAGCCCGTCCCCAGTACACAGCACCTGTGACTCATAGTGGGTCTGGCCGCGAATTGCTCCACTGAATTTGCTGGCCAGAAAGCTAGGGAGGAGAACATCCAGGGAGCGACGCTTAGTGGCTAACCTGGGATAGAAGGCACACTGGATCAACTTGGTGAAGGGCGCTGTGTGCGACTGGAACACCCATTCGTTGTGCCACGTTACCGAGTTCTACCGGCTCGGACCTGACAAAATACAGGATGAGACCGACTCAACCCTGAGATTGTAAAATCTGGCAAAGGTATTGGGTGTTGCCCAGCCCGCTGCTCTACAGATGTCTGCTAAGGAGGTGCCATGGGCAAGTGCCCACGAGGATGCCACACTTCTCGTAGAGTGTGCTCAAACCCGCAAGGGAAGGGCACGGCCTGGGTGTGATAGGCTAAGGAAATAGCATCAACGACCCAGTGAGCTAACCTCTGTTTGGAGACGCTGTTCCCTTTCCACCATCCGCCGAAGCAGACAAAGAGCTGCTCAGAACATCTAGAGCTCTGCGTGCGGTCCAAATATATACTCAAAGCACGTACCGGACACAGCAACGAGAAGGCTGGGTCTGCCTCCTCCCAGGGTAGCTTGCTTGCAGGCTCACGACCTGGTCCCTGAAGGGGGCCATAGGAACCTTGGGCCTTGAGAACTCCAGGCAACTCCAGGCAGGTGTTGCTGACAGAGAACACATGCAGGTCCCCAACCCTCTTGATGGAGGCTAACGCGATCAAGAAGGCCGTCTTCAGGGAGAGGGCCTTGAGCTCAACTGAATCAAGCGGCTCGAGGGGGGATCTCGGAAGGCCCGAGAGGACCGAAAGGGAGGACCTTGTACTGATACGCCTGGCCGTCGAACCACAAGAAGGGTCGGTGTCGAGGCAGAATGGAGACGTGGAAGAACGCGTCCTTCAGGTCTACCACCGCGAACCAATCTAGCTGTCGAACGCAGGTAAGAATCTGTTTCTGCTTGAGCATTTTGAACGGGAGTCTGTGTAAGGCCCGGTTAAGAACTCGCAGGTCCAAGATTGGTCACAACCCAGCGCTTTTTTTGGGTACGATGAAGTAAGGGCTGTAGAAACGCTTCTCCATCTAGGCTGGAGGGATAGGGAGCTTTTATGACCATCAGAAGTGGAGAGAAATCAACTGCATCCAGGAACTACACAGAGGTGGGAAAAGATTTTTAAAAAGATGCGTCCTGAAAAGGACATTCAACGCCTGCTGTATATTGCTCTTTTATGAGTGGGAACTCAAACTCTTTTAGAGGAAATAAACTCTTTTTAGGAGGAGAAACACTCTTTCAGGCAATGAAAGCACTGTTGAAGCACCCAGGGGCGTGGACTGCACAGTGTGCAGAGAGAGAGAGAACGCCAGCTAGAAACGCATGTTGATCCAACAGCAGTGCTTATCGCCAGTAGAGGTGAGTGGAACAGTGGTGAACTCAGCTTGCTGTTGCACAACCGTTCGGCTCCGAAGAAAAATTCTGACTGGCACTCGCTGCACCGCTTCCCTTTGTCCAGGGCGGGGCATGCAAATTCTGTCTGCCAACTTGACATTGGCCTTTTCTCGGGTTCAGAGTTATATTTGGCGTCCCAGGAAGACCCTTTGTGTCACTTCATTCGACACAATGCCGAGTGAGTGACAGAAGGGGAAAAACTTGCTTCTCAACTCACTTTTGGCATCCAGCCATGCACATTTCATCTGGTAAATGGAGCTCACATGTGCCCATACGTCCAACAACACTTACTGCTTTGGCCCCACCAGTGTTTCGAAATTCGGTAAGCACAGACCAATTTTACCTAAGAAAAGTCAACCTACCTTGTTTCTGATTTCACTGTGAGATCAGTCTGTTGGTATATGCAAAAATCTGTGAAACTGCACAAACTGAAATATTTAAGGGTAACATTTATTATGCAATTTCTCTAAATGTAACCTAGGCTTTATTCAAGCTGTCAAACAACAAAGTGACGAACTTCTTAAAAATTCCCTACATCCTACTCAATGTATCATCTAGCCTAGCCAAAACTCAACAATGTATCTCTTGACAATTTTGGTCGAAATTAATGTAATGTAAAACTATGAGTGGCACTTGATGGTGTGATAACGTTTTGAGCAGCCCCCAAAGTCATAGCTGGGCACTGCCAACAAACGCTTACATTCAATGAGTCAATGTGCTTACATTCATAGAAAACAATGGTTTCAAATTTTAGTACACTGTATGTTGTCTACCTTTCAAGTCCCATTCCAGTGTCTAGTTTTAGTCTTACAAAAAGGTAATCTGTAACCCCATCTCCCCACAAGAATCCGACATTTGAGATAACATCCCTACACAGTCACTAGAAATAGAAAAAACACCAGAGTCATCAGAGTCATCCTGGATTGTGCTTCCATCTCATTTGTGCAGGGCATGAGGATATCATAAAAACATTTCAGCTCCTGGGAAAGAAACCAATTTATATTAAGCCAAATGGCCTCATGTGATCCATGCATGTTTAGATAATTTTCTATGTGCCTCTGTGGGGAGGATGTTGAGGGTGACAGGAGAGTGTGATGGTATAGAACAGAACGTTGAGTATTCATGTCTGAAGAAGACATAAGAAAACAGGGTGCCGCACTACTTTGGTTTACCACAGTGTGTGTCAGGAAATGTGACTCAAACATCTTCACAGTTTTTTAAACTTGTTTGCTTGTGACATACATTCACTTGTAATCAATGCGATGTAATCAACTAATCTATCTATAGTATTCTTAATTCATTGGTTTAGAAGAGATGCTACGAACAACTGATCTAACTCAGTCTTGATATATTTTAGATATGTAAATCAGAACTGCAGAACTAACAACATGAACGTTAGGTTGGTGATCTACAAATCCTAGTCACTTCCTGTTCACATATTGTCATTAAGCTAATTTTTTTGCACTTGTACTGGACTG
Organism: Xyrauchen texanus; assembly: GCF_025860055.1. Taxonomy (NCBI): domain Eukaryota; kingdom Metazoa; phylum Chordata; class Actinopteri; order Cypriniformes; family Catostomidae; genus Xyrauchen; species Xyrauchen texanus. The sequence goes on from NC_068279.1 coordinate 36,833,713, forward strand.
CTAAAGCATGCATGTGGCCAAGCAATTGACATATCCTATGTATTAGAACCCAAGAGGCAAAGGCCATTTTGGCAAAGGCCAAAAGGCAAAGGCCTTTTCGCCCTATCAAATCTTTTAAAACTTCTCTTATAAATGACTAACCATCTACCACTTAATGTAATCAACTGCTCTGAAAGAAAACACAGATCTACAGTAGTGCCAAATCACCAAAATTTTTGAAAGTGTGACTTATGTAACTAACTGAGATACACTTTTCTGTTCTTGCCACTGTAATTTTCTTGGACTGAAATTTAATCATATTGCAGAAAGCAGCCAGAGCCAATTCAATTAAAGGCAATTAAAGACTATGAAGCCTTGACACATACAGTACTAAAACAATTCAGCAAATCAGCAAAATGAGAGCAATGAAGTATGTTACCTGCCAGAAGCTTTTTCCACACTATTAGATAGTGACAGAAACCTCCAATGTGAGGTAATAAAACATGATGAAAACAGCACAAGAGGAACAGCATGCGTTATACACACTGACTTTTCACGTATGACCTTGTATAATCTGTTCTGCTCTAGATAGAGATCACCCAGATCTATACCTATCAATATCTTTAATTCATGGTCACAAAACCCTCTCTGTTAAATTTTTCAAACAGAACAGCATAGAGATATAGGAGCTGAGTATGGAAGCAAGGTATTATATTAGCAGAATAGAGGGAAAGATATAGGAGAGGGTTTAATTATGGATCAGATGAAATGGGTCACTGACTCTATGATTGCCATCTTTGCATTACATGCCAATGAACATATGTAACCCACATAACATATTGTATGCATTAAAGGTATATTCCAGGTTAAATTAACCTGGAATATACCAATATATATATACCTTTCAGAAGTTAACAGCGTTTTCATTAAAGGGATATTTTATCAAAAACTCTCAGTCAGTATTCATTTTCATTGCACTTTTTTTGCATACAATGAAAGTCAATGGTGACTGAGGTTAAAAACTTGAACAACATTAGGGTGAGTACATTTTGACAAAATTAGCATTTTTGGTTTACCCATCAATGTCAATGTCAACCTATGTCAATTCAAACATCTGGGGCATCAAATATGATAACCACAAAAAGCTGCTACATGTTAACAATGCTTCATCGGTCGAGAGCTCGTATACGAGTGAAAGAATTTTGTGACTATGAAAAACTTTCTCATGGGAGTGTTAGAAAAGTAATCATAAATGTTTGTTATAACTAAATGGATAAATATATAATCAATATTTTAATCTGAGAGAGAATGTACAATGTAAAATGGCATCTCTAGATAATGTACGAGCTACAGAGGACACACATAAGCCACACTTGTCAATGTTACATTAGATAACAAAATATGCTTGTAACATTCACCTTGTCTCGTTTTGCCCTTACCTCTTCTTTGCCCATTTTGTCCCTTTTGGTCTTCCGTAAGTTTTACTTTCGTCCCTTATTTAACTCCACAGTCCCCTTGTTAGCGTTCATGTTCTCTGTTATTAGTTTCACCTGCACCCGCCCCCTCTGGCTCTCGCGCTCGCTCACAATCATCAGAGTATTAGTTTCACCCGCACGCGTTCTAATCACTAGATTATTAGTCTCACCTGCACTGTTCGTTTTCCCCTATATATACGCTGCCCTTTCGCTTCACTCTTGTTGGTTATTGTTTAGTTTACCCCTTCAGCTTTGCCAGCTCTAGTGTTCCCCTAGCTTCCCTGTCTTTTCCTCTCGCTTGTCTCGTCTCGTTTGATATACTCTGATTCCCGGCTTCGACCCAACGCTCCCTCGACTACTCTTCTGTGGATTTGCCCTTTGATATACTGTGATATACTGTGGCTTTTTTTTTTTTAAGGATAGCACAATTGTACTTTTCAAGCACATCAAATACAATAAGCACATTTTCAAGCACATTTTACAAAAATAATATTTGTAGGTTTAAAATTATAATACAGTAGATATGCTGTTCAAAATTTTGACAAAAAGTATTTGGACACTGTCTGTTTGTCCAACATTTTAATGTAGAGAACTACACCTGTGGTTACTCTGTCCCTGTGTGAACATCAGGGTAAATTACTTCATGCATTCACTAAAACTTAGGCCTCCCTTGGGACCAGTTGGCTTAAAGGGATAGTTCACCCAAAAATGAAAATTCTCTCATGTTTTATTCACCCTCATGATATCCCAGGTGTGTATGACTTTCTTTCCTCACCAGAACACAGTTGAAGAAAAATAGAAAAAATATCTCAGCTCAGTAGGTCCTTAAAATGCAAGTGAATGTTGATCAGACTTTTGAAGCTCCAAAAATCACAGTCAGTCAACATAAAAAATAATCGATACAACTCCAGCAGTTAAATGAATGTCTTCTAAAGCAATACGATCACTTTATCCATAACCCATCACTGCCGTTAGGCTTTACAAGTTCACATTCTGTACAGAATACACCTATTATATGGCTTCTGAAGGTATGGATTTAACCACTGGAGTCATATTGATTACTTCTGTGTTTCCTGTATGTGATTTTTGAACCTAAAAAGGTCTGGTCACCATTCAATTGCATTGTATGGACCTACAGCTGATATATTTAAAAATAAAGTTAGTGCTTAGCCTCTATAATGAACTACACATGAGGTGCATCAGCAACATACATTGGCAGATCAACCTGTTTTACTGTCAACTGCTTTCAAACACATGGGAGCTAACCTGCCAATATCCTGTTCATGCATCACTGAGTTAATGAGGAAACTGTCTGATATTGAATAAACAACCACCCTGGGGAAATGTCAAGAAAGTGTCTATTTTAAAGCTCAACACGTGTAGGCTAAATACAAAGGCATTATTAAACAACATTACGCTCACGTCACTTTTCTGCTGTTTAAAAATAACTCTCACACTTACCAGATCACTGGCGTTTTTAGCGAGCTCATCCTCACTGGATGCCGCTGAATCCACAACCAGCTTCTCAAAGCACGTCGAGCCCAAGGACGAGCTCTTCTGCTGGGACATCATCGCCACATGAGACACGAACAGCTTCGGGCTTCCGTGCGCGGATACGGAAATCTCCGGTTTACTGACTGATGCTCCATCAGCAGCGGCCAGCGGTGATGTCCCGAGCCCTTTACCGGCGCTCGAGTCCGGCTGGTCGCTGCCGAAAGACGGTGGAGTTGAGCAGCACAGATTGGGCTGTGAGGACGAGAAGACCCGATCCAGGACCTGTGATTTCTTTCTTTTAAACATCCACAAGCCACTCTCTTTTTTACCATCCCCGCTGCGTCGGTCGGAGCCCAGTTTGGGGCTTAAAAACGGTTTGGTTTTCTCCTGGAAATTCCTCCACATCCTCCGCTGGTAGGAGGTTGATTGTGTGTCTTTGGCACTCTCATCCACCTTGTGCTTCTCCTCCATAGTTCTCGTCTAGCAGCAGCGGCAGCAGACAGCCAATGAACTGAAGAGCGCACACGAGCGCGTCCACCTCGATCACACTTACAAACGACACTCGGCAACTTACAACACATGCACTGTCCCTAATGATGCTACAAGTTATCTTACCCAGAGGTTCTTTGATACGACGATTTTTCAAAAGACTAACAGAGTGACACGTACACACCTGAAGCTTGATGTACAGTATAAGCAATAAAAAAAAAAATCCCCCCCCACCCACACACACACATAATATTCTAATTATTTATGTTATAGCCTATCAATTGTACATGTTAGCCTAAAATATATCTGTCTAATCCATGATGGTTTGGTTAGGTTTGAATTTGGCTGAACCAAAACTGGACCAAAACTTTTATCAAGTTTAAATATATTTTTAATAAATTACATATTATATAATGGTTTGGTTTTGGCCCCTGAGATTTAGATGTGCTGTTGAATAGATATTATGATGCAATAATAGTATTATTCAAGCTGCCAAATGACACTATAGGATTTTGGGGTTATTTTATCATTTTATTTATGCCAATCTGAGACTTTTATAACAGTGTTTGCGGAGGGGAACCATATTCCACACTGTTTTTAAAACATTTTACTTTATTGCCTAGTTCCAAAACCATTAACAATCCTCAGAGAACATACTTTGAAATAACAAGCTTCCCTTTATGTTCCAATTCTTGATATAACGGCTTCACTATTGAGTCAGATGGGGAGAAAGGTGAATTACATTGGAACAATACACCGCTTTGTTTGTGTATCTATACGTACCAAAGCCTAATTTAGATTTTGCTTTTATGTGTTGTTTTTGTTTTGTGGACTATATGACAAGTAGAAAGTAGTTCATACATGTTCACAGTAGTTTTACAGTTTCAAGCTGAACACGAGCGCAGAGATTTTATGGCCATGCTATTGATTTTAAAGTGAAGGCAAAGCAAAGACACCCACAAAAACCCCACGCATGTGTCCTTTTGAATACCTTAGATTTTAATGTTATTTAATAATATCTCTAAAGGTTTTAACTATTTGTGTAAGGGTTCTAATTGGTACAGAACATCACTCTGATGTTTAATGTAAATGTAACTTATACACAGCAAGTAACAGCATTATATGAAGTTTGTTTACTTTCCCTAAAGAGACCAATGCCACTTAGGGTTCAAACAGAAATATTGAATACACATTTGCTATTGCCTAATAGATGTGTTACAGTTCTCAGAAGGGAAAACATTACTGGTACTCTCAACAGAGTGTTCATGAGGACATTTGGAGTCTGAAATGTTTCAGCAATTAATTATGCTTCTTTTTAACTCACAGTGCCATTCTAAAGCTGCTTATAAATGAATAAATCAGTTTAGCAATGCTGTCATCTTTTGCAGACCAGCGAGACAACTAGTTAGCTTTAATACCCCTGTATTATGTCTTTACATTTGTTGCATATTAAAGTAAGTTCCTCAAAAGTTCATCAATAAGTTGAAGTATATGAATTACAGTATACAATGTGTATTATCTTGTAGTCAAGTGCAAAGTGACACTCACCTCTCAGAAAGACACACCTCTTAGAATGTGCCATGGTAGCTAAGAGATCAATCTAAACAAATGTACTAAAGGGAAACAATTCACAAGAAAGTCTGCAGATTTACTTTACAACTAAATCAGTTATAAATCGTCAAGCTTATTATTGAAGTGTATAGAGACCAAAGAACCAACTTTCTTTTGTGAATCTCTTTCCATTTGTATGTTAATATGCAACGATTCCATCTCCATAGAAGTGTCTCTATTTCTAAAAAGTCTATTGCAGTCTATAGTAATTCACAGAGATCCTTAATCCTATAAGGAGGAGGCATGTCACATGAGACAGCTTTGCAACCTTACCCATCTCATGAAAAGTAAGTCTATTGACTATATGCTATTGTAATATATTATTTAATTGGAAGGTTCTGTTCTGTGAGTACATTCAGGACATACACCGAGAACTTAGAACACCAAAGAGGCAACTTGGCAAGTTTTATCACTTTAGCAGGAAAAAAAGATGCTCAGTCAATGGGATTCACCTCTGTTAGATGAATACTTAATTCATGAGATCATCAGCATGAAACAGGACTCAGAGGCAGCTGATCAATATTGGAGTAGTTTGCTGGAGCCCTTGAGTCATGTTCACAACATTTAATGTAATGTCAGAGAAAACAGCGAGGAGGATGCCACTCTGTTCTAATGGCTTCAATTAACATTTGGTTCTGTTAAATTACAAAGTTTTTCAGAGTAGGTTTAATAGGTTATTTTACAAAGTATTTTCACAGTCTGAGTATTAATCATTTGTAACTATTGTTGTAAACATTGTAAATATTCACATTACTCTTTAAAGAGCTCTTTAAAGTGCTTTTAAGATGATTGTGTTTTAGGGGGCTTAAATAGTAAAATATTTGGGACAATAGTCAACTACAGTTAAGAGGTCATTATACAAAAATATTTGAACCTAGTATTCATTCAATAAGAATGGATACCCATCTGTTATACCCAGCCTACAACACAATTTCAGCAAGTTCATTTTAAATCTCTAATTAAATGTAAATTATCTCAGGGATTGTGCTTCTGAGGTGGGAAAGGTGTTAATGTTTCTCTCCATCCCTCTCAGATAAGTCTAAATGCACAGATACAGTTACATCAATAACAGCTGCAGTTAAAGCATCTCAAACCTTTACGCTTATGTCTAAACATGAAAGCCAAACTGAAAAAAAATCAAAATGAGCAAGGATCAGTTTTAGGGAAGATGCTAAAAGAACCATTTTGCGAAGTGGGGCCTCCATGGATCGGACTTGTTGGTCCAGCACATCCCATAGCTGCTCAGTCAGATTAAGATCTGGGGAGGCCAAGTCAACACCTAGAACTATTTTTCGTGTTCCTCAGACCATTTCTGAACAATTTTTACTGTGTGGAATACCGCATTATCCTGCAGAGGCCACTGCAACGTCTGCAACAATTTTAGGTAGGTGGTACGTGTAACGACCACATGAATGCCAGGACCCAAGGTTCCTAAGCAGAACGTTGCCCAGAGCATCACACTGCCTCTGCCAGTCTGCCTTCTTCCCATGGGGTATCCTGCTGCCATCTCTTCCCAAAGTAAATGGCGCACACACCCGGCAGTCCACATGACATCAGACCAGGCCACCTTCTTCCATTGCTCCATTGTCCTGTTCTGATGCTTACGTGCACTGTAGGCACTTTTGGCGGTGGACAGGGGTCAGCATGTGCACTCTGACAGGTCTGCGGCAATGCAGCCCCATACGCAACAAGCTGTGATGCACTGGGTGTTCTGACACCTTTTTATCATGGCCAGCATTAGGTTTTTCAGCAATTTGTGCTATAGTAGCTCTTCTGTGGGAATGGGCCAGATGGGCTAGCCTTCGCTCTCCACGCGCATCAATGAGCCTTGGGCACCCATGACCCTGTCACAGATTCACCGGTTGTCTTCCTAGGACCACTTATGGAAGGTACGACCCAGTGCATTCCGTGAACACCTCACACGACCTGCCATTTTGGAGATGCTCTGACCCAGTCATCTAGCCATCACAATTTGGCCCTAATCAAAGTCGCTCAGATCCTTACACTTGCACATTGCTGCCTAATATATCCCACCCCTTAACAGGTGCCCTTGCCATGAGACAATCAATGTTATTCACTTCACCTGTCAGTGGTTTTTAATGTTGTGGCTGATCATTGTAAAAAATATAGCTGGATATAGCTTTTGTTAAACCACATCAATCTTTCCATCTAAAAGGACAAAATGTGGTTGCACTCAAGGTACATTCTCCAACACTGTCCACATAAACTCTTACACCCAAAAAAATATTTAAGCCTATTTTTAAGATCCATAAAATTTTTAATATCCATTTCAATTGAATAACAAATTTCCATCTAATTGAATTGAATAGTCTTGAAGAAAATGTAATTAATAAAACTTGCATTTTGTAAGATTTATACATTTTATTTTGTTAAAGATTAGGCAATTCAATTAGATGGAAATGTGTTATTCAATTGAAATGGATCTTGCAAATAGGCTAAAATATTTTTTGGAGTGTCGATCAAAGTTTTTAAGGTAATTCGAAACTCAGTCAAGTGTGTCCAGAATTTAGACACTCTCACATGCCCTTGTCCTTCTCAGCTAGCGAAGTGCAAAAGATAAAGGCTCTATTTCTTCCAGTTTGTGGAAATGTGTATAACAGCTTCCAACATGCCTTGATTTGAAACTGAAAGTATAATAATTTTCTGTACTATTAAAGGGATTTATTATGAATGATTGTGACAAATGCCAAATAATGTCAATGAGATTTTATAACAATGACATTGAAAATGTTATTATCATTCATGTGTAAGAGAATGTGTAAATCCAAACAGCTAAGTGAACTTGAATGTCTTTTTGACATTTGTATATTTGAAAAAAAAAAATATATATATATATATATATATATATATATATATATATATATATATATATATATATATATATATATATATATATATATATATATTTATATCTAAATTAATCTGAAAATATACTGAGAGAACAGAGATTCAGCAGTGCCTTTCAGGCATTGATACAGTAGGCTAAGCATGATAACATGAACTGACTGAGTTGTTTGCTGGCTGTATGACCTATGACTCTTCTCTGACCGTAAGATCATATCCACCCAACCCCCATTAACAGTAAATGTATTAATGAACCCATCTAGAATGAGAGAGACTCTCATTATATTTTAAATACCAAAATATTTTCAATGAAAGCCATTTGTTTTAATATAAGCATTGCACAAATCAGTCTGGGTTCCCTCCATTAGAACTCTTAAAAAATACTATGACAGTGTCATGGTAGAGTGATGATATTTGTTGTTGGTACTTTGAATACAGTTGGTGCTAAAGAAATTACCATATTCATATATTATAATTCATATACTATCTACGGTATTTAAATGGTACTTCAAAGAATACCATGGTACTACCAAAAATATAATTTTACAATGGTAAAATAATAATAAATCCTATGTGCTTTTGTTATGAGCATGGCTGTATTTGTCTTCTTCTACAATCTAGGCATAAGCAAATAAATGTTTTAACCAAGCCAGTTTGCATTCAAATGAAATCTGAAATTGCATCAGCCGTAGCACATGTCTCTCTTACTGGGGATTGGGAAATTGCAGCGTTATATCCAAATAAACTGGAGTCCCTGCATGGCATGACATCGGCTTAACAGTAAATCACAGTGATTGCAGTGCATTAGCTCTGGGGAATGGTCACCAGCTGCCATATGTAATTGAAAATTAAAAGGGAGTAGAACCGCCAGTGTCTGGGTCAAATGCACATGGGAACACTAGCTCTGCTCGCCGTGCACACTGATGTCAAAACATGCCAATAAACATTATTTGCAAGAAAAGATGGTAGTGCATATATGGTTTTTAGCCAGGGTACTAAGTCAACATAGTGTGATATACTGTAGTGAAGACCTAGAAAGAAAATGAGAACAAAGTAGATGTGATGGCAACCTTAAAACTTTGTTAAATTAATCTCTTTTTTTTTGTGTGTCAACTCTCTCAGGAAAAAGGAAAACTAGAGGCCTCACTTTCAGAGAAGTTGATCTCTCAGAGGAATGCAACTGGAGATTTACACAAGGAAATGCAAAACTGGAAGTTAAGTATGCAATTACAAATACTAAAAACATTTTTTTCATACAGTTGAGTATAGCTTATATTAAGAGAACCTGATAAAATATAAAGAATGATAGAAAGAATAATACTACTACTGATTATGTAGTAGTATTACTGATTATTATAATACTATTACTGATTATGCACCTTTTTAAAAACAACAAAGCATCACCTTGTTGCTCAAACTTCAAGAAAGAGATCTGAGAAAAATAAATATCATAAAGATTTATATTGGAGTAACCTGAACCATATCTAGGGACCACAATCTGGTTGTAATAAACTTTAATAACAATACTTTTGCAATTATAACTAAGGGTTGTCTTAACTTAAGGGTTTTCTTGAAACTGGATATCACAAAATCTATATATGTGATCCAGAATATCACAAATAAAGATTCAATTGAATAAAATAAACTCAAAGAAGACTGCCGTAAATATAAGAAATTCAGCAACAGATTGATAAGAGATGCATAGAGATGTATGCTTAGTATATTGATAAGAGATACAAAACACACACGTCTTTGGCACATTAAAATCCCCCATCCCCCTTTGCCGACAATATCTATAGACACCTGGGGGTGGGCTCCTTTCACTTGACTCTGTAAGCAGCTACCTATAGCAATCACTAACATTGTGACATATACAATGTAGTTTGAGATTCTGTAACTCCACAATTTAATATAAAAACAAAGCATTAGACGGACCTGTTGCAAAAACCATTCTGTTATTGGCCTCTAGTTTCTTTTAATACAATTTGGGAAGAACACTTGTGAAAGGACTTGACAGGCCTGACATCTGTTATTACAATTATTTCCCAAAGACCAATGCAGTCGAATTGGCTGTCAGGAGGATTTGTGCAGTTAATTGTGATGTAAATGGATAAACTTGTATAGGGCCTGGTGATTTGGCACCAAACAGCTCCAAGGGGAGCTCAGTGACTCACCAGATATAGCTTCAAATAGTGCAATTGCCAGCCTACAGTATATGCAGCCACATGAGCCATCATGGCATAAGCAAGGTGAATGCTCTTTGTGACAATATTAGCTCCTGACTATGCAATGCGGAGCACAGATGGCAGTTTTTGTGTGCTGAAATGGAGCCTTGCCCATCATCTTATTTTCATAGTGTGACAAAATCAAAGCAATTGGCTGGCAATGCTTCCAGTGTTATGTAATAGTGGTGAGTCAAGCCAGTGTACACTGACTCTAATGAAGAGCACCATATGGGCAAAAGTAAAACAAACACAAAACAAAACAAACTAAAAAATTAGCCAGAAACTATAGCTCAAGACTGGTCTTGAGTTTAGCTTTTACATCACAATTAACAGTTTTTTGTTTTATTTAAAATGGTCATTTTAAATTGGTCCTTGTGCATAACAAGCAACCCTAAGATAACCTGAAACACAGCCATGTATTAATGGGTGCTTGACAAATACCATGGATTTCAACCGTAACATTTTAAGGGAAATGGCCACCAATACATTTCTCACACATTTTGATAAAGTTTATTTAAATGGCCCTGCGGTTGGTAAAGTGCTTGTAGTTCAGTTATATGTATGTACAGTACTGTGCAAAAGTTTGTCACATAGTCAGGATGTCTTCAAAAATAATGCCATAAATAGTTTTCATTCATCAGTTAACATCATACAGAGTGAGAGTCCCACAGTCACTGGCGGTTGCCTCAGGAAGGGCATCTGGCGTGGCGTAAAACCTGTGCCTACTCAAATATGCGGATCATGGATGGTCCACTGTGGAGACTCCTGATGAGAGCAGCTGAAAGAAGAAGAGTTAACACCATTCAAAGTTCAGTAAACATAAAAAAAAAAAAAAAAAAAAAAAAAAAGCTAAATCAATATTTGGTGACAACATTTGCATTAATATAAGCATATATTCTCCCAGGTATACCTGGACAGAGTTTTACTTGGTTATTGGCAGATAGGATGCTCTAAGCTTATTGGCGAATTCACCACCGTTTTTCAATCTATTAAGGCTGTCTCAATTGCTTCTGTCTCTTTATGTAATCTCAGACTGACACGATGTTCAGTGGGGGGCTTTGTGGGGGCTTCAAATGGTGCAATTACCAGTCTACAGTATATGCAGCCACATAAGCAAGGTGAATGCTCTTTGTGACAATATTAGCTCCTGACTATGCAATGTGGAGCACAGATGGCAGTTTTTGTGTGCTGAAATGGAGCCTTGCTCCATTGCTTTGTGGGGGCCATTACATCTGTTGCAGGGCTTCCTGTTCTTCTATTATATTCAGTTTGCAGAAGTAATGTTTGGGAGCCTAAAATGTATCTTTCTTATTGACACACTAAAGCTGAATATATTTAAATGACCCTCTTAAGACAAATGTTTTTCTTATGTGCCGAAGACTTTTGCACAGTAGGCTACTGTATATTTATGGATATATGTTTACATGTACACCAACCTGCTGACACAGCAACTATGCCAAGAAATCAACTTATTCTAAAAATCAGACAATGCTTGAAAAACATGCTAACATGAGATTTCAAATCAATGTTACTCTTTGCTTTTGATGTACACTTTGGATTTACCCGTTCAAACACTGGTGAAAAGTGTTTACATGCAACACGAAATCAGGACAATCACTTTTTGCTTAAACCATTTATGCCCTTTCACTGATAAAGGAAAGTTTGAGCCGCTAACATGTCAACATTGTTATAATATGTATAACCGGTGTGAGTTGAGTATGTAGACACACTCATTGATTAATATACTGTATTAATGTTACATATATAACCCAATATTAATCAGTGTATTAATATAAGGTCATTAATATGGCTAGCATAATATTTGTTTTAGATGGAGTAGCCTATAGCATGTCACACTGCTTGAAATTTCATGCCAGCTACCCCAATTCAAATTAACTCTGTAATTTCACCTTTATAATAAGTTTATTACAATGTTTTTCTAAAATAATAGATGTATGAAAAGTAGTATGGAACTGGACATAATGCAGGACATAGTGGTCTGAAGGTGGTGGAGACTGTGAGCGGCAAAGGCGCAGTTCAAACACACATGCAGAGCAGTGGCGCACACTATTGCAGGACATAATGGTAAACAAGCATCCAAGTGTGTGTATGTATGCTTTTCTGTAAATAAAGAGTGATCTATGCCACTGTGGAAGGCCATGGCTTTTTTTTTTGTGGTTTACTGATTCTCTCCCAGCACTAAATTCACAGCCCCATTCCAACTATCATTGAACTCAAAGAAGAACATTTTGCGGAAAACAAAACATCAAAACTGGTCATCATCCACCATCGATGCAATTAGTGATATTAACTGTTGGCAAACTGCTTTTTGTGCTTTAAATATGCAAAGGTGGAAGTGGAAGGGATGCTGAATGAACAAATGTTTCTCCTCTCTGGTCATCTGGAGAAGATTGAAGCCCAACTGTCCATACCTAGGAAGAACATTTTTCTCTGGTCATGTAAGCGTAAGTATTAAATACATCATCATGTTTGGTGCCTACAGACACCACTGGCGCTGAACAGTCTTATGGGTCATGTACAAGTCATTGCTAGCCAACCTGAGCACTGGTCAGTGGAACAGTAAACTGGAACATTAGCTGTTATTATGTGTTGTAGCATGCAATACCAGCCAAAAGAAGCAGCCAAATTAAGTCTATATTTCACTTGAACAAATGCTGTTTAATTGGGGAAAATAGAGTGCAGTTAGAATACAATTTCTAGTCTTTTGGAATCACTTAGTCAAGCTTAATGTACAGATGGATGTGCTTAAACAATTTTAAGCGAAGCCTGCTGGCTGCCTTCTGGCCTGGCAGCTTTGACATTTCTTAACTTTATTTGTCTATAAAATTTCTTTTCAACCACACTATTTGAAAGTGTTACTGACTTAGACAGGCATTTAATAGAAATGACCCAGCAAAAGCTAAATTAATCATTGTAACTTATAGCCTCAAAACATACATCAGTTTCCCTCTCAAATTCTCTGAGTTTCTGGTGTCAGACTGAGGGTAGTTAATGCATTATAGATGAGACATCTAACACATACTTCCAGCCAGAGAGTCAATGCTCCCAAAAGGCTGGGCCCTTAAAGTTTGAGAGAGGTGATCTCAACCATTCTGTTTGCCAGGGTTCCAGCCCGTTTATTATGCCATTGCATCTCTAAAACACATCGGTGACACCAATGCCAAGCTGGATAAGTGAGAGCTGCAAAGAGACATCAGACAGATCCAGAGAAACATGGTGGGGCTGAAGTAACTCAGACCTTAAAGATATTGTACTGGAATATTCTTTTAAAAGACACAATCATTCTTACTGGAATAGGTAACATTCACCAAGTATGATTCAGCAGAATATGCACAGATGTGCAATACAATCAAATAAGGTCTACACTTGTTTACTAGATTGAAAAGGGATTTAAACTGGTCTCTTTGAGGTAATTTCCTGAATTACTCACTGCCAATCTCTGAGAAAAATCTCCAATTGAACTACGGTTTGCTGGTCTAAGGCTTTAAAATCAGATAGTGAGTGAACAATCAGTTAATGCACTTCAATCAGGGTGCAATTACTGCAAACCCAAGACTGGTTACAAAATACCCATGTGGGGTCAATACTGAAAGATTAGAAAGATGAAATGTTTTTTGTTTGTCCGCACATACCCAGACCGAACATTGATTATAACAAATGCTCAAATAAATAAATGCCTGCTTTCTCATAAAATTTTCCAAGCCACCAATGCAAAAGACAAATACAATGTGTATTTGCAAAGCATAAATATACAAACACAACAAACCATTGTTATTATTTCCCTCTCCATTTATCTTTTCCCCCCACATGATTTTATATTTCAGAGATACAATTGATTGTTGCAGTATACCGCAGGTCAGTCCTGACAGAGATGTGTAAAGTCAGTTATTAGGGGTAGCATTAAAAACAGAAGTCCATTGTTTCTGCTTGTGCATAGAAGAAAAGTAAACTCTTCAAAAGCTTCTCTGACCATAAATAGGCAATTTGAAGGTCACTGTATTTTCAAACATGCACAACGTGATTTTGGATGCAATGATATGACCACGTTTTTGATGCAGGAAGTGCTTTTGAGTTTTACAACAGCAATTTCTGTTTGATGTAAATTCAGCTTATAGTCGGGCAAGCCTTTTGGTTATAATAATGGTGAAAAATAAATGTAATTGGGAGAAGGCAAAGAAAAGTATTCAAATATTAACAGAATTATTCATGTGTCAATGACGTGATTGAGTTTTTGTCATGCCAATTCTTTCTAATATATCATAAAATGACCATAAATTGCTATTCAAATGGTCAGTCACATTGATCAAGTGCTTCTTTACTTTCATCCACATACCATTTCAAGTTATGTAATAAATGAGTCATTGGTGATGTCAAGACTATCAAATTTGTAAACACATAACCACAATATTGATCGTGGATCAATGAGTAAATTGATGTTAGATAGAATGAGAAGTAGAACAAGGAGAACAGCTGAAGCTGCTGTTGAATCCTGGGGGATTTTGAGATTGGTGGAACATCTCAGCTGAATGGGTACAGTCGTCTATGGAAATCCACCAGTCTGCTATCTCCTGCTGCTGTAGCCTCCACCAGCAGGGACTACACAGAGAAGACATAAAATACAAAGCAGATTCATGACTATTTTTAACAAAAAGCAAGAGCTCATGATTAATTTCATTAACTGTATATTAGAGTTTCCAAATGCCAGTTTGTGGTTCTTTAGTTAGTCTTACAGCTTTAAACATTAAAGATGAAGTGTGTCATTTCTGCACCACAAGTGGCACCAAATGGAATTGCAAATATTTACATTTACATTTAGTTATTTAGCAGATACTTTTATCCAAAGCGACTTACAAATGAGGCACATAGCAAGCAATTTGTCATACAAAGTTTAACAACATCTGCAGTGCTGTACTGCCAAGTTTCAAGGTTCTCTGCGCTAGCGCAGAAGGAAGAGACAGAACGATTTTTTTATTTTTGAACATTACGTGCAAGTTAAGTGTAATAGTGCAATTAAAGTGAGTTTGTTAAGTGTTCATGGAACAACATGGATCTTGTGGTTCACATATAACTAATGTATTCAAACCGGTTTCCCCTAACACTCCTCCTCTGGCACTGATCGGGCTAAACAGGTAGTCAATTGGTTAAGCCAATGTTACTGTGTCGGGCTGTTCAGGATATTCAAACAAATAGAGCCATGTTTTAACAGCGCTACATTGTTTACACTTTTCAGGGAAATTAACTCACTAATGGGTTACTTATAGTTGTCTCAGCATATTAGACTGGAATAGGACAAAGCATTTTAACATTAAACAATTACACACTTCACCTTTAAAAGTTTATATAATTACAATTGTATAAATGTATAATTAAATAATTTAATAAATATTATAAAATACTGCATCTGTTTTGATCAGTATTTCAAACCAACACATCAGCACTCATCATTTAATATAATTAAGGAAAGAGAGCCAAAGTTTTTCATTATTTTCAACATAGTGAGCACATTTGCTCACATCTATGAGCTCCAGGTCATCTTTGGAGTGCAAGTGACGCAGGAGGTACCAGCGGGCCACCGATACCACACTTTCAGAACTCCCAGAGGCTGACATATAAACAATCCTCTCCAACAGACGACGCGTTTCCCTACAGAAGAACAAACCATAATCAACAATCTGATCCTAACAATGATGACAACTAGGGATGTCAAAAGTAACATACTAAAATATCAATACTAAAATATGCTGCTGGTGCTCATCCAGATGAATTGAGAAGCAATCAGAAAAAGAGCCTTACAGTAAGTGTGGTCCAATGGATAGTTATAATGCAATGAGCATTATAACATGCAGTGGGAGTCTATTATGTTGTTAGTATATTAACAAAACAACAACACGGAAAAGATAAACCACTCACTTCAGTATTGAGAATAAAACCACTCAATGTTCTACACACAAGGAGTGTGTTCAATGGCATATACATTTTTTGCTGTTCTATCCAAATTGGTATTGAGAATCGTGAAACTTTACTGGTATTGGCACATACAACAGAAATTGTGATGTTGTGACAACTCAAATGACAACAAATAAAAAATGAATACGTAATATATGTAATATTACCATAGACTAAATGCAAAGAATGCAATGCCAATACAAGGTAAATAATGGAATACAAACATGAAGCAAAGGGCAACACATGTATAATGATCTGCCTGTTTAAAAAATAAATTAATGTTGACAGCTGAGATAACAAAGACCTCAGCTAGATGCTAATATCCTCTCACATGCAGAGAAAGACTGGCATAAGCATTTATGCCCTGTATAAGGCCCTACCTGGCGCCCATCTTGATGGAGAACTGCAGTAACGCCTGAAAGAGTAGAGCTACTGGAGAGATGCCCATCTTTAAGACTTCAGTGCTGGCCTCCAACACCAGATCCTTCCACTCAGAGACACACACACCAGTCTGCAGAGCAGAAATGCACGACATACCACAAACTTTTGTGGGTTTAAATTGTTTTGATAAAAAGTTAATAACAATGACTACCGACTAGAAGTATAAAAAGTATTATTTATGAATTGATTTTTCAACAAATATTTCCCTGAATGTCCCCAAAGGGAGTTTTTGTCAGATGTAGCTCACTTTAGGATAACATTTTCCCCCAAACTATAGCCGCGCACGCACACACGCACGCACGCACACACAGCGAGCCTGTTTAATCTCTTTAATCAATATTTACTACAAATTGCATTATAACATATATTGGTCATAAAATTAGCATTTTAGATAGAGGATTAGTAGTGAACAACCATCATGCAAGTGTTATAAAACAAATACTTGAGAATTTTAGATGAGTGTTAGCTGGCCGCGTTCAGACTAATATATGATTGGAGCTGGGATAAGCTAAAGGCTGACACACTTTAATTAAATGTAAGGAGAGGCGAGCCACAAAGTGTCGAATTCAATATAACAGACTAGGCTGGAGTCAGCTAAAATGAAGGCAGTCAGCTGACAAGGGAGGTATAGTTTGAAAAGGAGGGGAGGGGGAATAGACTAAACAAAAATGAGAGGGGGTGAGACAGAGGAACAGGCGAGAGAATGATGCAAATGCTGCAACAAAAAAAGAAGCAAAAAAAAAAGTTGCCTAAATATGCTTCAAGTAGCCAAAAATAATAACATCTTTTAATTAGCAGTCATACAGACACTCGACAAACAGAATGACCAGGAACACGTGTACGTTTATAAAAATAAGTTTTAAAATACAATATAATAGTATTGTGGACAATGAACAAATGGTATTTTCACACTGACCTCAGTTACTATCTATAAAATTAGGTTAGGAGTTTATGGAGAATTGTATGTATATCCTTATTCAGTCTTAGCTAAATATCTGACATCAATCGAATATGTTGTCCCAAACCCGCAGTGGGTGATAAGACTCATTCTGATTCTAATAATCTTATGTTTACCTTTCCACAACTAGACTGTCAACAGCAATGTAATAGGACTCCTCTCTCTTGTTCGTCAGCTTTGTCCCTGACTATCTCCCGTACAACAGTGCATGTTTGTTAAAACAAACTTTAATAGCCATCTGTTTAAATAGCCAGTCTTCTATGAGTACCGTTGAATAACACACACTAAGCTCATCAGTTCAGAATGCTGTTTTGTTCGCCAAGTAAACAGTTCCTCTCTGTCACAAAGTGATCTCCACTATTCAGCACTACAATAAAATCATTAATATTATGGTAAATAAGTGACTACGTTTACATGGACACCAGATTACGGCTTAATGTGAGAAAGTGGCGTTTGTGTTTACATGAGCTGTGTTAGTGGCGTACTTTTGACATGCGGCTCGGTCAGTGAGCAGCTTTCGCAAAAGCAACATAATTTCCCCACAACATTCGTGTAAATAACAAACATGGCATCCAGGAAAGACTTCGGTATTTTATTCTCTGTTGCTTCAATTTAATTCCAGATATTCCAGAGTTGTTGCTGTGACTGTGTATGGTTTAAAGCAGGGGTGCCCACACTTTTTTGTGTGATGATCTACTTTTAAATTACCAACTCAATAAGATCTACCAACTAAAAAAAACACAGTTTCATTTAAAATAAGAAAATGCGTGTTGGGACTACTGCATGTATCCCTACATGGAATTCATCTTCTAATTAATAAAAAAATATCATTGATATCATTCCGTTTTAAAACTAAACCCAAAACACCTACAGCACAATAGATTACAATAGCCAGGGCATTTACCTTATTCTGATGACGAGTAAATATTGACCAGGCGAGGTTTTGTTTATTCAGTTGCCATGACAATTAGGTTTGCGCATACGCACCTTCCAAGGACTTCTGAGAACAGAGCGCGAAATTGCGATACTGCCCGGATTAGGCAAAACTGATTAGGCGTGAAAATGACTTTTATTGTTCCATTTCTGGCACCTTTGCCCCATGATAGTCGCTAGTGAAGGGTTTGGGGCTGTGCATGTACTTCTGGTGCCATCAGCCAATCAGTGTTGTCATGACGCATTTTTCCTGTAAGTACGTAATTAGTCACATGACATTTCTGGCTGAAAAAATTGTGTTTGGAAGGCAGTGCTCATGAGAAAACATGGCAGCAAGCAAGTCACATTCTTCTGGGGGGTCCAGCGTCAGCTGAGCAACTGTCATTGAGATGAATGGGAATGCTAACAGATATTGCTCCCCAGGTTTTATGACCTCTTTGTATGAGATTATACCGGTACTCACCATACATGTGGACAGCGCAAGCAGGGCTAGCCGGAGCAGACTGCTCATCTTCCCACTGTTGTCACCCAGTTGAGCAGCCAGCTGAAGACTCTGTTTATATGCCACAGAGGCTTGAGACAGCAGGCCCTGAGAGCGGTAAACCTCTGCCAGCCACTGAGAGAGAGAGAGGAGAGACAAACAGTGAGAAACTGTTCAAATGAAAAACTTTTACAACTGTGGTGACTGCAAACCTTGTTACAGCTCCTTTCTATATGTCTATACAGTATAAAACACTTTTCAGTTTCTTTGAAATCTCCTGCATTATTTAATGAGATATTTAAAAACTGCTCATAAGATTCAGTTCTGTCTTCAGGGAATGACCACAATGGCAACATCTAAAAGGAAATACGTACTGTATGTCTAGATATGAGGAAGATTCTATAAAAGCAACCCACACGCACTTTAGTATAAAACCAAGCTGACAAAATGTCTTCTTAGTGAGATGGGTACTAACATGCCAGGCAGACACTGATGTGAGGTTGGCCATGACAGCAGCACTGAGCTGATCTAGCACTGCAGGAGGAACACAGTTACCCGCCTCACACATCAGGAGGCGCTCACACTGAACCTGCCTCAACATCAGGAAAACCACAGGATGCTCTGGAGATACACTCAGAACCTGATAGAGAGAGAAGGAAATTTAAAAACAACTCAAGGTTACCAAACTTTTGGACCAATTAATTTTCCAGTCATTTTCCAATCTTTCTAATAGTTCTGATTAGAACTTAATCAGTTTGACCAGTTCATTAAAAGAAATTACTTTAAAAAAAAACTATTTACCAACAAATCGAACATCACTGCGGCTTGCGAGCCAGTTTTACTGTACACAAGAGCAATATCTTCTAGCAAATTAAGTATTTTATAGCAGTTACTTGAAAAAGTACATTCAAGTTTTCTTGTTACAACCAGGAATTAATTAGTGGATCTCTGCAGCCATCTACTAGTTATTTTTGTCATGACATGATTTTCAATCATGTAATTGTTCTTTTTTTGCAGCAGATGGCATAAAAGTTTATGTTTTTACTGCAGTGAAATTAACATAAATTTGCTTATTTGCATTTGTCAAAGAATAGTGAAATTGATACATTTAAAGGTAGATAAGATCTTAAAACACAACTTCAGTGTTTTTACTTTTGTCCTTTTATAGACTGAAAAGGGACGAGAATGACCAAAAAGCAAGAATGTGTGTGTGTGTTTGTACCTGAGAGCAGAGAGTCTCTGCCTGGTCATATTGGCAGCTCTGTTTGAGGCCAGTCACTGCCTGCTGCAGCACCCAACCCTCCAGAGCCTGAGCCAAGAGCCCATCCTCTATCTGCAGGCTCTTCACTGAGAACACACACAGTACACAGAGCAATCACTACACTCATTCACACAACACATACATTCGTATATACCTGTTCCCTTAAACACAGGGGTAGACTGGCCATCGGGATATCTGGGACTTTTCCCCAAGGGCCGGACGTGATAAGTTGAAATGGGCCGCCGTGTTATGCAGAATGGTCCACAAAATGGCACTGCGATATGACAAAGGGGCAACGATATGCAGAGAAGAACAACTTTTGTGCCGGTTTCTATGTAAAATCCTGGGCCAATTTCTCTTCCAAGTCCGCCCCTGCTTAAACATACTGTATATACTTGCTTGTACATACAGATGTTGCGTTAACAGAAAATAGTCTGCCATTTACCAAATTCTTTCAAAACATTGGTGAACAATTCTAAATCCTTTCCATCATTTTCAAAGATTAAAGATTAAAATATTTGTCTATTGTGTTTTCCTTCTTTAGAAACATTCTCATAGTAAAGTATAATAGTAGGGACTAGAAAATGGTTTTAAAGCAATCCTGCAAATGGCAGCCTGGTCTCATAAAATTGCAGTGAACATGACAACATTTTTGCAATTCAAAATTGATGTGCTGCACATCACGTTTGGCTGCAATTTCCAGTGAAATGTCCAACTGGGGGCGCCAAAAGCATGTAAAGTGGTGTCATATTCAGACGGGGTTTTAAGGTGAATTTTTGATAGGCCTACATATTTTTTAAAACATACCTCCTTAACATAAACTTTTTTCTGAACCTAACCAATAGTGTTTTAAAATATAAATTACACGTTTAAAAAAGACATTCTTACCAAATCAACGCCTAAACTTAATCATTAATGTTTTAAAATATATATGAGAAGTTAAAAAAGACATCCTTCCCTTATCAAATCTAAATCTAACCATTAGTGTTTTAAAATGCCAAAGCAAAATGAAAAAGCTAATTTTCTGAAGCAACCACCTCATTTCGTGCTGCTTTTACGACTCTGTAATGGCATATGTAATGCTGAGTTTACACTAAATGTTTTTAAGCCCGATTTTCGCTCGCCAACAGTTTTGTGGTTATCGCCGTCAAAAGCCTGAAATCGTTGGCAAATCAGAGCTCGCTCCCGTGAGTGACGATCGCAATGTATGAATTATCAAAGACGCTATCTGAGAGAATCGCCGACGTGTCGCCAATATCAGTGAAATATCTAGAATATTAAATATCTGGACCTGTCTGCGATTCCAAATCATGCAATGTGAAATATGTTTTGACTGAATACAACTGCAGCGTTGACCTACAGCCAATTAGAGAGCAAGAAACGGGGCACAGGATGTTTCAGTGTGAGGAGTCCTGATGTACCTGCAACAGAACATCAACTAGCATGGCTGCGGTATCAAGAAACTCTAATTGGACCCAAGAAATGGGGGAAAAATTAGTGGAACATTGGCAGGAGCACCAGATTTGATGTTTTATCTGAACTGTAGCACAACTGGGAGGAGAAAGAGAAGAGTTGGAGAGAAATTGCCAATGAGTTCGAATCCAGGATGTGCTGAGTGACTCCAGCCAGGTCTTCTAAGCAACCAAATCGACCCGGTTGCTAGTGAGGGTAGAGTCACATGGGTAACCTCCTCCTGGTCGCGATTAGTGGTTCTCGCTCTCAGTGGGGCACGTGGTAAGTTGTGCATGAATCGCGGAGAGTAGCATGAGGCTCCACATGCTGTGAGTCTCCACGGTGTCATGCACAGCGAGCCACGTGATAAAATGCACAGCTCGACTGTCTCATAAGTGGAGGCAACTGGGAATTGTCCTCCGCCACCCGGTTTGAGGTGAGTAACCAGGCCACCACTAGGATGCGCATGCCAAAATTGGGGAGAAAAAAAAAAAAAAAAAATTCTTTTTTATTTAAGCCTAAATTAATCGCAACTGAACAAATAACATACCATAAATGATAGCATTATTACTTAAAGTTAAGCTACCCATAGGGGCCTTTGCACATGGGACAATTTAAAGCGAAAACACTCTTGAGCTAAAACAGAACATAGGTGTCTCTAGATGCATTTTTATAAGTTGAACCTGACATGGAGTTAAAAGAATGCGATGCAGCAGCCAAAGATGTCCATCTAGAGCATGTTTATATTGAAAAAGTGCAGACAGATGCAGAAACATGTTTGGTGTGAATTACCCTTTTGAATTGTCATTTATAATTTTTATATTGGGCATATCAAGATAAAATCTACATCCAATATATAAAGCATGGTGAAAAATTACAACCCAGTCTGTTAAATTGATAATGATTATTTGTAGAGCAACCTCTCTGTTCATACAGTATATACTTATACACTGACAGACCAGTCAAATTTTATGAATGTGGGTCACAAATGTACTAAAAAAAAAAAAAAAAAAACCTTATAAGAAACACATGAAAACAGCTGACCTTTTTCTGAAACCAGGGTCATGAGTTCCCTCTCCAGATTCTCCCTGTGAGGGGCAGAGCCTGAGAGAATGCAAGCAGTGTTCTCTGTGTGACAGGCAGCCATTAACCCCGCCCACCCAGCTGGATCATCTGTATTTGTCAAACAGAGACAGAAACAGAGACAGATTATTGAATCCAATAATCAATCACCATAATGCTACCCACACGACAAACCAAACCTCATCTATATTTCATCAGGCTGATATGTTTGTCTCAGGGTCTGCTATCAAAGCTTTCATACAGACCATCATTCTCTCTGAAGACTCACATACACTCAGCCTTACACTTGGCACTTTTTAATGATGACAAGTTTTATGCAAAGGTCTCAGGAGCCAAATGGAATATTTTCATAATTTCATTTCAGTCATGAAACTTCATTTATCAGCTTTTTAAGATATCCAAAAACTGATCATCTTAGCTTTTTTTGTCTTTCCTACTGCTGATATTAGAAAGATGCCACTAGATTGTGATAACACTAGACAGGCCTTGGAAATACAATGCTTTTAAACATTTTTAAATGATCTCAATTAACACATTCACTTTGAATGTTCCTAAAATAAAACAAAATATAAATTAAAAACTGAACTCACTGATAAACTTTTAAAAGTTAAACTTTTTTTATTTTTTATGTTTACATCTAAGATACTACACCATTAGGTAACACCACAAAACACTCAACATTGAAGAACACTGTAGTGTGGTGGTATTTAGTTTACCTGGACACAGCAGCACGGCTCTCTGAATAGTTTTCAGAGCGTTTTGTCTTCTGTCCTGGCCACAGTGACGGCCTGAGGCCAACTGATTCACTCCACTGTACAGCAACGCTCTCTACAGAAAGAAAAGAGTTGAACACTTTAATAGAGTATGATCTTGGCATTTGATTTCAAAAACTTTATCCAAGAAGGTTAAAAACGATACCTTTCCAAGCGTCATGCTGGCGTGACACGCCACTCTTCCGGCCACAGCGCCTCCCTGACGAAGATATGAAAGCAATTATGAAAATGTTTATATATCACATCCTTATAGGAGCCAATGTGGAAATAAACCTAAACAGAATATGTATCAACATTTTCATTTCAGTTATTTATAACCACTAAGAAATGGCAAATAATAATTTGAAGTAATCTTATATCACTGTCCAAACAGCATGCAATTTCAAAAAGAATTGTAGATGGTTAAAGGAACATGGAACAGTTCACACAAAATGAAAATAGAAATTCTATACACAATTATTATTTACTCTCCCAAATGCCAATCTAAACCTGCATGCTGTTATTTGTTGCATGGAACAAAATAATCTTTATGTAGCTCTTTTTCTTAATACTACTAATTCATGTGACCACTGCTGTCAATCTCCAAAAAGGGCAAACATTAAAAAAGTTAAAAACAAGGTCTATACAACTTGTGAGCTATACTCAAAACGCAATGTAAAAACAACCAAAATGAGCGATCCAGATGGAGAACAACAACCATTTAAGTTTTAATTGGAGTAAACGTTCATTTCAGGCTCAACTTGTGCTTTTGGCTGTCATAACAACTCAAAGTAGTTAATGATAACGACTAACTTCGGATCATTGCTTCATGACATTTACACACTAGGATAATCTCGATTCTGTGAAGTACCGACACAATAAAGCCACATGTTTTTTGACAATTTTTACAAATGCAACACCTTAATCATTACATTACCCGCTAAGAATATACGCCTATGTGAGTGAAAACACAGGAGAACGGAAATTGTAAACAGTTGAATAGCGGAAAATTTCCACGTTCAGGAAAAAGGTGGATGAGTTCTTGTGTAAATGTTCCACCAAAGCTCTAATGTCTCATTTTCGATTGCATTCGATTCTAAAACGGCACACTGGCGTGTTGTGCCAGTTTTGCTGTTATTTAGATTTTCAGTGAATAACAACCTAATTGTATGTCTTCAGAAGACTTGGAGTAGAGCATACAATTTGTATGAACTACATTTATGGTTCTCTGTGGTCCTTTTTGTACCTTGACAGTCATCAAGTATGTCACCATGAAAAGTCGTTGTATGGAAAAGAGAAGCAGGGCGATTCTTCAACAATTCTCATTACTTGTTAATTAATGGAGTAGATGACATTCTCATTTTTGTGTTAATTATTTCTTTGAGCATGTTATTTCTTCTTAAATATCTTGGGAATACTCACATCAGCTTTGTTGGGGCAGTACTGTGGAACCAGCCTGGAGAGTAGAGCCCAGAGAGATGGATTTCCTGGGTACCTATCAAAGTTACATTTTTAGATAGTTGTCAAAGAAAAACATTGGAAAAAAAATTCTAAATTCAAATCTAGACACAGAATGCTTCTGATATCATATCAGAACACTGTCTGTTCTGGTGCCTCATTTGACCTTTGCATTTAATTAACCAAATGCAATGATTCAGACCTGAGGTCAATGAGATTTAAAAGTCTTTCATTTAATAGCATTTGAACATTTCAGATCTTTGTACAATGCAAATTGAAGGAGGACATTGGACATCGAAAGGTCACAAGCTTATTGGTCAAACAAAGGAGAGCCCTTAATCGAATCAAGGTCCTCTATTCCCACTCAACAAGATCTAATGAGGCCAGATGAATACTCAATAATTCAAGTGAATAATAAATAGTGAACAGTCTTTCTTCAATGAGTCTGGCTTCTAATAACTCTGTGTTCTAACATTGAAACACAGTTCTTACACCTTTCGACCTTTGAATTTCCATGACTTTTCCAGTCATTTAGAGAGTGCACTTACAAATATTTTGGAGCTGTGTATAACTTTCTAATCTATTCTCTGATTTTCCATGTGAGATTTCTGCTAAAAGTTGCTGCATGACACAAAATCACAGCCAATCAGAACATATTTGACTTTTTAATATACAGCAATGTGGAGCAGGATTTTGTAAGAATGATATTTCAAAGTGGGCAGGACAACTCATCATGGTGCAATAGAAATAGATCATAGCTCGTCAGAAAAAAAATTCAAATATAGGACTTAACCCATTGCTTGTCGTTTTATTGTGTTTTATCAGGTTAGCAGTAAGAGATGGTGTAACTGTAAATATTACACAGCATCAGTACCTGTGTACAGCCCTCGCAGCCTCCCTGTGTACGCTGCTAAAGTTGCCCTGTAGAGCCAGCAGGGTGCAGGTTAGCAGACAGCGCTCCTCCACAGCACCTCCTACAGGATCCCCCAGCTTTAGCAGTTCTGTGAGTGTGGCACTTGCCAGTGTAACATCACCATGAACCAAACCAAGAGCACACAGACATTGAAGACTCTCTGGAACAGGCTCTTTCAACAATGAACTGAACACAGAAACATATAAGCCAAAAGGAGAGAGGTTAAGCTGTGGACTTCTGAAGCAGAGAAGTGTTGTTTGCAGATATAGTCGAGTTGTTGGCTCACCACTTGAATAGCAGGGCTTTGGCGAGGTCCATGCTGCCCAGTCTGTGCTGTAACAGGGCCAGTGCAGTGAGTATATAGGCCTTTTCCTTCTCACTGGAGGCAACTGAAAGGGCTTTCTCATAAGCTGGAAATTGCACACAAACACACACCCACAAAATGTACACACATTCCATCAAAAACACACAAATGCAACTATGAGAACCAAGCAGAAATATTATAAGTGTGTTCAACTTTGAAGAGAGATGATACTAGAATAACCATGAATTTTCCAGTCGTATGTGACTGATAGATAAGGATTTTGTTGTATTATTCATAGAGATTGCACTGACGAAGAGCAGATTAATTCGTGGCTGATGAAATATTTCAGAGCTAACTGTAAGTAGACAAATTTATATTCACTATTTCCATTCCTTCTCCATGACTTTTTAAAATGTTATTCATTTCCATGATTTTTCAATGTTCAAGGTTTTCCATGACCGTGGGATCCCTGCATTAATCGAGAGTGATATGGCAATGACGGCTCACCCTGAATGCTCTCTTGTAGGTGTCCTGTCCTAAAGCATGCGAGCGCCAGCCCTGCGAGATCATGCAGCTCTTCTAGTGGTGTGGAGGAATAAATACGGACTGCCTCTTCCCACAGCCCATCATCACTGTTAAAAACAACACACACTGCATACTGAACACACCTGTCCATTATTATGCACTGTAAATTGTCATGATGTCATCCCAGATTAAATCACTGCCGGCATAGTTGAACTGTGTTTTTACCTAAGGGCACGTCCATAACCCCTAAGAGCAAAGCTGAGCTTCTCCGTGTGAGGGGACACCTGAAGCAAGTCTGCAGCTCTGGAGATAACAAAATATATCCACATATTACCTATAAGGTCAAGATCAGTGTGAAAAATTAACCCTTTATTAAGGGGAAATAATTGCTCCCGGTTCTGATTTTCAGGGGCATTTTTACCATTATGAAACACTATATAAAACAAACAGCATTTCATCCTTTTATGTAAAATGCATAACACTTATATAAATTACAATCTGAACTATTAGATAGGCTGTTACTTACAAAATGAGATGCACATCAACATTCATGTGATAATATAACTAGGACAAAAATAAAATACTATCAAATAATATTGTTACCAATAACAAAAAAGGCATTGTTTGCCATGTTTTTAATTTAAAGTAAATTTCTTTTTTCTAAATCTCTTTTTTTCCCCTAAGCCAAGCGTACACTACACAACTTGCAGTTGGCGCCATGTTTTCCGTCATGCTGGTGCGCACAATACAAGACTGTAGTGTATCAATACATGACCATACGTCCCCGAATGAGGCCATGTGTGCACTGGTATTACAAATCGTTTTAGGTGATCCGGTCAAAAATGTTCAAGCGGGACACATCACCGTTACACCTGTCATCTCTTTTGGGACAGTCTCTGTTTTCATCATAAATTTATAATTTCGTCTGTGTATTAAGGAATGATAATAAAGCACAAAAAGTAAAAGACGAGAAACATATTGCTAAAAACCAGGACACAGTTTCTCTTAAATATCCGCAAACAAGGCGTTTAGAGCAGATTTCAGAGTTATTTTAGTGTAGTACCTGTAACTGAGCTTCAAGTGTGCATGCTGCTCATATTGACCCTATTGTGCACGCTAATGCATTCGCTTTTTAAAGTGTTCAGATTGTACACTTATTTCCATTTAAATCTGCACGTTACTGGTGAAAAACCGGCAGCTATAGCTCCCTTTAGTGTCATCCTGTTTCAAACGGATCGCCCAAAATGCATCTTAAAATTAAGATAATGAAATTAATTCACAAACTCGTGCAGTTTATTATTGATAACAAGAAAAGAAAAGACCCTTGTCCATTTATGCGCTTATTGGCACCATTTGCAAAAGAAACAAATTATAAAACAGCTGAAAATAATAAAATCAGTGGAGATGAAATTTTTTTTTTTTTTTTTTGTCTTCTGCTTCCTAATACCTTGCCCCTCTCCTGCGCTCTCTCTATATTTAATTGGTTTTGGCTCAAAACGGTCTCTCACTTGTCAGGACAGTGCTCAAACCTGATGGCAAGACGTCTAGATTTCAAGCTCTTTTGAAAAATGTCATAGCATCTGGGACTAGTCTCAATATGTTGCAGGAGTGTGCAAAACAATATGACCGTTTGTCATGAGATCTGAGACTTCTCGTCGCAGACTCCAAACATCAAAGCAGATGAACTTAAGACATGTAGTGTCCACTACGCCTAAGCTCCCATTAATTTCTTACCTGGTCTAAATGTACTGCACATGTACTAAAAAAATAGAAAAGGTGAAATAGTAAATAAAAACCTATATTTCTTGTTTCAGATTAATTGAATTTTTGTATTTGGACAGAATTGAAAAAAACTATAGTGTGTATTACTAACAGCACACCGGGCCATAATTTAAAAGCACTTTCTAATTCCAGAGAAACAGACACACCAAATTCGTAATTAGCTTGAGCCTTTCAAACCTGCGATATGCCTCAGTTGCTTGTTTCTTCAGCTGCAGGTGTGTGTTCAGGTATCCGAGCATAATGTAGGCGTCAGGGTCTGTCTGAATCCTCTCTGAAAAACGAGAGTACAGTGAGCCTGACTACCGCACTCTATCTTTAAATAATCGATCACTGTCATATAGAACATTTTGTGAACCTTGAGGAGGGAACACATTTTAAAAGTTTTCTAGCAACTTCAGCTGCATTACTAGTAAGATATACAGTAGTGCCAATGTCATTTTGGTACATTAATGAAATATTATGTGTGTGTTCTCATACCTGTGTACTTGCTCAGAGCCACCTGGGCAGCAGAGACAGCGTTCATCTGAACTATGTTGTAGAGGTAGAGCTCAGAGTCTCTGTTACTCTTATCCAGAAGTGTGGAGCAAACCCAATATGCATAACCCTTCACTCCCTCCGTCTAATATTATATAAATATGTTACTACAAAGTACTGTACATTTAAACATTTATACAATAAACTGTTTGATGAAGAGGTCCAAAATATATTGAGGAAATGCATACTGTATGTATGCCAATTGCATAAGTTAAAAATACAAATATACACAGACAAAGTGACTAGACTTACATGAGTGCTCAGTTCTGTGGTATGTCTGAAAAGGTCCATGGTGTCGTAACTTCCAACTGTCTCGGCAATGAGGGCCTGTGATGAGAAAGATGTTAGATTTACTAAGTGGACCAAAGGAAGGGTTAATACTTTACAATAAGGTTGTATTTTTTAATATTAGTATGATCTAACAATAAGCAATCTTTTTTACAGTACTTATTAATCTTGAAGTTGTGTACATTAACATTAATTATTGTAAAGTGTTACCAAAGGAATTTGGATATTATAATAACTTTTGGTCTGATGTATGGTGTACCTGTCCAATCCAGCAGTTCACATAGTGGGGCTCTAAAGATTGGGCAATCTTGAAAACTTCATGAGAGAGCTAAAAATATATATACAAAAAAAAAGATGATTATTGTGGCTTTAAATGTAATGAATTTTCAACATGTTTAACCGAGTTATAACCTTCACGTTACCTCTATATTTCCCTTCTTCAGATATAAAGCGCCGAGGTTGGTCCATGCGATCACATTCTGAAATATTATCAAGACACAATGCACAGTTCATATCATCCCAAAAGTATAACAAGTGAGTCCCAGATTTTAGTTTGTTTTCTTTCAGCACATACATTTGACTCAGCTTTGACAGATTTGATGAAGCTGTGTTGTGCAAGAGCAAAGTTTTCAATACCTGAAATATAAAAGCAGAATTTAACATTAACTGATATCCCCATCCTTTTATCTTTTTCTTGGATTTCCTCCCCTTTCCTACCCCATTTGGAATGCCCAAATCCCAATGCGCTCTAAATCCTCATGGTGGCGTAGTGACTCGCCTCATTCCAGGTGGCGGAGGACGAATCTCAGTTGCCTCCTTGTCTGAGACCGTCAATCCGCGCATCTTATCACATGGCTTGTTAAGCGCGTTACCGCAGAGATGTAGCGTATGTGGAGGCCCACGTTATTCTCAGCGGCATCCACGCACAACTCACCATGTGCCCCACCGAAAGCGAGAACCACAAATTATAGCGACCACGAGGAGGTTACCCCATGTGACTCTACCCTCCCCAGCAACCGGGCCAATTTGGTTGCTTAGGAGACCTGGCTGGAGTCACTCAGCACGCCCTGGATTCAAACTCACGCCTCCAGGAGTGGTAGTCAGCACCACTACTCGCTGAGCTACCAGGCCCCACTGAGAATCCCATCCTTAAAATACAGAACAATTCAAAGTCATTACACCACTATTAAAGAGAATCATCCCACATCTGGCAGTTACACTTAACGGTATATCAAAATGAATAACAATAGACTAATAAAGTAGAGAAAGAAGAGTATCTAGAGTTCATATGGTATTAACCCTTTGCCATGGCAACCACTCCAAGGGCGTTCCAGTATGTGTGACAGGCACTATCCAGCATGACAGCCTTCTTTACACACTGTTAAAAAGAGCCAAACAAAACAAGGGCATTAGATTTGTTAATGAACCAATTCATGAAAAGATGAACTACTGAACCCTGGTCAGGTCATGTACCTGCATAGCTTTCTCCAGCAGAGGCTGAGAGTCCTCTTCAGGATACTGAGATTTGAGCAGTCTGTATTGGTGGTAATTGTTCAGGCCAAGGTCACACCACAGACTGGGTGCCTCAGGCATCAGTTTCAAAGCACGACCAAAGCACCTGGGAAAGTAAAGTTTGGAAGAGTAATTCATTTATTTTTAAATAGCCTTTAGTTTAAGCTATGAACCACGATTTTCAATCATTCTCATTCTAGAGAGCAACTGATGGGATTTTTTTTACAATGACAGACATTGCAATGATATTTACATGAAGATTCTATTGCGGTTTTCAAAGTATTGTGATTCTGCTAGTATATCAATTTGATGTTCTAATAATGTATTCTGTATTTAGCTGTGTTAACTAAATTTTCTCTAAAAGAAATGTCTAAAGAAGATATTCCGTAATACCGAATTTGCTGGTAAAATGTAGGGGTGTGCAAAACAACCAATCGACCAGTTGGTGCATTGTCTGAACTATTAGTCGACATGTCTGTGTTAAGGAACCCATGTATAATTAGGTTGCATTATCTCTGTTCCCAAATCAGATGAGTTTCATAGGGATTTATAGATGCTAAGCACATCTCTTTAATGTAACTAATAGTTATTAAACAAAATAATTGGCTAAATAAAAATAACCTTTTATCCTACAAATCTTTTTAAGTAAGGCAAATAAGAAGCATGAAAATCTCCAATACAGAGTGGCACAAAAGAGCTTATGCGCATGCCGGACGCAGAATGACATGTTTCAATGAAACAGCCAGAGACTATTTAGCAGAGACGGGCCACTTGTATTAAAATTATTGGGAGAAATAGTAATGCCCAATGGTTAACATATGTAGAAAGGATGTCTCACCTTACATGTAAAAGAGCCAATCACCTTTTAGATACAGACATTGCCTGTCAATCAACTAGAGAATGTGCATGCACATTAGCGACACAAGACGGGAAAATTTCGTAAAAAAATTGTTTTAGTGTAATTTGAGGAAAAGAAGCACAATTTATGATAGCAGTGTTGTCAGATTTTGCTGTAAATTAAAAAAATGATCTTTGATCATAATCTTGACCAAACATTTCGGTCTTTCGCCAATCAATTCGATAGGAGCTGCACTGTCATGCCGCTTCTTTACATAGAAAAATAGCTGCCCGAAAGCGTTTCAAAGATGGCCTCAGAGTGAACTGATTAGCTAAAAACAAATAAACTTGTTGAAGCACAGAACGCTCCACATTTACAGCTGTTAGATTATAAATTGTGGGTGTGCAACATAATTTCACAGCATCCAACAGTTGGAGGAGCCTTTTTACAGCTACCTCACAAATAAGCCTGTGGATTATGCATAGTAACAGAAACAGTATCCACAGCAGAGGATTTGACGTCTGACAGAGAACATGCAGCGTTTTGAATTAAAGGATTAAACGTAAAGAAATAAAGATACAAAACTTCTCTGAGAGAAAACCTGTTCATGTGGAACTCTGCACAAATATAGCATCATATATTATCGATGAAATATTGTATTAGTATTAAGCTAAACATGTACATTTTTAATTACTTTAAAAAACAGATTTTACATCAGGGAGACCATTTTAAAGTCTCAAGAATCATAATTTGTAACAGAATCTATTCCCCCACCCCTATGGGTCATCAATATTGTTGGTCTGATTTCCCAGGAGAAAGTGTACATTTTTAAATGCATATTTTTGCACAAAAAAAACCTTTTTGGGAGTTCACTCACACATTCAGTTGATGACCTCAAAGCTAACACACATGGAACATAAAAGCAATTTTGATTTAATGATTAGCTATTAAATACTGTGATTCAATCCATGAATCCATCTATGAAGTATGAACTAGAAAAGAATGCTATTATGATTGTATCTTTCACCTTTCTCCAAGAGTGAGGAGCTGTCTCTGGTCCAGTGTTTGGCTTTGATCGGGTGGTTCCAATCCACACAGGGCTCCGGGTACCAGCACTTTGGCCCGGTTTGGCGATACAGTTCTGGAGGTGGTGCAGGCATCACCAAGCAACTTCCACAGACAGGACAAGTCCGGCCTTTGCTGGACCGCTCTAAGAACATTTACACGAGGAGAGAGACTGAACCAATAAACACTGGAAGACACACTTGAAAACTAATTTCACACAGAGATGACTACTTTTAATCTTTAAAAGTTCCCCCTTCCCAATGGGCTTCGATGCTTACAAAACAACCTACCTAAAGAGATAATGGATGGCGTTCTGTATCAGGTCTACTGCTCTGCCATCTAGATAATCCTCCAGGGCACTTTTAGCCAAGGCTAAAAAGCATTCACCAAGACCTGTGAATCAAAACACAGTGAAAAGGCTTTTATTTAGTAATACATACAAAAATGATCCTCTAATACTGCATGAAATAGTTATTAACCTGTAGAGTAACACAATAATACAGAATACATGCATACCTTTCATTGCTGGTACATAGTCCTCTTGCTCTAAAATCTGCCTGTACTCGACGGCGGACTCTTTAAAGCGGCCCAGGACCTGTTTGATGGCGGCGGTCTGATAGAGGCTGTAGATGGAGGTGGGCTGCAGGAGATGTGCTTTAGCAAAGGCTTTCAGAGCAGCCGTGAAACTCCTGCGATTCAGATAGGCCTCACCCAAACACTCCCAGCACACCCAATCCTGAGGATCAGCCCTCAACGCCGCCTGCAGACTGAGACCAAAGCAGAAATGTGTCACTAATATGGATGGATGGAATTTTGTAATATACTATTAATAACTATTATAGAGCAACTGATAATTCAGTAGGAACATTATAAATAATTTATGAGGGTTTTTAATGTGCAATAATAGCTAAACAAATGCAGCTATCTTTACTTCATGACAGCTATGAATTTAAACACACTTTTATGATTAGCTGGTAAAGGGATAGCATACTATGCAAACATTACTGATTTGATTGTTGTCTCCACAATTATCTGATCATGCTTGCAATTTCGATAAAACAATCTTTTATAGCCAGTTAGATAAAATTACTTTGGTGACATTTAAAACAGCAAAACAATTTTTAATACAAATTTGTATTTACAAATACAAAGTATTTTCAATACATCACACAAAACCAAATGTTTGCAAAGCATACAAACACATGTGCACTATCTGATATAGGACAATGCAGTATTCGCTGAAATAGGTGATACTTCCACCAATTCTGTCACACCAGCGCCAGACCATCATTTTTGTTGAGCACCATTATTAAATTATAACAACAGGCAACTTTCTTGTGGTTACATTAACTACGGTCTTTAAAAATATATGGTGATCAAAGCATCCAGGTCCAGCCTAACAATTTTTAAAATCACTTTTAAGCTGAAATTGTACAATCGATTCACTTACTCTGCAATAGCATGTTGGTGCTGACCAACCTTCAGATGGTAGAGCCCCCTCCTCATCCAGGCCCATTTAGCAGAGCCAGGAGTGGCTATGTCTGTTACTGACTGCAGCACAGCCAGAGCTGAGTCCTAAACCACAGAGAACAGGTAACACAGTCATTAAACCACTGAAGATGAATTTGAGCTAAGGACAACTACACAGTGGACAGCAGAGCAAATCGTCTACAGGACTGTCCAGGATTAACGCATCATTTCTTCACTCACCATGTCTCCCTGCTCCATGCTGAGGTCCACAGTAGCAGCTCCAGCCTCTGTGTCAGAGGTATCCAGCTCAAATGCTCTCTTATAGCAGCCTCTGGCCCTGCTCGGGTCTTTTGCCACCCCCCTGTAGTAATGACCCAGGAAACGAAACACTGAACCAAGATACGGGTCCAGTTTAGCAGCCTGAAAGCAAACCAAATCATAATCTATTTTATCAATATAAAAAAAATAAAAAATTGTGACCGTATGGAAAATGCTAATAAAAACAAAAAGTGATTTGGAAATTCTTTGCACCCTGTGCTATATTGATTAAGAGTAAGCCCTAGTACAGGGGTTCTCAACCTTTTGCAAGCTGGGCCCCCCCAAAGCTGGTTCATTGCAGTTGGGGCCCCAGTGCCCCCCGCCCCGCCCCATGCTTTATTGTTGTTATTATTATTATTATTATTATTATTATTGGCAGTAGCACCAGACTTCTAATGTGAGCTTGCAGGCATTATTATTATTATTATTATTAGTAATAGCCCTATCATCATTACTAGGCTATTGCTATATAATTATATGAGGTTACATGCTTTATTGTTGTTATTATTATTATTATTATTATCATCATCAGTAGGCCTATTATCATTACTAGTCTATTGCTATAATTGGGAATTGGCACCAGACCTCTGATATTAATTTATGCTTTATTATTATTATTATTACTAGGCCTAATAGTAGGCATCATCTGCATTTTTTACAGAAGCTTGCTGGTAGGTGATGTTAATGTGAGACCTGAGCCTGCTTTGCCTTGCAAAGATCCTCAATTCTTGGCTCAATGTTTGATAAACATAGCCTCAAATCATCCTCGATTTGTGCACGATTGCGGTATTTCGTTTTGAGTGCAGTCATTTTTGAGAATCCTGCCTCACACAAATATGTCGACGCGAAAGGAGAATCTTCAAGGCGACGTCACAGAGTTCAGGGTATTCCTGCATCAATGCTGCCCAGAATGACGAAAGAGGGCAGGAGCTAAAGAGTTCCTTCAGTCTACTGTCACTCTTTAGCTCAATAAGTTGTTCCTGCATATCAATTGATAGCTTGTTTGCTGTGCACACAAACGGACCTTGAACCCACGCAAAAGAGCGATAATCCTCTTTAAAGTACGTCGCAAATTGTTTTCTCATTGCTGACAGGTGCTCAGATGCTGATTGAAATAGGGAGGAGAAATCGTGTGACGTGCCTGCATCAGTGATAAAGTCTGCAAGGCTGGGGAACATGTCGCAGTTCCCTCGACTGATGCGGCCATGCCAGAGGTCTAGTTTTTGTGTGAAGGCGTGCACTTTGTCTGCAAGGAGCAAAATATGAGTTTCGCAGCCTTGCAAAGACAGGTTGAGGCCATACAAGTGGTCAAATATATCGACCAAATAGGACAGAGACGCAAGCCACATAGTGTCATCCAGATGCTTCGCCAGATCTGATTTGATTGCTGTCAAAAACCACTTCACCTCCTCTCGCAGCTCATACAACCGCTGTAACACCCGCCCCCTGGAGAGCCAGCGAACTTCAGTGTGCAGAAGCAGCTGTTCGTGCCCTGACCCCATCTCCTGGCAGAGGACCCCAAACAAGCGAGAGTTTAGCGGCCGTGATTTGATGAGATTTATTATTTTCACGGATTGGTTCAGCACGGAGTCAAAGAGAACCGGCATTTTTTTAGCAGCTAGTGCTTCGCGATGGACCATGCAATGTGTCCATTTCACAAGTGGAGCTACTTGCTGAACGCGAGCAAGTATCATTGGACATGTCTACAATTCTCCTAGCGATTGTGTCATTGGACAGTGGTACTGAACCGAGTTTGGCTGCTGAACTATCGCCTTTCATTATTCTGCACATGTCTTGCGCTGCCGGCAAAATGAGAGTCTCGGCGATTGTATGCGGTTTACCCAGTTTACCGATCCTTTTGGCCACTACATACGATGCCTCCAAACACTGTTTAGACACAGTGCTGTGCACTGAAATGGTTGCCTGTTGCTGATGGAGGCCATCAAGCTTTCTTTTAAAATATTCAGCTGGTTTATTTTTAATGCCAGCATGCTTTGTTTCGAGGTCCCTTTTTAATTTGCAGGGCTTCATACTGTCGTTTGCCAGCACCTCGGCACACACAACACACTGAGGTCTCAGATCAGCCGTGACTGTAAACCCAAATTGCAGGTATGCTTCATCGTACCTTCGAAGCTTTATTGCAGCTGGTGGTGCGTCGGTTGGCTTGTTGGTCCTCACAAGAAATTTCGCCATTTTGATGTGTTTTCAATAAAGTTTAGGCAATATGTAACTGTGTGTGTGGTGTATGTTGAGAGACGTATCAGGGGCTAATCAGTCGGGACTTAGGCACAATCTTTAATTAAACGAACAAAATAATTATTTTGCAGACAATTCAGATTTTAATACTTAACGATTGTAGTCCTTGTCAGTGTGTGTGTGTGTGTGTGTGTGTGTGTGTGTGTGTGTGTGTGTGTGTGTGTGTGTGTGTGTCTTAGTCGTGTGGGTAGTTTTAGCTAAGTGTAGCTACTGCCTAGCAGTTAAAAAAAAAATACTGGCTAGGGCTGAGATTTGATCTAATCTTAAAAAAGAATGTTTGTGGGTTTAGTCTTTAAAAAGAATGTTGGGGTTTTGTAGTAAAGGCCTATGTAAATCGAGATTGATAAGAGTAGCGAGAGCTGGCACAAGCGAACTTGGCAAGAGACTAGACTAGAGTGAATGGAAAGCTATGTCGTGAGTCAATTTAAATGCAGTGATTTATTTTTGTGTGAGAGTGAGTGAACATTTACATTTATACCCCGCTCTGTAAGCCAGGGCGGAACGGCGGCGCCATGCGCATGCGCGATTCATTTGCAGCCTGGACGCGGAGGGGTGTGTGTCTCCTCTCTGCTCTGACTGCTGCGCGAGGCTACTGAGAGACTTACCGCCTGTGAGTGCTTTTGGACGGAGAGGGGCTCACGGCAGCACCCGCTGTTCGTTGAGCACAGTAGGCCTAACTGCAGAGTGATTCGTGCTTTCGAGTCTCCAAACACCACAAAAGTCTCCAAAAACACCAGTAAAAGTCGCTGGATTTGTCGCTTTTGACAAAAAAAAAGCCGCCAGGAGGATGATTTGTTTGTGTTATAATCAGTGCTTGAAGTGGGGGAAAAGGTGGTGCACTCTCTTTGCATTGGCAAATCATGACATTTTTACAGTGAAAAACAAAACTTGGAGATATTGCTGTTACAACAATGTATTGTTATTTATTTAGCATAGCGCATCTCACAGCAATACTCAATCGTGTTTTGAATGATTCAGTGTTGTGAACGAATCGGCTGAGTCAAAGATTCAATGACCCATTCACAAACATCTGTCTCATTCTTGATGAATCGGCCGTTTGAACGAATCGTTTGAATGAACGACTCAATGACTCGCTTAATGAAACCGCTTATGCTTATCACCTGCATTTGCGCTCACTATCGACAAACCAATCAAATTTGTTCAAAACTTTTTTTTTTAAATCAGTCCAAACACATTTTTATTTTTATTCAGGAGTTATGTATATACAAAACTATAACTTTTTATGACAGTAGATTAGTGATTAAAAAAAATGTGCCCAAAAAAATGTTTTTTCCAGTTTATTTTCCCTTCCATCGTAGCCTACTCGCGCCCCCCCCCCCGGGAGAGTGTCCGGGGTGCGCCCCACCGGTTGAGAACCACTGCCCTAGTACATATGGGCTCACCTTCAGTAAATGTGTGTGGGCTTTGCTCCGGTCCCTCCGAGTTTCCTCGCCCATGTTCCAGTACAGGCGCCCCAGCAAGAAGTACAACTCCCCATTCTCTGGGCTCTGGGTCAAAGCCTCAAGATAGCTAAACATTAGATAGATAAAAACAAGGGGGGTAAAAGTGTTTAAGTGTGTGTGTATGGGTTTGTGATATTGCATGAATGTGTGTGTGTGTGTGTGGGGGGGGGGGTGTTCACACCTCTCCTCTGCCTGCTTCTGTTCATCTTTAGCACAATATGCAAGTCCCTTCAGAGTGAGACCCTCCACAGAGCCAGGGTGGGAGCTCAGCAACTCAGCAGAAACCTGTAAGAGTCATTTCAAACATTACCAGATCTCCAAAGTGTTTATATAAAAATAAATAAAAAATACTTGTAACAATATATTGAGAAAGATTTTTATTTAATCAGGACGAAATGATAAACAACTTCACCTCAAATGCTTCCTCAGTTTGGCCTTTTTGCAGGTGAGCTCTTCCCTTTAAAGCTAAAAGCACTGGGTCATTTTGGGCATCTGAAATCTAAAATAAGATGCTTTTATATTTAATAGTATGAATCAAATTGATGATCTTAAATATCAAACATATATTAGCATCTGTTGTTAAACTGTTGCACTATATCAGCTTTTACAGTGCAATAACAGTGTTTGGTATAAAAACTTTACCTGAGCAAGTAACTGCAGAGCTTTATCAGCATCCTTTTCTGTCCCAGTCCTAACCAGAGCCTCTAGTCTCAACCTCTGCAGCTTCTGAGTCCAAGCCTCAGAGTTCCCCATACTCGAATTTAGCCCTGAACATACAAATGGGATTTTCAATTAAGCCCTCTCCACTTCCCTGCTCAATTTGTTGGATAGCTGGATCCAGTTATTGTATACACAAAGCACCTTGGCTGGAAGATGTGGCACTGTCAGAGTATCTATGCATTTTCAGTTCAGCCTGAGCCATATTATACCAGCCGATGATGGAGGATTGCATTCGCTTCAGACCTGAGACAAATCAAATAAAACGGTTAAATATTACATTTATTCGACATTGTATGCTATGAGAACAGAATTACTGTTCAGTATACAATTGCACATGAATGCAACCATCTGACATTATATTTAAGCAGCGTGAGCTCAGACCAAAGCACATGTGGTATTTATTTATGCACTCACCCAGACTAATATTCTTGATAGCATCCTCATATTTCTTTTCCTGAAAAGCTTTAATACCAAGGCCAAAGTGAGTGAGTGAGTTGTTTGGATCCAGTTCTGAGAGGCGACTAAAGCAGTGAATGGCTTCCTCACTGCAGTCACCTACCAACACAGGAACAGCAGTGCCACGATGAATAGTCACAAATCTAAGATCATTCAACTGATCACTATGTCTGTTTAAAATATCCAATATGAGCTTTGTATATTTCCACCAAGTGAGAGGATTTTTTTGTACTTTAAAAAGACTGACAAATATATATAAATTCTGTGTTTTCTGCCTTGATTTTAATCAGACTCTGCTGACCATTCCAGGGTAAAATGAAGCATGTACGTAAATACATAAACTAACCAGTTTTGATGTAGTGCTCACTGAGGGCCTCTAATGGGTAGGAACACTTTGGATAGAGGGACAGCATGGCATCACACACCTCCTTCAGCTTGGCCACCTCATGAGGAAGCTGAAGATAGCAAAAAAATTCTATCAAATGCTTTGCTGCATTGATACATGTTGCAATATTTCTCTCATGATAGTGAATACAGCTGTTAGGCAACCTTAACAAGACATTTAATATAATCCTCTGAGATGCTCTTGTGGTCTTCACTGGGTACATCTCCAGTCAGTTGCAAAGCTCTTTCAAATGCTGATATAAGCTGTTGTGGAAAGAAATGCACCCATTAAAATAATAAAAATACATGGAACACTTTAAAACTTGTTAAAGAAACACTTGTTATCTGCCACCTGGCCCTAAGACTAAAAAATGTTTTTCTTAAATTACAACCAAAGCTAAAAAGCATTGTATTGACAACAGGGCAGAATCCAAACAGTTTGACTGACGTGCTGCTGAGTCTCATTGTCCTGGTCCTCCACGCTGGCCTGCAGCAGACTGGTCATCCCTCTCCACAGCTCCAGCAGCTCTGAATTCTGCACCCCTTCCACCCCCTCCATCACCTGGATCAACCGCCGCCATACTCTGGCAACCTACATGGTGGAGCAGCAATCATTTTACACAAAACACATATAAAGCTGACGGTGATTTCAGAACATCTTCACTGTGTTTTTGATTGTAGGCAATTGCTGTTCATAGACTCATTACTAATGACTTGCATTATCTTTTTTTTATATCAAGTGATTACAAGGATCTCATCATACACTTTGTTTTCTAAATTAAAGGGATAGTTCACCCCCCAAAAAATGTCTAATCATTTACTCACATTCAAGCCATCCCAGATGTGTATGACTTTCTTTCTTCTGCAGAACACAAACTAACATTTTTATTAAAATATCTCAACTCTCTAAGTGCATATAATGCAAGTGAATGAGTGACAAAATGTTGACGCTCTATAAAGTTACAACTTCAGTGGTAACCCATACAATTCCAGTGTTTTAATCCATATCTTCGGAAGTGATACGAGAAACAGGCGTGGATGAGAAACAGATCAATATTTATGTAATTTTTTTGCTAGAAATTTTTCTCATTGGCCAGTAGGGGGCATATGCACGAAGAATGTTAATCACCAAAAACGCAAGAAGAAGAATGTGAAAGTGATCCATTTCTCACCCACACCTATTTTATGACTTCTGAAGAGATTTCTTTGGATTGCATTTATGTTTCCTTTATTTGATTTTTGGAGCTACAAATGTCTGTTCACCATTCACTTGCATTGTATGGACCAAAAGAGCTGAGAATTTCTTCTTAAAATCTTCATTTGTGTTCAGCAGATGAAAGAAATCTGGGATGGCATAAAGGTCATAATGATGAGAGAATTTTCACTTTTGAGTGAACTAATCCTTTAAATAATATAATAAGGATCATACCTGTAAATAGCTCTTCTCCGACTGATAGACTTCTACCAACTTCTTGCTCACTTCAAAACACTTTGCTTTGTCTGATCTGCAAAAACACAGAGACAGCAAGACAAAGATCAAGCAAACTGTGTCATTTAACATGATTTATCAAATAACAAATCACTGTTACCACAATGCCAAGCCCAGTTTACTTACGTTTCATATAGTGTAATAAGTTTTTGGTAGACCTTTGGCAGCTCGGCTTTAAAATCAACTTGGTCACTTTTCTCGTACAGATTTGCTAGACCCTGAGAAGGAAATCCACAACTAGAGAAATGCTCATTTACTTATTTCCCAATATTAACATGACAAAACACTTCAACAGAATGGTCAGCAGAGTGTCTCACTAGAACAAACCAAATTTACGGAAATCTCCATGAAAGTACCCATTCCATGACCCACCTGCCATGCCAGCAGTTGCTCTGGCTCCAGTTCTGTGGCTTTTCTGTAGGCTGTCTGTGCCTGATCAGGCTGCTGCAGCTCTGTGGCTGCCACTCCAATGAACACTAAGGCATTATAGTTGTTCTTATCAAGCTTGAGAATATTCTGGTGTGAGGAAACATTCAGATTTAAGTTGAATGAGAAATGTTTAACTAGCCAACCCATGTAAATACAACCCACCAATAGAAATCTATGAGATGAGAGCTTCTCATCAGTAAATAGAGATAATGAGGGCATTGTTTACTAGCTTTCATCCTGACCGGTGGAAGAAAACACTTACCTTACAATGTTTCAAAGCTTCTTTAAACTCTTTGTTTTTGATCGCATCTCTGGCACTTTTAAGCTCTGCTTTAACTTCTTTACTGGACATCGTCTAAAGTTGAATAATTAGACAGATGTCAATGAAACATAAGGATTAATATAACAGATGTTCACAGTTGCTGATAAGTTGACTGACGTTTAAACCGAGACTGATTCAATAAAGCTCGCAATCAAAATGACTGTTCAAATCCAAGTCAGAAAATGATCACACTGCCACAATTTTATCAAATTTTATACAACTCTGTATTTCTAATGTGTATAGAAATTATACATACGGCAGAACTTGATTTGTTTCCATCCAGCTAGTGAGCAACGTTCGCAATGACGTCATTATTTCGCGACTAACATGGTTGATAGTTCCCTGAAACAAATAAATATATATATATATATATATATATATATATATATATATATATATATATATATATATATATATATATATATATATATATATATACTTATGTTAATATTTTTTACACCGTTCATAATTTTGGAAATAAATATTGAAACAAATTGCATGTTTATTTTTCCCAGTGAAACGAGTGACGGCGTTTGGAGGCGAAACCAAAGCACTGCAGCCAATCACTGAAGAATATTGTTCTGAACGGACCAATCAGTGAACGAAATAATACACACATATTAGAGTTTATTTTGACTTATTTTTTTAATTTAAATAAGAAATAGACATCCAAAGCTTTATTTTTAAGTCCTTGCACTTTCATATGATGTAGTTTTATATACTCTTCTTGGCATAAAGCATACTAAAACTGTTGAATAGTAAAATTATTTAAAGGGATAGGTCAGCCAAAAATGATTCCAGATGTTTATGACTTCCTTTCTTCTGCAGAACACAAAGGAGATTTTCGTAAAATATCTCAGCTCTGCAGGTCCATTCAATTCAAGTGAATGATGGCAAGTATTTTGAAGCTCCAAAAAACACTTAAAGGCAGCATAAAAGTAATCCATGTGACTTCAGTATTTAAATCCATATCTTCAGAATAGATATGATAGGTGTGACTGAGAAACAGATCAATATCAAAGTCCTTTTTTAGTATAAATCTCCACATTTAACCAGCCCCATCCTGTAGATGGCAATATGCGCACAAATAATGCAAATGTGGAAGTGAAAGTGGAGATTTACAGATAAAAATAATTTCAATATTGACCTGTTTCTCACACACACCTTTTATATTGCTTTTGTGGACATTTATTAAACTACCGGAGTCGTGTGAATTACATTTATGCTGCCTTTATATCATTTTTTTGGAGATTCAAAGTTCTGGCCATCATTCAGTTGCATTGTATGGGCCTACTGAGCTGAAATATTCTTCTAAAAATCTTAGTTTGTGTTCTGTAGAAGAAAGAAAGACATAAACATCTGGAATAGTATAAGATTGAGTAAATGATGAGAAAATTTTCGTTTTTGAGTGAAATAATCTGTATCTTTTAACAGACTGAAGCTCAGAGTTACTGTCAGAATGAACGGGAAGCAGAGGTAAAGAAGAGTGCCGAACACACTAATGGCACAAACGAAAAGCAAAGAGCACAGTGTGAGACGATGGAGTCTTATGTCCACTCAAGCTGTCCAAACAGGAGCTGTACAAAGCCCCCACTGTGGAAGAGCTCAGTCTGCTGCAAGAAACAGAAAATCTCTTCCATTGCAGCATAT